>NC_056503.1:35533801-35551128 GCF_014905685.2 Nematolebias whitei
AGATAGATAGATAGATAGATAGATAGATAGATAGATAGATAGATAGATAGATAGATAGATAGATAGATAGATAGATAGATAGATAGATAGATAGATAGATAGATAGATAGATAGATAGATAGATAGATAGATAGATAGATAGATAGATAGATAGATAGATAGATAGATAGACGGGTGTGTTTTGAGATAAACTGATTAATAGCTCAAGTGTGCATTTCAAAGATCCATATCAGTGATTTGATGTCAAGTGTTTGTCTCGAAGATCTTTTGAGGTGATAAAAGTCTCACCGTCATTCGTGTGAGAGCACATTTTGTAATGGATCATATCTGAAATGGCTGCAGGCTGTCAACTTTAAATAGAAAATCTCAATGCGTTTTTGTACGCTGTGAGAACAAAAGACACGCCTATCTGAGAGAAATCCTGAGACTTTTGCAGAACATCCTTTCATAAAAAGGGACTTGTGAGTCCCCAGAGACTACCATCATAATACAACATGAGGACACAGCCTGAATAAGGTCCCCCGATAGATTTACTCGAGGTGTATCCAATGTCAAATGTCAGTTTAAGTCACCATTATTGGCAATAAACAGTGTTTGTGTCATAGCAGTGCCATCAGTGTATCTAAGGCTGCAAAACCTCAACCCCAAAGCAGTTAATATTGTCTCCCTTGGGAAAAAAGTATACCAGTTGTACCAGATCTGGGTCAGGACCTACGCTCAAACAAATATCTGTACTTGTAGGATTTCCTGCATCTACTGAACACACGTGGATGTACAGTATGTTTTCATGGAAACATGAGCCAAACTGAATGTAAAGGGACCCCGGATTGTTTGTTTGACCACATATAAATGAATGAGACAAACAAGTATTCACACTGTCATCCACACCAAGGGGTAACTGAGTCACAAATAGCCCTAATATGCATGTTTTTCATCAGTGGAAGTTAAACAGGAGACAACCAGAAAAGCTGGGAGGAGAACCTGTGACCTACTTGCGTCAGAGCTTTCTGTTATCAGGCTCCTCTCTTGGGGAACCAACGTCCACTTTCTGTCAGTGAGGTTGACACCTCGTCTACTTTTAAGATTAGACGCAAGTCTTTCGTGAGGGGGTCAGCTTGGGTTTCCTGAGCTATCCCTTAGTTACGCTGCTATAGGCTTAGACTGCTGGAGGACAAACTAAACACATTTCCTCACTCTGCTCCTGTCTTTACTTGCTCTACTGTACCTGTTTGAAGTTGTAATTATTTCTATCCTTAACATATCCTGATGCATGCTCAACATCCTTAACATCCTATCCTTAACATGTTTTTTTGTGTCTTTTTTCCAATAGAAAGCACACCTGGACCTGCCATTCTGTGTTTTTCTGTTTCTACTTCCTGTCTCCTCAAAGCCCACCTGGTTGAAGCAGATGGCCTCTCATCCTGAGCCTGGCTCTGCTGGAGGTTTCTTCCTGTTAAAAGGGAGTTTGTCCTTTCCACTCTTGCCTTTCTGCTTGCTCAGGATGGGACAAAGTGAAGATTCAACACAATCTGTTGGCTTCCTTAGATCGATAACTTTTACCATTTGGTGTTTGTAATGTATGTGGATGCTTTTGTATAGTGCCCTGAGACGACATCTGATGTGACTTGACACTATAAATAAACTGAATTGAACAGAATAATCCAGGTAGATAAATCTAACAAGGTTTAGTCAGGTCATCTGGATGGGGTCTTCTTTGTTGAAATGTTTTGTCTTTTATTCAAAAGACGTCTTCAGTCTGAGCAGCTACAACAAACTCGGTCTTAAAAGCAGCACCTTCTCATAGTGGATCAACCAGTTTGCTGGTGACAGCCCAAACTAGTTGTTCACATTCAAAAGGAGGACCATCAGCCTAATGACCATTTGTCAGTGCCCTGAAGGTCGCTCACTATTCAGAGGGTTGAGTGATACTTGCATGAGCAGCATTGTAAGAAGGTGACAGTTGACCACGGAGGCTTCCGCCCTGTTTTAACAATCACCAGGTTCTCAACTCCTCTCTCAAAACAAAGTTCCTCTCTATCAAGGATGTGAACATCTTTGTCCCTGAAAGAGTGACCGCTGGCCTGGAGATGAGTGTAGACCGCAGAGTCCTGGTCTGATGATGTTGATCTTCTGTGCTGGGCCATCCTTTTGGCCAGTGGCTGTTTAGTTTCCCCGATGTAAGACTGATCACAGCCCTCCTGACACTGAACAGCATACACAATATTACTCTGTTTATGCCAGGGGACTGGATCTTAGAGATTAACCGGTCTTTGTGGTAATGTATTTTTGGGTATGAAAGCCTCTGGGACAACCATCCATCCAGTATCTTTAACCGCTTTGTCATTTTTGGATTGCAGATGTCACTGGTTCCCATATGCAGCATTCACTTTGTGAGAGGTGGGGTACACACGACAGGTCACAAGTCCATTACATGGCCACATAGAGACAAATGAGACAAACACTCACTCTGTGGACAATTTAGCTACCAGTTAGCCTAACATGCATGCTTTTATTCTGTGGTAGGAAACCGGAGTATCCGGATAAAACCCATGAATGCACAGAGAAAACATGCAAACTCCACCTAGAAAGGCGACTTTCTTGCTGACAGCCTCGACCAACTGAGCCACCGTGTCGCCTACTGGGATGTCATGTTTAGAAAATTTCTCAGTTTCTCTGAAACTCCTGCAACATATGAAATTACCATTGGTCTGGGGTCCTCCTTTTTACCTGAAGGCTGGCTAGAGTCCTGTTTTGATCTCTTATCTGCCTTCAGAAAGGCCCAGTCAGGATAGACACATTGCTCCAGGGCTTGCCTTGTAAAGGAGAAGTTCCACACCACCGATGTGTGGGATTTCTCCTTCACAGACCTCATTTTGCATGTGAACAACCAGCAAACTGATTGATCCAATTTGAGAAGGTGCTGCTTATAAGACTGAATTTGTTGAAGCTCCTCAGACTGAAGAAGTCTTTTGGACAAAAGATTAAACGTTTCAACAAAGAAGAATCCGTCCATAGGACCTGTCTCAACCTTGTTAGAAGCAAACAAGCAATGTCAGAAAATTAATGAATGAACAGTTTTAAAGATTTTATATGTATGTTGCATGGTAAGGGAATGCAGTGATTGGCTGTCACACTGAAAAAGGGAGCGGAGTTCAAAACTCAACTTGGGCTTTTTGTGTAGTTTGCTCACTTTCCCGGATGTGGGTTTTCATCGGGTGCTTCGGTTTCCTTCTACAATCCAAAAACATACATTGTAGTTTAATTAACTCTAATCGATGTGAAGTGTTAGTGTGTGAATGCATGGTTTGTTGTGTCATACCTCTTCGTGTTGGCTCTTTGATGGACAGATGAACAGTCCAGGATTTACTTTTGCCTCTCGACTCCCAAGCATTGAGTGCTGGGATAGGCACCAGCTTCAAGTAGCTCTTGACAATTACACAAGTAAAAAATAAATGGAAGTACAGATGTCAATTATATTGTTAGATTTTTAAGTTTATCTTGATTTTATAGTTCATTTGCTTTTATCCTTGATAATGCAGCAAATCAGCTGGGCTAAGAAATTAACCTTCCTGTTGCACTAGTGTCAAAGTGACCCACACAAGCTTATTGTTAGGACCTCATCCAAGTGACGCCTCATGGGTCATTATAACCCAAAGGCAGCAGGAGGTTTAAATCATTACAATTCCTATAAGGTCCAACAAACCCATGATGTACCATCACAAAACTTAGTTTTACAGACTGGACTTATAGATTTCATAGTAATACCTATGAATAAGTGCTATGTTGTCATCATTGTATGTTATCAGACAATAACAATATTGGTTCTCTGCATTTAACCCATTGCACCTGGGATGCACACAGGTGGAGCAGTGGGCAGCTACTGAGTGCCCAGAGAGCAGTTAGGGATTAGGTGTCTTGCTCAGAGACACCACAATATGTGGGAATAGCTGGGAGTCAAGCCGCGACTTTCTGGTCCCAGGTCGGCTGCCCTACCTCTATCCCATCTCAGCTACCTATGGTACGCTTTAGAAAAAATATTTTATTTCTCTGAGACAAATATAAAAAAGGGATATGTGGTGCATGTGTCATTAAAATATGTTTTACGGTACATTATTTTGTAAAAAACAAAAATCAAAATCAAAAAGTCAAACTAACCTGTTTCTCATGTCCACAAATTTGACCCATAGAACTATAAGAAATATAACTTTCAGTGACAACCCAAAAAATAAGTACCTAAGTGGCTACAGCTGTCGTATACACGTCACTGAATATATGCCTGCCTGTGACGGAAAAGCCCATTCAGTGGACCTCCATGAAAAATAATCTGGGTATTAGAAATGAGAAAATGTTGTTTACTAATGGTTTGAATTACACAACAAGGTGTTTTCCAGTCTGCAGGAAACCACCAGGAGCAGAAGAAATGTTCATGCTGGTCTAAATGTGTACAGTTTATTTGGCTAGCTTGACTTTTCCAGCCCAGTACAAACTGTTGCAAATTTTAAAAAAAAAATGTATAAGTTTATTGGGTTCATTTTTTAAAACTTATTGTTATTAACCTCATTTTCTAAGGCTGACCTTGAATCTGAAACAAAAGTAAACCTCATGAACATAATTGTTTTGTACATCAGACCATCAGGCTTGTATCTTTTTCTCTCTTTTCTTTCTCCTGCAATTTTATAGGGTCAAATTAACAGCAAAGTATCAACTTGTTTTGTTAAACCCTTCAATGGGGTTTCAAAGTTCTTTTGACTACAAGTAGACCATGCTGTGCCGAGTCACACCTGAAAACATTATGCCTTACCTGAGCAGTGTCAGAATCATTACGCGTTAAAGTATCATCAGAGAACTTTTTTTGTCTTTTGTGTAATCATATCAGGACAGATGTGCCACATTGTAAACGTAAACTAATCCAAAGATTAGTTTTAAACTTGATCATCTTTGACCCAATAGTTTACTTCTTTTTACAGTCCATATTGTGCAGTTGTCAATTACTCAGCTTAGAGATTTTAATTTATAACACATTTTAAAGTATAAAGTTTTAGTTTTTTTTTTTAACTTGCCTGTGTCCCCCATCCTGTTAGTCATAGTGACATAAAAATAAAATTAAACAATAAAACTCTGTCTAACTGCATTTGTATTATGTGGATGGACTAAAACGCAATGCACTGAGGCAGCCACAGTTCATTAGTGCAGTCATCTGCTAATAAGAGAAATTCAGGCAAAAACATTGAACCTTAGGTTTGTTTCGATTGTGTTACAGGAAACGCACTGCATAGTCGGGAATCCATAGACTAAATTGCGCTACATGTTAATGAATGACTTGTGGGGAAACATTTCATCAAATTACAGTTAACGCCGTAATACCTTGTCTGAAGCCAAGTTTTAGAAGTACAGAGAGTGACAGCCTCATGGAGAGGTTGAAAGTTGGATCTATAAGTTTGGAGCCTGATACTTTGACAAACTCTAGGAAGCACAAGTAAACCTGCAATCTGGGAGTGAAGGGCTCTGTTTGGAAAATATGGAACAAGACGATATTTAACACAAGATGGAGCTTGATTGTTAGGAGGATTGTATGTTAGAAGTAGGATTATAAATCCTGAATTTTACTGGGAGCTAACAAAGAAAAGCTAAAACTAGAGAAATATGATCTCTCCCCAAATCCAGTCAGAACTTGGGCAGCAGCATTTTGAATAAATTTAATATTTTAATTGATTTTTTTCAGACATCTTAATGGTAAACAATTAAGTCCAGCCTGGAAGTGATAAATGCATGCTAACAAGCAGAAGACAGTGCTGGTTATTCCTTGCAAACAATCACAGTGAACCAATCCTAGTATATAAATCAATATTTACAGACCAATTTATAAATCAGTATTTGGTTACAAAACAGATTCAAAATCTAAGCAAATTATGGATTTTAACACAAAATTACTGACACGCAAAACTGTTGCCTTTAAGCTCAGTAAAAATTTTTAATGTGGATTTTTTTTTTTTACATTTTGCATACGATGAGTGTAAACTGAACAGAAATGAGAAGTCTGTTCCAAAGGACAGGAGCCTGCTGAAAGCTCTGTCTCCTGTTCTACCTTTAAAAACTCTGGGAACCACGAGTAAACCCGCAGTTTGCCAGCAGGTGCTCTGTTAGGATCATTAAAATATTTAATATAAGATGGAGTTTGATTGCGGATTAATTTGTATGTTAGAATTATATTTTATGAACGATAAGGAAGCAACAAAAAGAGGTTGAAATTAAAGAACTGTGATTTTGCTGTCAGAACTCCGAAAGCGACATTTTGGATCAGCTGAATACTTTTTAGAGTTTTTCAGACATGATTCAATTTCAGTTCACTTATTTATATAGTGCCAAGTCACAATAGAAGTCATCTCAGGGCACTGAATGATAATTACAATAGTCCTGCCAAGAATTGACAAAGCAGATTTTTATGCATCATTTTGGAACAAGATGTTTCTGATTTTATATTTGATAGAGAAAATGAGGAAAGCCAGGAAAAATAAAAAGGCTATATTCCTTCAGTAATAAGATTTCACAGAAAGACATGGTAACCTCTGGAATATTACTTCTATAAATACGTCTCACAGAAAGACACGGAAACCTCTGGAATAAACAACAACATTCTTCTGCTGGATCATGCTTATCTCCTGTTTGCGAGACTTTGCTGGAACTTTCACGTTCAACTAATTTATTCGCTATTTCCGGGTAGCAACTGATGCCGTGCACCGCTGAACCCATTTTCTGATTGGACCATTTTTGGAGGCGGGGACTTTATGGCCGGAGGTGATTGGTCAGATCCGCTCCACCTTTTTTCTAGAGAGTTCTGGGAGGGAACGTTTTTGAGGAGGCGAGGCCACGGATGCTGCAGACGCACTCTGCAAACGGGAGACCAACCGAGAGAAAGGAGAGCTGCAAGGAGCGACCGATTCAAGATTCACTGCCAAGAGTATCACTTACAGCCGCTGTAAACCGAGAAGACGTTAACTGAACGGAGGTGAGTAGCGGAAGTTGATTTTCTTCTTCGTGGTTGGAGGAGTGCAAAAACAAGAGCACGAGACTAGAATTAACGTTTATCAACGGAAATGTGCTAAGCTATTTTATATTTGGCGTCCAAGCAATTTTTAAATTCAGGTTTATATCTGACAACGGTCATTTTTTTAAATTGTTCTTGACTAATTGACAAGGTAATGTCCGAGTTATTATTTTTTGTCACATTTAATAGTGCTGTTAAACTGGTTAAGTTGGCTAACGCCAGAGAAATTTCTCGAACTTTAAGATTTCCACACGTGTTGAAGTCGCCTGAAGCTCAAAGAAACACCCAGAAGTTTCTGGTAGCTCGATAATAAGGAGACACACCCCCTCCATGTTTACTGCGGCTGACCAACTGCTGAGATGACGTTTTAAATGCATTTTAATTCGTTTAAATCGAGTTTACTAGAGCTGTGAAGATTTGGAATGCTTAAATATATAAACGTTTTAGTTTGGAGATTTTTAGTCAAAACGGTCAAGACTGATGAATATCAGTTTTTTTTTTTTTCAACAGGCCGCTTCTATGGTTAGACTTTATTTTCTATTTTAAACTTCTACTAATCGCATTCTGTGCTCGTACAGGTCACATTTTGTCCCAAGTTTGTCACCAACTAGTCTGTCCTGAACTACTGGGATTTTTTGTTTGTGTGTTTGTTTCACCAGCAGGGGTGTCCAACACTAAAAGGTGGGAACAAAAAACCTTTTTCCAACTAGGGGCCGGTTTCAGAATCACATGGGTGTCGGATAAATTTCAACTAGGGCCATATTTGGCCCCTGGGCCTTGAGTTTGGCATCCTAGAGTCTCTCATCTATGCTATTGTCCATAGCACAACCCACTTAAATATGATTGGTGTAATTTAAATAGTAAACGCCATTTACCGTGTTGATGGCTTATTGCTAAAGTGAGACCAAACTTGTTGAGCTTCACACAATAACCTGCATTTTCTCCTACAGTCAGCAGGTGGTGACATTTGCTTCATAAATTAAAGTTAAATCTGGTCCTCTGGACATTCAAGAAAACCCAAAACAACAAAAAATGTAAACGTTTCGTCTCATCCGAGAAACTTCCTCAGTCTGAAGAGCTGTATTCAGCTCAGTCTCTTAAATAGCACCGTCTCAGAGTGGATCAACCAGTTTGCTGCTGACAACCAAAACCAGCTGATCACGTGCTCAAGAAGGACCATCAGCATAACAATGGATCATTAGCACACTGATGGCTGTTTACTGTTCACAGAGGGCTGAGTGATACTAGCAATCACAGCATTGCAAGAGGGGGACAGTTGAACCCGGAGGCCTCCACCCCGTTTAATGATGGACTATTTCTTTTCACAAAGATGGCCTTTACTCTTCTTTCAAACCATCGTTCTTCTCTGTCCAGGATGTGAACATCATCCCTGAAAGAGTGACCGCTGGCCTGGAGATGAGTGTAGACCGCAGAGTCCTGGCCTGATGATGTTGATCTTCTGTGCTGGGCCATCCTTTTGGCCAGTGGCTGTTTTGTTTCCCCGATGTAAGACTGATCACAGCCCTCCTGACACTGAACAGCACAAACAGAGTAATGTTGTGTATGCTGTTCAGTGTCAGGAGGGCTGTGATCAGTCTTACATCGGGGAAACGAAACGGCCACTGGCCAAAAGGATGGCCCAGCACAGAAGATCAACATCATCAGGCCAGGACTCTGCGGTCTACACTCATCTCCAGGCCAGCGGTCACTCTTTCAGGGATGAAGATGTTCACATCCTGGACAGAGAGGAACGATGGTTTGAGAGGAGGAGTAAAGGAGGCCATCTTTGTGAAAAGAAATCGTCCATCATTAAACGGGTGGAGGCCTCCGGGTTCAACTGTCCCCCTCTTACAATGCTGTGATTGCTAGTATCACTCAGCCCTCTGTGAACAGTAAACAGCCATCAGTGTGCTAATGATCCATTGTTAGGCTGATGGTCCTTCTTGAGCATGTGATCAGCTGGTTTTGGTTGTCAGCAGCAAAACTGGTTGATCCACTCTGAGAAGGTGCTATTTAAGAGACTGAGCTGAAAACAGCTCCTCAGACTGAGGAAGTCTCTCGGATGAGAGACGAAACGTTTCTACATTTTTTGTTGTTTTGCTTTGTTTTGGTTTTTTTTGAATGTCCAGAGGACCAGATTTAACTTTTTTTAGATTTTTCTACCTGGATTATTGAGCATGCATCAGGATATTTGCTTCATAAAGTTCTCTCAAAAGATTAAGGATTCACACCACGTGGTGGAACGAAATTGTGTACACGGTCCCAGTTTCAACAAAAGTATAAAATTTAAAATTATCCAAGATTTGAAGACTACATAAATGCAATAACCACTAGTAGCGTAGATAAAATCCACTGAACAGCATGAATGTGAGTCTGTGTGAGCTATATGCTTAAATGTTCTCCGTGCGCTTGAATCTGCTCCTTTCCTGTTGAAGCTGGTTTTGATGGAGCTCTGTCCACATACACATGAGCTGTTTGGTGACATGCTTTGAGTATAGTCCATGACCTCCACCGCCCAGAAATGTAATCTTGAAAGCTCAATTCCCCATGAGGTTTGAGATGGGGTTTATATTTCTGCGTCGACGCTGCTGTTGTAGCAACAGTAAACATGGGGGCTGCAGCTCTCCGGGAATAGGAAAGATTTTGTCCTGTGTCTTCACATTTTTTTTTTTTTGCCTCCGTGAATATTGATTGAGACAGTTGTTGTAGGGTGCATGTAGCACATGCTTTGGATTTTGCTATTTAATCTGTTTAGTCTGTCACCTCATTAATGTGTTTGATTGTTGCTGTCCACAGAGCTTGAGGTAGAAGCTGCTGTTCATCAGGATTGTTTTCTTTCAGGAATCATGTCTAAAGGACCAGCTGTGGGCATCGACCTGGGCACTACCTACTCTTGCGTAGGAGTGTTTCAGCACGGCAAAGTTGAGATCATTGCCAACGACCAGGGAAACAGGACCACGCCCAGTTATGTTGCCTTCACTGACACCGAGAGGCTGATCGGAGACGCAGCCAAGAACCAGGTGGCCCTGAACCCCAACAACACTGTATTTGGTAAGATTGCAATCTCAGACCACGTACGATTAATAATCTAAAGCATTTCTGCTCTTTAATCGCATCATTTATGCCCCCCCTCCCCCCAGATGCAAAGCGTCTTATTGGGCGTCGTTTTGATGACAGCGTTGTGCAGTCTGACATGAAACACTGGCCCTTCACCGTAATCAATGATAACACTCGTCCCAAAGTAAAAGTGGAGTACAAAGGAGAGACCAAGACTTTCTACCCAGAGGAGATCTCCTCCATGGTGCTGATCAAAATGAAGGAGATCGCAGAGGCTTACCTTGGCAAGGTATCCTGATGGACTTCAGGTTTTTCTTTGTCCATGGGTGCTGAACTGTCGTGACAAATGTTGCAATGTTTCTGATTTTTATTTCAGACTGTAACTAATGCTGTGGTGACTGTTCCTGCCTACTTCAACGACTCCCAGCGCCAGGCGACCAAAGACGCAGGAACGATTTCTGGCCTTAATGTTCTGCGTATTATCAACGAGCCCACTGCTGCTGCCATTGCTTACGGCTTGGACAAGAAGGTAGAACAATGTTTTATTTAAGCTACAGATTACCAGATTAATTTGAAAGCCCAAATGTTTAAATCTGTCATATTCAGTCCTGGAACCTTTTTCAGCTGTAGCCAAATTTTAAAATGTACTTTTCAGGTGGGATCTGAGCGACACGTGCTCATCTTTGACCTGGGCGGCGGCACGTTCGATGTCTCCATCTTGAGCATCGAGGACGGCATCTTTGAAGTGAAGTCCACGGCAGGCGACACGCACTTGGGCGGCGAGGACTTCGACAACCGCATGGTGAACCACTTCATTGCAGAGTTCAAACGAAAGTACAAGAAGGACATCAGCGCCAACAAGAGGGCGGTGCGGCGTCTGCGCACAGCCTGCGAGCGAGCCAAGCGCACGCTGTCGTCCAGCACTCAGGCCAGCATCGAGATCGACTCCCTGTACGAGGGCATCGACTTCTACACCTCCATCACCAGGGCCCGCTTCGAGGAGCTGAACGCTGACCTGTTCAGAGGAACTCTCGAACCTGTGGAGAAGGCGCTCAATGATGCTAAGATGGACAAGGGTCAAATCCACGACATCGTCCTGGTGGGAGGGTCAACTCGCATTCCTAAAATCCAGAAACTGCTGCAGGACTTCTTCAACGGAAAGGACCTGAATAAGAGCATCAATCCTGACGAGGCTGTGGCTTACGGTGCAGGTAGGAGTTCTCCTAGAGAAGACTTGCAGTACCATCAAGCGTTTTGTCTAAACCTCTTCTACCTGTTGGTTCTGCAGCCGTCCAGGCAGCCATCTTGTGCGGCGACAAGTCCGAGAACGTTCAGGACCTGCTGCTGCTGGATGTGACCCCTCTGTCTCTGGGCATCGAGACCGCAGGTGGAGTCATGACCGTGCTCATCAAGAGGAACACCACCATCCCCACAAAACAAACGCAGACCTTCACCACCTACTCTGACAACCAGCCTGGTGTCCTCATCCAGGTGAGAGACTGGTCTGTTCAAGATGTTTGAAGGAACCCCGTTCTTGTTGGGCTGACCGTATTTACTGTGTAGGTGTTTGAGGGTGAAAGAGCCATGACCAAAGACAACAACCTGCTGGGGAAGTTTGACCTGACTGGAATCCCACCAGCTCCTCGAGGAGTTCCTCAAATCGAGGTGACCTTCGATATCGACGCCAACGGCATCATGAACGTGTCCGCGGTCGACAAGAGCACTGGGAAAGAGAACAAAATCACAATCACCAATGACAAAGGTCGGTACAGACAACATTTAGTTGTGTTTATTCAACTCTATTCTCTTTGCCTAAAACGTATTTGTCTATCAGGTCGCCTGAGCAAGGAGGACATTGAGCGAATGGTCCAGGAGGCAGAGAAGTACAAATCTGAGGATGACGTGCAGAGAGAGAGGGTGTCTGCCAAGAACAGTCTGGAGTCCTACGCCTTCAACATGAAGTCCACTGTGGAGGACGAGAAACTGAAGGACAAGATCAGCGAGGAGGACAAGCACAAGATTCTGGACAAATGTAACGAGGTCATCAGCTGGCTGGACAGAAATCAGGTTTGTCTTCACGTTACAGCTGGAAACCTGCAGAGGAGCTGCAGAGATGCTAACCACCTGTCTGTCTTTGTTTCTGCTCAGTCTGCAGAGAAGGAGGAGTTTGAGCACCAGCAGAAGGAGCTGGAGAAGGTGTGTAACCCAGTCATGACCAAGTTGTACCAAAGTCCTGGAGGGATGCCCGGAGGGATGCCCAGCGGTTTCCACGGCGCTGGTGCTGCTCCTGGATCAGGAGGATCCTCTGGTCCCACCATCGAGGAAGTGGACTGAGCTAAAGAATGTGTTTGATCTTTTTGTTGTTTGTATATTTTTGCCAAGGCGTGTTTCCTGAATGGTTAAACAGTAACTGCAGTTCTCTTTGCCAACCATTTCTGTGGCAACTGTTCAGACGTGTTCACTTCACCGCAGTATTTTTTAAATTTATTCTGTTCTGTCTAATGCACAATACCTCAATAAAAGATTATCTTTGCCTTATAGTTTCTGTATTATTCCTGGTCCACAAGTCAGGACCTGTGGTTGTAGCACCCACTCGGTGGTGCTGCGTGTGGAACATCAGATCCAAACGGAAAGCAGTGTTCGATACCAGGATTTTCTGGTCCGATGCGATACCGGGTAAAATATATTCGCCTATCGGTGTTGTTGATTCCGATACTGATACTTTTTGGCAAATCTGCCTAATGTGTCCGGTAAACCTAAAAAAAATCAGTGTATTCAAGTCAAAGTTGCATAAAGAACGCAAGACAAAGTAATTTATTTTAAACTGAGGAGTATGTTGATGCAGTGGCCTCATTTAGTCTGAGCTTATAAAACAAACAGGACATCATACAAAATATATGAAAATGGTTTTTCAAACAATAAAAAGCATAAAACATAAAAAAAATTATTAAATATATTAAATAATTAGATATATTAAAGATAATATGTTATATTTGATTGTTAAGTCATGCTTCTTCCAACTGAGGCGGCTGTCTAAACTGAAGCCCCTGGAGCCAGTAATACATGCATTCATTACATCTAGGCTTGATTACTGCAATTCACTCCTGTTTGGTATCAGTCAGACCTCCATTGCACGACTGCAACTGGTCCAGAATGCAGCAGCCCGATTTTTAACCAGTACAGGCAAAAGAGAGCACATTACACCAGTTTTGGCTTCACTGCACTGGTTACCGGTTCACTTTCAAATCCAGTTCAAAATACTCATGTATGTCTACAAATCACTGAACAGTGTTGCCCCCCCCCCCCCCCATCTCTCTGATCTGCTACAACCGTGTGTCCCACCACGTTCCCTGAGGTCAGCGAACCAGTTGCTCCTCACAGTTCCAGGAACTCGTCTTGACAGGGCCTTCTCTGTAGCAGGACCAAGACTTTGGAACGAGTTACCTCTGCTTGTCAGACAGGTCCCCTCCCTCTCGGTTTTCAAGCCCCGTTTAAAAACTCACTACTATTCAGTAGCATTCAACCCCAGATGATCTGTGTTTTGATCCTGTATGCTCCACACTGGTTTGTCGTCATTATCTGCATCGTTTTTTGTCTATATTTCTGATTTACTTCATTTTGTATTTTGCTTTGTGTGTTACCTGTTGTTCTGTCTGTACAGCACTTTGGTTGGCCTTGTCGCTGTTTTAAGTGCTCTATAAATAAAATGGTATGGTATATTTTTATCCACATTTTTTTAAATATATTTTTCAGAGTTCACCAAGCTTATCTCCACTGCTCTGTATAATTTGACACCAGTTGTATGTAATCCACTTTAAATGATCCACTTTAAATGCTATGAAACCTTACCTGAATAAATCTAGTCTTTTTTTGCCCATGTGAGATTATCTCAACTCCAACTGCAGTAGTTCTTGGCACAGCTGAAAGCTCCACATTTCCTCCCTCTGTACCTGGATAGTCCTGCAGCCCTGAATGCTAGGAAACACCTTGTATATGTGACTTTCCTTCCCTCCATTGATTACGGTGACATTATTTACATGAACGCTCCTACAAGAACCCTGCAGATGTTGGATGCTGTCTATCATGGTGCACTAAGATTCATAACTGGCTGTGATTATCGTACCCACCACTGCACCCTGTATTCACTGGTTAACTGGACATCATTAACTTCATGCAGACTCTCTCACTGGTACATTTTCATCTTTAAATCACTTCTTGGTCTGATGCCTTCATACATCTCCTCCTACATGTCTCTGCATGAGTGCAGCTACAGCGTGCGCTCTCAGGACATTATTACCTGCAGTGTTCCCTCATTGAAGACTGAACTAGGTAAAAGGGCCTTCTCCTACTCCGCTCCTGTTTCCTAGAACATCTTACAAAAAGATCTGAAGCTCTCGACCTTTGACCTCTCTAAGTGGCTTTAAGAATCTGTTGGACTCCTGGCAGGAACCAATGCAGACACGTTCCTGTTTTTAGTTTTCTACATTCACCTTATAATCTAGCTGTTTTTTGTTACTTTTCTTTTTTTAGCCATCCTATTTGTTTAAAAAAAATAAAATAAAATCTGTATGCCTTTTTATAATTGTCTATTGTTGTTGCTGTTGTCCATTGTTGTCATCATTCTTTGTTGAAACCAGGTCTCTCTTGTAAATGAGTCCTTGAGGCTCAATAGGATTTACCTGTCTAAATAAAGGTTGAAAAAAAAAAATCTAAATAATCTATTTTTAAATTAAAGGTTTAACTCTGGTATTAAGATGGTTGCAGTAATTTGCAGTAAATTTACAGATGTATTGGCACAAAAAGGTTATTTTTATAAAAAAAATAAAAATAAATTATAGACTGAAAAAGTATGAAACTTAAAAATAGACGTGAACTGATTCAGAGCTTCTGTCAGCATCATGTTTTCAATATAAGAGTGAAAAATCAGACAAAATGCACGCTTTTCTCCGTTTATTTAGTTGATTTGTGGATATCCGTGTTTACATAAAGTGTTTGGAAAGTTGCGTGGACACAGGTCCTCTGATCCAGGTGTTCATGAGGTCGGGTTGTTCTTCGAGCTGGTTGGGAGGATGTAGGGCAGGTCAGCGTGTGTTGGAGTTTCTGGGGCATTCGTGCATCCGGTAGGCACACATGAAGAAGATACCTGAGAAGAAGACGATTGTCAGAGAAAGTAGAGCACGAAACACGAGCTGAAGTCTGACTCCAAGATGCAAACCTGAGAAAAATGTGAGCACCACCGCCACCCAGCCCATTATGTAGGACCAGGAGAACCGCCAGCTGCCATAGCGTTTCCCATAGTAGTTCACGGTCACTCCGGTGTAGACAGCCATCGCCAGCAGCACGAAGAAGCCTGCAGAGAAACGGGTCAGAAGTGAGGTCTGTTTCAGGACGGAGGGATGATGGGTGTGGCTGTCAGCTGCTTACAGGAGATGAAGAAGAGGATCCCGGCTGCAAAGGTCTTGTCGAAGCCGTCAAAGGAGGAGTAGTGGACGAAGGCCATGATGCCGATCACGATGCCGAGGAAACAGGCCAGCAGGGACAGAATCATGAAGGCCCGGGTGGCATCCCAGTAGGCTGAGACAGGGAGAGGACAGGGGTCCACACGTGCGTCAGAACCTTTCTAAACTCAGAAGTAAAGATCCTTTCAACACCTAAGTGCACAAGTTTTCCTGTGAATTTTCATTTTCAGCAGATTTAATATAAAAATTTGAATTTTCTGAAAGTCTCTTTGGAAATAAAAGCAACTTGTGTCCCTGATGAATTCATGCTCTAAATTCACAAAAAATAATAATTACAAAACAACTACAGTCATAGGATTGTACTGGTCTGATTTTACAGTCTACATGCTTTGATGGTGACCAGTTTACTTTATAACTGATGACTTCAATTTTTGGCCCAATTTTAAACCAAATGCTAATTTATAAATCGTCACTGATTTAAATACAAAGTGATGACTCTGTCTTTAATCTATATTGTGTGAACTGTCTTCTGCTTGTCTTGTCACTTTCAGTCTGGATTACTGTGATCATTTCTTATCAGGAGCACCTGACAAAACCCTCAAAAACAAGTCCATGTGGTCCAAAATGTTCTGAGTTAAAAATCACACTTCTCCAGTTTTAGCTTCTTTTTTACATTAAATTATGAACAGAATTTAAATCTTACTTCTAACATACAAATCTCTGAACAACTAAGCTCCATTTTATATTAAAGCTCTAGTGTTCCACAGAGCACTTCACACTCAGACTGCAGGTTTACTCGTAGTTCCTATAGTTTCTAAAAGTTGAATGGGAGACAGAGAGTTCAGTTATCAGGCTCCTCTGTTGTGGAACCAACTTCCAGTTGCAGTCTGTGAGGGGGACACTCTAATAAGACTTTCCTTTTTGGTAAATCCTAAAGATAGTGTTGGCTTGAGTTTCCTGAACTATCCCTTAGTTATGATGCTATAGGCTTAAACTGCTGGAAGACCACATTTCCTAACTTTGCTGCAGTTGAGCCACTCTAATGTTCATGTTTGTATTTGTACGTATTAACGTGCTTTTCCTTTACTCTCTTTCCATAGAAACAAAACCTGAACCATAGAAACTACACCTTAACCATATAAACTGTGCATGGACCATAAAAACTACACCTGATCCATACAAAGTACACATAGACCATAGAAACTACACCTGGACCATAGAAACTACACCTGGACCAAAACAACTACACCTGAACCATAGAAACTGCACCTGAACCATAGAAACTACACCTGGGCCATATAAATTACACCTGAACCATAGAAATGACACAGGGACCATGGAAACTACACTTGGAGCATAGAACTTACACCTGGATCCTAGAAACCCCTGAACAATAAAAACTACATCTGAACCACAGAAAAGACACCTGGACCATATAAATGACACGAGAACCACAGAAACGACACCTGGATCATATGACACCTGGACTATAGAAACAACATCTGGATCATAAAAACTACACCTGAACCATGTGCAACTGGACCATAGAAACAACACCTGGATCATCCATTGTGTGTCTGTCTCCTGTCTCCTCAGCCTCCAAAAAACTACACCTGGACCATAAAAACTACACCTGAAACATATGCACCTGGATCATAGAAACTACACCAGGAGCATCCATTGTGTGTCTGTCTCCTGTCTCCTCAGCCTCCAAAAAACTACACCTTGCCCATAAAAACTACACCTGAACCATAGAAACTACACCT
>NC_056503.1:35551138-35570162 GCF_014905685.2 Nematolebias whitei
ACACCTGAACCATAGAAACTACACCTGGACCATAAAAACTACACCTGCCCTTAAGAATTGCACCTTAACCCTATAGCAACTACACCTGAACCATAGAAATTACACATGGACCGTAGAAACTACACCTGGACCATAGAACTTACACTTGGACTATAGAAACCCCTGCATGATAGAAACTACTTTTGTACCATAGAAACAACACCTGAACCATATAAATGACACCTGAACCACTGAAATGACACCTGGACCATAGAAATTATACCTGGACTATAGAAACTACATCTGGACCATGGCAACTACTGTACATTTTAACTATAGAAACTACACCTGAACCATAGAAACTACATCTGAACCATAGAAACTACACCTGGATCAGCCATTGTGTGTCTGTCTCCTGTCTCCTCAGCCTCCAGATGAGATTAACATTAACCACTTGTTAAAAATATATTAAAATACTTTTTTTAAAAATACTGTTGAATCATTTTAATGTAATCACTGCGACACAAAGCAGAAAAAAACATGTTTTTCAAACATCTACATCCAACTATTTGTAACGATTTCTGGTGTTTGTATTTTGATTTGTGTTCTGTTTTAGATTTATGTATATAATAGTCTGTTTTTCTGTTATATGTTCAATCTGATGTTTTTTAGGTTCGGCATTCGTGTTGTGTTTTCCCTCAGTCTGTATCACCTGCCACACACACACCTGTCAGCCAGCTGTGATCATCCCAGCTGTTTCCATTTACTAATCACCATGCCCACTCCTTCTGCTTGTCTTTTCTTCACTTCAGTCTTTGTCTGTTCCTGATTCTGGGATTTGTTAAAATATGTTGGGTTTATATCTGCTGCCTGAACACTTGGGTCCACCTCCTCAACACCACCATTGTCACACCAGCATTTCTAGTGTCAGACAAATTAGCATTTCAGATTAAATCAGAGCACCAGGTAACCTCAGTGCTGGTCAGGGTCACATGTCAGCCATCTTACCGATGCTGTCTGTGTGCGTCATGCATTTCCCGGGCACGCAGTACCGCCACAGGCCCTGGTGCATGTAGCTGCTGGAGTGACGGTACTGCATCCAGTAGTCCGTTGCCGTGGAGACAATCAGGAGTATGTTCCCCACTCCGGCGCAGAACAACCCACCTCCCATGAAGCTGTACATCCTGCCAAAATATACTGACACACAAAAAGAAAAGGGGGGGAAAACCCACCGCCAGGTCAGAACCTGAATGCATCTGACTGCTGCTGCTCCACCAATTACTGCACCAGAGGGTATGAATAAAACAACGTGGAGATGAGTTCAGGTCGAGGCAGGAGTTTGACACATCTGACAGGAGAAGCATCACTCTAGAGAAGCAGCTTCATCTAACGAGTCATTAACCGTTAACACAAACGCACACATTTGATGCTGATAAACATTTTCAAACTCTACATAAGTCGGGATCACCAACCGTGGCATGAGTGTAAAATGAGCTCAAGAATATTCTTCTAGCTGGATTCAGTCATGCATCTATATGGCGTATTGTTTGAATATTTCATGCAAATAGGACTTTTCAGTCTTTGTTTTAAGGAAAATATTGAGAAAAAAAAGAGAAATATGAGGCAAAATCAGACAATTATTTTGCATTTTCACAAAACAGAATATTAAACAAGGAATACTACATGTTAGAAGATATGACGTACCTTTATCGTGTTTTTTCTCTTTAGAAAAAGTCAGAGAATCCAATGCTCTGAGTGGCCTAAGCGCAGAGGAGCCCGATATTGTCCAGGATGGCAGGAAAGTTTTGTTTGTGTGCAGGAAACGGAGCGAACAAACGTCCCGCCGGAACAATGGAGCGTGCTGAGCCACGACCAATCGCAGAGGATGACTTTTTGTGTTTAAGAGAATCTGCTGAAAATACAAAAACCGTCAAAGCGCCGTAATACTGATGACATGAGGCTTTTTATTCAAAATGTCTTTAACCTCACACAGTAAACTCATGACCTGCAGCCAGCCGAGCCACAGGACGGCAGGTTTAAAATAAATAAAAAAGAGGCTCCTGTCATTTTGTACATTTCTCTCAACCAGTGTGCAGATTCTAATGATAGGAAATGTTCAGTTTGCACAGAATAATCCAACATTTCTCTTTTCAGGCACAAATATGAATAAAGAATTTGCAAAATGACTCATTTTACTGTTGAATTCATCAAGTCCTATATTTTAAGTGGTTCTGTCATTTCATTAAAGACAAAAAATATAATTTCATGAAAGAAAACGTAAATAATTCTGTAATGAAATGTATGCAAACAGAATAATTTCATATGAATAAGATTAATTTGACAGAACAGAGAGTGACGAGTAAAGAGTTGAGTTTGTGTGAAAAATCAGCAAAATATATAAAAAAAAAAAAATTATTTTTGTTTTAACACTTCATGCAGAGTGGGAGCTCAGATAAAGTGTTTGGATTATAAAGTTGAGTAATATTTACTCATATGAGGGTGTACAAATGATACAAAGTACTTTAAGTGTATGAGTTTAGATTTTTTTTTTTTAAGTATACATCACTTTAGAAAGACGAGGTTTAAAAAAAATCCTGTACGTTTTCTAACCTCTTCTTCTTCTTCTTCTTCTTGTATGTTTAATGGCGGTTGGCAAACAACTTATAGGTGCATTACCGCCACCTTCCAGACTGGAGTATAGATTAGATGTCCTATCATTATATTCTCCCCATAATGCCTGACATCTTGAGAAACCTAAATATGCTGTTAAAAATTATATTTTCAGAAGATCTTTGCAGCAAATTTTTAACATCTAAATTGATTTTATTACTATTCATCTCTTTAATTAACAACTCTCTTTCCCGGCTGTATTTACTACATTCTAGAAGAATATGCTGCACCGTTTCTGACTCTCCACAAAAATTACACAAACCTGTACTATGTTTATTAATTATTTTCAGCGTACTATTCAGCCCCGTATGCCCAAATCTTAGTCTAGATATAATATCCTCTTCTCTTCTATTTCTATTTCCTTCCCTACATTCCCCTACTTTCCTTTGGATGCTATAATAAAATCTTGCCTTTTCTTCTCCATCCCATAATTCCTGCCATTTCTTTTTAAAATATATTTTACTTATACTTTTGATTTCATTTCTGCTTATTTTCATATTTACTTCAACCTTATCCCTTTTCGCTGCACTTTTAGCAAATTGATCCGCCAATTCATTTCCTATTATTCCAATATGAGCAGGAATCCAAATCAACTTTACCCTGGATCCAAACTCTTTGATTCTAAAAATTAATTGACCAATATTCAATATGATATCTTGTCTTGTATCTGAATTCTGTTCTAAAATACTTATTAATGCACTACTTGAATCTGAACAAATCAATATTTCCTTCTTTCTCGTTTCTTCACACCATTCTAGAGCCATTAAAATAGCCATTAGCTCACCTGTATAGACTGTCATTCTGTCTGTTACTCTTTTATTTTTCATAATATTTAAGTCCGGAACTATAAATGCTATTCCAATTTTACCATTTACCATTTTAGAAGCATCCGTATATATTTGTAGAAATTCAGCATATTCATTATTTACATACCTTTCGACCTCTTTTTTTTCTATTTGTCTGCCTTTTTCCAATAATCTTAAATCGACTTCAGGATTTTCAGTTAACCAAGGTGGATTTTCAGGAATATTCACCACAGGACTAATTAAATAATGACTTATTCCTAGCTCACTTATCTCATTATTTATAATCCATCCAAAACTATTAATTTTTGTATTTTTTACTTTTTCTTGACAAGGTTGTAATGTAATATTTGGAGGATAGTTTTCCTTATGGCCTTTAATATTTGCCCAATAATTAATGGCTAGTTGTTTCCTTCTGATTTCTAATGGCATCTCACCCATTTCAACTTGTAAGGCTGATACTGGGGTTGTTTTCATTGCTCCACAGCAAATTCTTAAGGCCTGATATTGGATTCTATCAATTTCTTTTAATAAACTGTTAGACGCTGAACTATATACAACACATCCATAATCAATTACTGACCTGATTAGTCCTATGTATATCGTTTTTAATACTTTCCCACTAGCTCCCCAATCTTTACCTCTTAAACATCTCATTATATTTAAAATTTTTTTACTTTTCTCAACTATTTTCCTTACATGTATTTTCCATGTAAGTTTTTTGTCAAACCAGACTCCTAAATATTTAATCTGATCTATCTTTTCTACATCTTCCTCATATAATTTAAGATTTATATTAGCATTTATTTTCCTATTAGTAAAAGTAATAAACTTGGATTTAGATATTGACACTCTAAAACCCCATTTTAAGGCCCAATCTTCAACATTATGTATTGCCTCTTGCATTTTCTTATTTATAAATTCTAAATTTTTTCCCCTTTTCCAAATAAGACCATCATCTGCAAATAATGACACTCCGAAAGCTTTGTCTATTTTACTAAACATATCATCAATCATTATAACAAATAACATAGGACTTATTATACTTCCTTGAGGAGTACCATTTTCAATTTGATGCTTTGAACTCACTTCACTACCTATTCTAACTTTTATATTTCTTCCAGTTAAAAAGTTTTTAATCCATCTATATATTTTACCTCTTAATCCCATTTGTTTTATTTTAATCAATAAACCTTCTTTCCACAACATATCATATGCTTTTTCTATATCCAAAAAGATTGCTATTAATACCTCTTTATTCACCTGGGCCCTCCTGATTTCATGTTCCAAATATATTATAGGATCTATTGTGCTTCTTCCTTTCCTAAATCCAAATTGATATGGTTTAATCTTCTCCTTAGATTCCAGAAAATATATTAATCTGTTATTCACCATCTTTTCCATCACCTTACCAATACATGATGTTAATGCTATCGGCCTATAACTCTCAGCTAAATGTGGATCTTTTCCGGGTTTACAAATGGGAATAATTATAGCTTCTTTCCATTTATCTGGTAGAATTCCTTCCTCCCATATCTTATTATACATTTCTAATAATATCTTCTTACTTTTTTCACTAAGATTATTCAACATAATATAGTTAACTTGATCCTCCCCAGGTGTTGATTTACTAGAGTTTTTTAATGCTCTATTTAATTCCTTTAACGAAAATTTCATATTCAAAAAATTCTCATCATCTTCATCATTACATAGCAACTCACTGTGATTATTTAATGTCGTTTCCCGTCCCTTTTTTTCAATATTACTAAGATTCTCCATACTATGTATCTTAGTAAATGCTCTTGCTAATATTTCAGCTTTATTCTTATTATCTATTATGGTGTCACCATTATCTTTTATTACTGGGAAAAAGTATTCTTTTGATTTACCTGACATTTTTTTAATGGTATTCCAAACCCTGTCTAATGCCGTATTTTTCCCCAATGATTCACAGTATTTACTCCAGTAATCCCTCTTAGCATTTCTTATAATTCTCCTGACTTCTGCTTGTTTTCTTTTATAATTTATTAGATTTTGGAAGCAAATATATTTTTTGAGATTTTTATAGGCCTTGTTTCTTGATTTAATTGCTATTGAACATTCTAAAGTCCACCAAGGAACTATCTTCTTTTTTTTAACCCCTTTACTTCTAGGAATGACTGTGTTTGCTGCATGCACAATACAATTACTAATTGCTAAACTTAATTCATTTATTGGTTTATTTATATCTATATTCACCATACTACCTTCACTTATTCTTTTATAGCTTTCCCAATTTGTATCCCTAAACCTCCATTTCCCTTGACTAACTACCTGTTCTTCTTCTATATCCATTCCTACTTCAATAAAAAGTGGATAATGATCGCTACCTAAAGTGCTATTTTTATACACTTTCCAGTCGCAATTATCTGCCAAAGATTGAGATACCAGTGTCAAATCAAGAGCTGATTCTTTACCTCTTACCAAATCTACCCTAGTGCCTACGCCATTATTTAACACTACCATTTCTTTTTCTTCAATTATTTCTTCTAAGACCCCACCATTATAGTCATCTTGTTCTCCCCACAAAGTGCTATGTGCATTGAAGTCCCCACACCAAATTATTTTCCCTCTCCAGTGTCTAAGGATCATTTCGAGTTTTGCTTTTTCTATTTTCTTACAAGGATTATAATAATTAATTATTTTAATAGTTTCATTATTTGTCCAAACTTTAACTGCATTAAGTTCTAGATCTGTATTTAATTGTATTTGAGCAAATTTTAAGTTTTCCTTTATAAATATGGCGCATCCTCCTCCACTCCCGTTTATTCTATCTTTACGTAAAACTGCATACCCTTGAATACTAAATTGCATTGTTGATTTAAGCCATGTTTCTTGAATACATACTATGTCTGGTTTTTTATTTAATTCATTAATGAACCCTTTAAATTCTTGACCATTAGCTATTAAACTTCGAGCATTCCATTGTAATATTAGAGTCATATAGCGATTTGAGGAGCTTCATTTTCAGATGCTCCTTCTCCACATCTAAGTTCATCCTGAATTTTCTCCCATGACAGATCTTTGACATTAAAGAATTTTGCTGCTGCCTTTACTATGATTTTTATTTTTTCAGTCTTAGTCCTTGCTTGCTCTGAACAGTTTATGATATATGCCAGAAATGGAATCAGCTTTTCTAATGTGATATTATTTTGAGTATCTTCTATCTCTTTTTTCTTTTCTGACTTTGTTTTGTTAACATTTTCCGTACTTTTCACCTCTTTCACTGCTTCAGCATAAGTAATTTTTCTTTCAGTTTTAATTTTCTGGACTTCAGCTGCTTCTTTCCTGACCACACACCCCGCATAAGCTGCAGTGTGATTGCCTCCACAGTTACAACATTTAACTGGATTCTCTCCACATTCCCCATAAGGGTGTTCACCTCCACATTTACCACATCTTTGTTTTCCTCTACACACATTTGCAAAATGACCAAACCTTTGGCATTTGTAGCATCTGATAGGTGGCGGAACATAAACTCTTACGTTGAAACTCATGTACCCAATCATAACTTTATCAGGTTTAACTTTATCTTTGAATTCCAGTAACACAGATGTACTGTCCAATCTTTCCCCATTTCTAAAAGCCTGCAATCGTTTAATGCCTGAAACTTCTCCTCCTTTTATTACTTTCTTTAATTCCTCCAAGTTTTCTCCAACCGGAATCCCCGATATCACTCCTCTTGTTCCTCTTTCTACCCCTACTACTTTCCTCTCCACCACTTCTTTTTTACATACCATTTGGAGTTTTAATGTCTTGTTCTTTTGTTCAACATTCTTACAGACAATAAGAAGGCTCCCATCCCTTAGGACTTTAGCCATTTCCACATCTCCGATAACTTTCTTTAGTCCACTAGATAGGCTGATCGGACTCACCCCAATCATATCTTGCCCCGTTTTAAATTTCAGGATTATTTTAGATTCTTCCGTCATTTTTTTCTTCCTCATCTCAACACTTTCTTCCTCATCTTCCAAAGATCTTTTGCCTACATTTAGTCCTTTTTTACTCTTATCTCTCCCTCCTCCCCCTTTTCTGTTTTCTACTAAAGCCCAACCTGTGTCCATAGTTTCATCTTCTGAACATCCCCCGCTACAACTAGTCATCTTAATCTACTCACAGTCCAGATTATGCCAAAACCGCCTTAGAAATCGACTTTTTACTCGCCAGAATTCGTTTCACTTCCCGGGGCCAACTCAACAAGGAAGCCAACCTACTACGAAAGTCTTCTCAAACAACGTTTTCTAACCTCTTGGATTATCAGTTAATTTGAAGGTGAAATTAGAGTCAGGTGTTTTCAATCAATGGGATGATGATCAGGTGTGATCCTGTTTGAGTTAAAGAACATGATCTATCAAAGTCTGCTCTTCACAACATGTTTGTGTCATGGCAGGAACAGAGGAGATTTCTAAGAACCTCAGAAAAAGAGTTGTTGATGCTCATCAGGCTGGAAAATGTTACAAAACAGCTCTGAAGAGTTTGGACTCCACCAATCCACAGTCAGACAGATTGTGAACAAATGGAGGAAATTCAAGGCCATTACCCTCCCCAGGAGTGGTGGACCAACAAAGGTCACTCCAAGAGCAAGGTGCGGAATAGTAGGCGAGATCACAAAGCACCCCAGGGTAACTTCTAACAACTGGAGGTCTCTCTCACATCAACTAATGTTGATGTTCATGAGTCCACCATCAAGAGAACTCTGAACAACAATGGTGTTCATGGTGTAGTATGACATATGCAGGATATATTCATACATTTCGCGAGTTCTTCATTTTTCTGACTGTGTAAATGTCGTGCATTGAATTTAACAGAAATGTAACGAGAGACGTTATTTATCTTTGACCCATCAAAATGAATGCGGTCATTTATTTGCAGAATCAAAGTTTAACATCACACATTTACATTAATTTGGCAAAATATGAAAACAATAACATGGCTAGTTTCACAGAAAGTGGGCACAATACGGCGATTGTCCTCACTTTTCAGCAGAACAGCAGACATCAATCACACGGCGGTGATTGAGAACTTTGCTTCAGATATTTCTAAATTATCTGTAATGATTTTAGGAAAAAGGAGAGTTTAAGATGGAAAATGGAGATTTATCTTACAGAGAGATGTGTGAGGGAATTAATCTGTTTGACCAGAAACGTGCACGCTCCTTCAGTTCTCAGCTTGGTCACGGTACGCTTGGTCGAAGTAGAACTTTTACCTGGTTGATGATAGATCAGCGTCGGTATAGAATCCTTCCTTTGACTCTTTCAGCGTCTCCGTTGAGAACAGCTAAAATACTTCGAGAGTCGTGCGAGGTTATCCAAACAGAAGTTATAATTCCCAAAACCGTCCCTGGATTCTGGATTCCAATAGAAGCATTCTGGACGCCTGCGTTAGCATCCAAGAACTCTGAACTCTTTAACTCTCTTCAGAGAGTTAAAGTCTGGAACTCTTCTCCAGGAAAACTTTCAAGCTCTGAAAACTCCCATGTTGAACTCAATCTCTCTAGAACTGGGAAGTTGCCACATTTAAATGGGTCGACTTCCGGGTCATTTGAGAGCTTTTTGATTGGTCGATGGACCAGAAAGAGGTGTGGTTTGTGATGTAAGGTGTTATGAAAAGTCAAGGATTGTTTTAGTGACAGACAGAAAGATTATTGGAGAACTTCAGACTTCGTGGAGTCTCTACTCCTATTATCTGCTGTAAAAGTTAAACATGACATTTTTTTTCAGTAAACTTTTAGTTGACCGAAACTTGAACTTTAACACACACTTACAAAACTTGTTCATTGAAGACAGAAAAATCAAGAAATGCATATTAACCTGATTTCTTCTTAGAATGAGGAATAAAAATCATTACTTACTGTTTATGTAAATAAAAATGAGTAGTTCTCTTCAACCTGTAAACATTGAGTGAACTAACACAATTTGATTATCAAACATTTGTAAAATAGTAATGATCATAGAGAATTGTCATTTCTACTTGATTAATTCAAGAAAGAAAGTCTCAGGATGGGTCAAACTGTATTTCTGGATGCAGATCAATGAAATAACAGTTTCTGTCCCACAAGGTTCTTAAGGTCAAGTGTTTTGACCTTAGGCTTAGTTTGACATCAGATTAGGTTCACTACAATGGCAGAGTTGAAGAAGCCACAGCTCTCCAGAAGAACATGGCTGCTCGTCTGCAGTTTGCTGAAGATCACATGGACAAACCAGAAGACTGTTGGAAGAGTGTTTTGTGAATGGATGAGACTAAAATATAACTCTTTGGTTTAAATGAAAACTGTTATGTTTGGAGAAAATAAAACTGCATTCCTGCAGAAGAACCTTATCCCATCTGTGAAACATGGTGGTGGTAGTGTCATGGTTTGGGCCTGTTTTGATGCATCTGGGCCAGGACGGCTCACCATCATTGATGGAACAATGAATTCTGAATTATATCAGAGAATTCTTAAGGAAAATGTCAGAACATCTGTCCATGAACTGAATCTAAGAGAAGGTGGGTCATGCAGCGACACAATGACTCTAAACACTCAAGTGGTTCTACCAAAGAATGGTTCAAGGAGAATAAAGTTCATGTTTTGGAACAGCCAAGTCAAAGTCCTGACCTTAATCCAATCCAGATGTTGTGGAAGGACCTGAAGCAGCAGTAAATGTGAGGAAACCACCAACATCCAGAGTTGAAGATGTTCTGTACAGAGGAATAAAACTCCTCCAAGTCTGTGAGCAGGACTGATCAACAGTTAATGAAATGTTTAGTTGCAGTTGTTGCTGAACAGTGGGGGTCAGGGGTCACACCAGATACTGAAAACAAAGGTTCACATACTTTACCACTCACAAATATGTAATATTGGATCATTTTCCTCAATAAACAAACAACCAAGTATAATATTTTAGTCTCATTTGTTTAACTGGGTTCTCTTTATCTACTTTTAGTTCTTGTGTGAAAATCTGCTGTTTTAGGTCAGATTGATGCAGAAATATAGAAAATTATAAAGAGTTCACAAACTTTCAAGCGCCACTGTAACTGAAAATAACCAGACTGCAGATGGAGGTAAAAATTGTAAGTAGGTTTATTTACAAGGACAAAGGATCTATGGCGGACAACGAGAGTACAAGTAATCCAGATGTTGAGTATCTTCCTTGTCATTTTTGATTTCTAGGCTCGGATGGTAACTGACTCTGATTCTGTGCTCAGGGGATGTTGTCCAGGGATGATGGAAGGCAGTTGCTGGATGTTGGACATCAAGCAGGTTGATGAAAGGCTTTGTCCAGGTAACCAGAGTTGTTTCTTTGTTGCAGGTGAGGCAAGTTTTCCACAAGAGGTGATTCACAGGAGAGGGCGAGGGTAGAAAACACTACAAGGATTTCTGCAGTGCATAAGGTAAGATATCACAAATAACAGGTTTGCTTCAGGAGTAACAAAGATGTCACTAAACGTCGTCAGTCAATCACCATTTGGTAACCAGCTGTCCAACCATTACTACTGGAATGACTCAGCCTTAAGGAGGTTAGTAATCAGCTGTCACTTGGGACAGCTGGTGCTCCACCCGCTCTGCTATCTGACAGAAAATGGAAGACGGAGAGAACCAGAAACAGAATCCTCACAGAAGTTTTATCACCAGGTCAGAGGTCAGTTGTAAACAGACATGAATTCATCTCTAATACAAAGAATTTGGAAGATTTGATTTGCTCTGATAGACAAATACTTTTGAGAAATGCATATAAATAAGAAAATAAACCAATACTTCCTAATTTTACAGTAACTTATATCAATCCATTTTAAATAACCCTAAAAACAATGGCATAAAGGCCTCCTGTTGCTCTGGATCTGCTAACACCAAAAGAGCACAAGCTCTTAATTTTCCTGTGCACCAGCATCTATCCTTCCAGCTCCTTTCTTCTCTTTATCCTGTTTAGGTGATGAGGAGCTGGTGCTCATCTCCAGCATCCCTCACACGAGTTCTCACCCACTGATAGACGGCTGTGCTCGTGGTCGTCTTGGTTATAGAAAGAACAAGAATGGTGACGCTGACAGAACCACCACAGCAAAAGTAAAAATAAAGACTTCAATTTGGTTCACTTGATGTGTTTTTATATTTTATGAAATCTTTATGGACACCAGCCTGATACAATCAGGATCACATTAGACAAGATATAAACTGACAAAGTGTTTGACAAACTTCTGAGTTCAAGCTCAATAATCCAGGTAAAAAAATCCAGCAAAGTTCAGCCAGGTCAACTGGATGTTTGTTTGTTTCTTTTTTGTTGTTGTTGTTGTTGAGATGTTTCATACTTCATCCAAAGGACTTCTTCAGTCCGAGGAGCCACAACAAACTGAGTCCCACAAACTGCACACCCACATAGTGGACCAACCAGTTTGCTGGTGATAAAATGGCTTCTGGGGGCCGCCCTCTCCCCCGTCGACTCCCCTGAGGCAGCCATAGTCAAAGTGGTTCAAAACATGAAAGTTCATGATCAAAAATCCAGGTAAAAAATCCAACAAAGTTCAATCAGGACATCTGGACGGTTTCTTTTTTTGTTGAGATATTTCGTCCTTCTTCTTTGGATGAGTGACGGGGGAGAGGGTGGGCCCCCAATGCCATCTTATCCCCAGCAAACTGTTTTTTTCCTACTATGGGAGTGTGCTGCTTGTGGGACTCAGTTTGTTTGGTGGCTCCTCAGACTGAAGAAGTCCTTTGGATGAAGGACGAAACGTCTCAGCAAAAAAACAACAACAAAAAAACCGTCCAGATGACCTGACTGAACATTGATGGATTTGTATCTGGATTATTGAGCATGAACTTTGGTGACAAATGATTTTTCTTTCTCATAAACTGAAAGCTTCTAAAAATATATATTTCACTGGGATTTTTATCATCGTATCTTAAATGAGAACTTCTTCATCTTCAGCCTGTCTAAAGGACAGACAGGAACAAATAAAATCTCCATCATTCTTCTTTGAGCTTTATTTATTAGAAAATACAAAAAGTAATCACTTGTGACCTTAGGTGGGTGTTTAAAAATACATCTTTCAAAATACAGGTGCATCTAAAAAAATCATCATGAGGAAGTTCTATTTTTGTCAGTAATTTCAGAAAGTTAGGCTAATAAATTTATTACACAGAGTGAAATGTTTCAAGCCTTTATTTCTTGTAATTTCGATGATGGCTTACAGATAAAACAAAATCCAGTGTTCAGTGGAGCTCCACATCTTTGTGCTGTTTTACAACCTTTCACTGCTCGTTACTGCCTTTGTTCTGGTTCAGCTTCCTTCAGCTACATTCAGCTTCTTTTTACATATTTCAATGTTTTTCAGCAAATTTTCTGCTCCTTTCAGCTTCTTTCTGCTATATTCAAATTTTCCCAGCTTTATCAGCTGCTTTTTAAATATATTTCCTACAAATTTTAGTATTTTATTCCTGCAAAGTTTTGTAATTTCTGCTTTTTTTGTGTTTTTTTTTAATAATTTACCAACATTTATACATTTTCAACCTTTTTTGGGGGGTCAAATTCTAGCTTTTTTCTATTAGAGTGCTTTTATTTATTTTTTGCTAATTTAAGATTTTTATAATGAATTCATCCTCTTGCTGCCTATTTTAGCTTATTCTGCTAATTTCTGCTACACTTCTGTTCTTTTCAGCTTTTTCTGCTCATTTCTGCTGCTTTTTGCTCGTATTGTTTCTTTCAGCAACAATCAGTTGCTCAAATTCAACTCGCATCAACAGTTTGGCGATAAAGCGTTTTCAGCCTGGTTTCAACATTTTTAGCAGCTTTCAGCAAAAATCACAGCAACAAGCATTCACACTGCATTTTCACAGGAAATGCAATTTCTCCAGTTTCACAATAGTTAAGTTTCTGCTGACTGCAGAGTAAAAAGAACCAAGCTCAGCTCGTGCAGTCTTCCTGCTGGGCCCAGTTAGTGCCACTAGATGGTGCTTTGTATTTATTCTGGAGACAAACTGGTTCAGCGCCTCAGTGTTCTCCTGTTAACACACTAGTTCATGCCACAGATGTAATAAACGCCTCTCTGTCTGTGTGCTCTTTATTCCCACCTGAACTCGATCTATTTTTATCAATCGTTGAGTATTGATTCATTGAGCTTCACAAATTTCTGCTTTCCACACAGATGCTCTATTTGCTTCAGCTTCATACCAGATTATATCTGTATCATCTTCTTTGCTTTTTTTTGTTCCTTTTTAATGAACCTGTCATGCATCAATTCATCATTATTTGTATTATAAAACAACAAAAGCAAGTTCTGCCATTCCTGAGTTTAAGTAAACTTAAACTGAAGCTTAATCAGAACTAATGGTTTTATTGAAATAAAAGCCAGAAATAAAGGACTGCATTTATTTCTGCAACAACTCAACAAATTAAAATTCTGGGTTTAAAAAAAACTATGTTTTCCTTGTTTAATTATTCCATAATATGGGGTTTGGATTTGTAAAAATGTATAACGCATCCTGTTACCTGGTGCATACCATTTATTGGTACATGCCTGGTAACTGTTACTTACCTGGGACAAACTGGGTACCAATACTTAACTGATATCAGGATAAGTTCCTGGTACCTACACGGACTGTAGGGATATATTAGGAAGTGACATTTTACCTTGTATTCAATTCAAATTCAAAAATACTTTTATTAATCAAAAAAGGGTAATTAATTGTTGTAGCTCATCCTGGTTTCATTAGTTGTTCTAGATGCTGATGTCTTTGGGCAGGAAGGATCTCTTGTAGCAGTCCGTCCCACAGTGGATCCAAAGAAACTGGCTGCAGATGCCGATCCGTCCACCCAGACCCAGCAGACCTCTGGTCCTCTTGAGCAACAGGACTGCCTGAATGCCAGGCAGAACTCCTCCCCAAGCAATGGCCATTTCTTGCAGCAGCCTGCTGAGCCCCTCGTCGCTGCAGATTTAACTGCAGGTGCCAGGGGATGCTCTCGGTCTTTCCGCGGTCACAAGCCGTGTTTCCCGCTACCTCCAAGATCTCGGCGGTCAGGCACTCCAGCACAGCCTCCAGGAAGACGGTAATGCATCCACGGCACCTCCTTTTCAACTCATTTTGGATTTGGGGCTGTAGTTGAGATATTATTTGAGCTTTTGATATGTTAATCAGCTGCTCTCATTTGTAGAAAACCACCTTGTTGTTATGGTTACGCATCATAACAAATGTTCAAAAGTAAAAAAGGCTACAGTAAAAATGCCTCCAGCGGCACATCATCTGATACCAGCAGAAGTAATCATCTGAAAAAGTGATTTACATCCAGAAAAATTAATAATTACAGTTTTCAAAAACAAAATCTTAGAATGAATGTAAGAGAGCTGCTCCAACATGCAGCCACCTTGAGCAGCACAATTCTGGAACTTGTATGTAACCATGTACCACTTGAGTACCAGATAAGTACCAGCTGCATAACCAATACATATTCATTGTGAACCATGAGCACCACCAGATTAATAGCAGGTACATAGGTGGTAAGTATCTGGTATATATAAGGTATGTACCTGGTAGTTACATGCCCACTAGGTACATATCTGGTATGGACCAGATATGTATCATGTAAGTATATAAGATGAGGCAGCTGTGGATGAGTGGTTAGAGCAGTCGTCCTCCAATGCAAGTGTTGGGGGTTCGATTCCACCAGCAGCCACATGCTGAAGTGTCCCTGGGCAAGACAATGAACCCCTCATTGCCTCCAGTGTGTGTCCCATCAATGTATGATTGTGATAAAGCTCTGATTAGTCTTTGTATGGATCTAGTAGAGTTCTGTATGAATGGTAAATGAGGGCACAGATTGTACAGTAAACCACTCTGAGTACCGGTATCTTGATCAGATAGAAAGGTGCCATATAAATACAGATGCAAGTACAGTCCATTTTATTATTTCAGTACCAGGAATATACAACATTAGGTGCGTACCTGGAAAGTACTTATTACATGCAAGTGTATACCAAATTCGTGCCCTGTAAATACCAGGTTAGGAATAGCCATGTATCTTTAAGTACCATGTACAGACCAGGTCATTACCAGGAACGTGTCAAGTCAGTACCAGGTATATTACCTTGTATGTACCAGCTACAAACAAGGCTGTATCCGGTACATACTGTAAGCACCGGATAAGTACCTAGTACTTAGTGGGCTGTATTATGTTTCGCTATCAGATTTTAAAACACCAGGGACTAGAAACATTCATCACTTTTTAGTTTTACAATATAAATTATTGTGCGTAAAGGTCTACAGACCTGGTCTACACTCGTCAAGAACAGAAAGAGAGAGAGAGATATAAATATTTATTTTACATTAGACAAAATATTTTAAAATGTCTGTGATGTAAACTTTGACTTTGGATTCTGTATCTGGTTAGCTTCATCTGTCAGGGAGTGAACCACAGATACTCTAATCCATGCTACTGTACGTGCCTTAAGGCATGAATTTGTCAATCCCCTCTGAATCGTAAAAACCATCCATTTTGCACTGGATTACCATTATCCTCATAGTCTGACAAGAACTGTGGGGTATTAGCTAAATACAGGGAGTCCAGCTCACTTTCCACACTGTAGCTGAGTGGCTCCCAAGTAAAAATTGTCACCTAGTTCTTCAGCTAATAAGATGGGCACGCGGAAGGCTCATACAGCGGATGACGGCGCAGACGTGGAGGGAAAAGCCTTTCATATCCCTCTGCTGTCATGTTTCAGGAGCTGTGCAGCGAGATGAAGGCTTCTCGCTCATTAGGCCTTGTTCTAAACCAAGTAGACTCAACGCAACAGTCTGAGGAAGGCGTCAAATCATACCTGGTATATCTTGTATCAGACAAGTTCTCTTTTCTGGCAACATGATACAACCAATTCTGAGTTTATTCAGACCTCAGGGTCATTTAGCTCTGGTGGAGGAAAAAAAACACGTTTGCTCAACCTTTTTTCTCTTTCTCACAAACTGTTCCCAATTATTTCTCCACAAAACCTTTGAATTGCCTCACCATAAAGGAAGGGGATTCTTGTTCACTTTTTTCAGCAATTATTTAGGATGTATTTGAGGTGCCACTCAATGTTCAGAAAAACTTGAAGAAATTCGGATGCACAAACATAAACCAAGCCAGCAGGTTTTTGGTGCTAAAACCTAAATGCTAACACGCTCACACAACATTGTTAAATATTATTTGGCAATGCGTAATTGGGGACTGGCAGCCACCTATTATTATCCACCTGACTTAGGGTTTCTTAACTTTATATTTTATTCTTCCGTCAACGTTATTGCAGCCCGAATCGCAACGTGTACCCCCACAAATTTTATTTAAATACTGAATTCAAATCTCAAAATTCAAGATGGCTGCCAAAGCTATATTTAAATGGCTTTATCCCAGCTATTTTTACACATAGCTGAAATGTGGTGAGGTTATAGTTGAGAATGTTCCCCATCACGTCAATCGAAAATAAAAAAAATCCAAGATGGCTGCCTTTATGAGGGCGGAGACTGTGTAGAGGCAGGGCAGCCGGCCCGGGACCGGAAAGTCTCAGGATCGATCCCCGGTCACTGCACACCTTGTGGTGTCTCTGGGCAGCACACCTCATCCCCAAAATGCCCCTTGGCGCCTTCAATAGCTGCCCACTGCACCACCTGGTGGTGGAAGGGTTAAATACAGAGACTAATTTTGCCACAGTGATGACATTACAGTATTATTAGCTAAAAGGGAAAAATATGATAAATCAGCAATTTTTAGAGCTATTCAGCTGAAATTTGGTGGAAGCTGAGAGCAAACACATAGCAGGCCTACTGTCAAATAAAATGTTTAAATTGTCAGCAACATGGCAGTCCCCACCAAAGTTTCTCCAGGAACTTTCTAGTATTTGTCAATATTGTGTAATGTTAATGATATTTAGGAGGTTATTCATAGAGAAATGCCTGTTTTTGTTTTACATGCTAGCATGCTAATTAGCTTAAACTACAGCGGTAAGCATTGGGAGCTACAGAATGAGTCGTATCTCACAGGGCTGCGAGTGTTGGAAGCTGATGACGTGAATATTTGTGACAAGTGAGCCATCTTGGATTTTAAATTGTTACGATAGATGTTATCAGAGCAGCTAACAGCTGATAGCCTACATAAGGCAAATTATTTTCATCACCTTGAAAGTAAAGGCTTTCTGCTGATCCCCATGTCATCCTCTGAGCACGGACTAGTTGTAAGACCTAAAACCAGGCTGACAAGATTTCATCACTACTAAACTGTTCATGTGGGTTGAATCTGAACAGCTGACATTTGCTGGAAAATAAACTTGGAAAGCAGCAAAAACAATGTGAGAAATGTGTGGAAAAACTGAATAGAGCAGAAACAGATTAAGAGGCTGAATAATTACAAAATAATCTGAAATAAGCAAAAGGGAACTGAAACGTGGAGGAAAAAAGCTGAAATGAGTTGAAGGAAGCTGAAAAAAGCTGAACCAGAACTCAAGCTGAAGCAGTAAAAAGGTTTTAAACAGCAGTTTGAAGGAGAAGAGCGCTCCATTCATTTTCAATGAGAAAAACATGAACACGTTGCGCAATGTCTTCGCTCAAAACATTGACATCGACTGTTGGAGTCAACCCTGTTTGTTAGCAAAATATCTTATGACCCACTGGATTTCACTGAAACGCTCAGAAGATAATTATGGATTGTACAACTACAATAACGTTCGGGGCCCATCTAATTTAAGATGGCTGTCACAGCTAATTGACCTTTGCCTGGTGCATATCTTGGTGAATGTAAAATATATTAAGTTAAAGTTTGGAGTGGTAGTAGCTGACAGTCACTCCAAATGTGAACAGGCCATACAAGCGTCTAAATCTCAATTATGTTGACATACAGTATGAAGGTGAAACGTTTCAGCACAAAAAAAGCAACTGTCCAGATGACCTGACTGAAAAATGTTGGATTGTATACCTGGATTATTGAGCGTGGACACTGTTGGTTTTGAACCAGTTTGACATGACTGACTGAGGGCCGGCACGAGAGGAGGGGGTGTGCCAAAGAGACCATCTTAGCACCAACATAACTGGTTTGTTCCACTTTTGAGTAAGCTGTTTGGGGGAAGAATCAGTTTTGTGTTGTGTTTCCTTGACTGATGAAGCCTTCTGGATGGAAGGTGAAACGTTTCAGCACAAAAAAAAAAAAAAGAAATTGTCCAGATGACCTGACTGAAAAAGGTTGGATACAGTCTGAAGATCTTGAACTCTGTCAGAAAAGGTGGTGAGTGAGACGCATGCTCCAAGGAATGTAAGGCTTTTAATGCACGTTTGTTGTTGACATCTTCTAAAAGTCTCTCTTCTAAAAGGCAGCTCCGTGTCAGAAAGTGACGTGACACAAGGGATGAACCAAACGTTTCTGTTTCATCACCAGATTTACTGATGCTCAGAAATGACCAGAAACTTTTATATTTTTAACAACCCATCCATCAGTCAATCTCCATTTGAAATCTGGAAAAGATAGCTGGAAGGAGGCCTGTGGATCTCAGATTGCTGAAACACACACACACACACACACACACACACACACACACACACACACACA
>NC_056503.1:35570172-35572377 GCF_014905685.2 Nematolebias whitei
CACACACACACACACACACACACACACACACACACACACACACACACCACCACCACACACACACACACACACACACACACACCACCACACACAGCTATGTGTCAGATGAGCAGCAGCTGAACAGATATACGATGTTTTAAACTCATGAAATCGTTCAACACTTCCTCCTCCATCGATGGAAGTGTGTCCACAGACCGGAGCACTTTGTTTCTGCATAAGTGACCTCCCAGATGTGCAGCCGTCTTTGTAATGAGCTTTACGCTCCGTAATGTAACCCCACTATTAAACGTGTGTGTGTTTCCTGCAGTCTCATCACGTCCTGCATTAATGTTCTCAGTCACCTGAGAAAAAGCCTCTCTGCTGATTTTCCACACAAAGCACACTGATGCACAAGAGCCCCATCAAAGGTGGTGTCAAACCACATTTCCAAACTCCATTTACTGAGGTTTTCTCCCCATAGGTCTGAATGCAGATGTCACTTAACTACCCGGCCGCACGTGCACGGACACCAACAGGCCACTAATGTTCAAACAACCCTATTGGAAGAGAAGAGACGGGCCTGGCTCGACTCAGTCAGAATCAATTTTCTCTCAGGTCCAAAGAGATGCTGCGAACCAGCTGATAATCTGATTGTGGGTGAGATTATAAAAGCTCTGCCAGATTGTTGGTTTCAGGTTGGAATAATGATGTTCTATGGATGTTCACCGCTCAGGGGAGGAGGATTACCGGAGTAATTTTCAAAAGAGACCAAAGCGTGCTGGCCACCTCCTCTGGGATTGTGCACTTATAGATTATTGTGCATAATTTCTCTAACTACCTTTGCGTCGTAATGATACTGTAATCCAGCTTTTAGCAAACGAACGGGCACCAGTCTTTCTTACTGGGCTGTGAAGTTTCTCTGAAAACCATCTGATTGTTGCAGCGTTCTTTACAAGAGAAAATAAAAAGTAAAAAATAAAAAGCTGCATTTGTTGTGTTGATCATTTATTGAGGTTTTTCTTTTCAATTTGCCACACACTGGTTTAAAAATCTGCTACTTCAGCACAGATTAAAAGGAATAATTCAGAAGGTTTGAAGTGGGGTTATGTGGGAACGTTATGACAAGCTAATATCTTACCTGTTGTACATAGTTCTTTGAGCTGCTTCATTTTAGAGACAAAGTTTAAAACTTCATCTTCATTAACTCCGGATATTTATCCATCCATACAACCATCCATCCATCATCCATCCAACCATCCATCATCTATTAATCCATCCATCCATCCGTCCATCCACCCACCCACCCACCAATCCAACCATCCATCCATCCATCCATCCATCCATCCATCCATCCATCCATCCATCCATCCATCCATCATCCATCCATCCATTCATCCAACCATCCATCCATCTATCTATCCATACATACATGCATCTATTCATACATCCATCCATTCATCCATACATCCATCCATCGATACATCCATCCATCCATCCATCCATCCATCCTGTTCTGGAGTCATGTCTTGGGGCAGCATCTTGAGCAGGGAGGTCCAGACATTTCTCTCCACAGCCACCTCTTCCAGCTCTTCTGGGAGGACTCCAAGGCGTTCCCAGGCCAACAGAGAGACAGTCGCTCCAGTGTGTCCTGTGGTCTCCTTCAAGTTAGACATACACCGGACACCTCCCTAGGGAGGTGCCCAGGGGGAATCCTTATCAGCTTTCTGAACCACCTCAACTGGTTCTTCTCAATGTGGAGGCGCAGTGGCCCTCCTTCAAGTCCACCAGACTTTATGTTTTTATGAGCAACTATTCAGTTTTTAAACTCCAAGTGGTTTTGGTGCAGCAGCAGTTCACTTTGGTCCTGGACCCACTCAGTCTAGCTCAGAGTTTAAACAAAACCTATTTCTCCAAACAGTCCATTTTTCACAGAACTCTACTTAAAAAGAACAATCTAAACTCAAGGGCTCTCAAGTGCGTCTTCCTTCTCTAAGAGTAAATTTTAACTTCAGAGCCGCCCTCGTATCAAAATATCATTTTAAAGCATGAATTGTTCTTTTCAAACTCGAGTTACCAAACTCTGTAGAAACATGTCAGTCCGAGTCGAGCTCGGCAGACCAGCTGACTTGAAACGACAGGCTGGCGTTGGCATCCATCGAGTCCTGCTGCTAAAAACACAACACACACACACACACACACACACACACACACACACACACACACACA
>NC_056503.1:35572387-35594570 GCF_014905685.2 Nematolebias whitei
CACACACACACACACACACACACACACACACACACACACACACACACGCACACACACACACACACACACACACAGAAAGAGACGTTTTTGTAACAAAGCCTTTATTGTTTGGTTTAAAAATGAACACTGGTGATAAACTACAATATACAGCCACACAGAAATGAGAGAAGCATGAACACACACACGAACACACACGCACTCACGCACCAACATAATGTTCCCAACTTTTGTCAAACACGCACATCATGGTGTCACGGCCAGAAAGAAAGAAAAGATACATTCAGTATTCTGCTGTACAACAATCCAATGTGCTTCTTCCCTTTTTACCTAAAAATATTTCTCCCACATCCATTTTATCAATATATCTGATCGCATCTTTTAAAAAATTACACCAAAAACGTCTTTGTACAGATCGAGGATGAGGGAAACCACAAGAAAAATGAAAAGAAACGAAGGTGAAACCATTCAAATGAAGTAGAAAAAGAACAGAAAGAGCTTGTGAAAAGGCAGATGGCAGGCCTTGACGCTTTCCCTTTTGTCTTCAGGTTTTCCAAACGCTGCCATGGCAACAGATTGATGGTTGGCAAAGGCAGGAATTCAGGGGAGGAGAGCGAGGAGGATGTCACGTAATCAGCTGCTGCCTATATGAGGTTCTGAGAAGACATGACAGAGAGAGTAATGAGCCGAGCGTTTGCGTTCAGATTACACCCAGAAACATCAAAGTTCTTCGACGGCGGAGACGAGACCGCGCCGAAGTCTTCACAACGTCAACGTTGGTTTGTTGGTGTGTCGATATTCATATTTGTTCTGTTCTCTTTCAAATCATAACTCAGGAGATTCTTCTTCACTGAGGACGGATCATCCTGAAGCCGTCACATCAGCAGATTAAACACCAAGAGGTGCAAAAATGTATATTTCCCCGGCTGATTAACGTGAAAATACATTCGATCATAAAAAACTTTACAGATACAACAGTTATGGTTCCTGGTTTCACCTGAAAGTGTTGAAATAAATGCTCCATTAAAAATAAACAACTTTTTTTTTTGCTGAATGACCTCCAAATTCTGTAAAACGAAGAAAAAATAAAACTGTTTCTCTCTAAAACTGTGCTACAGTTTAACCCTCCTGCTGTCCTTGTGGACTAAAAAATTGTTAGAATTTTGCTTCACTCTGAAGATTCTCATTAAAATATTTAGTTCAGGCAAAAACACTTTGCATTTAATATTTACTTTTAAGGTTTAAATAAACCAGTAAAGTATTTAAAAAGAGAAGAAATCCATTTGTTGCAGAAGTACTCGTAATTGTTTACTTTTACATAAACAGCAATGCTCTTAAAATCAGTGAATTATAGTGAATTTCCAGGTGTTTTGTTGTCAAAAACGGCTGAGTTCGACAAGAAAAACTAAAAGATGTGAGTCTGAAAAAGTCTGGAATAGAAAAATGAATATTGTAAATTAAACTCTTAAAATGAGAGCTTTACAAAAGCTGCACAACCCAAACAGTCTTGGTGGCTGACCGAGAACAACGAGAGGTTTGTGCAGAAATCACTAAACAAACAAAACTAAAGTTATTTCAGTCGACGTTTTTTGTTGCGTGCAGGAAATGTCCATATTTCCAGGTTTAAACGAGGCTGTTCGGACAAATAAATGAGCAGGCCACACCTAGATTCATCTTTTTTCCCCCCAGGTTTCTAATCATTCTTTTACTCTCCATAATAAATCTTCACAGATTTTAAATGCGGGTGTAAAAACTCGCTGATACAACCTGTATGTAAACAAGCTGAATATAAAACGCAAACGTTTAAACGCTGACGTGTGAATAAATTTACAAGCGCCATAACGTCTCGGCCTCTCCTGCAGTTTAAAGCCCACTGACTCAGGGTTTCACCGCAGGTTCTGCTCAGTATCAAATTCCTCAATCAATGCATGAAAAAAGTGTCAGAGTGGCTCCAAAGCATCCCCGCTGGTGCACCGAGCGATCGGAGTCTGCTCACAATTTAAGTGCAGTATCACCGAGCACACGTGCTCAGATTATTGATTGTAAAGTAAGAGAATGTCTCGAGCTGATATTGATGCCTGCGGGGCAAAAACAACCAAAACAGCCCCGTCAGAGGGTATTTCTGCTGCCCCTCATCGCTCCATGACGAGGGACAAATATAAAAAGAATTAAAGATAATGACCGGTCTAGTAATTAAACAGTAGTCTCTTCGCAGTTCAACTTTTGTGGATTCACTCTATCGCGGTTTGTGGAGTCAAATTTATTGAAAAAAAAAAAAATATATATATATACTTTAAAAAAAAAATTTAACTGTATTTGTAGTTCTGAAAAAATTAATGTCAAAAATAATAATAATTCGGACAGGTGCTGCCATTTTGTAGTTTTCTTTCAATAATTTTACACAGTATTGCCAGTCCTAACGAACGTCATTACTCACAAGGCAACAGTCCACTTCCCAGAATTCAACAGTGCTTCCAGCATGCTGCTATCTGCCAAAATGGAAGAAAGTTTAGATCCGATCTGTACCTGATTAAAAAGTTCGGTCCTTATTTGACAGCCACTTTTCCACAGCTCCTCTTCAGCACGGTTCGACTCGGCTCGGTACCTTTTTCCACTAGAACTTTTTTGTGGAACCGACCCCTTTTTTAGTCCCTTCTTCTCTGGGGTACCAAGCGAGCCGAGCCGGCACCAAAACGTGACGTCAGAACATCGTCGGTCACTGATTGGTCAGGGGGTGGAATCACTGGATCCTTGAGAAACGTGTCAAAACAAACGATCCGCCATTTGCAATTACTCGAGCTCGGAGCAGCGGCTGGACCTATTTTTAAGATTTTAAAAACAATAACGACAACACCGTGTTTAAAGCTGAAGTCCAGGCGTTTTTTGTGTTTGATGACCGAGCCTCACGTTCTCATAAAGGCCGGACTCCGAGCCGCGGCAGACGGGTGGACCGGGACAGGTCTGGGACAGAGGATGGAAATGATTTTTAAAAGCATTTTATGTATCAAAAAATTATGTATTTTTTATCAGTGATGATTAAAAGGTGGGGATCCTAACCCTCACGATAAACGAGGGACTAATGTACTCCATCAATCCCATTTTTAATCCCGTATTCATCAAATATCAACATTCAACACAAGAAGCAAAGATTTCAATAATAATAAATCTAATAAATGATGGTTCAAGGTTGAATAAAAAAATGAAGACACCTGAACTTTTTTTATTCTTGTATACTTAATTTTTAATACATTCACAGATTAGTGCAAACTCAGGGTGCAAATGAAATTGTAATATTGATAATGACAATTATGATAATGACAAATAATAAATTTTAAAGAAAGTTACTATAAGTTCAACAAAGTTCAGTCAGTTCACCTGGACAGTTTCTTTTTTTTGGTTGTTGTTGTTGAGTTGTTTCGTCCTTCATCCAAAGGACTTCTTCAGTCCCAGGAGCCATAACAAACTCAGTCCCACAAGCAGCACATCCACATAGTGGACCAACCAGTTTGATGGTGAAAAGATGGTTTCTGGGGCCCACCCACTCCCCCGTTGGCTCCTCTGAGGCAGCCAGAGTCAAAATGGTTAAAAAAAAATCAAAGGATGGATGAAGGACGAAACGTCTAAAAAAAAACAAACAAAAAAAACAAACAAAAAAAAAACTGTCCAGATGACCTGACTGAACTTTGTTGGATTTTCTTTCTGGATTATTGAGCATGAAGTTTGATGTTTTGAACCACTTTTAATATGGCTGTCTCAGAGGAGTCGACAGGGGAGAGGGCAGGCCCCAGAAACCATCTTATCATCGTCAATTGGTTGGTCCACTTAGTGGATGTGCTGCTTGTGGGACTGAATTTATTGTGGCTCCTTGGATTGACGAAGTCCTTTGGATGAAAGACGAAACATCTCAACAACAACAAAAAAAAAGAAACTGTCCAGATGACCTGACTGAACTTTGTTGGATTTTCTACCTGGCTAACTGAGCATGAACGTTGATGTATAAGTTATTGCCCACTGCAGTCCATTTCTCCAGATAGATTGTTTTTATTAGATGTAGACTTCCTGATTCTGGTTCTGAACGACATCACCTGGTCTCTGTGGGGTTATTGGACCGTACACCGGTAGATGCCACAGACTTAACTCCCTAGTAGATGGACGGCTGTAGTTTTTAAAAATTTTAATGATACCTTAAACTTCAACACCGCTGTAATCCTGTTAGGCAATATTTGCATACATCTACCGTAAGTTCTTTTCTACGCTACGTCAGGATATTTATTTTTAAAAGTGTCCACCAGCATTTCTGTTGGGTCAGAACGTGGGAAACTGAGAAAGTGCGATTAATTAATTAATTAAAATGTGTTATTTGTTTCTGTAATTAAATAATTTGATGTGTTAAAGTTTCAGCCCTACTTTAGACATATTTTAGACAAAGGACTAGAAGCCAGAAGTTGAAGCCACAATAGATGGCTGCCCCCTAGTGGCTGGCTGCAGTACCTTTTTAAGCCCCGCCCCTCCATGTTAATGAATGAGATACCTTTTGGACTAAAGACAACAACAAAAAAGGAATTTTTAGGTGTTATCTTTTTGTCGATTCATGAGGCACTTACCTTGCTTTTGTATGCTCAAATAAACATTTTTAAAAATGAATTTTGTTTTAATTATTTGAGATTTTAAAAAGTTTTGTGTTACACTGTGGCAGGTTGGGAGGGTGTGTAGGCAGAATGTTTATATCGATGAACAGACTCCGACAAACGCTGGTTTTAATAACAACATGACAGAAGAAAAAATCAAAACATTTTGGCTTCAGTTTCTGACAGTGGAAGTTAACGAGGTCGCTTCACTTATCTTTACGTATGCTGATCTTGGCTAAAGAGTCTCCAAAAACTTGTTTTTCTACACTGCTGACAGTGTCCTCTCAGTTGTGTCCATTTCCGCACACAAAGTTTGACGGCAACAGGAGACATATTCAAGAAAACGCAGACAGAACAGCTTAATGTATGCTGGTTTTTATAAAGCACAGAGTGACAGTGGTCATCCTCAGAACAGGCATGGTTTCAGAAAAGCTTCTTATCTTCTGTCCACATGAATTCAGAAAAAAAAAGTAAATTTTTTACCACCAAATCCCAATTGGTGTGTGGGCTGGAGGTGCACCGCCACAGAAAAATAAATATGTTTTTAATATGTGAAGAAGTGTGGACGTCATTCTAAAAACAAATGGTTTTTAGGTGCAGAATCATTTGATTGATTTAGTCTTTATCTATTTAAACACATTTTGCAATTATTGCTCTACAACAGCGGCCAGGCTAATTTAAAATTCCATATTTTATTTTTAATGGTTTCACCAGGGGCTGCAGACCTTTTCCTGTGTGCGTTAGGTGGCTGCTTTTTGGCCCTTGGCCACAATAAACGCCTGCCATTCAGTGTGTCAAACTGCCCTCAGTGGGTTGTTGGGTTGAGCGTAACGAACACCGAGCATCGTTCAGCAGCTCCCACCTGTCCGTTCAGACATCCCTCATCTCTCCTCTGGCCCGCAGCAGACGGTGGGGGAAGAACTCTTCCTCCGAGAGACCCGAAGCCTGACATCTGGACCTTGGACAGGATGTTCGGATGTCCGTGTGGGATTACGTTCTCATCTGCTTGTGACAAATAGATCGCTCAAAGTTACAGTTGTTTTTATGTAGGTCAAACTCATATTGAGGGGGCAGACAGAGAGCAGACCCCCCCCAAGAAGCACGATGATGACATCAGCTGCTCCTTTACAAACATCAAGAAGTTTAGATGTTTAAATAACAAACTATTACATTTTCTGCACCAGTAGAGTGTGAATATTGAATATACTGTAGCTAAAAAAATTTTTTGAAGCTGATAATCTTAAAGACACAAACCATTAGCTATAAAGTTTAAAAAAAAGGCAGAAATGTAGATGAAAGCTAAAAATAGCCAAAGGCTACCTAAAAGTTAACAGTACCAAAAGGCTAGTAAATTGCTAAAAATGGAAAAGTAGCTAAAAATTGAAAGTAGCAAATAATTTCCTAAAAGCAGCAAAAGGTTTGCTAAAAGCAAAAATAGCAAACAAATAGCTTAAAAGTCAAGTAGAAAAAGGTAGCTAAAAGTAGTTAAAGACTAGCAGAATTAAAAGGCTAGCTACAAGCTAGAAGTAGCAAAACATAGTCTAAAATGTAGAAGCATAATGGTCGCTAAATGAATCAAAATGTTAGTGTTAAGTATTATAGGTTAGCTAAACGCAAAAGGGGGAGTAAAAGCTAAAATTAATAAAAGGCTTGCTAAAAGTAGCAAAAGGCTAGCTAAAAGTATTGAAAGACGAGCTTTGAGCTAAATGCAACAAAAGGTTAACCAAAATCTAAAATAAATAATAATTATAAAATAATATTTTAAAGATAAGGTAGCAGAAGTAAAAGTCATAGCAAAAGGTCAGCTAAAAGTCTCAAAAGCTTAAAAGCTAAAATAATCAATAAGTTAGCTTAAACAATGAAATGGTTAGCTAAAAGTAGCAAAAGTCAAATTCAAAATTTTTTAAACTCTGGATAAAAGCTAAAACTAGCAAAAGACTGGCTAACAGCTAAAAAATGTAACGTTAAAAACTAAAAGTGGTAAAAGACAAAACAGAGCAAATCTGAAGAATTAGATTTGAAAGAACAATGTTTTTAAAAGAAGCAGTGGTGGGCATAGCTAACCAAAAAAGTTTTCTTCACTAACCCATATTCCACTAAATAAATTATTACCTTTGCTAACGCTAAACTGCTAACTGCTAAGACAACGGTCACTCAGTCTACGTTACACGTCTTTGTCTCCTTCCAGTTGAAGCTGCGTTGACCAATCACGTCTTGTCACATGTGCATGTCAGCCTAACAGACTCTTCAAGACACGCCCACAGCAGACAAGAACAAGCTTGTGAATTTTGTTAACGGACTTAAACTTGGCGAAACCTAATTTAGCAGAAGCTAGTTCCGCTAACAGTTTCCAAAGTTTGCGAAAATGCTAATACGCAAAATGAAAAATTAGCTCCGCTATTAGCAGATTAGCAGAACAGTGTCCAAATCAGCTGAAAGTTTTTTTTTTTTTTATATACAAATGGCTAAAATAGCAGTGTTTAGACTAAAAACTACAGTGTAAACACTGAATCAGTTTCCACATCAAACTGACGTCTCCTGAGCCTGGTTCTGCTAAAGGTTTCTTCCTCATGAGGGAGTTTTTTCTTTCCACTGTCGCCTTCATGATTCTCAAGCTGAGAGTCTGTGATGGAGTTAAATTCAAAGCAGTCTGCTCCTCTGATAAATGTTCATTTTTTATGTATATGAATGTTTCTGTTCAGTGCCCTGAGTTGACTTCTGTTGTGACTTGGTGCTATATAAATAAACTGAAGTGAACTGAATTGGACCGTATGAGGCCTTTTACCTTCTGATAACCATTTTGTTGGCGACCCCCTTTGGGAGGAGAAATGTTCTCTCCTCTTTGGAAGAGTGGGGTCGTCGCCACCCGCCTTTGGCTCGTTGTCTGTTGGTCTGCGGCTCAAAACATCCACAAAGAGCTGCAGGGAGTCATCATCCGTGGAGGAGGGGGGCGTCGGTGGAGGAGGGAGATCTGCATGTGATTCATCAAAGATGATTTGAAGAAAACACAAAGAAACATTCATCATAAAAGAAATCATCTTGACATTTTGGGGGGAAATGTGCTTATTCATATTATTGCTGGGAGTTAGATGAGAAGATATCCGCCTTGCGTTTGTGTTTAAAACATGAACACACAGCTTTGCATAAAGACCAGAACCAGTGGGGGACACTTTATGTGTCTCTGCCCTCGAGTGTGGCAGGCTGACTCTAAAGCACCCTGATTACCATGTTTTACCACGTTTGTTGCTTCAGAGGAAAAATGGAAGAGTAAAAACACACATTAGTCAGTTTCTAGATCATTTTGAGCCTGAAATATTTGGTCATTAGAGGAATCCTGTGGACACTGAATGATTTTGGAAAGAGTTAAGCACATAAATAACCAGCTATCTCTTTAATGATGACGTATTAAAATTAATATCTGCTACTAGAAGTTAATCCTATTCATTCAGTTTCAATACTCATCCCTGTCTGAACTTGAGTTTGGGGTGGGGGATAGCTTGTTTTACGTTGTTTTGCGTTGTTTCAGTCAGTCGTGGTGAAGACAGAGTTGAGTCGAAAGGCAAAGTTCTCAATTTACTGGTCTGTCTACGTTGCAACCCTCAACAGTGGTCATGAGGTTTGGATCATGACCAAAAGAAGAACCTGGATACAAGCGGCTGAAATGAGCTTCCTTTGCAGGGTGGCCGGGCTCAGCCTTTGAGCTAGGGTGAGGAGCTCCATCATCCGGAGGAGCTTGGAGTAGAGTCGCTGCTCCTCTACATCGAAAAGAGTCAGTTAAGGTGGTTCGGGCTTCTGGTTAGGATGCCTCCTGGACCCCTTTGGAGGGGTTCCTGGGCATTTCCCACTGGTAAGAGTTCCCGGGGTAGATTCAGACCTCACTGAAGGGATTGTGCATCTTCTCTGGCCTGGGAACACCTTAGGATCACCCAGGAGGTGCTGGAGAATGTCACTGGGGATAGGGAGGTATGGGTTTCTCTGCTAGACCTGTTGTCTCCACAACCCAAGTACAGACCTTTGATTTTATAGATATTAATGCTCATGTTCAAACTCAGTGCATTGCAAGGCATTGGAGTCTAGGTGTATTCTTAACTCATACCGGTTCTTGGACATCTAATCTACTTTTATTTGTCAGTGAAGTATTTTTGTTACTATCATTGACTAAGGCCTCTTTATCCCAAAAAAATATATAATTAGAAATTATTCTTAAATTTGATGTTTCATCTTTGCATTCACTTTCATCCTCTGTTGATATTCTACCAATATATTCTACAGTAGCTACAGGAAGTGACTGTGTTTGGACACTTGGTGCCTGATTTTACACATGCACATTGATACCTGTGATAAAAGATACGTGGTAGAAGATGGGGATGATTTTTTTTATTTTTTATTTATTTTTATTATCTCCCACGGCCAAAACGTGAACGGTGGGCCCTTTCGTTTTTGTTTGTGACCAAAATGTCTCATGAATCAAAGGAGAAAAGCTCGACATCTCATACCACATTATTTTCTAGATTTAACTAAAGCTGCATGTTCTCCTGTTATTTGCTTGCTGACTTTTTCATTTACTTGAGCCTCGTTTGAAATGAAAGTCTAAAAATCACCAAAGTTATATCACATTAATCAAAATGATGAATCCGTGAAACTTCAAAGCAATCTATTGTGGTTGTCTGAGTAAAAACTACACTTATGTGCTACTGAATGGTTAAAAATGGTCAAAAACAGTCCTATTCTTGTTCTCTGCTCTAAAACAACAGGGCCACAGTGGAGTGTACCTGCATCTCTGTGCCTCTCTCTTCTGTTTGGTCCGTCTTTAGGGGCTCGTTTCTTCCCTCTGGACCTATGAGCTGCAGGGCTTGACCCTGCAGCTGCAGCAGGAGATTGTCCCAATTAGAAAACATGAACATTTACTGAAAATAATAAAATAAACACCGAGGCCTATTTTAAATGAAAGATAAACTTGATGTTTATGGACAAATACTTTCTGTTGTGTAGCTTCACAAACCAGACAAGAAAACAGTCATTTTTGAGAAACTTTAGTGTAAACTCTGAACACTAAATGACATTAACTCTCTAAAAGAAGAGAAGCAAACACTAGCTAAAAGCTAAATGTAAAATGGCTATCTAAAAATAGAAGTATCAAAATGGTAGCTAGAAGCTAAAAGCAAAAGACTAAATAAAACCTTAATGTAGGAAATTGCTAGTGTAAGTTAAAAGTAGAAAATGTTAAAGTAGGCCCAGTTAAAAGTTTAAATTAGCTAAATACTAGCTAAGAAACTAAAGTTAACTAAAACTATTAAAAGGTTAGCAAAAAGTCAAAAGTATGTCAAGGCAAATTACAAGGTCAAAGTAGTAAAATGGTAGCTACAAGCTAAAAGTAGCAAAAGGCTTGGTAATACATACAAAGTACAAATGACAAATTTCAAGCAGCATAGGGCTATTGTAAAAAAACAAAAGAAAAGCCAAAGGCTAAAGTTGCAAAAGGCCCAGCTAAAAGCTAAATTTAGGAAAATACTAGCTAAAAGCTAAAAGTAGCAAAGAGATAGATAAAAGTAATAAAGAATAACAGCTAAAGTTAAATGTAGCAAGATGCTAAAATTGAAAAAAAAATAGCTAAAAGCTAAAGTACCACAATGTCTCACTTTATGGTAAAATTTGCAACAAATTAGCTAAAAGGTAAAAGTAGTAGGACACTAGATAAAAACTAGAAGCAATAAAATGCTGTCTATAAGCTAATAGTAGCAGAGCAATAGCTACAAGCTAAAAGTAACAGAAGGCTAGATACAATCTAGAAGCAACGTAAGAGTCGTTGAAAACTAAAAGTATTAAAAAAGACAAAAATAGAGCAAATTTGCTGAATCAAATTTCAAAGAAGAACGTGAAAAACATTTAGATGTTTTTCTACAGGGAAAATTAAACATTGTGAAAAGTATAAAATTGCAAAAGCAGAAAGTTGAAGCACACATTTCCTGGATGAGCTGAAGGTTTTGATAAATTAAATGTGAAAATAGCACAAAATTTGCAAAGGTAGTTCAATCATAGACCCCCCCCCCCCCCAATATGAACTCTGAATCAGCCTTCAGATTACTACAAATGAAACGGTGTCTCTGTGGGTCTGTTCGGATGAGGGACACTTTCAAACTGACCTTTTCTGAGGTTTTCTCCCCTGAAGTTATCTCCCCAGTGGCCTGAGTTGTATAAACCACTGGCATCCAGGGCCATGATGTTGGTGAACAGATCAGGGTTGGACCGGGACACCTGGGATCCCAAGTGTTGACGGGCCAGGAGGTCAAAGTGCTGAAGACGTGGACCGTCGCTGGGTTTGGGCGAGTCTCGTTGTGGGGAAGACAGTTTAGTTATGAAGGAAAGCTCCTCCGGTTTGGTGGCCAGGCTCGAGACCTCCTCTCTGGACGTGTCCATCAGGTAGGTTCTGGCTGGCAGTGGGGGACACCAGTCATCGTCCTCCTCCTCAGAGCTAAAGGTCATGAAAGCAGAATGGGCGTAAACTTTTCAGGGAAAGTGCAGCAGAGCTGTTACCACCATGCTTTAATCCAAATATAACAATGAAAATACTGTTACTACTTTAACAGCACATATTGAGTTGTATAATATTGTAAAACCATATTATAATTGTTTTGTTGCCTGTGTGTAGGTGTTTATTTGTACTCAGCATTAGAAAAATATACAATGAGCCAAACTAACTTCTTGCACAAGCTCTGTTCTTCAAAAGGCTGCTGACTCAACTCTGCCCATGTTTTAATGTTTTAATCCATCTTTCAGGAAATATTCATTGGCTGTCCCTCTACAACTAATTCACTTGAAGTCAGTCCTTAACAAACTGATCACTACATCCAACCGACCATAGAAAACACAAAAATGGCTACAACTCTGTCACTTTCACAGGTTTTGAGCTAAAGCTTGATGCGGTGGTGACTGAGTCAGTCACAGAACATCAGCATGGTATATAATAACATTATATCACAGGTTGGACTACAACAGCTACAACTACATCATTTCTTTAAAATAAAAGCTCTTAAGACTAATTTATACTCAGCAAGACATCAAGAAAATTGTTCTTGTGACAAAAAAGACATCTTTTGGTTCTTGCGCAGCCTCTGAGAACTTGTTCTGTGCACAAGCTCCTTGCAGAACTTTTTTCCCGCAGTGGCAAGTCCTCTGTTGTCATTTCTGCTCTGCTGCAGCTCTACAGCTGTTCCAGGAAAACTTACAAAGGTAGTTAAATAAATCTTATGAAGATAATCAAAGAACTCGTAGAAGGAGACAGATCAGAAACAAGTGGTTTTCCGTGGCTGTGCTATCCAGCTGGACTAGGGACACGTTCCCACATCATCTGTTGGAAATGACGATGGTCTTTTCATGCCAAATTTGCAAAATCGCTCTCTCCTCGGTTAACAACAGAAATAGCTGATCTTTCTCCTCCAACTCCTCCATTATCAACTGAAAATAAACATCCATTCTTAAAACCGTGCCATTTGTGTTGTTTCTATTTGTGTGCAACATGCCCTGCAGTAAGAGGGTGTTCTCATTAAGTTCAAGTTCAACTCAATGTCATTCACATCACATGTGGTACATGAGGTGGAATGAAATTATGTCCTCGGGGTCCCAGTTACACACAATAGCTAAAATATAAAGTATAAAAAGAAACAGTATATAAGGATCTAAGATATAAAGTACACTAAGATATACGCCAAATGAACGCCAAACGGTACACCAAAAGATCCAAGATATACGCTAATCACTAATAATGTAAAATAATACAGAGTAACAACAGCAGCCTGAACATGAGTCCGTGGTGAGCAGATGGGTACGAATGAATACTGCAGCATGAGATAATCAGCAGCATGAAAGCAGCAGCATGGATAATCAGCAGCACAGATGTCACATATCACCAATTACGGTTTCTCTTTAGAGAAGATAATGTGCAAGAGGAAAAGAACGTCTTGTAACCATGGCAGTGAGTGATGTGTGAGTTAGCTGTGCTGCTGATTATCCATGTTGCTGATCTTTTGCCTTTATGCTGCTGTTTTCATTTCCACCTGCTCACTACAGACTCGTGCTCGGGCTGCTGTTAATATACCATATTATTTTACATTATTAGTGTTTAGTGTATATCTTAGATCTTTAGCGTACCGTTTTGCATTCATTTTGCATTCGTTTAGTGTATATCTTAGATCTTTAGCGTACCGTTTAGCATTCATTTAGCATTCATTTAGCAGATCTTTAGCGTACCGTTTAGCATTCATTTAGCATTCATTTAGTGTATATCTTAGATCTTTAGCGTACCATTTAGCATTCATTTAGCATTCATTTAGCAGATCTTTAGCGTACCGTTTTGCATTCATTTAGCATTCATTTAGTGTATATCTTAGATCTTTAGCGTACCATTTAGCATTCATTTAGAATTCATTTAGCAGATCTTTAGCGTACCGTTTAGCATTCATTTAGCATATATCTTAGATCTTTAGCGTACCGTTTAGCGTACAGTTTAGCGTACCGTTTAGCATTCATTTAGCATTCGTTTAGTGTATATCTTAGATCTTTAGCGTACCGTTTAGCATTCATTTAGCATTCATTTAGTGTATTTCTTAGATCTTTAGCGTACCGTTTAGCATTCATTTAGCATTCGTTTAGTGTATATTTTAGCACATATCTTAGAATCTTATATACAGTTTCTTTTTATACTTTATATTTTTGCTTTTTTTGGTTTGTAACTGGGACCTTGTGTACACAATTTCATTCCATCTCATGTACCACATGTGATGCAAATGACAAAGAACCTTGAACCTTAAGAACAGATGTTTTACGTCTTGTTAAATATGTACCAACCTTAAGTCTGAAAGTCTGGATAACATGGATTCCTTGAAAGAATGCTCGTTCTCTACTTATTCACTTAATTTTTGCCAGAATCAGTCAAACTTTTTCTCCCGACTAATCAGTTTTTAGAACCAATGAACTCAGCAGACACCTCCTGCTTTGCTTTATGGGACACCTGGGTTGACGTGTTCCTCTGCGTGATTGTTAAACAGTGTCCTGCGTCTGAGCGATGGAGCAGAAGTAGTGTTTGACCTTTTATAGGAAGAGCAGAACAATATGTGCAGCCAAAAGAAATTAATGATTCACCGAAGGCTTGACCTTCAGAATACATACTGTTGCATTTTTGTGTGTGTTACTGTGTACTCACCGGGAATAGGTTTTACACTAAATGCCACTACGTGAGACATCTGGTGAATCCTGGTGCCTTGTTCTGTTTAATTTGACCCGATTTCACACAATGTCCAAAACAATAACTAGAGGGGATGTTCGTGTTTATGGAGAAAATAATTCAACTAGATGGCAACACGCCCAAAATGACAAATAATTTTCAACATGTTCACGGAAAAACTTCTGGAAAGCTGTACAGTTTAAAAAATAAAGGCCCAGCACTCCTTGAAGAAATGCAAATTTTCCCGCAGTGTATCATATCTTGAAAAGGGACTGTGTTTTAGTTTTTTTGTTCAAATCTGAACAAAATTATGAGAACAGTAGACTCTCGTTTATCGCGGTGGATCCGTACCCTGAAACCCCGCAATAAGTGAAAAACCGCAAAGTAGGGATAGTAGTACTAGTAAGTAGTAATTTATTTTAGTATATATATGTGTGTGTATATATATATAGGCGTTTTAAACCCTTCCCACACTCTTGCAACATTCTAAACAATGTTTCTAAACTCTAAACGCTCTAAAAAACACAGAATGTCATGATTTCAGCTCCCTGCCTCTGCTGCTCTCAGTCACCTGCAAGCGCTCTTGGCCACGCCCACTTCTTCGCTCTGCACTGAGAACAGCTGATCAGCTACAGGAGGACGCTTATCCTGCAGTGTGGGCTGCACAGAGGTGCAGCAGGTGCTACATAATTTAAAATAATTTATTTTAAATTAAAAAAATCCATGCCGATCATGCAGCTCATCCAACAATCAGCCAATTGTGCATCATGTTCAAATTCTATTTTGAAAAACCGCGATATAGCGAGCCCACGATAAACGAACCGCGATAGAACGAGGGATCACTATACACCCGATATTGTGAGATATTGCGTAAATACAAATCTAAATCTACTACAATACTAAACTTCAGTTCCATACGTTTTTTGTTTTCCTACTTTCAGTTGGCTCGGTGGTCAGTGCCACGGCCTCGTAACCTCAAGGCTGCGGGTTAGAGTCCAGAATGCTTCATGAAGAGTGTCAGGTTTAAAACAGTTGCCATATCTTTCATGTGATTTCTCTTCCCTGAAGAAGGGAGCAGCCGAAAGAATGACAACAATGTTCAGCTGGCTGTGGCAGCCATCTTGAATTGGCCTGACTCCAAAGGTTGTTCAGTTGTAGGTGTACACACACAATTACTTTCTGAGAGAATTGTTATCCTTCAAAAATCCAATAAAGCAGAATGTTTGAAGAACTGAATTTTTTTTAAAATCAGTCAAATGTCAGAGTCAGAGTCAGTTTCTTTATTGTTGTTTGTACCACATGTGTTACATGTGGTGGAACAAAATTATGTACACAGGGTCCTAGTTACATCCAACAATAAAATGTAAAAGACAAACAGTAATAAGATCCAAGATATGAACTAAGAAAACGACTAATAGCATAAAAACAATAAAAACAATACGCCGAACAGCAGCACAAATGTTTAGGATTCCAAGAGATGAACCAACAAACCACCACAGCTTTCTATAAAGAAACGATCCTGCACGCTTATAGATGTAACATTAAATCAGTTCAAGCAAAGAAAAAAGAAAAGGGCACTAGGCGTACAGAGAACAGGATCCACCTCCTTGATTTCTGTTGTCATTTTACCGCCATCAGGGCTAATTTAATGACGGACATGTCACTGAAAATGGAAAGTACTAATTCCGCCTGTCAGACGGAGGCTAATGTCTTTACAAAAGACATGGCGCAGTTGGAACAGCCTTCCGATCCGTCCCCGTTATGTCCGCAATCTAATGTGTCAGAACTGGTTAGAGGACATGCTTCCCTCCGCAGTCCCAATGCCCGATCCGCTCCCTGCCTGTAGAGACGATGGTGAACAAACTCCCCAGACTCTAAACTTCACTCAAGTTTTGTTCAACAGCCCTGGCAGCGTTACAGGACTGCTCTGATGTCCAGTTGCTCTAACCCCTGCTGTCAGGAGAATGAAGCCAGAGGCCTTTGTGCTAATGATAAAGACAAAACGTTTTTTATTCTTGGAGATGGAAGGGCAAGGTTCAATTTACAGAAGAGGAACAGAGGATTTGACTCCCCCTACCCCTAACCTCGGCTTGGACCAGAAAGATACTAGAAATGAGGCTTTTGCTTAAAGTACGTGTCTGCAATGGACAATAAAGTCCTAGATTGTCTCTGTAGAAAGCCTCACCTGTGCTGCGCCTCTTCTTTGTTTGACTTCCCCCGACCTCTGTCTCTGTTGGGAGGAAGAGGCAGAGACAAAACATCCGCCCAGGTGAGAGGAGCCGACTTGGGCGAGGACCCCGGAGACGACTGCTGTGCCAGTTTGTCTGAAAATGTAATAAATGGTGTCACAGATTTGGACTTGGTGAGGTCTTTATAGTTTGTTTTATATTTTTCAGGGTAGCTGCCCTGCTTCTCTGCCCTTCTCTGCACCTGATTCCACATCATAAATCAAGATTTTATTTCTACACACACAGATACGTACAAATGTACACCTACAGACTAACTTGTGGCTGCGTTGTGAAATTTAACAAGAATTTAACAAGACTAACACTTAAAAACAATTATTTGTTTGCTCGAAATTATAGAAAAGGCGTGTCTCAGTCTAACTTCTGCTTAATAAATGCATTTTAACGGTCAATTCATCTGTATTTCAAAAGCCACTTTGCATAAGTATGCACGCGCAGAGGGACAAGTCGCTGTGCATTTCTTCGAAATTTAACAAGATGAACACCTAAAAACAATTATTTGTTTGCTCGACTTTAAGTAAAGGTGTGTCTTAGTCTAACGTTTGCTTAATAAAAGGACTTTAACTGTCAAATAAGTGGTATTTCAAAAGCATTCGCTGCCTCGGTGCTCCAGGAGTGCGCAGACAGGGAGGAAAAAATAAGGAGCAATGCTTTCTTTAAAACTTAACAAGAAAAGCACCTAAAACAATTATTTGTTTGCTCAAAATTATAGCAAAGGTTTGTCTCAGTTGAACTTTTACTTAATAAATGCACTTTAATGGTCAAATTAGCTGCATTTTGCCGGGGCGGTGCAGCCAAATGAAACTGGTTTGACGGTTGCTCCAAGCAGCGAGCAGAACGAAGGTGGAAGTCTATGGCAAGCTGACTGTGTCATTAATAGCTGGTGAAGATTCTCAGTCATTCAGGACATGGTAAATTCAAAAAAGTTCAAGCCAAAAATAATACAGTATAAACTAAAGTATAATAAATAAAGTTCAGTAGTTTTTGTTTTGAACTATTTTGAATTTGTCATTATAACCACGTTTACCTATTACATGATACAGTGGCATGCCATACTCCGCTGGTAGTATTAAAATGGTAATGTTCAATATTTTCAGTCAGAATGAATTAAAACAATCATATCTCAGCCAAAAATTGGTTTATAAATATGGGAAAAATCCATAAATACATCACTTTGGAATATAAGTCGCAGAGCATGCAAATTAAATTGGTTGCTTTAGAAAAGAAAAATGGGTACAAAAAGTCATTTGTTCCCTCTGCGGCTATTTAAATGCAGCCTCACATAACAAACCACTGTCTGCTGGGATGTTTCCATATTTTAATGTATTGTGTATTTTAGAATGGTTTTAACTGAATGTTTTTAATTGATTTAGCAAAGCTTTTTAAAGTTTAAAAAAATTTTTTTTTATCATATTTTTATGTTGTGTTGTTTTTATGAGCCAGATGTCAAAGACAAATCTCCATGTCATTGAATATTATGGACAATAAAGTTGAATTGATGATTGATTGATTGATTATGCAAAAAACACGACATATAGGGTGAAAAATACGGTACTAAATTTCTCCTCACCCTAAACCTAAAGCAGAAACGCTTGGCCAGTGTACGTGCTGAATCTGTTGAAACAAAACGCTGCATTTTAAAACCCAACTCTCTCCCTCTGTGAGTGAAGGACGCTCTCTTTTGTTGACCTTTTGGTCTTCAAAACCACCTCGAGTTTTTCAAAAGACGCGCAGATCCACTGAGCTTCAGAAAGCCTTCACACATTAAATCAAACCAGGCAAAAAAATTAGGACAACGCATCGCAAGGATGAACACATATTGCGTTTCTATTCTTAATATAAAACTAAATTATTTTATTTTATGCCTCTTTTGATATAAAACTATGACTCATTTAAGCAGAAAAAGACTGTTTAACCGAAAGTAGCAACCAGTATTGGATCCATAAATAAAAGACAACTTTAAACTGCTCCATGTCACAAAAAAACCAAAACAATTTGTTCCTATTTCTTAAGCTGAATCTACTAAAAACTACCAACAATCAAAAATGGTCTGTACACAACAGATGGATGAACTGAAGGATGCTACATCCCTCAGTGTCCCCTGTTTCCTCCCTCCCAGATTCACCCGTCGCCGTGTGTTTTCCATTCCTGCCAGTCTTCTTTTGCTTTTCACTTGTCCGGTTTGCTTGAATTTTTCAAGAACACACCGTGTTGAGATGTGCCAAGGTTTCAGCAAACAGGACTGGACTGAAAACTGAATAAAAAAAACAACCAGTGCCTAAAAGAAAAAAAAATTGGCAGGTCCTCAGAAAATCCAGAGAACTTTTGCTCGAAAACCCTCCAAAATATGACAAGAAAGTTCGACTCCTTGGAGGCAAAATATTAATACCTGAGCAGTGGCTGAGGAAAGTTGAGGTATGATGGTGTTTTTTGAACATGCAAACTAAAACTGCATTTTTAGTTGGTACAACTCAATAATTTTGTTATAAACAAATGAAAGAAGTCCAAGATCATAATACAACATTTTACCCCATTTAATGAATTTGTTAACATAAAAACATTTGATGTGAGACTTTATTTATTTGTTCTTATGGTTAAAAAGAGGCCTAAAGTTAAATGGATTAAAAAAACAGCTTAGAGGACATTGGCAGATTTCACCTGATTCCTGAAAATCCTGATTCCTGAAAACCACGACAAACCTGCCATTATTCTTTGAGTGAAAACTGGTCCCACATATTTCTGAACATGTTCATAACTCAAGCAACAAAACTGCGCACCTCTACGACTCGAGCACGACTGGAACCTGAGAACCACCACAAACAGTATGAGCCATGGTGTCAAAAGCATTTTAATGTGGGGGGTCACACTGGTGGGTGGGTCTGGGTGTCCTCTCCCAGAAATGTTTGAATAAAGTAGAAGCCATTTCCTGCATTCTGGTGTATTTTACCGGGTTGTTAAACATCTATGTTTACCTACATTTGTAAACACTTGATTCAATAACTGTTTGAGAGAGCACGGCACAACAAGACAAGAAGCCTGACCAACAGCTCTCCTTGTGTGAATAGAGCACACTTCGCTTCTCTTGTGCATCCTAACCCCCCACGGTCAACAACTGCCTGCACTAGCGTGCAACACAGAGGTGTCTCCCCTTCCTCCCACCACACCGTCCACAAAAAAAACCCCTCAGAGATGAGCACCCTGTCAAGCCAAGTGATCCAGGGGAAACACTGCATGGGGTGCAGTGAGTTGTTGTAGGAAACCAGGAAAACCCAGAGAGGATTTTTAGTGGTTTGAGTATTCTCCTATTAAATCAAGTGAAATGGGTTAGTTCACAAAGAAATAGAAACAGTGCAGGGTGAACTAATATTTCATAGTAAATGTGTGTGTGTGTGTGTGTGTGTGTGTGTGTGTGTGTGGGGGGGGGGGGTCCAAATGAATACCGTTTAAATGTGAGGGGGACACGTCCCTTTCACATATAGTTTTTGCGACACCTATGGTTGGGAGACTATTTGGAGATTTCCCTACAGATGCTGTTCGTCAACTAGTGAGTGAGATTCTGGTTTAAAGACTCAAATTAAAGAAAGTGAGATGCTTCCATTATAATGCTTGTAAGAATAGAAAACACAGAGCAATGTATGAAGAAATGTAGGAGATAATGTTCCATAATTCATCGCCATGATCATTTACTGTCACACAGGATTTAACTTTATGGAATTCTTTCAGATAGGAACGTGAGGGCGATCAGCCTGTTCCGTTCCACCCTATTTTGTTTGTTTTTATTTTAAGATGCTGAGTTTTGTTTACAGTCGTCTTCAGAGCCTTGTCTGTTGCTCATGGTTTGAAATAAAATGAGAAACTTACCGCAGCTCTTCTTGGTGTACTGGAGCTTGGCGTATTCAGACCCTGACTGACCAGACTGGATGGTCCACCGGTCCAGATCCTGCTCCAGACCCACGAGCCCACCGTTTGCCAGTACTGGGTTGCTGCTGTATGGGTCTGGACCCTGGTTGTAGGACACACTGGAGTAGGTGTCGTAGTACGCCAGCAGGTCGTCCCCAGCCGTTGTGTTGATGGTGCTGTAAATGGGGCTGTCGTTGGACACCGTGCTGCGTTTCTCCGTCTGGTTTGGGTAGTTGATGATCCCGACAGCTGGGCGGTAAAGGACTGTGTTACATTATCAACTCAACCATGTGTTCAGTAACATGCATCATCTGTGAGCTCTTTTTACAGTTGTAATATCGGTCCGTGTCCAGCTTTCCGGAGCAGCAGCTGACTAGATCTTTGCTGTTGTGAGGGAGGTTTGGAGTGGGCCACGACTCTGCCAGCCAGGGGTAATGTCCCATGTTTGACCCCAACAAGGCAGGCCTTAGAAGACAGGTGAGAGAATGCGTCACTGTTTCTATCAAATACAGCGCAGCACCGATCACTTTAACCAAACCTTTACGTGACACTTCAGATCTTTTGATGTGAGGCTCTGTGAGAAGTTTCAACAATTATTTTTGTAGTTATTTAAACATCATCAGTTCTTAACACTGCCGTCAAAATCGCATCACACAGTTATTTAGTTATTTAAAATGTATTTAAAAAAAATACTTAAAATAGGTTTCTTGTGTGCATGAAAAGCTATTTGGTGCATACTGGGTAATCTTCTCCAAATGTCCTTGAACTCAGACTACTATAGAATGTGGCTTTGTCCATCCATTTTCTTTACTGTTTATCAGCAGCCACTGTGCAAGAGGCGGGGGACACCCTGGACAGGTCGCATGTCCACTATAGGGACGCATGGAGACAAATGTCCATTCATAGTCACCCGCTCCTAGGGACAATGTAGTTTCCAACTAGCCTAACGTGCAGTTTTTTGTCCATTGGGAGGAAACTGGAGATTGGAGAAAACCCACATATGCACAAAGAGAACATGTTCAGGCCATAAGGCCATCCTGAGAGATTTTTGCTGGGAGGCAACAGTTCTAAGTACAGCGCCGACATACCGCCCTGACATTGGCCTCAGAAGAAAATAAATATCCACCTTCCTAAAAACACCAAATATACCCGATGACGTCATCCAAAAACTCAGTCAAGATAAGGTAAATTGATGACATTAACTCTGAAAAGCTCGACTATAATGCATTAATTGGCAAGTCAGAGATCAAAATGTAGCTTAGTTAAATCTCGTATTTTACCAAAAACACAGATGCTTAATTGAACTGAATATTCTCTTGTGCGTGAGACAAACTATTTGGTGAGTCTGAAATGTTACTGGGCAAGTATCAGAATATTTTCTAGTGCTTACGAGAACTGTATTTAAAATATTTTTTTCAACAACGTCTCATTGGGGCTCTGCAGTTCTAAAACACCTTAAAGGTGGTATTTGTCACCACATGGGTTCAGGAATAGACGGACATTTGTAGCTTGGATTAGTTAGGTTGTTTTCAGATACTTGTATCTCTTCATGTTCTATTGACACATTAAAGCTGCAGACCGAGTGTTCTCTTGTTGGAACATGAATCCAGCAGGAACTGTTTTTATGGAACAAGAGTCACATGAGCTTTTTTGTAAGCATGAAGCTAAAGCTAAATGTGTTAGAAAACTGAATGTTTAAGCGTACAGCAGCAAGATATGAGTGACGAGAATCAGCACGAGTCAACATATGAAAAAAGATTATCTCAAGCTTTAATATTTTTTAACAAGGCCTATACAGTAGTCCCTCGCTACTTTGCGGTTCATTTTTCGTGGACTCACTGTATCGCGGTTTTTCAAAGTGAGATTGGACATGACACACAACTGGCTGATTGATGGATGAGCCGAACAATCGACATGTACTTTTTATTTTAAATTAATTATATTAAATTATTTAGCATCTGCTGCACCTTTGTGCAGCCCACAGTGCAGGATAAGCTTCCTCCTGCAGCTGATCAGCTGATGTCAGTGCAGAGTGGAGAAGTGGGCGTGGCCGAGAGCTGAATCATGACATTCTGTGCTCTTTTAGAGATTTAGAGTTTTAGAGATAGAGAGTTTAGAGATTTAGAGTTTTAGAGATAGAGAGTTTAGAGATTTAGAGTTTTAGAGATAGAGAGTTTAGAGATTTAGAGTTT
>NC_056503.1:35594580-35642905 GCF_014905685.2 Nematolebias whitei
TAGAGATTTAGAGTTTTAGAGATAGAGAGTTTAGAGATTTAGAGTTTAGAAACATTGTTTAAAATATTGCAAGAGTGTGGGAAGGGTTTATATATATTTGTACTACTATCCCTACTTCTTGGTTTTTCACTTATTGCGGGGCTTCAGGGTACGGATCCCTCGTGATAAACTAGGGACTACTGTATATTTTAACTTGGAGGGGGGCAATGCTTAAAAAGTTTACTAGAACCAGGCGACAGGGAAGTCATTCCTATTCCAGTTCTGCTTCCAGGTACCGGTCATATCTATATGAACAGTCTTTTGTTCAACCTAAAGCATTTGATGCAACAATTCCTCAACCAAAGCCTCGCGTGGTCTGGTTTTCCCCTGAAGCAGGAAACGCACCTGTAGCAACATCCTTATAGAATCCCACTTCAAAAGATCTGAACTGCTCCTTTAATGTAGACCTTACCCTCCATTGATGATTCCTGATCCCTCACTGTGAGCAAAGCCAACTGCAAAAAGACACAAAGATATCAAATTTATTGAACAAGAAAAAAAAAATTGGCCTTAAGAGCAAAGACTGAACATAGATTAAATATCTTTAGCACCAGTTGTTTATGATGTTCATCCTAAAAGCAGATTTAAACTGTTTTCTATGAAAAAAAACTCTGTTGACCTACATACACTAAGAATCACACGACAGAAACACTGTAAAATACGCCTGCAGTACGTAAACATGCAGATGAACATCCTTCTTCTGATGTATCTGCAGTCAATCCTGTTTAAACTGACACAATCTGAGCTAAGACCTGATAAAATGCAACAATCACAGTAACATATGTGCAGAAAATCAATCTGTGCATTTTTGCAAAAGGCCCTGGGCACGAAACAAACGATATGTTTGCGGAGCGCGCTCCTGTACCCGAGGCCATATTCTAAAACTGTATTGTTGTGGTTGCGTTCTGCCTTCAGTTTGCTTCCATTGTCTCTTTTTTTTCACTTTTCTGTTCTGCAGACTATCAAGCAGGGGTGCATACATTTTAATTAACTGAGTATGTGAGATTAAGGCGCAGGAGTTGCTTCGCAAAACACAAAGTGAAATTGAAAACATTCATCACTGCTGGAGATACCTCCAGAGCTCTATTAACAAGTTTGTCTCCGTCGCTGCTTTCAAACTGAATCTAAAGGTTTGATGAATCTTTGTTTCCTCCGCGGCGTCAGCTGCGATGACTCTGACGACCAAAGCGTGTCGGTCAAACGTTTGCTGCCTTTCTGGACTGAAACCTGGTTCAGGCAAACGAGCGAAGGTACAATTTGCTGCTCACCTGCAGGCGTGTAGGCGAAGGATGTGGTGTAGTGTCCCAGCTGCTTCCTCCTGCGGTGCCGACAGTAGAACCATCCACTGAAGCCCATCAGCACCAACCAGGCGGCCACGCCCAGACCTGCGATGAAGGCCGGCTGCTGGATGACCCCTGCGATCTGCTCTGCCAAACTGAGTTCACTGCTTCTTTTCACTTCGAACGGTTGGGCTGAAAGACAGAAAACATTACTGCCATTACTCAGACTGGGATGAGAGAGGGCAGAGGTTTACAGTTCTCATGCAACTTTAAAAATGATGTTACGCACAATCACATGCAGTTATGTAATGTGTTACATCTCAAAGTGTGTACTGAGGATTAACCTCAGCTACTACCACAGCAGGCTTTAGCTGGATATCTGAGAAACTGACCGAGTTAAAGTCATCTTTGTGTTTGCTACAGTCAATTAGTTGTGGGAACTACTTTCATTTGGGGTGACTTGAAAAGTTGATCAGTTCTAGATGTACACCCAATGACTAGTTCTTGAAAGCTCATTAAAATCTGTTCAGCGGTTTGTGAGATATTTTGCTAACAGACTGACGAGGTTAATACCAACCATTAATGCTAAAGCTTTAAGCAGACTTATTGCACACAGCATGTTTTGGGTATGACTCAGCTACAATCAGCCTACTTTTAGATTTTATTATACACAAAATTGGCAGAGCTACAACCATGTTTGCATCTGTTGAGTTCAAATATACAATCCAACTTTAAACTTTAATTATCTTATAAAATTGAAATATGTACTGACTGTAAAAAATATAGCATTAAAATATGAATTTTCTTCAATTGCTTCTCATATTTTTACACAATGAATAACTGCTGATAAGCCGACTCTTTGCTTTTAAACATTTAGCTCATTCTGTGTGTTGGCTGAAGCAGTTTGAGTGACTCACTGAGAAGCAGGCTGACAGGCGAGCTTCGAGCGCCCACACCCATACTGGTGACAGCCGCCAGCACCACTGTGTACTGGATGTCAGGCAGCAGACCCGTCAGCAGGATGGACAGAACCGCTCCGTCCACTGTTCTGTTTATCTCCTGCTCCATGCCGCTGGCCAGACACCAGACCTGAGAAAAAACCAGACCGGGTAACGGGTGACTCCTCAAACAACACGAGGGTTCTGGGTGAATGCGAGTCCAATGAAAAAACTTTAAATGCAGCAGAAGGTTTATGTGGCAATGTAGAGGCAAAAAATGAGAGACAATGGAGTGTCATAAAGACAAAAATTAATGATCATTTTGATGCAGCAAATGTTTTAGACACTTGTGCTATAAATGGTACGGTGTTGCAGTTGATTTAGCACTGTTGCCTTGAATAGAAGATCATAGGTTCAACTCCTGCCTGGGGCCTTTCGGTGTGGACTCCAGACGTTTCCACAGTCCAGAAACCTGAGGTCAGGTTAACTGGCAGCTCTAAGTTGACACTTGGTGTTAGTTGGTCTTGTTTCCTCCATGTATTTAACCCTGCCATGGACTGGTAACCTGTTCAGGGTACGAAACACCAACACCCTCCTCCCCACCCCACTGACCGCTGAAGATGGGCAGTAACTCCCTGTGACTCTGAACCGGAACAAGCCGGTGTAGAAAATGTATTGATGCTAAAAATAACTGCAAAATGAAAATGCCAAAACTGAGCAGAAACAATTGAATCAAACTCAAGAACAAACTCAAACGCAATAGACAACATTTTCTTGACGAGAAGACAGGGCGAAGGAGAGCCCTCATGCTCTGAAGGGACACTTGCAGCTGGATATACTATGGATTCCTGGGGGCCAGTGGAAGATGGTGTGTCTGTCTGTATTGTCCGTTGAGGACATAGATGATTGGATTTATGATAACCAGATTTCTGCTTTTTGATGTTGGCGGGTATCTGGCATATCGACAAATTCGGAAGACGGCAACAGTGGTTCTGGCAATTGTGAGGTTGCCTGCCTTGTATGAAGGAATGTACCGAGCGGTAAGCTCTTAGACTCAGACGCTGCATGAGCTGAGCCGTAAGCTGAACGTGATTTCTGAGAATCGCAGGCCACTTACTGCTCCTGGGACTCACTGGCAGGAAGGAATCTACCTTGGACAAGGCTGCAAGCTCAGTCCGGCAGTATGACCACAAAATTTGGCTGTTTGGAATCTCTAGTGAGACATATCAGCATAACTATGCCAACAGACATGGAAATTCAAGCAGAGGCTGTCTGACTCAAAATAATTGTACTATCTGAATTTGACTTCCACACTCGGCCTTGAATTGACCAGCTATCTCCACTTCTCCTGGATGTTTATGTGAACGAGAAGCTCCGCTCCTCGCGCCCCCCAACTATCGCTCCCCTCCTGAGGACACCTGTGTCAGAGTTGAGCCGGCTGATAGACACTGTGACATCTTTATCAGGACTATGGAATGTTCTGGCAGCATCCATGGACAACTCACTGCCCTCGTCGGCCTCCTCATGCATAAATATATTATGATGTCATCAGTATGTTGCTGTTTCATGTGCTGAGGTCATCTTTTTGCAACTTTCACACTGTGTCCTGTGTATGGACACAGTGCAAGATTTTTTAATTTTTTTATTTTTTAAACCTACACTCCCTCATGTTTCTTTTTCCTTATCTGGAAAAAAGGGCTGTACCTCTCGAGGCTGGCGGCCTCAGTCACCTCCGTCTCCCCATGTTGGTTTGTTTATGTTTCTCTCAGATGGGCTGTACTGAAATGTAATTTCGCTGTGCTTCTGTACAATGACAATAAAGCTGATTCTGAAACCAGATTAAAATAAATGTTCAGAGTAAATCTGCAGATTAATGAATAGACCTTCTGGAGGTAGATCTCTGATTGGCTGGTCTTAATGAGGCCAAGATCCAATCGCAGTTCTACCTCTTTTAATAACTTCAAAATTAAAGGTTTTAGTGAGGTTCGTGGACACTTTCTTAAAGCTTCAATGCATCACTTTTTCATTACATGGTTAATAATTTAAATAAGGTGATTGTTATTATCGCCCGCTGCCAATGGCGAGGATTAATGTTTTAGCTCGTGTTTTTGTGAGATTTTATCTACCTTCAAAAAAAGTTCAAGACAAAAACAACTGGACTTTATTTGTAACAGAATACATTTCGCTTCTCATCCGAGAAGCTTTCTGAATTCAAAGAGCAGAGAACTGTGGGGTTTAGGTTATAAAGCTGTGAGGTGTGATAGGTCAATCTGCATATGTATGCATGTATCTTATTTCAGCTTTATAACCTGAACCCCACATCTCTTCTTCTCTGTGAATTGAGAAAGCTTCTCGGATGAGAAGCAAAACGTCTTCTGTTACAAATAAAGTCCAGTTGTTGTTGTCTTGAACTTTTTTGAATTTACCATGTCCTGGATGGCTGAGAATCTTCACCAGAGTTCGTCTAACTTTAGAGCAAACCCAGTTTAAGACCGAGTCAGAACAAAGGCCCTGTTCACACCTGGTCCTCTAATGCGCCCTTCGTGATTGGATCTCATTCAGACAAGGTTAAATACAGGTGTGAACAGCCTCAATTCAATTCAGTTTATTTATAAAGTGCCAATCACAACAGGTCAGGGCACTGAACAGAAACATTCACAGACATGAAAATTCAATTAGTAACATTATTTATCTAAGATATGGTAGGGTAGCCAACAGATTGCGTTGAGTAGTCATTTTGTCACAGTCTCCCATCCTGAGCTAGCACAAAGGAGACAGTGGAAAGGACAAACTCCCTCATAACAGGAAGAAACCACCGCAATGTGTGTTGAACATTTCCCCTCAGAGCCTCTCTGGAGCTGCTCTGGGCCTTCTACCAACAGGTTTGGTAATCTGAAGTCAGTCTGTCCTGAGCCTCGTACTGAACGGACGCCACCAAACACAAGCAGCAGTTATTACTCTGATGTCTCAGGACAAAAATAAAAAAATGTCCACATATTTGCCAGATTATTAAAGATCTTTAAACACATACTTAGAAATATTCTGTAGAAACCTTTTATGTATCATTTGCTTATTCAGCTAAAAGTTTTAACAAACTGTCAGAATCATTTCAGCTCTTTAAAACTGAGAAAGGACGTTATGTGGGTGAGTTTCTCTCCGGTTTAATGTTTGTTCTGATTTCAACGTTCATGCTTAATAATCCAGGTAAAGAATCCAACAAAGTTAAGTCAGGTCCTCTGGATGGTTCTTTGTGTTGAAACGTTTTGTCTCATCACCATCAAACTGGTTGGCCCACGATGTGAGTGTGCTACCAATGGGACTGAGCTTGTTGTGGCTCCTCGGACTGATGAAGTCCTTTGGATGAAAGATGAAATGTCGTCTGTTTTTGTTGATAAATGTGTGTTAATCGTCTACAGAATTGAAGTATTTGAACCCTCCAGCTGATCATTTAACTGAATCCAACTGTTTTATTTCAGTTAAAATTCAAGACTATAAATGCTTTCAGCCCTGTTTGGCAAAACGAACAGTTTTGCTTCGGTATCAGAAATTTTGATCAGCGACGGTACCGCAGCTCCTGTCCAGCCCTGCTCTGATTTGCATATCTCTGCACATTGATATTCAGAGAATAAATCTTTCATTAATTAACCTTTGCTGAAGTTCTGTGATGAAGGCAGGGAGCGCTGTAATGAAAAACTGTGCAGGAAAACCACGCAGCTGATTTAATTTCTGTTTTTCACATTGAGGCTTGAATGCAGCGTGGGGTTCTTTGAAAATGAATAGACTAAAGTTAGGGAGATGTGTTGTGATCCTCACCTTTTGTCACGTTCAAATAAAATCAAACAAAGCTGGATTTTTATTATCTGAAATGTGTGTGTGACTTGCTTGGTGTCGATGCAGATGGAAAGAGTAAATGAAAACAATAGAATTGATTTTTTTTCCTCCTGGAATAGCAGCTTGATGATTAGTAATCAGTGTTGTGCTGATGCAGCAGACAGATAATCAGGACTCGGTGTTTTTTCACAGAACAAGCAGATGACAGGAACAGTCAGTGATCGGCAGACAATCTGATGACAACACAAGAGCTGGCAAGCTCTTGAGCAGTAAGAGTGATTACTAATTGTTATTATGAATCAGTGGTTTCTTTTCCACGATCATCCAAACAACAAATCGGTGCGTCGCTGAGGAACGCGGGCGTAAACACAACACAAAAAGTCACAGCAAAAGATCAGATGGTTCCAGTTTGTCTGGTTCTGTCACAGTGTGCAGGTCCTCAGAGCAGCACGGGGGCGTCGCCTCACCTTGTACTCCTGGATGACGCCAGTCTGAATGTTGTGACGCGGCGGCTCCCAGGAGACGCTGACACTGGTGCTGTTGGTGAGCTGCACCGCTGAAACGGACTGCGGCGGACCACTCAAGACTGCAGACAGAGAAAATGTGATGGGCGCAGTAAGTGACACATTCACAGACAGTAAATAAAAGCCTGAGCAGACTTTACAATTTAAAATAGCGTGGTTTAAATTGTTTTGAATTGACTGGAAACAGGTGGAGTGGCCCCTCTGGGTCAGGGGAGAGAGTTTGGGGCAGGTGGAGGAGTTCGAGTGATGGTAGCATGGAGATGGATTGACGGACTGGAGCCTAATCCTCAAAAATGAGGGCGTTGCTTCGGTCTGTAGTGGTGAAAAGAGAGCTGTCGAAAGGCAAAACTCTCGATTTACTGGTCTACGTTTCGACCCTCACCTTCGTTCATGAGGTTTGGATCGTGACTGAAAGAAGGAGATCCCAGATACAAGCGGCCGAAATGGGCTTCCATCGCAGGGTGTTCAGGCTCAGCGATTGTTTGCGATCAGTTGAGGTGGTTTGGGCATCTGATTAGGATGGCTCCTGGCCACCTCCCATTAGAGGTTTTCCAGGCACCTCCCACTGGTAGGAGGTTTCGAGGATAACCCAGAAGTCGTTGGAGGGATGGTGTATCTTCTCTGGCTTGAGAACGCCTCAAGATCTCCCAGAGCGAGCTGGAAATTGTCACTGGGGAGAGGGATGTCTGGGTTTCTCTCCTGGACCTGTTGCCTCTGTGACCCGATTATGATAAGTAGTAGAAGATGGATGGATGGATAAGTAGTTTAAAACATTTTACAGCTGTCTATTTGTTGCCAAGTAGCGTGGACCAAATTTTATTGTAAACAGGAAAAGCTTTAAATCTGCGGTTGGCGTCTCTGTACCTTTTAAAGTGCATCTGATCATTTGAAATTAGATTTAAGCCCATTTTTTTGGGAAAAATGTTGGTCATTTATGAACTTGTTGCAAATAAAAATTCTTACTTTGCTAAATGTTCTGGTTAATTCTTGGTCACCCTTTAAAAAACAAAGCTGTTAGTTAAAATGTATGAATTTCCTTTAGCACTTTTTGAATTTGTAAAGTTTATTTAGCTCTAAAGTGACTAAATTAAACTGTGATTTTTTTTTTGTTCAATATAAAGTTTTTGGTTTTCCTGAGGCACTTTTTCAAATTCACATTTATAACAAACGTAAAGTTAGATGGGGTGAAGTCAAGTCAACTAAAATCTTTTATTAGCCCACGAGTTTGTATGCTAAAATGACTAAGCTGTTTATTAAATTAATATTTCAAATCTTTTGTCGTAGGTGTTCAGTGGACTGGTTATGTTGTGGATGGCAATTTGAATGACTTCACTTTAGAGAACAGAAGGCAAATTTAAAAGATCTGGACTATTTCTTTAACTGAACAGACACAAATAAAGAGTTTTCTACTAAAATCATCTTATGGTGAAAAATGATAAAATTTGAGACATTTTTATCAAACCTTGCAAAGATGTGTAAGCTCTCATAGTATTAGTTGAAGAGGACTTTCAGCTACTACCACACCAAACTTTGGCTCTAAATCAGAACAACTGATTGACTCGGAACCATTTCTCTATTTATTAATGTTGATCAGCTGTGGCAGCCATCTTGAATTGGATTGACTCCAACAGTTGAATGGTTGAAGATGTTCATCCAGTTCTTCCTGAAAGTTTTATTAAAATCCATTCAGTGGTTCATCAGACATTTTACTAACAGACAGACAAACCAAAACAATATCACCCTTTCACCTTCACAGCGGGCGATAATAAAGCCAGACTTTTACACGATTGCCTCTACCTTCCTCGGGAGTTCGCAGCAGCACCATGAGGCTGTCGTGACCCTGCAGCTCGTTGAAGTACGGTCGAATCTTCACCTCGTAGTCTCTGTTGCTGTGCAGATCTGCCACGACGGCGCTGTAGTCCGAGGTGGCCTCTACATCTCTGACCAACCAGGAGCCCCCGACTGCACGATAAAATATCCGGTAACCCTGAACGTACCGTGACTGGCGGGCCACCTGAAAAGAGTCGGCGAGACAAACGCACGTCTATGGGGTGTCGTTTGTAAAGTTACACTGTCAAAAATCAACAGCAATATTTTGATTTAGCCTTTAATAAGAAAAAACTGTTGTTTTTTTCAAAGTCATATTTTCACCATGTTATTCATACACTTATAAATGTCATAGTTCCCAACTAAATATTTAATTTACAAGCTAAATATTTAGTTTACATACTAAATGCTTAACTTGCAAGTTAAATATTTAGTTGTTTAATTATCTAGGTATAAATTGAATATTTAATTTCCAAGCTAAATATTTATTTTCTAAACTAAACATTTAATTTCCAAACTAAATATTTATTGTCCAAGCTAATTATTTAATTTCCAAACTAAACATTCAATTTCTAAGTTTAACATTTAATTAAAAAATATTTAATTTGCTAACTAGATATTTAACTCTGACCTAAATTAGCTTGCAAGTTAAATATTTAGCTTAGAAATTAAATGTTTAGTCTGGAAATTAAATATTTAGCTTGGACAATAAATATTTAGTTTGGGAATTAAATGTTTAGTTTTGAAAATAAATATTTAGTTTGGAAATAAAATATGTAATTTACACCTAAATATTTAGTGTACTAACTAAATATGTAACTTTCAAGTTACATATTTAGTTTGTAAACTAAATATTTAGCTTGTAAATTAAATATTTAGTTTGGAACTATGACATTTATAAATGTATGTATAACATGGTGAAAATGTGACTTAAAAAACTTTTTTTTATTATTATTGAAGGGTAATTAAACCAAAACATTGTTGTTAATTCTTGACTGTGTAACTTTACAAATGGCATGCCACACACGTCTGGCACATTTACATCAGCACTGAGAGGCAGCAGAGTTTGTGCTAGGAGATAACCTGTTGATGCCACGACATGTTTGAAGGAGCGTTTTGAGGTTAATGACGGGAGATGAGCGTGTCTTTGAACAATAAAAATGGATGTGAAGTCAGCGATGGGGAGAGCTCACCGTCCAGGAGATCCTGGCGCTGGCGGGAGACAGAATCGTGGGTTTCTGCAGGTAGATGGACACCTCTCCGAGCTCCCTCTGCACCTGTCTGTGGTCCACACCCTGTTCTGTCGGGCTTCCATCTGAAACCAAACAAAAAATAATTAATTCAAGCCCAGGAGAAAGCAAAGAGCAGCTAAAAAGAGAAAGAACTTAAAATTCATCATTGCTCGTGGCAGAAGAGCATCACGCTGGGAAAGCAATTAGTTCTGACACTGCACACGAAAAACAAGTCTTTTAAACATTATCTCTGCTCCACATCCTGCATCTTGATTTTAGTCCTTAAAAAAATAAAATGCAGGCTGAAAGGGGTGTGGGGGAGATTTGTTTGCCGTTCTGTGAACCCACCCTGCGTCCTGACGGGCTCAGAGATCGGACTGGGGTCACTGAGGCCGTAAGAGTTGAGCGCTCGAACGATGAAGAGGTAAACCGTGTTCGGTAAGAGTCCGAGCACCGTGTGCCTCTCCTGCTTCACGTGGTCCGCCACCGTCTGCCAGGTGCTGCCGACTGACTGGCTGCGGGAACAAAACAAAACAGTCTGAAAAGACAAAATACCTGAAGCTCTACGTGAGCCAGTGGTTACATGACTCTGGTTTGAGCTGACAGTGAAACAGACGCTTTCAGGAAAAACACTTTTTTTTCCCTTGTCACGACCATCATTGTTTATTAAAACTCGTGCAAAACTACAAATCCTAAAGACACGAGCGTAAAACACACGTCACGCTTCAGCCTTAACAGGGATGATCTTTAACGCAAAGGGGTGAACAAAAATCTACATTCTTAAACAGGCCTGACTCCAAAAGTGATGCAGACGTTCATCCAGTGTCACTTTCTAACAGTTTCATTCAAACCCATCCAGTCATTCATGATATTTTGCTAACAGAAAAGCGAGGTTGATTCCAACAGTTAGGTATCCTGCAGAATAAGGGCCACGATATTTAGTTTATGAGTGGACGTAATCTTTATCTGGCCCAAGTTATATCAATTAAAGGACTCGTTTTGTTATAAATGGGTCAGAAAGTGGTTTATTTTGAGAGAAATAGTTAAATGGGAAACAACAAATTCTAAACTCCCACCATTATCTTGTAAAAACCATTTGGAGAGCTTAGAGACAGGCTGATGGTTTTGCCAATATAAAATAACTGTCAACTGGTCCTCCCTGTAGTCATTCAACTATCCAGTAGGCAAAATCTGCTACAACCAGAAGGCCGCAGTTTAGTTTTTTAACCGAGATGCTCTTCTGTAGAATATTTTTAAGTGTACAAGTTATTCAAGTTAGTAAATAAACATTTAATTAAGTACAAAAATTATTGTTATATTTTGCTAAATGAAAAAGACATTGTCACAGGTGCGTGGAGACTGGACACAGGAATGTAGACAAACAGGATGAAGCTCAAATTAAACAAGATTCATTTAACAATTAACAATAAGCTGACTCTGCAAAAAAAAATTAATAATAATAATAATTTAGAGCAAATTTTCTAGAGGATCACAAAGAACACGATCAAGACCGGATTAAAGCACAAGAACCAATAAAGCTCTGCTGATGATCGAAGAAACATAAACTGAATAAATAGAACAGGGTTGTTGAGTAAGTGGAGAAACCCGAGCTGAATACACACTGGGAACAGGTGAAAGTGGGCGTGGCTTGCAGCACAGGCATTGCAACAATTAAATGTGAGGGGGGGGGCAGGACCCCCTCACATTTAAAAAAATACTCATTTGGACCCCCCGACATTTACCATGAAATATTAGTTAACCCAGCGCTTTATTTCTTCATGAACGAATCCATTCCACTTGATTAATAGGAGAATTATACTCAACCACTAAAAGTTCACTCCGGGGTTTCCAAGTTACCTACAACAACTCATCACACAGCATGAAGTGTTGCCTCTAGGTTACCTGCCTTAGCAGTGTGCTCATCACTTCGTTTTTTTTTTGTTTTGTTTTTTTCATTCTATTTATACAGGTTAATCCCATTGAGCCTTGGGGACTCATTTACGAGAGAGACCTGATTTTAACAAAGAGTGATGACAACAGTGGATAACAGCAACAACAACAGACAGTCACAAAAGAGGCATACAAACCCAAACTCTCTCTTTTTTTTTTTAATCCATGGGGCGTGGGGAGGAACGGGAGACACCTTGAGTTGCGAGCTAGCTAAATGCTATGTACCAACATTTTCTGACCGGGGTGGGGAGGATAGGATACGTGAGAGAAGCAAAGCACAATGTCTGTAGCATCTTAGCTAGCGCGAATGTATTGCGCGCTTTTAGTTTAGCGCTACGTTAGTTGTCGACCGGGGTGGTGGTGGAGGTAGGATGTGTGAGAGAAGCAAAACATGCTCTAATCACACAAGGAGAGCTGTTGGTTAGGCCTGGGGAAAACCCACGCATGCACAAAGAGAACATGCAAACTCCACCCAGAAAGGTCCCGGGCTGGGATTTGAACTGACAACCTTCTCGCTGAGAGGCAACAGGTCTACCAACGGCACCACCATGCTGCCCTTAAAGGAATCCCATTTACAGAAAATACTTAAAAAAAAAAAATTGACAGTACTTTTTTGGCGTCGTTGGTCTTATATTAAAACCCAAAACAAGTGTTTCACAGGATTTTTTGCTGCTTTTTTAAAGGAACGTCCAAATCTACAAAATAAAATACAAATAAAACGACAAAAGTTCCAGTCAAACAAATCAATAAACATTTGAGTTCATGTTTGTTTGATAAATATATTCAAAGTTTTCTAGTAGATTCTTGTGTGTAAAATGACACCAGCAGTTGGTTTATTTTCCTCGAAACTACTGATTCTTATTAAATTAACTTTTCTTTAATATCAGGAGACAAATGAAGCAGCAACCAGCAGCCTTTTTTTTTTTTCTGCAGGAGAGTGAAAGCATGAAAACAGCTGGCCGTGTATTTCCTGTTGGTACCAAAATCCACCAGCCAGCGTCTCAAGAACTCATTAAAAATACCCCGTTCGTTTGTTTAATGAATACAAAGACTTTTTATTCACCTCTCAGCAGGAAAGCAAGCAAAAAAATAAATTAAAAAAGCCAAACTATTCCACAGCAATCTTTTAGCAGCCTTTGCTGACAAGCAAACAAAGAACTCATCGATTCCTTCTCGAGATCCTTTTTGTGACCTACAGTGCAGCAGCAGGTCTCAAAGTTTTTCCGCGGCAGCAGGTTGGAGAACAGAAGCCGGCAGCTGTTCTCTCTAACAGCCTGTTTAACATTTCACTCCACGCATGGAGGGGAGGTAATTACATCAAGCGGGTCACAGCTCTTTGCTTTCATGTGGCGCCCGGTTCTCTCCAAACCTTCTCCACAAACACAGTTTTGACTTTTAAACAGTCGAGCTGCGTTTTGAAAACGGCCTTTAAATGGTCAGATTCTCCAACCTAAGAGGACGGAGGTGCTGCAGGTGTTGACTGACTGAAAAATGTTGGATTGCATACCTGGATTATTGAGCATGGACTTTGTTGTTTTCAACCAGTTTGACATGACTGTCAACAAGGAAGAGGGGGCGTGCCAAGGAGACCATCTTAGCACCAACAAAACTGGTTTGTTTCACTTTGGAGTAAGCTGTTTGGGGGAAGAATCAGCTTTGTGTTGTGTGTTTCCTTGACTGATGAAGCCTTCTGGATGGAAGGCGAAACGTTTCAGCACCAAAAAAGCAACTGTCCAGATGACCTGACTGAAAAATGTTGGATTGTATTCCTGGATTATTGAGCATGGACTTTGTTGCAGGTGTTACATGTTCGCCTTGTTCCTCAGCCACTTTCCTCTTACTTCACAGGTTTCCTTTAGCAGCTTGAAAACATGCAAATAAAGTTGACGGAGCGCGCTGATTATAGTTTGATGCTAGCAGTCCATGAAAGGATGCATTTTGCCCGACAAAGTTTTAAATAAAGATTTCATGTGACTTGTTAGAAGTCAGAGAATGTGACAGGGATAAATACTAAAGTTTAGCTCAGTTTCTCTAAAAATGACTGAGTTGGAGCCATTTTTGTGTTTATTAAGATCAGCGGGCTGTGGCGGCCATCTTAAAATCAGTTTGAAGTCAAAGTGTAACAAGTTATAGATATATATCCTATTGTTAATTTCTGATAGTTTCATTAAAATCCATTCAGTGATTCACGAGATATTTTGCTAACAGACAGGATTGACAATAACAGGAAATCCCAAGGTTCTGAACAAATAACTCATGTGATTTGTTTGAAATCATAGAACGTTATGGGGATGACTCTCAGCTACTACCACACCAAAGTTTAGATCAACATTATGTAAAAATAACTGACTTAAAGCCATTTTTGTGTTTACTAAGATCAGTCGGCTGTGGCGGCCATCTTAAATTGGATTAAGTTCAAAAGGTAAACAGTTATGGGGTAAATTTAATGATTACTTTCTGAGAGTCTCAAAAAATTCCATCCCGGCGCTTGTGAGATATTTTGCTAACAGACAGCCAGGGCTGACACAAACCGTGAATGCTAAAGTTTTAAACAAAGGTCTGAATAGAGCTCAGAGGATGCGTTTGGGATGTCTCTCGGCTACGAACGCACCACTTCTTAGTTACAGTCATTTCGCATTAGCAAAGCTCAACTGGTTGTGGCGACCATCTTGAATTTTGTTGACCCGCGAAGGTAAACAGTTGTAGACGTTCATCCACTGATTTCTTTCTGAGAATTTTCTTAAAATCCATGCGGTGGTTCATGAGATATTGTGCTAACAGACAGACAAATGAACACTGGTAATAATTTCATGGCCCAGCTTTAATTATGGTAGATGATAACAAACCAAAAAAACACAAATAAAGGTAGGTATGATGTAAATGAAACGCTGTAACAACAGAAAACTCTGGTTTTTCTACTCTTCACTTTCCAGACGATGGATCTTTCCTCCACATGTGTGTATTTTCTGCACACAGTTAAATTTCTGTGTGGTTTTGCTTCTTCTGTCCTCTTCGTGTCGCCTCCATAACAAGCTAAGTGTCCGGCTCGACATGCGTCCCCTCCCTCCGTAGCCTCGGGACAGGACAGAACTGCCAGGCTGTCCACTGCGGTAATTGTCTCCTCCATCGTCCGCCGCAGCCCCCGGTTGGTTGTTAGAGCTCTCCTCAGGACGCCCCGGCTGAACACTGAGGCAGCGAGCGCCACGCTCTCCTTTCCCCAAATCACTCCATAAAACAGTTTCTCCTCAGGCAGTGATGAGTCATCTCCAAACTCTAATGGCTCGAAATAAGGAGGACTTTATTATGAAGTCAGCGTAAACTGAGACCTTTATCAGGACTCGAACGTTAAGTGGAGGATATTGGCTGAACTTGAACTTGGAGACAGAAAATTTGCTTTAAAATGCTCTAATAGCATTAGAAATACTCTGTTAGTGTTTATTCTTTCACCTCCGAGGGATGTGAATTAGTTCATCTCCATAATTAGTCTTTATTCAGATTGTTTTCTTACTAAAGTAGAAACAAAATCAAACCATAAGAATGATGCATCCTTTGATTATGGCAATGAGGAACACTTAGGGTCTTCAGTGCCTTCGGAGAAGGCCTTAGAATTCAGCACATAGGAAGAATTACATCTGAATTTTAATTTAATATTTATTTTAAATCGTCAAGTCAAGTTAAATTTAGGGTTAGAGATGTTAAGCTAAAATTTTGTGTGATTAAAAACTGAGAGCAATGTCCCATAAACACTGCATTAAAAAAATCAAAGATGGCCACCAAAGCTAAATTTAAATGGCTTTAATCAGCTATTTTTACACATACAAAGCTGAAGTTTGGTGTGGTTATAGCTGAGAGAACGATCCCCATCACATACTGAATGCAAATCGAAATCCAAGATGGCCGCCAAAGCTCAAAAGAAAAAATTACTATAAGTCGCTGATTTTTTGACACACTGAGCTGAAATTTGATATGTTGGTATCTGAGAGCTGTTTTAAATTAAACACATTTAACAGCAGCTGTTACCAAAGTGCTTAACAATCAAATCAAATAAATATCTTCAATGTAGTTTTTTTCTTTTTTTAGCTAATTTCTTTAAGTTTCAAGGATTCAAGTTTTTTTTTTATTGTCATACCAGCTCACATTTGCATTTTCGTGGTAGAAAATTTGGACTTAGGTGCCAGATCAAGAAGCCTCACAATTAACAAATAAAATAAATACAAAAAACTTCAAATATATATAATAAATAAAGTTGAAAAAAATTAAAAAGTAAGATGAGGCTGAATTAAATGCAGCTCGAGTTCGGCAGTCTGACAGCTGCAGGGAAGAAACTGTTTCTGATCCTGGTGGTCTTGCTCTGAATGACCCTGAGCCGCCTGCTTGAGGGGAGGGGCTGGAACAAACTGTGTGCAGGATGAGTGGAGTCCTTCATGATGCGGAGCATACTCCCCCTGCATCATGATCAAAGTGTAGCGGTCCGAGGTGGTGGGAAGGCTGCTCCCCACAGTCCTCTATAAACTGTTTTGAAGTTGAGCAAGAAACCTTTTGAATTCATTAAATCACATTCTTTAAATTTATTGTCTCCAGGCAGAAACAGGAGCTCTCATTGGTTAGGACTTCACTGTCTGCATTGAAGGCTCATCTCGTCAGACGCTCCAGGATCAACCAATAAGAATGCTGATGTAGAGTGGGCGGGGTCAAAACACGGGACTCTGAGCCTTCAGGAAGGCCTTGCAAGGTGCTGTTATTATTATTATTATTAACCACTTAAGAGACTTGTGATGCATTCAATTACAACATGTAAATTCAAAAATTCCCCCCAAAATTGTAGTTGATGTAAAAGATGTATATCACATTTAGGTTTACATTGATAATTATTAATGATAAAGTTGTATTTTTTTTTTACATGATGGCATTTTTTTTTTACAGAAACAGGAAGTTCTGCAGGTTAATGCTAAATTTCAGTGTGAATTATTGAAATTACATGTAGCACTTGAATGCAAGAGACTGAGTCACATGCCCTTCTGGGTTAAAGTGGGTGGATATTTTCAGGTTATGTGTTCAGATGGGTTGGCTGTGTCGTTTGTTACTTTTGGATTGGCTTTTATGTTCAGATTGTTCTAAAAAAACACTAAAAGCTAATCATTGTTTCTGATTTATTAAAGCGGCATGGATTCCTTTAAGGAGTGTGAACTCTCACATCGTTTGCTCATGTTAGCGTTTCTTCATCACATCCTGACTCTCACATTTCTGTCTGATCCAGTTCTACATCTGGAGAAGCAACCTGAAGAAAGTCAGAGCTGAGTCTTCAGCTGTGGTCCAACTGGATAAATGCTTCACAGACGACGAAATGTATTTTTGTCATAAATGTGTTTTCATTTTGAATAAATACAAATTTTATTACAAAATGATCAAATCCCATTGTATTTCTGAAAAGATTAAAAACAGAACTCTGAACATTTTTTTAAAAATAAAAAACGTGTTTATATACGTTATAAACTTTATGACATATACTGTCTCCATCCATCCATCCATCCATCCATCCATCCATCCATCCATCCATCCATCCATCCATCCATCCATCCATCCATCCATTACCTTTATCCACCTCTTCCTTTCTTAATTTCCAAACTAAACATTTAATTTCTAAGCTAAACATTTAATGCCTAACCTAATTATTTAATTTAGACCTAAATATTTAACTTGCAAGCTAATTTAGGTCAGAGTTAAATATTTAGTTAGCAAATTAAATATATTTTTTAATTAAATGTCCATCCATCCATGCATTATCTTTACCCGCTTCTTCCATTTCAGATCGCGGGAGTCACTGGTGCCCATATCCAGCAATCACTGTGTGAGAGGCAGTGGACACCCTGGACAGGTCTCAGTCCATCACAGGGACACATAGAGACAAGCAAGACAAACAATCATTCACTCTCTCACTCACATCTACAGACAATTTAGAGTTACAAATCAGCTCAACATGCATGTTGTTGGTCTGTGGGAGGAAACCGGAGTACCTGGAGAAAACCCACGCATGCACGGAGAGAACATGCAAACTCCACCCAGAAAGGGTATGGGCTGGGATTTGATCTGGCGACCTTCTTGCTGAGAGGCAACAGCTCTACCAACCGTACAGTCTCCGGAGTTTAAAATTCACTCAGATCAGATCAGCAGAAAAACTCAGATTTCCCAGGCGTAAGAACGTACCTGAAGGCCTCGATGACGTAGGAAGTGACTGCCGCGCCGCCTTCGTGTGGGTTGGACTGCCAGGTGAGGGTCACCGTGTTTTTTGTCACCTCGGTCACGACGGGTTTCTGTGGAGGTCCTGGCAGCTGGATGAACTCAGAAACTCTGGATCCTGAAGACGATCCAGCTTTTTCTGTACAAACAGATAAATAAAAATAACTCAAACTGTTTGGACTGTGTGGTGTTAAAACAACAAGAGGAGTGTAGAGAAGGGTGTCGCAGTGAGAAAAGTGCAACAGTAAGAGAGTGAGAGATACCTCTGACGGTCAACAACCCACTCCAGCTGGACTCCCCCGTGGTGCTCGATACAACACATGTGTACATCCCTGAGTCCGAGTCCTGCCAAACAAGAAGAACGAGAGAAATTGAATTTCCTGCGAAAATGCAGTGTGAATGCTTATTGAAGAAGAACTTGCAGAAAAACAGCTGAAATTAAGAAAAAAACATGCTTTACACATATTTGCTGAATTAGCTTTAAATAAGCAGAAATTAGCACAAAAAATAGGAAATTAGCTTAAAAAAAGATAAAATAAAAAAATTGTTGAAAAGTAGCTGAAAAGGAAGAAAGAAGCTTAAACTAACATAAGGAAGTGGAAGGAGCTGAAATGAGCTCCAAAAATTACCTGAGAAAGCTAAATTTCACACCAAAACAGCTAAAAAGTAGCTAAATTAGCAGAAAAAGCTGAAATTAACAGAAAAAAAACTGAAAGGATCACAACAAGCCGAAATGAGCAGAAATAAGTCAATTAGACTGAAAGTAGAAGAAATTACAACAAAAACTTGAATTGATCTGAAAACAGCTGAAATTAGCTAAAAATGCTCTAAAACGTTGCTGAAAATGTAGAACAAGCTTAAATTAGCAGAAGAAAGCAGATAAAACGTTTGCTGAAAGAAGCAGAAATGAGCACAAAAAATGGAAATTATCTGAAAAAAGGGGAGTGGTGGCGCAGAGGTTAGAGAAGATGGGACTGTGATCATAAGATCGCTGGTTCAACTCCTGGTACTGACAACATCAAAATGTGGGTGGGATAGGTGAAGCACCCACACCTGCTTCTACCCTCATTTGCCCCACTCTGGGCCCTTGAGCAAGGCCCTTAACCCCCATCATCTGCTCCCCCGGGCACCCCAGATAGCAACTCTCTGCTCCACACAGAGGGCTGTGGTAGCTCGGTGGTCTGTGGTTGTGTCAGGAAGGACATCCGGCATAAAAATAATTGCCAAGTCTTCATGCGACTTAGATCGCTGTGGCGACCCCTGAAGAAGGGAGAAGCCAAAAGAAAAAGAAAATATGATAAAATACAAAATTAGCAAAAAACAGCTGAAAAGTAAAGAAAAAGGCAGAAAGAAGCTGAAATTTATTAGAAGGAAGTGGAAAGAACACATTTCTGCTCAATTAGGCTGAAAAAAGTTTAAATGAGTGCAAAAAATGTGGAATTAGCTGAAAAAGCTTAAATTAGCATAAAACAACCAAATAGTAGCTAAAACAGCAGAAAAAGCTGCAACTTGCAGAAATCAGTTGAAAGGAGCATATCAAAGAAAGAAGTTGGAAGAAGCACAAAAATGTTGTAGTTAGCAGAAAGAATCTGAAAGGAGCACAAAACAGCTGAAACAATAGCTAAAATTATCTGAAAGTAGTTGAAAAAGTTTAAACTTGCACAGGGAAGCTGAAAGAAGCTGAACCAGAGCAAAATGTGAAAGGAGCAGTAAAAGGTTGTGAACAGATCTAAAGATTTGAAGAATGGAAAATGAGCTCAATTAATTTTCTACGAGAAAGAAATGGCAGAAAAGGCTAAATATTTCAAAAAGCTAAAGTTGCACCAAAACCAAAAGTAATAGCAGGATTGTCCTGAAAGAGCTGAACATTTTGATAAATGATTTGTTGAAATAGCTTCAAAAATTGTGGAACGAGAAAGATGCCGAAAACCAAACGGATGAAAAATAGTTCACAATAGTGTGAATGCTTCATAAACATTCACACTATTGTGATGAAATTTATTTCATTCTCAAGTAGCTCCAAAACATTTATGATGGGTGAAGTCACCAGTTATTTTAAAGATTATTCTTTTTGTGTAAAGCAAATCACAGTTTGTGTGATTGGGATATTTATTAAAACAAAGTCATTTCTAAATAGATGGACAAAAACATCTGGTTCAGACAGTTTCAGTCAAATTCATAATATCAAACTCATAATAATGTCGTGTATTAATTACTAGACAACACCCTTTTTTAATATAAAGAGCCATGTGAACATGCTGTGTTTCAATCCAGTTTTATAATAAGCAGCAAATTACTTTCATCACATTTTGAGGAAAAAGATTATAAAGTGTTTCTGAAACCACAGATGTCCTATCAGGTACGAATGAAGCAGAAACGAGCTGTAAAACCTACAAATCTATACAGGTTCCCGATTGGTGCGAATCGTTGTTTCATTTTAAACGGCGCTCTCTTTTCTTTGTGTTTGTTTTTCATTAAAACAGCTGACTGAGGCTGATGACAGCAGTTAGTAGAGTCAACCAGAACAGAAACCCTGCAGGTCATAAACAAAAACACAAAAACTGAGGCACATCAAAAGGCTGAGTGGAGCTGGGGGTGCCGCTGCAGCGAAGGGCGATAATTTTCTGCAGGTTTGTTGCTGCCAACAAATCTTTCAGAACGAGCTCAAACACTGATTCTTGTAGCTTTCTGTGAAGCAACTCCATATTTCTGTGACGCGGCGCATATTTAAACGTTTCCCTGCAGAAAAGAGAACATGCATTTCTACGCTTTTGTTTCCTGCACAATTACATATATACTTAAATCATTACTCCAGAACTTTTGAAGTTGGGTTCAACGGAAATGTTACAAACAATCAATATCTTACCTGTTAAGACAGCAAGGCAAAGTCTATTTTTAAATGCACCGCAGACATAGAAGACCTAGAATCAATTTTAAACGTCACAAATTCACTTAGCTAGCCTTATTCTGTGCAGCTTCTTTAATTTGTCTTCAGAGTTTGTGCTTTTTGTCCCAGTAGAGTTACCATAGCTTCCTGTAGTAGAAACATTTGGGAGTAACTTGTCTTACTTCTAACCTACAAAGCTCTCAACAACCTAGCTCCATCTTATATTACAGATCTTATTGTTGCATATTTTCCTAACAGAGCACTTCACTGTCAGACTGAAGGTTTACTTGTGGCTCCTAGAGTTTCCAAAAGCAGAATGGGAGGAAGATTTTTCAGTTCTCAGGCTCCTCTCTTGTGGAACAAACTTCTAGTTTCTTTCCATGAGGCTGACACATTGTCCAGTTTTAAGACTGGGCTTAAGACTTTCCTTTTTGATAAATCCTAAAGTTAAGGTTGGCTTGTTATGCTGCTATAGGCTTGAACTACTGGAGGACAAACTGACCTCATTTCCTTAAGTAAATTGATAAAATTGAATAGTTTTCATTTGATACTATTTCTATCTTAACTTGTGATTCTCAACCTGCCATTGTGTATCTGTTCCTCCTTCCTGTTCCTCTCAAACCCAGCCGGTCGAAGCAGATGGTCGCTTGTCCTGAGTCTGGTTTTGCTAAAGGTTTCTTTCTCATGAGGGAGTTTTTTTTCCCCACTGTCACCTTCATGTTTGCTCAAGATGAAAGTTCTGTGATGGAGTTAAATTGAATTGTTCTGCTCCTCCTCAGATAAATTGTGTTAAATTCTCATTTTTATATATGAATGTTTCTGTTCAGTGCCCTGAGACGACTTCTGTTTTGACTTGGCGTTATATAAATAGATTGAATTGTAGTAAAACCGTGTTTTCATCTTCGCTTCGCTGAACCCTGAAGTGAATGTCAATAAATAAGAGTTAAAGTCGTCATAACTTCACTTTCTTAAATAACAACTTTAACATGTTGGATTTGTGAATATATTTCCAGTGATAAACACAAAGCTAGCTGTGTTAGCTTTTCCACAGTGTTATCACTATAAGTTAGCATCATGCTAATTGTTGGTCCGCAATCTGTAATTAATAGGGTAGTTTTATTATTTTTTTATTTGTTATTGTGCATGAAAATATAAAAATCTGAGTTTGTTTAAAGATTTTCGCCCCTGGTCAGAATCCATTCGAACGGCTGGTCCGAGTGCTGATCAAAGTGGATTTCTGTTGCCCTAAAACAACTCCAGTCTCTAAGATTTCATAAGGTTTTGTACGGTGCCTATTTCTAAACTTTTACATTGCTGTTTATTTTGTGTTTATATGTTAGTGATCTACTTTGGTCTTACTCGGACTGTCCGTTTGCTCTTCGGTCTGGTCAGAATCAAACTATTTCTCAAGACAGAGTTTGTTCAGGGAGCTACCTACAACAGGTAAGACATTATTTATTCAGAAATCCACAGAACCCCAGTTCAAAATAATCTATATCATCCGTTGAAAGCATATAAACCAGTGCAGCTCCGGCCTGGACTGCAGATCTGCTGTTTATATCAGTGTTGACCCTATAAAGTAGTTTGACTGCTGCAGCTCTTTATTGCTACATAAAATAAATGGACACCCACAGAGGAGGCTTTGTTCTGTTTTTCAGGGTCATTATTCAAAGTCGACACACAGGAAGCCGTCTGCAGAGTCATAATTGATCATCGGTCGTTTGCAGACGAGCAGTGGAGTCGATTAAAGGTTGTCTGGAGAGTCTGAGCGCCGATGTGATGCTGCACAAGAAGGCATGAAGATATCTGAAACGTACTTTGACTTGTCGACAGGGAGCAACATTGACTTTGGTGTTGTTTGTCTGTTAGCAAAATATCCTGTGAATCACTTAAGCATCCTTGGCAAACAGAAAAATGGTTCTTACTTGGTTACGTTTATTCTGGGGGCTAACTGAGCACACAAAATCTGATTTAAAAAATTTGTTGGCAAAGTCTGTCTTTTACTGTCTGTTAGCAAAATATCACTTGAACCAATGTGCAAATAATCATTGGATGTGTTTCTTCTTCAGATAAATTTTGGCGTTAACCCAGTCCAAGATGTCCGTCACAACTAACCAATCTTAGGCTGAACAACAATTTCTGTATGTCAGTGAATTTTACAGATGTTGAGCTAAATTTTAGTAGAACTTGAGAAACTGCATTTCCTATAAAAATGCAATGTGAATGCTTATTGCTGAAGAACTTGCTGAAAAACAGCTGAAATTAGCTACAAACGTGCTGAAATGTGGCTGAAACAAGCATAAGTTAGCAAAAGAAAGCAGAAAGAACACATATTTGCTGAAAAAGGTTTAAATAAGCAAAAATTAAAACAAAAAATTAAAAATTAGCTAAAAAAAAAAGCTAAAATTAGCAACAAAAAAAAAGCTGAAAAGTAGCTGAAAAGGCAGAAAGAATCTTAAAAAAAACAGAAGAATAAAGAGAGAGCATAATTGTGCCCAACTTGGCTTAAAAAAAAACAAATGAGCACAAAAACATGGAAATTATCTGAAAAAAGACAGAAATTTGCACAGCTGAGTAGTAGCTAAAGAAACAGAAAGAAGCTTAAATTACCAGAAGGAAGTGGAGAGAGCAGATTTTGCTGAATTAGACTGAAACAGTTGAAATGAGGGCCGAAAATGTGGATTTAGGTGAAAATGATGAAATTAGCATAAAACAGCTAAATAGTAGCTGAAATAGCAGAAAAAGCTCAAACTAGCAGAACTAAGCTGAAAGGAGCATAACAAGCTGAAATTAGCAGAAAGAAGTTAGATGAAGCACAAAAATGTTGTAGTTAGCAGAAATAAGCTGAAAGGATCACAAAACAGCTGAAAGAACAGCTGAAATTAGCTGAAAATTTTGCTTAAATTTGCACAAGGAAGCTGAAAGAAGCTTAACCAGAACAAAATGTGAAAGGGGCAGTGAAAGGTTGTAAACAGATCTAAAGATTTGAAGGACGTAAAATGAGTTCAATTCATTTTTTATGAGAAAAAAATGGCAGAAAAGACTAAATATTTCAAAAAGCTAATGTTGCACCAAAACCAAAAAGTCATAGCACCCTTCTCCTGAAAGAGCTGAACGTTTTGATTTATGATTTGTTGAAATAGCACAAAAATTGTGGAACGAGAAAGATGCCGAAAAACATCCGGAAGAAAAATGGATCACAATAGTGTGAATGCTTCATAAGGATTCAAACTATAAAAGTTGTTTTTTGTACTTTCTTTGGTATAAGAACTCAAATAAAATGACTAGTTTCACTTCTCCTGTACTGTCTCCGTACTTAACCTGCCTGCCTGTTTACATTATGAAACGTGTGCGCCTGCACGCATGACCGGCGCTGGTGCTGTTTGCTCCGGTCCCGTCCGGGCTGGGAGCCAGTCTGCTGGAACCACCGTCAGCCCAGATGAGCTCATCCTCTGCAGCGCTGACCTCTGGCTGACAGACAGCGCAGCGTGCGGCAGGTGAACTTTTTTACATGGCTCCAACTGCTGCTGAAATATTGATGGCGAGCAGGGGCATCGGTAGGATGAATATTTTTAGGTCTTTGCTCATCATCTCCATTCCCCCGCCCCCCTCTTCCTTTCCCCCCATGTCAACCCCTTGATGCCACACTAATGCATCTCTTCTGTTCCATTGAGCACAGTGGCATGGCAGATTTCCCCTGCCTCCACGATGCATTGGACCAAACCTTAACGCACCAAGTTTGCTGCACTCTGCTGCTGAGAAACAAGCTAGGGGGAGGAAGTGAGTGAGCCAAGCACAGCCAGGAGATTTAATTAAAAGCCAGTTAGATAATTAATCAGCTATCGCTAGTCAATTAATGGAATTGATGCCACTTGTGCACTGTCCTGAACACGATCACTGACCTCCACCTGGGGTTGCAAGACAACGGTGCTCCTGACTCCTCTTCCATCAAAGCAGAGCGCATTAGCATTTATAAACAAGCACCTTCATTAACATTACAATTACACACCGCATGAGCACATAATTGCGCTGCGGAGACAATGCACAGCCTTGGAGAGAGCGATCTTTGGAACTCGCCGTAATTCTACCGGCGAAAATGGGATTTCTGATGGAAATGAGATAAAGTTTTGTCACTCTGAGGGCTGCGGAGAAGGTGACGAGAGGTCAGAGATCCTATTATTCTCCACAGTTTTTCTAGTTTCTATCAGTTTTACGTCTAAGCGCCACCGACTTTCAGAGCTCATCCTTTTCAAGCCCTCTCCAATAAACGCTCCACGCGCACACAAACACGAGCGCACACACACACCTTCAGATCTGTAATTTGCAACGTGCCGTTCTCCATCAAGGTCAGCCGAGGTATATTTCCCTGAAGCCTCTCTCCATCCTTCTCCCACAAGATCTTGACAGAGACACCTCCGACTAAACGGCAATGCAGCAGCGCCGTCGCACCTCGAGATAAAGTCTGATTGGCTGGGCCCTGCCGGATGATCGGTGGGATACGACCTGAAGGACCTGACAGTTTTAGAGGAGAGAAGGCAGAATGTTATGTTAGGAGGTTTTATCTCTGTTGCAAGGAGGAAAACTGAAGAAAAACACACAAACTCACAAGTCGTTAAAGGGGTAATTCAGATCGTTTGAAGTGGGGTTCTGCAGAAAGGCTATGAACAATCAGTGTCTTCTTGTGGATGTTTTTTTTTAAATAACCTTATTTTAAAGACTTTAATTCTGACTAGATTGATGATTTAACAGACACTCAGAGGCATCAACATGAGGAACGATGGACGAAGAGACTGCAGCAATTTGAATGAAAAGGGCTAATAATAAATAAATTATAAAAGGGTAATAAGCGCTGCATACAGATAGATTGTTACAGAAACATTTAAACGCCGTTTAACGTATCAATGACACGTGCCTAATGATATGTCATGTATCACTGGGCACTTTTAAGTGGATATACTGAAATTCTTAAGCTTTTCTAGTGGGTATACTCCGTATGCCCATGTATTGCATAGACTACACCACTGGGTTGTACCATCAGTACAAAAGGCCAACCTAGACACCCCCCCCCCCACCCGCCATCTTGCAAACAGACTGTCATATCATCAGTCACCGTGTAACACGACACTTTCTTTAAAGTCTCAAATAACCCGATGAAATTAAATGTATTTAAAAAAATACAAATTTAAACAGAAAGCAGCAAAAATTACGTGAATCAACAAAAACAAAACCTGAAACACACGATCAGAAATGTATTTTTATTTTTCATTTTGAAAAATTTCCCACTGGTTTAAATAAAGGTGGCGGGACTTTAAAATAGTACTGCAGCAAAAAAGCCACTAGGGGGCGCTCATCCAAGGTGGCTTCAACTTCCAGATTTCTGTCCTTCGTCTAGTGATAATACATCTTGATAGCCAAAGGGGGCCAAAGACTAAAGTAGATTACTGCTATCTTGAAACATCACAAACCTTAAATAAATTCAAAGTACAGTAGTTCATGCCATACTGCTTCAACAAAATCGTACAACAGACGAAGTTTCACAGTACGCAGTCAGTCCAGCATAAATACAGTGGTTTTTCTACAGACAGTGCCTTAGCTGCATGGAAAGTGCTACTGCTAGCTGCTTCAGCAATGAGTAAAGTATAACCAAATAACTAAAGACTTCTATGTTAATGGCCATGTAATGAGTACACGACTGACAGCAAGGTTAAAGTTGATAAAAAGAGCAGAAACCAGTAAGGTTTTTCAGATTGTGGTTGTGTAAAGAGGTCATCCACACTGGAAGTTTCTTCTTTTTTTGAAAAAGGAAACATTTTTTATTCTTTCAGTCTTGTTAAAAGAAAACATTTTAGGAGCCTGAAACTGATGAAAGTCGTTTTTTGAAAAGGGGCTCCAGAGAAAAAAAAATACCACCTTTGTTCTGCCAAAATAATTTAATCTAATCCAATCCATCTCATGACCAAAGGGCGCCCTTCTTCTTCTTCTTGTGTTTTATTCACATGCTACACAACTAGCTTCTTGTTTCTGGTGCACTTTCTTGGGAGAGCCACAAACAGGCGTGGCATAGTTATTGCAGATTTTTGGGTCATTTTTAGTGCCATGTTTTTCAAAGGATAATTTAGGTATTGACACACACAAAAAAAAAAAGGTTTTTGAAAAACTCTGTGTCTGTGTGGACAAGGCCTCATTCTTATCGCCGCTTGGACTAGCTGTTTGTCGTCAATTGGGTCAGAATTAAACTCTTGTTTCTCCGATTTCAAGCTGATCGAAGAATTATTTACAACAGGTAGGATATTTATTCTTCCCTGCTTTCCACAGAACCACACTTTAAAAATCTGAACTCTTCTTTCAAGGTGCAAACAGAGAATATAGTTTAGATGTTAAGCAGCTGGAAAACAACGAGCTGCATAAAGAGGACCAAAGGAAGAATAAATCTGTTGTTTACAAGCTGCTTGATGAAAAGCATTAAGCCTCCAACTCATTGCTTATCCAGCGAGGGGTCTCTAACTGTGTTCTCCCTCTGCGCGCCTTATTGTTGTGCACCTACTAAGTAATTAATATGTTTCCTTTATTAGCCGATGGTGCAGAATGAACCTGTGCCAAGCTGAAATGTGACTTTGGATCAAAGTCTTACCTCCTTCCACCTCCAGCAGCGCCTTCATCAACACACTTCCTGCTACACTAATAGCCTGGCAGACGTAGAAACCGGAGTCCTCGGGGTGAACGTCAGTGATGGTCAGCTCTCCAGCCATGGAAACCGAGTAGCGACCCGACTGCGATGGAGGCTGACCCGGGAACAGCAACATCTAAATACACAGAAAAGAACAGACTTTTAAACATGCTTTTGGTTTTTGGTGAATATTAGATTGTCAGTGTCAGAGGAGTTACAATGTTTCTGCCCAATTCTGTTAACAAAATATCCCATGAATGACTGGATGTACATCTACAGCTGCTTAACTTCTGTTGTCAACCCAATTCAAGATGGCTGCCAAAGGTTTAATCAACATAACAACCCAACGAGTCCAACAAGCAAGTTATCGGTAAATTCACCAATCTCATTCCACATCACTTTTGGGAGCATTTTACTTGTGTTGAGTTTTTCTCTGTAGTCGTTAAGTGAAAACAAACAAACAAACAAACAAACAAAAAAACAAACAAACAAAAAAAAAATATATATATATATATATTTGGTGGTGGTGGTGGGTGGGGGGTAGTTGTAGAGGAACAACATATACCGGTACTGGTAGTTGTCAAAAGCCTAGAGGGCTCTCTCGCGGCTGGTAATGTTTACTCTTTGGTTCATGTCAGTATGAATCAGTGGTGTAGTTTACATTTTTGTAGCGAGTATACCGCGGTAAAGTTAGTTTTACATTGGACATTGCTGAAGCCATGGAGTGTGAATATCCAACATCCCATGTAAAACTAACTTTACTGTGGTCAGTCGTATACTGTGCTTAGAAACCAAAGTACACTGGTTAGTACAATGTAATGGCAGCATGACGGCTCAGTGGTTAGCACTGTTGCCTCACAGCGAGAAGGTTCTGGGTTCAATCCCCAGTTGGACCTGGGTTCTTTCTGTGTGGAGTCTGCATGTTCTTCTCGTGCTTGCGTGGGTTTTCTCCGGGTTCTCCGGTTTCTTCCCCAACAACATGCATGTTAGTCTGCCTTCAGGCCCAGGCCTCCCTTACAAAATAGATCTGTGATCTCAATGGGATTTGTTTGGTTGAGTAAAGGTTAAATAAAATTAAAAATAAAACTGTCAATTTATTTAGATTTTTAAGTATATTGAACATTTCCAAATTTCTCTCATGCTTACATTTGAATAAATGAACAACAAATTTTGTACAACAGTTGTCTTTGTATTAAAAACATGAATTTATAAAACAGTATCAAAGCAAAAAATGCCCAAGTATTATTGGTAAAGTATAGAAGTATTAATTATACAATAATTCGCTGGATAAGCTAAAGCTAAAACAAGCCCTGCATACAGATAGATTGTTACGGAAGCGTTTAACTGATGTTTTACACATGCTTAATGATATGTCATGTATCATTCGGAAGGTTTATTTGGGTATAATGAAATTCTTAAGCTTTTCTAGTGAGTATACTCCATATGCCCGTGTATCATGTGCACTACACCACTGGTATGAATGAACATTTAGCATGTCAGTCAAAAATTGCATCATAAATAGGGGAAAAACATATATAAGTTGCTTCGGACTATAAGTCGCAGGACTGACCAAACTATGAAAAAAAAGTGTGACTTATAGTCCGGAAAATACGGTATTATTATTACTATTATTAAATAATCTAAAAACTAGAATAGCATCAAAACACCTTCCAGCATTCAGCATCGCTGGCGACCACTACAGACTCCCTGTCGGCTGAAAGTCTGCGTGTATTTCAGTCACTTTCATGCTCTTTTAAAAAAAAAAAATGTATTTTATTTGCAGGAATCTGCATTTCAACTCGTTGTTTTGTTTGCTTATAGGCCAAACACCACCGTTTTTCAGCCAGTTGTAGAATATGAACTTCGCTGTACTTATTTTGCTTTAAAAAATAATAATAAAAAAATCCCCTCAAATACAAATTTTCAGACATCTCAAATTTCGCTGAAAAAATGCCTCGGCTGTTTGTTTGCTTGTTTATTTGTATTTCATCATTATGATGCGTTCAGGGACTTCTCCTGAAAGACGAGCTAACCTTGACCAGGTTTGACTCGAGGCTTGTTTGCGTTTCGATGCAACACGTTACGATGAAATTTCTACAAATAAAACTTTTTTTCTTGGAGCAGTGAACCTGATTCCCCTGAATCGTATTATTTGTTTCCATCAGTTTCAGCGCTCTCACCGTCAGACCTTAATCTGGTACAAAATAAAGCCGAAGCTACTGCCTGAAGCTTTACATTTACTTTTGTTTTTCCGTTTTTATTTTCCCGTTCGTCCCCCACTGAGCTTCTCCTCACTCTCACATCTTAGCAGCAGTTTTATCACAGTGGAAGTTTATAACACTTTGAAACATTTTTTATCCACTGATGCTTTCAGGCGGCTCTCAGGTCGTCACCGACAAATAACGTTGACAAGGGCGCGGTGCAAACATTCCTCTGTGGTAAATTCAAGCATCGGACAAAAGCCGAATAAATGAGACCTTGTTTCATTTCAAAGAGGGGTAATTTTTGTGTCAAGCTTACGTTTTATGTGTTAATCCATTTTATTTCATTTCATTAAAATCTTTTGATTGTTTTGATTCCCCTCAGTGGCCTTGGGTTCTGGATGAAAACGTTCTCACAAAACTAAGTTGGCTCGTTTGCATTAATATTTCAGAGAATTTGTGCGACAAGTTTGGTGTCGCTCAGACTTCCCACCAGAACTATATTGTTGGTCAAATAATCATAAAGAAAAAAACAATTCTTATGAATTACATACTTTGAAAAAACTGCAACGTTGATGACTTTCTCATTCTGCTGTAAAGGGTTTAAGAGGCTGTGAAACATTTAAGTTACTAACTTTTGTAACGTCTGTAAATGGTTACGGCTTTATGTTGAAATGTTTTAACTGAGAATACAACTACAAATGTTAAAAAATATTTAAAGGAAGGCATCTTCTTTTATGCCAAAATGTTAGACCAATACCATTTTACAGTAACTATATTATGTGGTTGATGCTCAGCTACTACCATGCCAAATTTATGCTAAATATCTTTAAAATTCACTGAGTTATCGCCATTTTTGTGTCTCAGAAGGGCAGCTGGCTCTGGCGGCCATGTTGAATTGGGTTGAGTATTAAAGGTAATGAATTGTAGAGCTACACCTTAAGGACACTTTCTGAGAATTTCATTAAAATCGGCCCAGTGGTTCATGAGATATTTTGCTAACAGACAGGCATGGTCGGCTCTAAGAGTTAATTATAAAGTTTTAAAAGCAGATATGATGCAATACATTAGCACCAGACTATGTGTTAGCGATGACTCTCAGCTACTACCTCACCAAATTTGAGCTCAACATCCATAAAACTGACTGAGTAATAGACATTTTTGTGTTTTATAAGGTTGATTAGCTGTCGCGACCATCTTGAATTGCATTGACTCCAAGGGGTAATCAGCTGTAGTGGCGCACCCAACGTTTACCTTGTGAAAGTTTTGTTAAAATCTCTCCTGTGGTTCATTAGATATTTTGCTAACAGACACACAGAAAAGACATATCCTCACCCTAACCCTAACCCTAACCCTCACCTTTCATAGTGGCAGGCATTAAAAATACAAAGTGAGACTAATTAAACTCTCCCAATGTTACATTTGAATAAAAACACACAAAACCAGCAGGAACTGTGCTGTGTTTGTTGTTTTGGAGGACAAAGTCCAGCAGCAGATGTTTTATAGTCGTCCCGTCCAGTTTTTCTGTAACCGACATGGACGTAAACAAGGGGGAAGGGAAGCATCCGTTCATTCAGCCGTCCATTTCATTCCTCTAAGAGGCTTAGATCCCAGTAGATGGACCGAGGTTAGAAGGCTACGGATAATCCCCCAAACAGAGCAAAAACCCCTCTCCAAACAGCCGAGCCGTGCCAGAAGCTTCCTGCACACTGAAATGTTTTTTTTTTTTTTTTTTTTTGGAGAACACCTCAAACTCCTCCTCAGAGTCAGATCCCAGCTGCTAACCGAGCGATACGGCGCTCAGAGTGGAGTTTTATTGTGAAAGGAGGGCAGTGTTTAACCGCAGGTTTGCCCCGAAGATGCAATTTCAGCACCTGGTGTACTTCCTGTAAGCTCGCCATGGCTCTACGAAAAATGCCTCCGCCCTCCATCGTCTCTACCAACAGGAAGGAGCTAAAATCCCAGCAGTGTCTTCGAAAATGTCCTCTCTGCTTCTGCAGCTGAGCATGGCGTCTTGCAAAACGTGTCTTGAAAGTGTAGGTATGAAGATTCTCAGTCATCCAGGACGTGGTCAATCCAAACAAGTTTAAAAGCTAAAACAACCGGACTTCTGTAACTTTCGATGGAGCTTTAGGGTCATGCAAAAATAACAACAACAAAAAAAAAATTACATTGCCACGCTAAGAAAAAAATATTAAAAGCCATAAAGTTATGAGAATAAAGTCATACGAGATTTTTTTTTACAGCTTTCGTGGATTTGTTTTTTTTTCTTCTTCCACAAGTCGGATCCACAACACGACCTGTCAATCAATCCAGTAGGCGTGTCAGCAAATGATCAATCCAAAGCTAAATGCCTGCAGAGAGCTGCTGCAGCCCATCAGAGTGCACCACCTTACTGTACGCAGGTTCAAAGTCCAGATACTGATAATAATCTGATGTTGATGTGATAACAGATTAACTATCTCTTTATTTGTAAAACCAGTACCAAAGTATAACTTAACAAGGTGCTCAACATTCTTCATTTTCCCAGTTAAAATGTGGTAAACCTGATTTATTGTGTTGGAGTTCAGATAATATTACGACTCATTTAGCTTCGGATTGGTCATTTGCTGACACGCCTACTGGATTAATTGACAGGTCATGTTGTGGATCCGAGTCGTGGAAAAAAAACAAAAACACGAGAGGTGGGAAAAAAAAGAAGTCTCGTACGACTATTCTCGTAATATTAAGACTTTATTCGACTTTATTCCCGTAATTTTATGGCTTTTATTTTTTTATTTTTTTTTTTCCTTAGCGTGGCCCTAAAGCTCCGTCGTAGTAACTGAACCCAGTTCAGTTCTCATCCGAGGAGCTTTCTCAGTTCAAAGGAACAAGGAGTGCGGAATTCAATAAAGCCGAGGTGTTCTGTAAGCTTGCATACTGCAGATTGACCTCTCACTCCTCACAATAGAGGATCGTTAGGGTCTTTTGTAGTGTGACCCACAGAGGGGCCACTCTGGTCAAATGGTTGAAATTCCTGATAGGTGTGTGTATCCGTCCTAAAGCTGTGTTGTAGGTTTTTGAAAGCTGAAATCTGAGACTTCCTCCTCTGTTTAAAGATGTTCTTTCTTTTTACATAAACAGCTTCTCAAACCAACTTCTCGGTCCAAAATGCAGACGTTCTGGTCCACAAGAGTGTCCCTTATCCTTGAGGTGTAGGTGAACTGCTGAATCTTGTCCTGAAGAGCTGGCTCTCCTGTGTTGAGCCATGCTTCTGTTTGGTTTCTCCAACATAGAGATCTGGACCTGCATGCACCGCACCACTCTGTTTGTGTTTGGGTGTTTTGTCCTTAGCGTGGACCAGCCTCTGTCTGAGAGTCTGTCTGAAAGTGTGGGTAGTTGCAACAAACAAATATTTTTTTTTTAAAAGGTGTCGTGACGCAGTCGGACAAAACCTGCGAATGTTGCGGTGAGTCATTCTCGCTTTGAGTTGAAAGTGTGAAACTCCGCTTATTGATGTGACAAACAATGAGGCGTTTGTAAAGTATACAAAAAAAACCCACCTTGGTATAAATACCAAGATTTATTAGCGGGACTCGACTCTCCCGGATGCGTTTGCTGCTGCAGCCCAGGAATCAATCAACCTTTATTTATACAGGTAAATCCCATTGAGCCTCGGGCTTTCTCACCTGGCTGCCCTCTTTCTGCCAGAAGATGGCAGGTGGGGGGTTTCCTGTGGTGCCGCACTGGAAGGTGATGCTCCTCCCCTGGGTGGCGATCTGGTCTCGAGGCTTTGCTGCAATCTGAGGTGGCACTGGAAGGAGAAAACAAGGACCACATGTCAGGAGCTCTGCTGTTAAAAACCCCTGCCTTGCTTCGTGAAGCGTTTTTCCACAATGGAGAAAAAAAAAACACAACAAACTATTCGATCTGTTTGGGAAAAAATACTTTTTTCTATATTTAGTCAGAAAAATGATCTGAACAGTTTGAGGTTTTTTTTTACATTTCTGCAGGTAATCACATCAACTGATCGAGCACGTTTGTTCCAACCCTGGATGATGTTTAACAACAGCTGTTTAGTTTATTTATTTGATTGGGGACTGCCTATAAGGCAGCCACCTATTATTATCCACCTGACAAAGGTTTCTTAACTTTATATCTTACTCCTCCGTCAACTTTAATGTGGCCCAAATCATAATGTGTCCCCCCACAAATGTTATATCAAAACGACCAGCTCGGCACCGTGATGTGCGCTATTGGGGAGTGGTGGCGCAGAGGTTAGAGAGGTGGGCTTGTGATCCGAAGATCGCCGGTTCACGCCCCGGCCCCGACAACATACAAATTGTGGGTGGGGTAGGTGAAACACCCACACTTGCCCCCACCCTCATTCGCCCCACTCTGGGCCCATGAGCAAGGCCCTTAACCCCCACCATGTGCTCCCTAAACAGGTCTCTCTTGAAAATGAGTTCTCGTGGCTCAATGAGACTAACCTGGATAAATAAAGGATAAATGAAAAAAAAAAAAAAAAAATTACGTTTATTGGCGTTTCGAGTTACCATGGCAACATAATCTGCAAAGAAAGACACCATTTTGCTCATTTAAAAACACCTGACGGAACTCTAAAATGGCCGCCACATTCCTGTCTAAGTTTCTCATAAGAAAAGGCTTAGCTTTCCTTGAATGATTTCATATCGCCTGCCACCTTTCATGCCACACGTTTAGATTAAAGTCATCCAGCGTTGAGAAAAGACAGAGTTGTAGCCACTTCGGTAAAACCTTAAAAGTAAGATTAATTTGTTAGTGCTCAACTCTCAGACACTACCACACAAAAGTTTAGCTCAATATCTTAAAAACTACCCGAGGTATAGCGGTTTTTGCTTTGGTCGAGGACGATTGACTGTGGCAGCCATCTTATGTTGGAATGACTCAAAGAGCTAACCAGTTTTAGACACACATGTAACGATTGCTTTCTTAGAGTTTTATTGAAACATGCGCAGTGGTTTATGAGATATTTTGCTAACAGACAGGTTGGGTTGACAGTGTTTTAATCAGAATGTGTTGCTTAATGTGTACAACTCAAAGTCTGTGTTGAAGATGACGCTCAGCTTCTATCGCACCAAGCTGTAGCTCAGTGTCTGTGAAACTGGCTGAAGTACAGCTTCAATTCTGTGTTTGCTAAGGCTGATTAGCTGTGGCGGCCATTTTGAAATATGCTAACCAGTTGTAACTGTTCAGCCGCGGGTGATAACAAACACTGACTGTTGTTTTTTAGCATAGCGAACAATAAGAACGGGCACAGCACAACATTAAGGCAAAACTCACTACAATATAATAAGCCAGCTAAAATAGTTCAATTATTTTAGCCGTTTGGCTGAATTTTTAACAGCTTTTCGTTGATGTTTCGATTGCTTGAATGTTTGAAAAGCCACAGAGACACGCACATGCTACATGAAGCTTTAGTTATTGTTAATCAAATATTTATCAATTTGATACCATAAACAATTTTACTGCCATGCTTTGTTTGGCAAACCTGCAAAAAAATGGCGCCAGCTGTCATGAAGCCAAGATGAAAAAAATCAGGTTTTAACGGAAATTATTATTTTTCATGTCGGACCATAATTAATCGATATTTGCTCTGCTCTTACAGGAGGCAAACTCTCAGCATTTCAGTTATTTTAAGTTTGAAACATTAAAGATTTTCCCCACTAAAATTTGTACAGAAGCAAATGACATTAAAATAAATAAATAAATAATGATAACTAGACTGAGTACAGCAATAATTTACAAGTTTTTAAATCAGTGATTCCCCAATGCTGGGATCCAGACCCCATTGTGGGTCAGAAACACTAACTCTGGGTCCTCAAGTAACGTCTAAGTAATTTAAAAATCACTGTTAGTCACATAACTTACTCTAACTCATGCGATTATGATTAACTGATACTAGCATAATGGCATCACTGCGGTTAAAACTGCTTATGGTTAGTAGCGAAGTTTGTTCCCCTTAAACCAGCAATAGTCATCGCTGCAAACCTCTCTCATTGTTTTGGTCACATGTTGCAGAATTTAAGATTGTTTTAAATAATTCACCAAATTTATTTTGGTGGCATATTTTAGTCGCCTTCCTCTCCACGTGTTAGTGCCAGCAAATCAATAAAACAGAGGTAATGACCACTTCAAGTTTTCCTTTAAAATGAAGTTAGTTATCAGACAGTATTGAGCGATGCAGCGTAAAAGAATCTCCAAACAGTTTGTTCAAAGCTGTCGAATAAATGGAATTACTAATGATAAGGGTATAAAATGTCAGGAAATTGAATAAAATAAGGAGGAACATGAATAAAAGCACCCTCCTCCACAGCTGTTCACCCTGATGCTGACTGATGAAAACCCTGTTAGTTCCTAACAAGTTTTCTCTTTAACCTTGTAAGTTTTATTTTTTTATCCACTCTCATCTTTAATAAGAGAAACCAGCTCCTGGTCATCTGGAAAGAGGAAAAAAACACAAAAAGACAACAGATCAACGCAGCGCAAACCAGCCTCGTCTTGATGACATTTACTGAGTTATTTTGGCAAACGGTCTCACAGAGCTGCTCATTTCCAGCTCCGGTCAAATCATCAAGCTATCGTTGTCATCACGTCCTCTAAAGATTTACTCTGACCACCTTCTGTTTGAATAACTTTCTCACACTCCCCAATAAACTGATTCGTCGACTCCGCCGATCTCTGCACAAATCTGGTCCGAGTCTGAATCCTGTCGATTTACACGGACCTTCATCAATATCCAGTGAGTCCTCCAAACATGAGTAATACCTCGAGCATTGGCTGGAGAAATGAGAGAACTGACTCATCTGCATGGTTCAAGACACTTTAATTATCTTCAAAGTGATCAGATTGAGTGTAAATTTTCTTTTTGTCAGCTGCTTTAACATCTGTCAGCAAATAAGACGTTAGTCATAGAGCGAGTATCTGTCATTTAATTCATAGATGTTCAGCTTCACGGCTGTCAGGATGGTTTCTTCTTCTTCTGGTTTTTCCCTTTTCAGGGGTCGCCAGTGAGTCCTCTGCATCCTCTGTCCTCACTCCAACTACCTCCATGTCCTCTCTAACTGCATCCATATATCTCCTCTTTGTTTTTTCCTGGCAGCTGCATTTCTAACAGCCTTCTACCAGGATACCCACTGTCCCTCCTCTCCTTGGACATGTCCAAACCATCTCAGTCTGGCTTCTATAACTTTATCTACTTGCAAACTTATAACAAAGTCAGCGGATAACAAGTAGCTAACAAGCTTTTAGCTAGTAGTTACTTGCTAATTAATAAGAAAGTTGCTAGCTAGTAGCTAATATGTAACTCATAACGAAGTTATTAACTAGTAATAGTTTAAGTTCAAGAATCTTTATTATCCCCGATGGGCAATTTGTTTCCTACATCAAATAAGTTTATTAACTAACCTATAGCAAATTTCCTATCTAACAATTTACTAACTAAGCAAGGTTAGTTACTAGTAAGTTAATTAGTTAGTAGTTACTAGCAAATGCATAACCATGTTACTAGCTAGCAAGTTACAAGCTAACAACAAGCTACAAGCTAGTAGTTATTATCTTTGATTTTTGACAGTTTCCTCTTCAGTAGTTGTCACAGTCATTGTCCTCCATCTCAGTCTGTCCTCTGCATCCTCTGTCCTCACTCCATGTCCTCTCTAACTGCATCCATGTATCTCCTCCTTGTATTTTTCCTGGCAGCTGCATTTCTAACATCCTTCTACCAGTATACCCACTGTCCTTCCTCTGAACATCTCCAAACTATCTCAGTCTGGTCTATCTAACTTTATCTCCCAGTTGTTCAACCTGTGCTGTACCTCTGATGATCTCCTTCCTAATCTTATCCATCCTTGTCACTCCTAAGAAGAACCTCAACATCTTCATTTCTGCCACTTCCAGTTCTTTCTCCTGTCTTTTTGTCAATACCACTGTCTCCAGACCATACAACATAACTGGTCTCACCACTGTCTTGTGAACTTTTCTTTGACCTTTGCTGCCACCCTTTTGTCACAAATCACCCCTGAAACTTTTCTCCATCCACTCCATCCTGCCTGGATTCTCTTCTTCATCTCTTTACCTCATTCCCCATTTTCCTGGACAGTGGACCCCAAGTACTTGAAGTCCTGCACCTTTGTGACCTCTGTTCCTTGTAGCCTCACTGTTCCACCGGCCTCCCTCTATTTCACACTCTCTCTTACTCTTCAAGTTGTCTTCCACCTGTTCCATGTTCTCAACACAGATCACAATGTCTTCCGACTCGCATGTTTGTTTTAGCAAAAGTGTTTTAAATCAGATGCCGCCCATTACCCTCACCATGTACCTGTCCGAACAGTTTCTATGAATCAATAGTTCATGTGAGTGTTAGAATGTGATTTTTCCAGGCCATCTGTAGTTCAAAAATAGCCCTTGAAGATGAGTTTATTCACCAGAAGCAGAACAAAAAACTCTGACCGGTTAATAATTATAAGCTTGTAATACAGAAACAATTACTTTAACATGTTAGTTTTTTTATGGCCCAGAATCGGATAAAAGTGAGAAAGAGTGGTTCAAGCCAGAAAACAACAATAAGGAAACATTTGGCACTTTCCTAACAGCCAACTATTCCTGCCTTCTTATCATGGGTTTTCTGTAAACAGCCAAGATTCAGGAGCTGAACTGAATATGTTTGTTTCTTCATCACCTGAAGACAGATGAAGATGATAAAAACATCTCAATAATGATTTGTATTCAGTCCAGTGAAGCAAAACAATCAAGCAAACACACTGATTTTCTCAAGTGACGGTGAAATGCATATCCTACAAATGCAAAAATGGAAGAAAACATTTTAATATTTAAGAATTTTACACATAATATTATTCATTTTTACACATAACTGGCACATTTTCCTTTAAATTTGATGCAGCCAAAGTGAAACAGGAAGTGACATCAAATGAGAACTCTTTTCAAAGGAGAACTTCCTGGTTTTTGGTCATTGAAATAATATCTAAATCCTGAGTCTTTTTCATCTCTGATAGTAACTCTGATTAATCTAAGTGTCAGATTCTTCTCTGCTGTCTGTGATAACCATTGTAGCAATGATCTGTTCACATGCAGGTATTCCCCTTTGACATCACTTCCTGTTACTGTGCATGCAAATATCTCAATAACTGTGCAGCTCAGCAGCTTGAAATTTATTTTGCAATATGTTATTAATGTTGTCTTTCCAAAAATGTATTTGTATTTATTACAAATTTTGATGTCACATGCACTTTAATGTTTAAGGAAAGCTATTTGAGCTTTTATTCAACATCAGCTGTCATTTTCTCTGTTAGTCTGACTTCTCTGCACTAGTTTGACATCTTGGTGAGCTAGTTGAACTCTTGTGAATAAAAATTTTGGCAAACTAGTGGCACTTTTGTCCAAGAAGAGGCTGAAGTTGTATTTGTCAACCAAAACCCTGCACTAGTAGCCCCAAAACCCCAACTAGACTGCTTTTTAAAGTCCCCTGGTGGACTCTTGGATCAAATCTAGTAACAGTCATGCTGTACTAGTTACCTCGTAAAGAGAAAAATGACTACTTTGTTAACTATTTGGCACAAAATCTGCCTACAAGTACTGATTAATCAGCTTTTAGTCTAACTAGTTAACAAGAAAATATCAAAATAATAATTAGTTGACTAGTTAAAGTGTTTTTGACCCGACTAGGGAAGCATTTTGACCATAGCTAGTAAGCTAGTAAAACTACGGTAAGTCAAATAAAATCATATTAATAAAATGGTTGGAAGGTAGTTTGTCTCGTTTGTCTCTGTCCCTGTGATAGACTGCAGGGTGTCCCCTGCCTCTCGCAGAGTGATGGCTGGACATGGGCACCAGTGACCCTTGTGACCTGAAAAGTTAGTTAAGTATTAAAGCAAATAAATGTCTACCAGTTATCTTATAAACCTATTTTCTAGTTAAAAAGTAAAAGTTCAAATAAACTAGTTGCGCTATTGAAACCAGTTTTGACCCTTATTAGTCAGCTGGTAAAGCCTAGAATGGTCACTAGTTGACTAGATGAAGCATGTTTTGGCCTTACTAGTGAACTAGAGCCACTTTAAATGTGTATTAGACAACATGACTAGTGCTCTTAACTAGTTGCACCTAACTCTAACTAGAAGGCGGGATTGGACTGTCAGCTGAACTCTCCTGTTGGTCACCAAATGGTAATTCAGTGTGAGGGTCAAAGATTGTCCTTATTTAGGACCAGGATGTTACCGTACCATACCAATTTATTTATAGAGCACTTAAAACAGCAACAAGGCCAACCAAAGTGCTGGATGTTAGTTTACTTGTGAATAAAAGACCTTCAGCTTCATGTTGAACGTTGCTAATAAAAGAAGGATTATGGAGTCATGTTGACCCGACCCATTCCTCTCCACACGGCAGATTCACGTATAAGAAGAGTACTTATCCGCTGACCGCCGAGTCACTACGTCTGAGGCTTACTTCTGCTTCATTGCAGAAGCAGCCATGTTGTCAAGCATGTCGGCACCTAATGGAGGGACTTATTTACACCATTAGGCACTGATTGTTGCTTTTAAAATGCCATTAGGAATACCCGACAGAAAGTACCATTCCTTTTTCTTTTTTTAAATTACAGAGCAACGTCGATGCTTGTTTTAGATAAGCATCAGATGGAGGGTGAACGTGCAGAATGAGCCGAGTGGAATGATGATAGAGTTTGATACATGATGGAGAGAAATAGAGAATTTGGCAAATGGATGAAAGAGCACGCTGCAGGATGAAAATTTGTACTAAAAGAGAGAAAACTGCTGGGTTTAGATTTCGTTTGCTGTGATAAAGGCATTAGCGGATGAAGTCATCTTAGACTATTCAAACCGAGACACAGAGGGAGACACAAAAGAGGGGCGCAGGGAGTAAGGAGGAGAGATGAGATGGGAAGAGAGAAGAGGAGTCATGTCTTATTAATACTGTGACTGCTCTCTGGCAGTGAGTTAAAGCACACATCTACCAAACATCTGTCAAAATGCGTAATCCATACGGTTTAGCATAAGCTCCTGGCACCACCCCTGGACTGCAACTCACGCAGATGCTCTGATACAAAACGCAGCAAGCGTTAGGACACCAGGCTTTAAATGGTCACGTGACCTTGGATTCAGAGCGTGTGTGCTCATATTCAATATGCACGAGGTGTTTCTTACCGTGGACCTGCAGCATGGCTGAGGCCTCCGTCTTGCCCACGCTGTTCTCAGATGTGCAGGTATATGTCCCCTCATCCTGCTCTTTCACCCGGAACAAACGGAGGCTGTTGCCATTGCGGATTTCAAACCTGGGAGTGAAAACAGCGAGATAATGAAGGACCTAAAAGGGCAGTTGATTTTAGAAAATAAATCTCGCAACTAATTTGCACAAAGAGAGGAAATCGCCTATACAACATAAGATTTTTTTCTCGTCAATCAACCTGCTGCCAGGACTTTGTTTAATTCATCCATGTCACCAGAGTGGCTCCACTGAGTCCCTACTGAACCCCTAGTGTGAGGATTGATAGGGCAATCTGCATATGTATTCTAGGTTAGCTCAGCTTTATAACTCAAACCCCACACTCTCTGTTCTTTGAATTGAGAAAGCTCCTCGGATGAGAAGCAAAACGTCTTCAAATAAAGTCCATTTGCTTTTGTCTTGAACTTTTTTTGAATTGACCATCCTGGATGACTGAGAACCTTCACCAGCCTATTTAAACAACGTGTCTTAATTATCGTAGATAAAGTTATTGGCTTTGAAAAGTTACACATCAAGAAATAAATTACACTAACAATCTGATTAAGGCATTTATTTTTTGTGTAGAATCAGATCTTCTAACAGCAAAATACACGTAAAGTCAAAACAGCCTGTACAGATAATTATTTAAAAATATGTTGTTTGCCCGTCGCTGAGGGATTTGAGTAGAGAATGTTAGTAGTTTTTGAACAGAGGTAGTTTATTTTTGTCCGAGGCGACGCAGAGTGACAGATCATGGCTAGTGGCGGGAGATATCTTATCCACCAGCAGGTGAAATGGTGGAGCCAGGGGACCACTGGTGGCCTTGGCCACCATAAATTGTTCTTCGGCATCCCCAAGGGCAACCTCAATCATTTGAGCAAACTACTTTTAAGAAATATAAAAATTAGAAAGCAGTTTACACAAAGGGATTATATATTTACATACATATATGGTTGTGGCCTTCTTGGATTTTGACTTGGCAACAAAACTTTTCATAGGGACCTTTTAACGCCTAAATGCAGCCACACACCAAAATGGAAGTTGGCATGTTGCTTATTTTTCAAGTTATGCAAGTCACAAGTTTTAGTAATATACACATATGGTAGGGATGCACGATATTATCGTCATGGTATCGGTATCAGACGATATTAGCAATAAAGTTAAATATCGGACATTCCATCAAAATGATTCATCGATATAAAAGGTGCTGTTTTATATATATATATATAATATATTTATATAGTGTTACATCATTTTCAGCCCTCTTTTTGGCATCTGCATTTGTAGCAGATCAAACTGACAAAGACCATGCAGAATAATGTAGTATTTTAATTCCACAGCGGAGAAAGCTGTGTAGTCTCTGTAAGTAGGACTAGGGAAAAAATATCGGTATTGGTATCGGTTATCAGCCAAATAAATTTTAACATATGGCACAACGGCCAAAAATCCAATATCGTGCATCCCTAATATATGGTGACAGCTATCTTGGATTTTGATGTGGCAACCCAATTTTTGATAATGACCTTTCTTACACATAGTTGTAGGCACACTCCAAAACTGAAGTCGACACATTGCTTATTTTTTAAGTTATCAAACTCACAAGGCTAACACATATGCATAAATGGCAGCAGCCATCTTGGAATTTAAGATGGCAACCCAATTTTCAAAGGAACAGTTCTTTGACCTAGATGTAGCCACACACCAAAATGGAAGTCGGTACATGACTTATTTTTCACATTTATGTTGCTCACAATATTAACAGACGAAGGAACGGACAAACTAACGGACGGATGGATGGACAGAAGGTATTTCCAGTACCACCTTTTTGTTCTGTGATGGGAAATCGTGATGTGATGTCATTTGTGCTGCTGTTGTTTGGCGTATTGTTTTGGCACTATTAAGTGTTCAGCGTATTCTTAGTTTAGCATATTTCTTAGTTCATATCTTGGATCTTATTACAATTTATTTTAGAATTTATACTTTTGCTATTGTTGGATGTAACTGGGACCCTGTGTACATGATTTCGTTCCACCTCATGTACCACATTTGATGCGAATGACAATAAAGAACCTTGACCTTGAAAATACAAGGCATAATAAGGCTGTCGTTGTCAAAGCAGAACATGTGGTAAAAATATAGGTTCAAAAGGCACAAAAAAAGAGCTAAAATAGAAGCCATAGTAAATAAAAAATAAAAAATACCCTTCAAAAAACAAACAAAAAACAAAAGCTGCATGAGTTTTTGACTGTAACAACTATTTGTCCTTAAAACGAAAAGCAAACTCCTAAAATCCAGCCATGGGACTTTTTATTGCTGTACTTGTTTGGTTTTTTTCCTGCAAGACTCGTCACCTACATCTGCACAGAAGGTTTCTAATTAGAGCTAAAAAATTGAAGACCTTTATGCTGACAAGCTACCACTTATTTTAATTACGACACAAAACTGAACATTCCTACTGTTTTTGCAGCAAACATCAAGTTTAATTAGACTTTTTAAGGACCTTTGAACGCCACATTTAATTAATTTTAAATCAGGGTCCAGTCACTGACTAAACGTATGGAGAACACCAGCAGATGCATTTAATGTCATATTTTGAGAACTGGTATAAAAGGAAAGCAGAGGTCGCCTCATTCTGAAAGCACCCTGAAATCGACTGAAATCTATTTGTTCTTTTAGAACGAGCTCTGTTGTGTTTTTATTTAAACCTTTTGTTCGGTACATGGAAATCCAGATGTCATGCTCAACAGCAACAAAAGAGGAGCACTAAATGTGTGTGAATGTGCTTTTACTCTACATAAACCAATGAATTCAGGTCATTTGCATACATTATGGCAAATGAAACAATTTGTTTAGATTCAAACAGAATTATGTTTAGATAAAAACATGTTTTATTAAAAAATGCCATAATCATTAGACTTAGCTAAATATGCTATAAAACATTATTGTAGTTGAAATAAATGACTAAAATTGGTCCAGAATAATTAAATGAGTCCTTTTTTATCTTTTTCATTAGGCTAAATCAATGGTTCCCAACACTGCTCCTTGAGGAACACCATCCTGCCTGTTTTAGTTGTTTCCCGGCTTTGTCACACCTGATTTGAACGAACGGTTTCTGCAGAACTTGATGAAGTAATTAAATCACTGAATCAGGTGTTTTTGAGCAGAGAAACAACTACAACATAAAGGATAGTGGTCCTCGAGGACCAGGGTTGGGAACCACTGGGCTAAATTATCAGACTCATATAAATTACATAAACTAGGGTTCAGTTACACCATGTTATATTCTGGGTGTTAGGATCTGTAGTTTTAAATTACTTTAGGAGGTCCTTTGTGGTTTTTATGTTTACTCTGTTTTGGTTATGTTCTATTCTGTGTTTTTGTTCCTCTGGTGTTTTAGTTCTGTTTCCCAGTCAATAAGTTCTGCTCCTCTGCTATAGCTCCGCCCACTCTGTCCTGCTCCCAGTCTGCATCTAGCCCATGTGTCTACACCTGTCTATATAATCTGCCAGTCGTGCACTGCTGGTTTCTTCACCACATTCAGATACCGTGTACCTCTTCAAGTCTCCTACTGCTCCGCTGAGTCCCCGATCCCTGAGGTCTCTTTGTGTTTTTGATGCCAGAGCAGCCATTTTGTTTTGTTCAAATGAAGCATTTTCTATTTTATTCAAGCATGTCAGTCTCCACTGCTTGGGCTCATTCCTGTAAACCACATAGCTCAGTTCAGGTGTAGTGCAACTCTTTAAAAAACCCCACATTTATATAAATGCTTTACTCCCAAAGAGACAAAGTTTCTTGTAATCTTTCAAAGCTGCTTTGATCAGTAGCTCTATAAGCTTTCTGAAGATCTGTCAAAGTTTTACTCTGGACTTTGGCTGCTTTTTACTCATTTTCTGCCCAGTTCTCATACTTGGGAATGACAGCATAGGCTACTCGGTGTGTGCTTAAAAAAATTGCGAAAATAAACAAGTAGAGGATGAAAAGAAGAAATAGACCTATAAAAAAAAACTGCAGAGGAATAGTATATCTGTAAATGCCAGTTCGTTAGGAGCTAGGACAAAAATCCAGGAATGACCTGAAACACAGCTGAGCAGAGGCTGTTCCTTTGTCTGCGTTCAGTTCATCCACCTTCAGCTGATCGTATGTCAATATTTAAGCTAATAACTCTTCAAATCAACAACAAATCATCTTATTGGAGCTGAAATATGTATTTTTTTTGTCCATCAAACAGAGTTATCCTTACTATTTTTCATAGATCTTAAATAAATGTGAACTAATTATGCCTTTGTGATAGGCTGTTGGTTTCAAAGTTGTTAGCTAGTTAGCGGTTAGCCACTTTGATGATTCTCAAGTTGTCTGATATTGACGCAACATGAGTCTATCTCTTAAGTTCGGGAACCTTTTTATGTTTGAGAGGCTCAAGGATTAAAGTGTCAATAAAGATCTTTTAAAGTGGAGGTTCTATGAAACAGTTAAAAACATCCATCCATCCATCCATTTTCTTTACCCGCTTATTCCATTTTGGGTCACGGGGGTCGCTGGTGCCCATGTCCAGCAATCACTGTGCGAGGGGCGGGGTACACCCTGGACGGGTCGCAAGTCCATCACAGGGACACATAGAGACAAACGAGACAAACAACCATTCACTCTCTCACTCACACCTAGGGACAATTTAGAGTTACCAATCAGCCTAACTTGCATGTTTTTGGACTGTGGGAGGAAACCGGAGTACCCGGAGAAAACCCACGCATGCACGGAGAGAACATGCAAACTCCACCCAGAAAGGCCCCTGGACCGGGGTTTGAACCAGGGACCTGCTTGCTGAGAGGCAGCAGCTCTAGTTGTGCCACCGTGCTGCCCCAGTAAAAACAATATATTAAAATTAATTATTATTCTAATATTATAGCTCTTTGAGTCCCCTCGGTTTGGAGAAATAAATTTCACTTCTGACAGAAGTGAAATGCTGTTGTCATAAAATCACTCCAGTCTGTAATATTTCATAGCAGTTTATGTTGATGATATTTTGTAAAGCTTTACAGCTGGATGACAAAGGACTCAACTCCGGTGTTCTTCACTGACCCCTCCCTTTCTCCTTTCTCTTTAAAATCCATTTTAACCGTTCAAAATCACATTTTTGAATCGCTATAAGCTGCTAAGCTTAGAAGCTAAACTATGAGCTAAGCTAACAGGCCAACCTCAGGAAAAAACCTCCGTCTTATCGAAGCTCCAAAATTCACGGTTGAAACCCGTGCCTTTGTGTAAAAAGTTGTTTTTCTCTGCAAAAAGAAGCTGAGAACTTGTTTACTGATTTTTTTTAATTAAAAGCTTTGTGTGAAAAATGCTACGCTAAAGAGCTCAAACCACACCGAGCAGCCGCCATTTTGAGAACCGAAGAGAGACAGCCCATGTCACGCCAAGGGGCCTCCCTCTCATTTTTCTGAAAGAGACATGCTGCTCACTCCCTCACTATCCATCCTTCGGTTCAAACAGTCTTATACTGCCATCCAGAGGTCAAAAAAGGTACTACATGCAAAACAAATTAACAAACCTTTCTTCTTAAATTTGAAAATAATACTTATTGTCAAATTTCAAACAATATTATCATTTATCGCAATAATTTCTGAGACAATTAATCACCCAGCAAAATTTGTTATCGTGACAGGCCTAATTGGCTCATCTCCAGCATTATCTACAACAGGTAAGATATTAATTGTTTATTTACTGAACAAGATTTTGGACTATATCTCCATGTGGCTCAAATTAAAGACACACAATAAAACCATTAAATAAAAATGTTAGGATACTGGACTGAAATATTTCAAGAAAAGAAGTCAAAGTGCAAAGAAAAGCTTTGAAAGACCACTTAACAAGAATTTCTGGAAGTAAAACAAAAAGAAACGAAGGTTAACAAAAGACTTTTGGGCAATATTGGATATCAGTAACCAAATATTCGACTATTATTTGTACTCCTGTCTCTCTGTCAGTTATTGCTCGTTTTACCTCCCACGTGGAAGCTCCCCCTCCTCTCGCCTCCATCGAACCGTGGGAGCAGGATCGCCATGGACCTCACAAAGGAAGTCCACCGTCTCCTCCTCCATGACCACCTGGTTCACCGGCCTCCGAACCAACACGGGGCGCTCTGCGGGGTAAAAACATCCACTTTATGCAAGTCCGCTTTTAGCTCCTGGAAGCTGCATGCGGCATAAATAAGTGCAGCTCACCGTAAACCACCAGCTCTGCAGGATCGCTGTCCCGCTCTCCAACCATGTTAGTGCCCACACAGACGTACATGCCGGCATCGCTCTTTCTGGTCGGAGAGATCATCAGTTTGCCCCCACGCATCTTTAAAAAAACAGACAGCTCACTTAAGTGCTCAAGAGTTAAAACAATAAAATATAAAGAACTTTTGAAGAAAAATCCAAATATACCCAGTTCCTATTAATATAAATGAAAAAACTCCTAATAAAACAACATGTGGTGCAGGGAATGATATTTCCACATTCTTTGAGTACTTCTATTTAAAATAATCAACAGTTTTATCACTTTTCCTCCTATAAGAGGTGCCATCAACCTCAGATCGTCTCCTACCATCCTGAGAGTTCAGGATGTTCAGGAGTTCACAACGACAGTAACACCAAGAATACAGACATTTTCCAGCCCGCAGCGTGCCAAGATCTGTGCACAGAATTATAGTGTTGTGAAACGAGTCAAAGTCGTTTTAAATCACAGATTCCTCCTTGACTTTTGAAAGTCAGGACAAGTATTTAAATAAAAGAAGATGCTCACAGTGTACGTTTGAATTAATTGTTTTTTCTTGGTCATGCATTTAAAATAATTTTACTACAGTTTTTTTAATAAACCCTCTAAATACAGTTTGGCTTATTAACACATCAGCATCTAAACATCCAAAACCAATTTCTGCACTATTTTCAGAGTTAGTTACAACATGTAACTTTAGTTTTCTGTTAAGTTGCAGATGAAAAACTGCGATATTTCTTCTAAAAGACCACATTTCCTTCACTTCTCAGTGGATAAACATGAGTTTCTTGTTGCTGTTACGAAGCATCAAGGACACCGTGGTGGGGAAAATTGTAAACATCAGCTAAATAAGAAATGATGCAGAAAAATATGGAGAAAGTACTCATGTGAAATCAGAGACCATCAGCAATGTGCAGCCACGGTGTATTACTGGATATATATCTGAATGAAAATGTCTTTAAATGTGTATATTCCAAATATACTGTCAATAATTATTTTAGATACAAAATAAATATAGATTTGAACAAAAACTAGCTCTCCTGTTGGTTTTACAGTTCTACTGATAGTCAGAAAAATATTGAGCGCATTCTGTAAAACCAGATGCATGTTGTTTATATATATATATATATATATATATATAATCATAAATATATATATACAGTATATTTGTGATTTTCTCATTTAAAGACATTTTCATATCGTC
>NC_056503.1:35643005-35646218 GCF_014905685.2 Nematolebias whitei
TATATATATATATATATATATATATATATATATATATATATATATATCTTTTTTTTCTTCTTCTTTTGGCTTCTCCCTTCTTCAGGGGTCGCCACAGGGAACTAAATCGCGCAAAGACATGGCAATGATTTTTTTACGCCGGATGTCCTTCCTGACACAACCACAGACCACCGAGCTACCAGCTCTCTGTGTGGAGCAGAGAGCTGCTATCTTGGGTGCACAGGGGAGCAAATGGGTGGGGCGGGTAAGGGTCTTGCGCAAAGGCCCAGAGTGAGGCAAATGAGGATGAAGGCAGGCTACATACAGGTTGTTATATACAATGTTTCTAAACTCTAAACGCTCTAAAGAGCAGCATATCAGGATTTCAGCTCTCTGCCTCCTGCTGCTCTCTGCCATCTGCCAGCGCTCTTGGCCACGCCCACTTCTCCGCCGCAGAGCGGAAATATGACACCCTGCAGCAGGGAGCTTCTCCTGCAGCTTGGGCTGCACACAGGTGCTAAATTTAAAATAATACATTTTAAATAAAAATTTCATGCTGATTATGCGGCTCATCCATCATTCAGCCAATTGTGCGTCATGTCCAATCTTACTACGAAAATCTGCGACAGAGCGAGTCTGCGAAAAACAAACCGTGAAGTAGAGAGTGACGAATGTATGTAAATATATATATCAATCACCATAAATATATAGTGTCAGCCATCTTGGCTTTTGACATGGCAACGTAATTTTTGTTATTGACCTTAGTGAGAGAATGAATGGTTGTTTGTCTCGTTTGTCTCTACGTGTCCCTGTGATGGACTGGAGACCTGTCCAGGGTGTACCCCGCCTCTTGCACAGTAATTGCTGGACATGGGCACCAGTGACCTCTGCAACCCAAAAAGGAAGAAGCAGGTAAAGATAATGGATGGATGGATAGACCTTTCTTGCTCCTAGATGCAGCCAGACACCAATGGAAGTCTGTACTTCCCTTGTTTATGTTAGCCAGCTCACAAAACAGACAGATGAAGGGTATTTCCAATTTGTCTCTTAGCTCCGTGACGGAGGACAAAAAGGGAAAATTAAACCAACAATAAACCAAAACAAAGATCCAGACTAATCGGAATCTGGAACATTTCTGTTCAAACAGAGTTTGGTTCTGTGTTTGTGCAGAACTCACTGAGACGCGTTCATCTTTGGTGCTGACCCGGACGTTGTTGCGTTTCCAGAACACGGAGGGCTCCGGGTGGCCTCGCGGAGGGACGCACTCCAGCACCGCGGGCTCCCCTGCAGCCACCACCACGTCACTCGGCGCCTGCCGGAAGTCATCTCTCAGGACTGAAGAAGAAAAGACACAAACCTCATTAGCCGGAGAGCTCCTGTCTGCTCTGATGTCTTTTAAAACTAAGACAAAACCAGAAACATTAAGCGTCGCCATATGTCTGAGACATGAATAAGAATTTTATTTCTCCTTCAAGACAAGCACAGCAGAAGAAAGTTCATTTTTGTCTTTGGATGCAGATGACTGACTAAATCCCATCTTTGTTGGCCTGTTCTGGTGATGTGTTGCATGTGTCCTGCTCCTCTGTGTCTCCTGTCAGAGCACATGAACGCTGCTCTCAGTCCAACAAGCAGTAAACAAATAATAGCACATTTATAATTTAGCCCCTGAGTGAAGGAGGGAAAGAAAACATTTCCCCTGCGATGAAGAAAGGATCGTGTCCCTGATTTAATTTGCTATCTTACAAATGTGCAGCGCAGCTCTGACTCTGGTCTGGAGGAGGAAACCGATGCGAAAGTTCGAGCTTCTCTGTGGACGAGAGCTTTGACTCGGCGACCTCTGATATCCTCTAATCATCATCTGTGATTGACAGATGAAAGCCTCGGTGTGAACTGTGATCCGAGCCTCCTCATGAGACCTCCTGCACAATGGAAACTCATACTTGGACGCTGACAGGCTTACACTTTCGTACGCACACACAGTGGGTTTGTGCATGGCGTTGGACCACAGCTGCAGCCGGCAGGCTCTTTATGTTTTTATTTTCAGTGGATTATTCCAGACTAATCAATCAATGCGGTCTCCTTTTACACGTTCATTAATATTTCAGGGTTCTCTCACTGATTCGAAGATAAAAGTGCTCCAGCTTTTCCACCAGTGTGCAATCTGTGTCAAAATACTAAATGAAAATTGTTTAACCCCTTCAGATCAGCTGAGTCAGAGTCAGAGATTCTTTATTGTCATTTACACCTCATGTGGTACATGTGGTGGAGCGAAATTATGTACACAGGGTCCCAGTTACATCCAACAATAAAATGTATAAGAAAAACAGTAATAACATCCAAGATATGACCTAAGAAAAACATCAACTAAATATACACTAAGCACTAATAACATGAAACATTGAACATCAGCACAAACATGAACATGAGTCTGTGTGAGCGGATGTGCATGCATGAACACATCAACATTGAAACAGATCAGCAGCAACATGAAACAGATCAGCAGCAACATGATGTGATTCTTCACAGTGATTATTCTAGTTAGAGATTCATGAGTCTAACAGCCTCAGGGTAGAAGCTGTTCCTCATTCTAGTGGTTCTATACTTAACGCTTCTCAACCTCCTTCCTAAGGGGAGTGGGGCAAAAAGTATGTGTGCTGGGTGAGTGGGGTCCTTCATGATGCAGGTGTCTCGCTTCCTGCATCTGGAGGTGTAGATGTCTGTGATGGTAGGGAGGCTGACTCCAACAGACTTCTGTGCAGCCTTCACCACTCTCTGCAAAGCTTTTCTTTCTGCAGCTGTGCAGCCTCCATGCCACATGTTGATGCTGGAGCACAGGATGCTCTCCACTGCACACCTGTAGAAGGAGGTGAGGACTGAGCTTCCCAGACCAGCTCGCCTCAGCCACCTGAGGAAGTAGAGTCTCTGATGAACTTTCTTGATCAGGCTGGTGGTGTTGTTGCTCCAGCTGAGGTTGTCATTCATGTGTACACCCAAGTACTTGTAGCTGGAGACCACTTCCACCACAGATCCTCTTATGTTCAGGGGGGTGTAGGTGTTTTTGTTCCTTCTGAAGTCCACAATCATCTCCTTTGTCTTCTTCACATTGATGTGAAGGTTATTCTCTTTGCACCAGCTCTCCATGTGTTCCACCTCCTGCCTGTAGCTGGACTCATCATTGTTTGTGATGCATATATATATATATATATATATATATATATATATATATATATATAT
>NC_056503.1:35646318-35647073 GCF_014905685.2 Nematolebias whitei
TATATATATATATATATATATATATATATATATATATATGTATGTATATATATATATATATATGGTCTGGTTGGCAGACCTCAAACTGATTAAGTTTTTTTGGATGAAAGACAAAACATTTCTATTTAAAGAAATTTGTCCAGATGACTTGATTTAACTTTTTTTGTGGTTGTGAGAAATAAGTCAAACTAATTAGGCCATAATAATGAGACTTTAGAATAAAAATATAATTGTACATGCAGCACAAGTAAAGCAAAACAGCACAAAGCCTCAACTATAAAAACATGCTGAACATTAGTTATATATCTCTGGTTTGTGGCTAAAACATGTTTTTGATTTGTTTCCAATGATCAGATTCATCAGAGAAAAATGAGCAGCAGAAACGGATACAATGTGATACGATGTGGCCTTGAATCTGATATGATTGGCACTTTAATCACAAAATAATTCAACCTTAATACACTATATGAGCCAGTTTTTGATTACCATACAATTAGCCATTAATGTGATTCAGTTTGAGTTTAGTTCAACACTCTCAGTGAATTGTAATAGAAAAAAGTAATGATAATATATCCACTTTGAGATTATTTTTTTTGTATCTAATAAAAATTACCCTTATAAACATGTTTTAGATTTACAATACGGTACTTTTTATTAAACCTGACTGACAACAAAAGAGGCCTAGTGCTAAATTATTAAAACTACAAAATATATATATATATATATATATATATATATATATATATTTTGTAGTT
>NC_056503.1:35667073-35689501 GCF_014905685.2 Nematolebias whitei
TTTTTTTTTTTTATTCAGCTACTTTCAGCTAACTTCAGCTGTTTTTTGTTCAGCTGTTTTGTGCTCCCTTCATATTCTTTCTGCTAACTAATAAAGTGTTGTGTTTCTTCTAACTTCTTTCTGCAAGTTTCAGCTTTTTCTACTATTTCAGCTACTATTTAGCTGTTTTATGCTAATTAGCTTTTTCAGCTAACTCCACGTTTTTTTGCACTCATTTCAACTTTTTTCAGCCTAATTCAGCAAAAAATGTGCTCTGTCCACTTCCTTCTGATAATTTCAGCTTCTTTCTGCCTTTTTAGCTACTTTTCAACAGATTTTTGCTAATTTCAAGTTTTTTCAGATAATTTCCCCTTCTTTGTGCTCGTTTCTGTTTCTTTCAGCCTAATTAGGCAAACATGTTCTTTCTTCTATCTTCTGCTAATTTAAGTTTGTTCTTCCTTTTCAGCTACTTTTTAATTAGCATTTTTAGCTAATTTCAGCTGTATCCAGATAAATACAAGTTTTGTGTTAATTTCTGCTACTTTCAGCCTAAATAACTTCTTTCTGCTAATTTCAATTTGTTATGCTCCTTTCAGCTTTTTTCTGCTATGTTCAGATTTTTCTGCCGTTTCAGCTACGTTTTAGCTGTTTTGTATTAATTTAGCTTTTTCAGCTAATTCCACTATTTAAAAAACTCATTTCAGCTCCTTCCACTTCCTTCTGGTAGTTTAAGCTTCTTTCTGCCTTTTCAGCTATCTTTCAGCTATTTCTTGCTAAGTTCAGCTTTTTTAGCTAATTTCCTAATTTTTGTGCTCATTTCTGCTTATTTAAGCCTAATTCCGCAACTATCTGTTCTTTCTGCTTTCTTCTGCTAACTTAGACATGTTCTTCCATTTCAGCTACATTTCAGCATGTTTTTAGTCAGTTTCAGCTGTTTTTCAGCAAGTTCTTCTGCAATAAAAATTCTGCATTTTCACAGGAAATGCAGTGTCTCTAGTTCTGATTGCAAGGAGGGATTATTTTTAAAGTGTGGCGGTAAAACAATTATTTTTCAGCCCTGCTTTCAGTAACAGAGCCGCTCAGGTATCAAACCCACAGGGACTTACTGGCAACCTCCAACGAAGCGTTCTGACTCACGGCCTCCCCCAGGTAGTTGCGAGCCACGCAGGTGTAGACGCCCTCGTCCGGTTTGCTCCGGCGTCCGTGGACGATGCGCAGGAAGAAGAGGGAGCCGCTGGGCAGGAGCATGCGGTGAGAACGTGGGTCGTCCTTGTCGGTGTCCACGCGCTCCCCATCTTTGTACCACTCTATGCTGGGAGTGGGTCGGCCCTCCGCCTTGCAGTTGAGGGTGGCGGGCTCCCCCTTGGACACGATCAAATCCGACGGGTCCTCCGCGATCCGAGGGGCGCTGTCTTCAAACCGTGCTCGAGACCCTGAGGGCAGAGCAAAAGAAAGTGACTTGTAAGTAAGCATCGATACGTTTTTTTTTTATGCATTTCACTTTTTACTCACTGAAAGGACTGAATTTTACTGAAGCCAACCTGCACTGAGCAAACAATCACATGATTCAGTGCAGGCAAATGTCTGTGTCCGTCAGGACCGAAGCACTCGTCGAGGCACTACTTACTGTCAAACCGAGAGTGAGCGAGAAACCTTAGATTCTAATAGGAGAAAGAAAAGAGAATGGTTGTGACAGAAAGATATAGATAACTCCTATACTCGACTCCCCGGGGATCCATTACTGCTTTTGCTTGGCTGCGAGGGAAAGTCGCTGCGCCTCCAGACCTGAGCTAAGCTCTCAGAGCACGACCAAATGTCTCCAACGATGTCTTACAGTCAGAGAAATGAATTATTCAAAATGCTGCTGCTTTTAGGTTCTGGGAAACAGATGGTCTCACCCTCACTTTTATTTAAAACAACAACAAACAAAAAAATAAAAAGAAGGGAGAAACAAAATGGTCCCATTGATTATTAAGCTGCTCTGTCTGAGGCATGAAATAATCCAGAAAATCCTCCTTTATGATTGTAGTGGAGCAGTCAGGACTAACCCGATGACACACATGCAGCCATTAAATTATACTTAAACCATCGGGATACTTTAAGCAGATTTAGGCCTTTTTTTTTTCAAGAGCTGATTTGATCCAACAAGACCAGCAGCCCCCATCAGGGCAAAAAACAACAAAACAAAACCTGAGGTAAATATCTGGGCGCTGACCTCGCCGGGGTCACGAAGCAGCACCGTAAACTGTAACGCAGGACAAAGATGAATACTAACGGAGTTATTAAAATGTGCCACCGCACCTTCAGGTTCTGCTGCCCCCAAAACACACCGCGTTTAACAAAAGCAGACAAATCAAGAGCCTGAGAGACGATCCCCGAGGATATCCTTACGTGATTTCTTTTAGATCATATTTCATCTCATCTGGATTGTGCACGAGAGGCCGCGCAGTGTGTACGTCCTCATATTTGACTGTTTGTCCACAATAAAGAGTCTCTGCAGCTTAAAACGCACATCCAACACGTCCCACAATGCAACAAAATGACATCCTTTAATAGATGTACACTTTCCAAACACACACCTCCATTTTCTAACTCATTAAATTATAAAATGACTCCTCAGTCACTCGAACGTAAGCTGCTCAGCGGTGCAAGCTACGCAAAAAACTGTTCCTCCAGGAGACACACACACACACACACACAACCACTGCTGTCACGTGAAGTCCATAAAGTGTGTGTCCGAGGCTACAGCAGCACACTCGAATGGGACAAGATAAAATATTCATACAGCTTTTCTAGACTTTCCAAATGTAACTGGAGCAAATGGGTCACACGTGGAGAACGTAAAGGAGCATTCTGCAGAGTTTTTGACGGAGAAGTGTGCTCTTCGTGCATTGAGAGGAAAAAAGAAAAAGCTTTTTGGGGTCAGTGTGAGTCATGTGACGAACAGTTTGGCTGCTCTGTCAGAGGCAATGACAGCAGCGCTCAGGGATACTCCCGCAGCCTCGGGTTTAAATTTTACATCTTCATGCCAAAACCAAGAGGACATTTTGTCGAGAGAGAGAGAGTTTCTCCAAAGTCATCCAACACTTTTGGCACGGTGCTGAACAGGAAGAGTAAAACTCCGCAAGAATGCTCTGTGGCTCAAAACGTTGGTCTTTAATAAGTTTATTACAAAATCTTTAACCTAAAAGGCTTGAAAAGAGATAATTCAGGTGATTTGAGGTGGAGTACTGGGGAGAGGTTATGAACAGTTAGTATCTTACCTGTTGAAGGCACTTGTTTGAATAAGAAATACAGTTTAATTCTGAAAGAGCTAACAGCTAATCCAAGACCAAAGTAGATTAGTTTGACCTTAAAACAACTTCGAGCTCAAAACATAGACCGTGATTTGTGCAAACCATCGCGTTTTGTGTTTGGTTGATTGTTTAGTTTTCAGATTACAGTAGTCCCTCGCTACTTCGTGGTTTGACGTTTGACTTTTGAGTTTAACTCCATCACAGAACTGTTATCTTGAGCAAGCATGAAGGCAACAGTGAAATGAAAAACTCCCTCATGAGGAAGAAACCTTCAGCAGAACCAGGCTCAGGACAAGCGGTCATCTGCTTCAACTGGCTGGATTTGAGAGGAACAGATACACAATGGCAGGTCGAGAATCACATGTTAAGATAGAAATAGTATGAAATGAAAACTATTAAATTTTAGCAATTCATTTAAGGAAATGAGGTCAATTTGTCCTCCAGTAGTCTAAGCCTACAACAGCATAACAGTCCATGACAGTTCCCACCTGCCTGAAGACCGTCACCATCATCCCAGTCCCAAAGAGGTCTACGGTGACTGGTCTGAATGACTATCGGCCAGTGGCCCTCACCCTGATAGACGTTAAATGCTTCAAAAAACTGGTCATGTGTCATGACCCACAACAAAAACAACCATCAACATCAACAAGGACCCTCATCAGTATGCATTCCGCAAGAATCAATCTACAGAGGATGCCATCTCCTCAGTGGTCCACACTGCTCTCACCCACCTGGAGTAGGACTCCTACATCCACATGCTCTTTGTGGACTTCACATCTGCCTTCAACACCATGATCCCTCAAACCCTGATGTACAAACTAATCACACTAGGACTAAACCCATCCTTTTGCAACTGGGTACTAGACTTCTTAACAAACAGAACACAGTCAGTGAGGATCCACAACTTCTCCTCCTCCACCATAACCCTCAGCACTTGCTCCCCTCAGGGATGTGTGCTGAGCCCCCTCTTGTTTACTCTGCTCATGTATGACTGTGCACCTACTCATCCAGGCTGTTATATTGTAAAGTTGGCAGATGATACAGCGGTGGTGGGATGCATCACAAACAATGATGAGTCCAGCTACAGGCAGGAGGTGGAACACCTGGAGAGCTGGTGCAAAGAGAATAACCTTCACATCAATGTGAAGAAGACAAAGGAGATTATCGTGGACTTCAGAAAGAACAAACACACCTACATCCCCTGAACATAAGAGGATCTGTAGTGGAAGTGGTCTCCAGCTACAAGTACTTGGGTGTGCCCCTGAATGACAACCTCAGCTGGAGCAACAACACCACCAGCCTGATCAAGAAAGCTCATCAGAGACTCTACTTCCTCAGACGGCTGAGACGAGCTGGTCTGGGAAGCTCAGTCCTCACCTCCTTCTACTGGTGTGCAGTGGAGAGCATCTTGTGCTCCAGCATCAACGTGTGGCATGGAGGCTGCACAGCTGCAGAAAGAAAAGCTTTGCAGAGAGTGGTGAAGGCTGCACAGAAGTCTGTCGGAGTCAGTCTCCCCACCATCACAGACATCTACAACTCTAGATGCAGGAAGAGGGCCACCTGCATCATGAAGGACCTCACTCACCCAGCATATACACGTTTTGTCCCGCTCCCCTCAGGAAGGATGTTGAGGAGCATTAAGTGTAGAACCACTAGACTGAGGAACAGCTTCTACCCTGAGGCTGTTAGACTCATGAATCTCTAACCAGGGTAATCACTGTGAAGAATCACATCATGTTGCTGCTGATCTGTTTCATGTTGCTGCTGATCTGTTTCATGTTGCTGCTGATCTGTTTCATGTTGCTGCTGATCTGTTTCATGTTGCTGCGTTCATGCGTGCTCATCTGCTCACACAGACTCATGTCCGTGCTGCTGTTCGATGTAACGTTTTTATTGTTTTTATGCTATTAGTGCTTAGTGTATTTTTAGTTGATATTTTTCTTAGTTCATATCTTAGATCTTATGACTGTTTTTCATTTACATTTTATTGTTGGATGTAACTGGGACCCTGCGTACATAATCTCGTTCCACCACATGTACCACATATGGTGTGTATGACAAATAAATCTCTCTGACTCTGATAACAATCCAACCCTAACTATAGGATTTATCAAAAAGGAAAGTCTTAAACTGGACAATGTGTCAGCCTCACGGACAGAAACTGGAAGTTGGTTCCACAAGAGAGGAGCCTGATAACTGAAAGATCTTCCTCCCTTTCTGCTTTTGAAAACTACAAGTAAGCCTGCACAATAGGCTAAATGTCTGTAAAGCTGACTGAATCATAGACATGCTTGTGTTTTTTAAGCTTCGTCGGCTCCAGTTTCCATCTTGAATTGGGCTGACTTTAAAAGTTAATAAGTTGGTGATGTATCTCCAGTGAATATCTCCTGGGTTTCATTAAAATCAGTGATATTTTGCTAACACAGCAGACAAACGAACACCCACACACAGGCAGGGTGTTTTGCCTCCAGCAGCAGGTGATGATAAATCCTAAATCTGTTTCTAACATCACCAGTCTGTACTTTTTATCCTTGTTTCTCATTATTAATCACTTCTGTCGCAGGTCTTTGTTTTGTTGCGCTCAGCTGTGTGTGGGCAAATACTGTGAAGTCCTTGTTGCCTTCATTTGGCTTGAAGAGCAGAAATATCACCACGACTAATCGTTGTGCATAAATTTCATTTGACAAAATTTACGAGACAATAGCTGCCTATAAAAATATCAGAAACTACGTTAACGCCTGCTAACGCGGCCCAAAACCTGTTTCTCTTCAACGCAGGCTGTGCTGTAATTATTAATTCGTCAATGAATGCTTACTGCATATCGCTGTCATACAACAGGCACAATATTGATGCATTACAGAGAAAATGGTATTTCCCAGAAACAGAAAAAGAATTACAAACACCTTCAGGTGACTAAAGCGACAAGCGACAAGCTGCTCTGTTGACAAGTGTGCAATCAGTGAAAAGTCTCTGCCACTTTGCTCACGGCAGAAACACAATTTCTTTGTGCGAGGGAATATTTTCACAGTAATGTTTGCTTCATGACAGGAAGATTGTGGTGCAGCACTTGAAAGCACCTTTCAGCTAAAAAGAAACTCCGTCAACCCTGCAAGTGTCACGGAGAAATAAATGTCAACGATGGGGACCTCTGCGAAGGTCTGCGTTTAGTCGGATCATGAGCACGGACCATTAGAGCCCGCGTCGGGCCCCTTGGAGATATCCAGCAGCACATGGGAATTTAGAGTTGGACTTGATTTGTGTTTTAAAAAAGAAATAATAATAATAATAATAATAATAATCCAGGGCATTCTACTGTGAAATAACTTTCAAATTTACACGGGATGAGCAAACAGCGAAGGGCACTGGTGAAGTGTGAAGCTGAGTTTTAGAAGAAATAATATAAACAAGAAATATGGCTCATAAATATGACTCACGTTCATGATGTGCGTTAAAAAAAAACATTTTGATCTTAATTGATCTGTTGTTTCAAATGACAGAAAGAAGAAGGAAAAGACGTTCAGACTGTAACACTCAAGAGCGTCACCAAGGTGGGGGCCAAAGGGGGCGAATGCCCACCCTATAAGTTTGATGTTCTCACCTGCTTGACTCCCACATCAGATTATTGTATATAAAAACAAAATATTTCATGAATGTACAGTGGCGCTTGAAAGTTTGTGAACTCTTTATAATTTTCTATATTTCTGCATCAGTCTGACCTAAAACATCAGATTTACACACAAGTCCTAAAAGTAGATAAAGAGAACCCAGTTAAACAAATGAGACTAAAATATTATACGTGGTTGTTTGTTTATTGAGGAAAATGATCCAATATTACATATTTGTGAGTAGTAAAAGTACCGGTATGTGAACCTTTGTTTACAGTATCTGGTGTGACCCCTGACCCCCACTGTTCAGCAACAACTGCAACTAAACATTTCATTAACTGTTGATCAGTCCTGCTCACAGACTTGGAGGAGTTTTATTCCTCTGTACAGAACATCTTCAACTCTGGATGTTGGTGGTTTCCTCACATTTACTGCTGCTTCAGGTTCTTCCACAACATCTGGATTGGATTAAGGTCAGGACTTTGACTTGGCTGTTCCAAAACATGAACTTTATTCTCCTTGATCCATTCTTTGGTAGAACCACTTGAGTGTTTAGAGTCATTGTGTCGCTGCATGACCCACCTTCTCTTAGATTCAGTTCATGGACAGATGTTCTGACATTTTCCTTAAGAATTCTCTGATATAATTCAGAATTCATTGTTCCATCAATGATGGTGAGCCGTCCTGGCCCAGATGCATCAAAACAGACCCAAACCATGATACTACCACCACCATGTTTCACAGATGGGATAAGGTTCTTCTGCAGGAATGCAGTTTTATTTTCTCCAAACATAACACTTTTCATTTAAACCAAAGAGTTATATTTTAGTCTCATCCATTCACAAAACACTCTTCCAACAGTCTTCTGGTTTGTCCACGTGACCTTCAGCAAACTGCAGACGAGCAGCCATGTTCTTCTGGAGAGCAGTGGCTTCTTCAACTCTGCCATGAACACCATTGTTGTTCAGAGTTCTCTTGATGGTGGACTCATGAACATCAACATTAGTTGATGTGAGAGAGACCTCCAGTTGTTAGAAGTTACCCTGGGGTGCTTTGTGACCTCGCCTACTATTCCGCACCTTGCTCTTGGAGTGATCTTTGTTGGTCCACCACTCCTGGGGAGGGTAAAGGTCTTGAATTTCCTCCATTTGTTCACAATCTGTCTGACTGTGGATTGGTGGAGTCCAAACTCTTCAGAGATGTTTTGTAACATTTTCCAGCCTGATGAGCATCAACAACTCTTTTTCTGAGGTTCTCAGAAATCTCCTCTGTTCCTGCCATGACACAAACATGTTGTGAAGAGCAGACTTTGATAGATCTTGTTCTTTAACTCAAACAGGATCACACCTGATCATCATCCCATTGATTGAAAACACCTGACTCTAATTTCACCTTCAAATTAACTGATAATCCAAGAGGTTCACATACTTTTACCACGCACAAATGTGTATTATTGTAATATTGGTGGATCCTGGTGAATGGAAGGAGCAATTATATCCATCACCGGGCGCAACGGCAGAGCCAGGGGGTGACCATTGGTGGCCTTGGCCACCACAAGTTAATGTTTGTCAACCACAATCAATTTGACCCCAATTATTATTTTTTATGAATTCCCTGATTTTTCTGCGAGTAAATCCTGAAAATCCAGGCAATATTTCAGTGACAAGAAATGCTCAGGACTTAATGCGTTGAGTCGCATTAAGAGATGACAGGAAGAATATTGAAATCTACAATTTATGCAACTGGTAGTCATTCCCAGTAATTACTCATATAATGTACCATACCATACCATACCAATTTATTTATATAGCACTTAAAACAGCAACAAGGCCAACCAAAGTGCTGTACAAAAGAACACAAACATGCACAGCGAACAGAAAACATAAAATAGAAATACAGATACAAATAGCAGCAGAAGCTAACTAAAATGGCCAACAGAGTAGAGAACAGACCGGACCAAAACAAATCACACCGTGTTAAAGGCAAGCGAATAGAAGTGGGTCTTCAAGCGAGACTTAAAGACTGAGAGTGTGGGAGCCTGCCGGACACTCAGTGGCAACTCATTCCACAGTCGTGGACCTGCAACAGAGAAAGCCCTGTCACCCCTGAGCTTACGACGGGTTTCTGGGACTGAGAGAAGCATCTGGTCTGCTGACCTCAGAGAGCGCGGTGGGACATATGGCTGCAGAAGATCAGTGAGATAGGATGGGGCGGAACTGTTCAGTGATTTAAAAACGTACATGAGAATTTTGAAATGGATCCGAAGGTGAATGGGTAGCCAGTGCAGGGAGGCCAAAACTGGCGTGATGTGCTCTCTATAGCCTGTACCAGTTAAAAATCGGGCTGCAGCATTTTGGACCAGTTGTAGACGAGCAATGGAGGACTGACTGATTCCAAACAGAAGTGAATTGCAGTAATCAAGCCTAGATGTTATGAAGGCATGGATCACTGTCTCGAGGTTCTTTTTGTTGAGTATAGGCTTCAGCTTAGACAGCCGTCTCAGCTGAAAAAAACAGGATTTTACCATCATGTTTACGTGACTGTTGAGTTTTAAGGACGGGTCCATTATCACCCCCAGATTAGTCACCTTTTGTTTCTCTAGCGGGGCTAGAGAGAAAAGGTCAATGTCATGGTTCATGAGTGAGCCACTGGGATGGAACAGCATGACTTCAGACTTCTTCTCATTGAAGCTTAAGAAGTTTAAAGCCATCCAGTCCCGGATGTCAGCCAGGCAGTCAAGAAGAGGCTGAATAGAGCGTGTGCCTCTGTGCCTCAGGGGGAAGTAAATTTGGCAATCATCGGCATAGAAATGAAAGGGTATGTCGTGTTTGCGGAAGATAGCACCTAGTGGCAGCAGGTATAAAGAAAAGAGAAGGGGACCGAGGATGGACCCCTGCGGTACCCCCCACTGGAGTGCGGTCGATGCCGAACTAAAATCTTTGATATTGACACAGAAGGTTCTGTCAGAGAGGTAGGACCCAAACCATTTAAGGGCTGACCCTGTGATGCCCACCCACTGCTCCAGTCTAGAAATGAGGATCTTGTGGTCGATGGTGTCAAAAGCAGATGTAAGGTCCAATAGGACAAGCAGCACAGAATCACCTGCGTCTGTAGATATGAAAATGTCATTAAAAACCTTCAGTAGAGCAGTTTCAGTGCTATGGAGAGATTTGAAGCCAGATTGGAATAACTCAAGGATAGCGTGATTCCCCCAAAAACTGTTTCAACTGAGACTCCACAATTTTTTCCAGTAGTTTAGAGGTGAATGGGAGTCTGGAGACAGGCCGGAAGTTGGACATGACTGAGGGGTCAAGGTTAGGTTTTTTCAGGAGGGGCTGGACAGCAGCATGTTTAAAAGTCTTTGGCACCACACCTGAGGATAAACTGCTATTCAGAATAGTGAGGATAAAAGGACCCAGGGTAGGAAAAACTTCCTTTAGTAGTCGAGGGGGGACCACATCAAAGGGGGAACCAGATGGCTTCATGCTGCACATTACCTGCTCCAGAGAGGACAGAGAGATGGGCTCAAAGTGGTCAAACACAGCCACGCACTGAGAAGGGATGGACAGATCATGAGCTGGTGGAGAAATGAGTGCCCGGGTGTTTGCCACTTTTTCTAAAAAGAAATGGAGGAAGTTCTCACACAGCTCAGTTGAGGCTTCCAGAGGTGAAGGCTCACTGAGGTGTAGAACTGAGTTCAGGGTGGAGAAAAGAACTCGGGGGTTGTGGGAATTGGAGACAATTAAATCAGAAAAGAATTTACATTTGGCAGCTTTAACGGTTTTCTGATAGTGACGCCAACTCTCCCTTAACATTTGAAAAGACACCTGGAGCCTGTCCTTCCTCCACTTTCGTTCAGCTTTGCGACACTGCTGCCTAACGGCTCGTGTGACGTCATTCAGCCAAGGCTCTGATTTAAGTTTTGTTTTTCTGGTCTTAAGGGGAGCAACACGGTCCAGAACATCTAAACAGGCAGACTTGAACTGAGAGGTTAGCTCCTCAGTGGTAAGAGACACCGAGAGCTGTTCGATCCTCTCAGAATTAAAACCTTCATTAAAACGAGCAGCAGTGAAATGGTTAATGGAACGCGTACGTGCAGGAACGCACGTCTTAGCAGTATGACAAGGGGGGGTGACACAGTAATTACTCATATAATGTAACATCAGATACTAAAAAGCCACCAGAGCCAGTTAGTAAGGATACATGTACTATGAAAATTGTAGAAGCTGAACATGGACTCAATGATACTAAAATGCTAGCATTAATACATGTGCACGTCAAAACCTCAGAAAGATCATCTTTTAATCATCACTGATCAAATTCCCTGAGTTTTCCCTGTCTGGAAAATGTGAAAGTCATTTTCCTGGTTTACCTGGAGTCACTGGGAATCCTCGGCTTATATCAGAGGGCAGATTGCAGTTTTAATTCAAATAGTCTTGTTCTGTATGAGAACAGCGTAGTAAAATTCTCTGAAATTCTGTCATGACTTTTAGTTTTAGTGCGTCACCCCAAGATTATGCCCCTTCATCTGGTCACTCAATGGCCCACTGAAATCTTTCTGTGGACAGCGTCAAGTGCTTTTTACCACCACATTAAACCAAAAGCCAGTGCTTCTTTAGAGCACATTTATAGCTACAACCTCAGACCCACTCAGGTCCTTGAATTAAACAATCAAGAAATTAAAATATATTGGTAATCTCCTGCAGACTTCATTGTGAAGTCAAATCATATGTGAAGTAAACGAGCTCAAGTCCATGAAACCCTTCTAACATGATGACTTCTACACTCGTAATGGGGAAGTAGAGTCGAGATAAGCTATAAGAGTGAATGGCAGTCAACCTTGAGCTGTTGCACAAACGGAGGGAGTTTGATGAATGAGATTGTACTGAGCTCTTTATACGCTCAAGGCTGTCCGCTGTGCAAACCAATGTGTTCGAGTGAAAGGTGCTTTTCAGGGAGGAATGCAGAAAATTTAACAGCAGCGTTCGCGTAAAACAGGAAAAGAAATAGAGATCATTCTTACTTTGACCTTCCAAATTAAAAAAATACACTAGCTACCAATATACTTTTTGGAAAATTGTCAATATTACACTACAGACTGCATCATGGTGTGTTTCTCTACTTTTTCCAACATAAACTGTCCAGTTTAATGTGATGCAAAAGAGCTCAGATCAAATTTGATGTTTATCAACATCAAACTATATTTAAGGTATGAAGAGCACCAGGACATTAAAAATGAACAGGATTATGAAATTTTAAGGAAAGAGCTGCTTATTTACATTTGACAATATTCAAAGAAATCAACCTGAAGCCAGAAGTCACCGGAGGCAATGTTAATAAGATGATTCATTAAAGAAATAAACCAAAAGCAGAGCTGAACAGGACATCAAACAACCGTCAAAAAGTCATTCGTCAAGACAAACTTTACTTTAGATGTAACTAAATGGAGAAGAGGATAAAACCAGAAAATAACAGACAAAACATGACAGGGAATGGGAACATACAATGATGACAACACATAGCACTTATCTACTTATCTTATCTCAAAACCACTAAAACGACATGTTTGTCTATGTGTATACTACCTGTATCCATTTACATTTTAGTTTTTTGTTGGTCAGAAATAGGAGGAAATACTGAGAAGAATATCCTGATGCATGCTCAGTAATCCAGGTAGAAAAATCCCTAAAAGTTCAATCTGGTCCTCTAGACATTAAAAAAATACAAAACAAAGCAAAAAAATATAGAAACGTTACGTCTCTCATCAGAGAGACTTCCTCAGTCTGAGGTGCTGTATTCAGCTCAGTCTCTTAAATAGCACCTTCTCAGGGTGGATCAACCAGTTTGCTGCTGACAACCAAAACCAGCTGATCACATTGTCAAGGAGGACCATCAGCCTAACAATGGGTCATTAGCACACTGATGGCTGTTTACTACTCACAGAGGGCTGAGTGATACTAGCAATCACAGCATTGTAAGAGGGGGACAGTTGAACCCGAAGGCCTCCACCCCTGTTTAATGATGGACGATTTCTTTTCACAAAGATGGCCTCCTTTGCTCCTCTCTCAAACCATCGTTCCTCTCTGTCCAGGATGTGAACATCTTCATCCCTGAAAGAGTGACCGCTGGCCTGGAGATGAGTGTTGACCGCAGAATCCTGGCCTGATGAGGTAGATCTTCTGTGCTGGGCCATCCTTTTGGCCAGTGGCTGTTTAGTTTCCACGATGTAAGCAAGCATGTAACCAGCAGCAAACTGGTTGATCCACTCTGAGAAAGTGCTATTTAAGAGACTGAGCTGAATACAGCACCTCAGACTGAGGAAGTCTCTCGGATGAGAGACGAAACATTTCTACATTTTTTTTCTTTGTTTTGTGTGTTTTTTTTTTTATGTCCCGGGGACCAGATTGAACTTTTTTGGATACTGAGAAGGATGTTTCTGTTAGAAACACAAACACTTCAAAAAAAGCACAGTTTTTATTTTATTTTATTTTTTTAACTTTTTTTTTTTCTATTTTGTGATTGGCTCACCAGGTTTTGCTACTTGGCATTGATTTTTATGAAAACTGTAGAAATGTGAAAAATATCTGTTTTAGAATATTTAGCCATGCACATGTCCATTTGTATTTTTTGGTGCTAATTTTTTACATGGTCGCCCCCTAGTGGTGCAGTATGTTGTTGCTCATGTGGACAAAAACTGAGAAAAAAAATATCCATATCTTATTGACAGTAATATCAATATCTTATTGACAGTAATGTAGACTGGGCCATCGTTTCTGCTACGGTTGTAAAACGTTGGACTCAGGCACACAGCTAAAACACGAGGAGCTAGAATGAAAATGAAAAAGAATTAAACAAAAACAAAATGGCTGACATAGTAGCAACTAAGAAAATAAAACTCGAGGAGATCTAGACATGGCGTAAGCACACACGATGCCAGGCTGATGTGAAACGAGAAGTTGAGAGATTATATGGACAGGGCTGATGAGAGGATTGGAGACACCTGGGTAAAATGGCCACTGGGAACAGGTGAGAGAGGGCAAGGCACAGCATTGTCAGATGTATGATAATTATTGTATTTGTACAATCATTTTGCCCTTAGAACAATGTACGATCAATGATTCTAAAAATCCCATAATGTATGATAATTTGACTGCTTCAGCACATGGCTAATTTCACGCAAGACATGACTCACACATGAGAGAGGCTGCCGACTAGTGGCCCACTCGCAGCTTTGCCAATTTAGAAAATTTGTTGTTATTTTTAGTGCATTTTCAAACTCCTCTAGTGGCTATTGTTCAAAAAAGTGACTAGCGACTAGTGTAGCAACATTTTCTGGTGTTACTGAGACTCGTTCTTTCCAACAAGCAGTGGATGTTGCTGTGGGCTTTTTTAAAGTTTAGACTTTCTCTTGAATATGCAAGGCCTTGTCCACATGGAAACACAAGTTTTCTAAAACCAGCAGTGGGCACAGTAACAATAAAGTTAGCTTTGCTAACCCATATTCCGCTAACTAAAAATTTAGCTTTGCTAAACCATTAAACAGATTTAAGCAGTGGAAGCTAATGCTAAACTACTAACCGCTTAGATGACAGTCGCTCAGTCTACAAGTCTTCATCTCCTTCCAGTTGAATCTGTGTCGACCAATCATGTCTTGTCACATGTACACAGTCAGCCAATAGCATGCCTAACAGACTCTTCGAGACATGCCCACAACAGACAAGAGCAAGCTTGTGAATTTTGTTAGCGGACGTAAGGTTAGCAAAACCTAATTCAGAGGACCAAAGTTTATGCTCAATAATCCAGGTATAAAATCCAACAATGTTCAGTCAGGTATCTGGTAGGTTTCTTATTTTGCTGAGACGTTTCGTCCTTCATCCAAAGGACTTCTTCAATCTGAGGAGCCACAAAACAAAACTGAGTCCCACAAACAGCATACTCCATAGTGGAAAAAAAAAGCTTGCCGGTGCTAAGATGGGCTCCGGGGCCGGCCCTCTCCCCTGACAACTCCTCTGAGACAGTCATGCCAAAGTGGTTCAAAACACCAAAGATTTTAGAAGAAGCTAATTCTACTTACAGTTTCCAAAATTAGGGAAAATGCCAATCCCCTAAACAAAAAACTAGTTCTACTATTATCTGTTATTGGATTAGTGGAACGGGGCACACCATTGTCCAAAACAATCTTTTATTTTGTTCTAAACACATGCTTGTAAGCATGGTACTGTTTCTAAACTTGCTTTCATCCACACGAAACTGGTAAAAAAAAAAATAATGCAGTAGCGTCTCCTAAAGGCCTGTATGTGGCGCTGTGGCACAGCTTTGAAAATGCACCAAAAACAGGAAACAAGGTGTGGAGCATGCACATAAAGTTTGCACACTGGATACTAACTGTAAACACTAAACCCCAAATTTTGTCCCTCTTCCTTGTGCAGGTCTTTCCTGTAGTGCTTGTTTCTGCAGCATTTGCAGCACAAATGCAAACATGGAACCTGCTGTTGTTGTTGCTTTTATGTCTTGAAGCTTGGGTTAAAGGTGGGGCAGTGACACTATTGTTTTCAAAAGGTTGTGTTTTGGCTGACTACTGTATATGAAAACACAAGAGCAGCCTTTCAAGATATTTTCACTTTGAAACTTGTTTTTTAAAAATATAATTTTGGTGCTCTTAAAATTCAGTTTTTGTGTAAATGCAAGACTGAAACAATAAAAAAAAATGCCATTCCTGTGTGGATGACCCCTAAAATACTGTCCTTCAGCGACCACCAGAAAGTCTACATGACTTTACTTCCCATGCTAACAAAAAAATCTATATAAAAATGCATCATGATTAAGACATTTTAAGACATTTTGGGTTGTTTTTACCACACGAAACTGGTAAAAACAACCCAAAAGGAGGGGAGGAGTTTAAGTATTTTGGGGTCTTGTTCATGAATCAGGGAAAATGGAGCGAGAGATCGATAGGCGGATAGGTGCAGCATCTGCAGTGAAGAGGGTGCTGTACCGGTCTGTCTTGGTGAAGAGAGATCTGAGTCAAAAGGCAAAGCTCTCGATCTACCTGTTGATCTACGTTCCTACTCAGATGCCCGAGCCACCTCAACTGGCTCCTCTCGACGTGGAGAAGCAGCGGCTCTACTCTGAGTCCCTCCCGGATGACCGAGCTTCTCATCCTATTCTCTTCTGCACTGGGATTAAAAGTGTTTCAGATAATTTTTATTAAAATATGAGCAGCTTCCGATGTTATCAGTCCATTAAATGGCCGTTGTTAGTCGTTCTCATCCCCATATGTAGCGGTGAGACTGTCCCACCTACCTCCTAGTAGGAGAAAATTCATTTCGACCGCTTGTATCCATGATCTCGTTCTTTCGGTCAAAATCCAAAGCTCATGACCATAGATGAGGTTAGGATGCCTCCTGGACGTCTCCCTGGTGAGGTGTTCTGGGCACATCCCACCGGGAGGAGGCCCAGAGGAAGACCCAGGACATGGAGGGACTATGTTTCTCGGCTGGCCTGGGAATGCCTCGGGATTCCCCCGGAGGAGCTGGCCCAAGTGGCTGGGGAGAGGGAAGTCTGGGCCTCCCTACTTAAGCTGCTACCCCCGCGACCCAACTCCGGATAAGTAGAAGAAAATGGATGGCTGGATGGCTGGATGGATGGATGGATGGATGGATGGATGGATGGATGGATGGATGGATGGATGGATGGATGGATGGATGGATGGATGGAATAAAATACAACTGAGTGTGAATCAGCCAACGCACCTAAAGTGAAACAAGAAATGAAAACACATCTAATTAAGAATCATAAATGTGAACTTTTTGTTCTCAAAACAGTAGAGAATTTGGAAAATCAAGATCCAAGTTATCTAACTGCACAAATACAGGAAAACAAAAAGAAAGAAAAAAATCCCAAAAGACAAAGACTAAATTTAAGAAAAAAAATAAACCCACACATTATGACACCAGCCAGAAAGATTTATTTCAAGTAATCTTTCTGTTCACATAACCCTGTCTTAACACTCCTGTTTTTGGTCTCCGATAAATCCGGAGGGAAATATCTGCCTCTTTAGCTGCTACGGACATTAGATCCTTTACCAAAGAGTTTTTCACTGATGACAGCACAAAAGTGGTAATTATTCCCAGGGCACTAAAACCATGAGCTGAAAATCCCTGCAAAAAGCCTCACGAAGACCGAGCGAGCTGCTGATTCCTCAGATAAACTGATGTTTGTCGGTCCGTCGATTCCGACTGTTTTGGCTCTGACCTCGGGAGCTTTTCCTCGAGTGATGAACTTCACTGCACCAGTGAAACTGCTTGTGTGGCGAACATCTGTGGAAACAACAACCAGAACTGCCATGTGCAGCGTCCTCTGGTTTATTTCCGGTGGCGTTAGAAACAGATTGAGCTCGTTAAGACTTGATTATGTGTGTCATGATGATTAGATGCACAACTTGGGAAAATTGAATGTGATCTGTGAGATTTTGTTTTATTTATTCACAAAGGAAACTGCACAGAGAGGAAAAACAGACAGCGCGGTTAAATGAAAGCGCATTAGCACCACGCACAGCTTTGACAGACAAGTTATTGCGTTGGTCCTAATTGCAAACCCTGACACATGCCCACATGTTTGCTCACGGCGTCTCTTCATTTCTGCCTCATTGAACGCTCATCAGAAAGTGGGTGGGGGGGGGGGGGGGTGTCGGGTTTTGGGGCCAAATCTGGCGTTTGTCAACCCCATGGCTGCGCCGTTGCATAACGAGGAGGGTGGGGGAGGGAGTGTGAGCGTGGCGCTCATTAATTAGTATTTACAAATATTAACCCTGCGTCCTCCCCAGGGGTAGAAAAGTACTCTGTCACGCTAATGAGTGAAAACATGGGAGCCACAAAAGGGACGTCCCGTTTCGCTTCGGATGTTTGTGCCTTTCAGCGACTGCCAACCGTCGCAGCAACACGAGATACGAGAGCCTGGACCTGTCTGAGCTCACAGCTTCATATCTGGAGAAGAAAAAAAATCAAATAAATGGAAAAAGTCCAACTTTTCGTGGAAGTTAAGTGAGACAGAAAGAGAAGGCTGGCAGGCTGCCTGCAGGGCCTGGTGGCTGTCTGCTGAGATTTCCTTGTGTCTCTTTCAATTTCAGCTCATTTACATACTTGAAAAGGCCAAAAACATTCAAAGAGTTCTTGTGACATTGCCAAGTTCTCTCTGCAGGGGAGTTTGGGGGCGCGGGGGGAGCGGTGGAGATAACATGAAGCAGCAAACCTCGTTTCAAAGCTAAGTTTAATTCGCTCTGGCATCAGCTCAAGAAATTTGAGCCTCGATTGTTGGACGCAGCTGTCCTCCTCGTCCATCATCGGCTCTCTAAACGATGTCATCATCCTCTGTCACCAACGTGAGTCAAGGATGAGACGTCCGGAACGGCTTACCGACATCTGCAGCAGAGGTGGAGGTGGAGGGGGCTCGGTGGCTGCTGGTGGTGATATTAGGTGGGTGGGCAGACATGTTTAAAAATCCCACTGAGTCGATTCCACAACAAAATACAACTCATGAGGGTTAGGAAACACGACGACAACAAGCCTCACACACAAAAAGTCAGAATATTTCACTTTGGGCTGAACAGCAAAACACACTGACTGTAATAATAATAATAATAATAATAATGTCATCACAATGTCAGCACTGTATGTTTCCATACAATGGCGAAATTAGTCTCTGCATTTAACCCATCCACCACCAGGTGGTGCAGTGGGCAGCTATTGAAAGCGCCCGGGGGACATTTTGGGGATGAGGCGTGCTGCCCAGAGACACCACGTGATGTGCAGTGACTGGGGATCGAACCTGGGACTCTCGGGTCCCAAGCCGGCTGCCCTGCCTCTACACCATCTCGGCCCCATATATATGTTAACTAGAAAATTCCCGGAGAAACTTTGACGGGAACTGCCACGTGGCGGCCGTTTTAAAATTTAGATGGCAAACATGCCAACGTGTTGATAATGTGTGTATCTTAAAAGATGTGGTGGTAAGAAGAGTTTGTTCGATGACTTACTGAGTTTTGTTCAGAGACCTCAGGTCATGTGACCTCACTGTGGCAGTTAGAAGCTGACGTCTGTCTGTGCTTTTCAATGAGGAAAATATTTCAAGCGAAGCACAATAACCACAGTATCAACAGACAGATAACACTAGAGGGGTTAACAAGGCATGGTGTATTCTGAGGAGAGTGTTTCTTATTTAACAAGAGTACCATTTATTATGGCACATTACACACCATATGATATACAGCAATCTATAGCAATGACCTGGACAAGCAAAGACCTTGTATAACCATTGACCTTGATTTGTGACCTTGACCAAGCTGGGGGGATGAAAAGATTACATGATGCAATGCCTAGTGGTGGTACAAATTCATATGAAGTTGGACGGGACAAGAGTACGTACAGATGGAGGATGGACAATATGGGGAGCTGTTTGTAAAGTTACACAGTCAAAAATTAACAGCACTATTTTGGTTTATTTAGCCTTTCATAAGAAAAAAATTGTTTTTTTTTTCAAAGTCATATTTTTACATTTATAAATGTCATAGTTCCAAACTAAATATTTAATTTACAAGCTAAATATTTAGTTTACAAACTAAATGTTTATGTCCAAGCTAATTTTTTAATTTAAAAACTGAATATTTAACTTGCAAGTTAAATATTTAGTTAGTGAACTAAATATTTAGGTGTAAATTAAATATTGAATCTCCAAGCAAAACATTTATTTTCAAAACTAAACATTTAATTTCTAAGCTAAACATTAAATTCCTAAACTAAATATTTAAATTGCTAACTAAATATTTAACTTGGGCCTAAACATTTATTTTCCAAGCTAAACATTTAATTTCCAAAATAAATATTTAATTTGCTAACTAAATATTTAGCTCGGACCTAAATATTTAACTTGCTTGCTTGTTTGTAAACTAAATATTTAGCTTGTAAATTAAATATTTAGTTTGGACCTATGACATTTATAAATGTATGAGTAACATAGTGAAAATATGACTGAAAAAAAAAAGGTTTTTTTTCTTATTAAAGGCTAAATAAACCAAAACACTGTTGTTAATTTTTGACTGTGTAACTTTACAAATGGCTCCCCATAGGACAGAGACTAGGTCAATCTTTTGAAGAGCGTATAATAAGAAGTTAACGCTGATGAAAAAAAAAATTGTTTATTTTGTTTAAATAAAGTTGGGTGGTTTCTGGATGAAGTCCTGATAATGTCCTGTAAATGTCTCAGTCAATGTTTAAAACAAAAGCAAACCCCTGAAGGTTGTTCCCTTTGAAAGCTACAATTCAGATGTTTAATCCAAAAACATCTCCATCACTTCTCTGCAGATCACTGGATGGTAACATGCTAACACCTTTAGCTTGTCCTGAACCAAACAAAGCAAATGCTTTAACTTTCTACTTGTCCATTTTAAATGTATTTAGTCTGTTTCTTCAACCTGTTTGTTCAGCCTTTTATCTAAAAACTACTAAAATAAGGGCAGGAAAGTTTATAAATCTACCGTAATTATGTTAATGGTTGACATTGCTTCGTCTTCAGTCCACAATTACAAGCCCAGAGGACATCATGCTCTGTCCATCTCTTTGGCTGAAGGTTTGGGCCTTTGGGCTGAACAGAAGTAGCTAAAATTGAGCTGCATATCAAGGGGGTGTGGCCTATCACCTGTCAATCAACTTCATAATCATGAATGAAATCTTATACTGCTGTTTACAAAGATTCAGTCTTTCGTTCTGTTTTAGACTTCACTAAAATATGAAACTGTCACTTTAAACATTGTTTCACAGAAATTTCCTCATCTTTCACAACTTTATTGTAAATATTGAGCAGAGATTAGCGCTGCTAGAACATGCTGTTCCCAGGCTGGTGACCGATTTAAAGATAAACCACCACGTTCAAAACTTTTTTGTTTTTGTCACATCGTTCTTATGATTTAAATGTGATTTAAATAAGATACCAGAAAAAAATTTTTTTTTTTTACTTATTTTGTTCAGACACACCTCATCCCTCATTAAAATGCATTAAAAATCAAAATAAGCTATAAAATACTCATTATTAGGCAATACGTGAAATTATCTAGACGTCAGAATTAATCGTAGTTGAATTTTGTTTAAATAAAAGTAAATAAATCTAGTGATGAATTGGTAAATTTTGGTTTTAGCACAGTAAAACGTTGATATTTTTGCATAAACTTTTCATCCATCAGAAGCTCAGCCCACGCCTCACCTGCAGTGGTTTCATCATCCACCTACAGACTTTAACTACTTTATGATGCAAATACTACTACTTTAGAATGACCGCAGGGACGGAGTGGACACAAATCACCTGCGAAGCACCTGCGAAGCACCTGCGAAGCACCTGCTCAGCATCGTCTCCTTCAGCAGAACCTGAACACCTCTAACAAGACAACTAGTTTCAATTAAGACATTGTTCAAGTTGGATTTGGTTTGTTTGTTCTCCTGTAGAGGTTGGAGAAAAGTGGACAAAACCTAAACAAAGCCTGTTGTCGTTTCCAGCGGATGACATCATCACAGAGGACTCCAGGCTGGTCTGAACCTTCTTCTTTGCAAACATTCAAACAACAGAGGTGAGCGATAACGAAGACCGCCGCTCCAGATGACAGAATCAGGCAGACGGCGAGGCTGCTGAAACGTGTCTTTAAAGCTGGGAGGTCGTCGAGTTTATATCTGGGGGGAGACAGTCGACTGCAGCGCACTCAGAAACCTGCTGGACGTCAAGTATTAGTTCATCACTGATGAACTAGTGTGCGTTTGCAACATCAGACCTAATGAAAATACTTTAAAAGATAATTCAGAGTGTTTGGAGTGGGTTTTATGGACAGGTTGAACAATTAATATCTTACCTGTTGTAGATAGAGCTTTGAACTTTGGACTTTATGTGTTAACCTGCTTTAGGTTATTTTTTTCATTATTTTTGTTTTTGAAACCTTGAAGGGTTTTTTTTTATTCTTGCTTATTTTCTGTAAGTTTTTTTTTTCTGTTCTTGCTGTAAATATGTTTTTAGATTTACATTTTCTTTGCTCTCTGTTAGGATTTCCCTGTTTTACATTATGTGTTTTGTTTCTTTTCAGTTTCTGTTCATTGTTGCCAGATTGTCTTTTGTTTATTATTATTTTTTTTGTGTTTTCTGTCACCTGTTTATTCAACTAATTGAGGTTTTTATTTTGCCATTGTCGCCATTTTCTCAGCTCCCTTGTTTACTCATTCAGTCCACCTCTCTCTGTCCTCCCAGCTGTTATCTTTTCATAATCGCCCTCTCTAGCATTTGGTTCCCTGGTTCATCCGTATTCTGTTGTCAGACCCTCACATTTTGTTCTGCTCAGTCTTGGTCACTGATTTTGGTGCAGCTCCATCAGTTTTTGTGTATTTTTGTTACTTGGATAACTAAACGTTTAGATTCACCTGCTTGCGTCTCTGGGTCCAACACGCCGTCAACCATAACAGTTTAATTCTGATGAGCTAACGACAAGCCCAGTGGTCCTGAGGCGCTGCTATCCTGCA
>NC_056503.1:35689901-35717368 GCF_014905685.2 Nematolebias whitei
ACTATCCCTTTAATGACAAAACACTGGTGCTGAAACAAAAGCTATGTCTCAGCTAACCTGGAAACAATAAAAGTGCCAGCAGGCTGCAGCTTTTGTGGAGATTCATTGCGTCCTGAAACTCGTTGTTTTGGTCTTATCTCTTGCAGTTTTAATGTTTTGGTCCGCTGCCTTTTAAAAGCCCATTATCTGGAGTCCGCCCAGCACAAATCAGCAGACACACAACGCTGGCAGCTAGAATGCACCGGAGCATTTAGCCGCAGAGGAGACAGATATTTAGCCTCTGACTTGTTACAGGTCAAAACTGAGCTAAAAAATAAAACTGTGATTCTGAATGTTTCCTAATGTTGCTAATTTACTTGCTGGGTTTGTAAAAAAGAAATGATGTCACAAACGATAAAGAGTGCAAACCATTAAAAAGGTGGTTGGTTTAAAGATAGGATTTAAAAATCAACTAAACAAAAAGATCAACTTTTTTTTCCAACCTTCAACATTAGAGAACCTCCTGAGCTCCAAACTGAGTGTTAACTCGTTTTTTTTATATATATATTTATATATTTTATGGTAATTTTAATCAGTAACACACTTTTTTTTGTCTTGCTGAGAACGATAAGGAACCAAGCAACTGGTTCCTGCTCTGAGGCTGTTCTGAGACCTGATTTATCTTTAGTTTTAGATTAAAGCTTGGAAACCTTCGCTTTTAAAAAGCAGCATTTTAAAGAGATTATCTCATCGTGGAAGTCAATCAAACAAGCTTTTAAAGTAATTTTGATATTAAAGGCCTAGCATTCCTTGAAGGAACACATATCTCCCACTGCATTTTATTATTTTTTTAAGAATTTTAATCTAAGATCGCTACAGTTGTTTTGGCGAAACCTTGTGGATTCACATTATGCACAATTATGTGCATCTGCAGTAAATTTTGGGAACGACTCTCGGCTACTACCACCCTAAACTTTAGCTCAATATCTGTAAAACTAACTGAGTTGCAGCTATTTTTGAGCTTGCTAATATTGATAAGTTGTGGCGGCCATCTTGAGTTTCATTGTCTCCAAAAGTAAATCAGTTGTGGATATATATCCAGTGATTACTTTCTGAAAGATTCACGAAAGTCCGTCCAGTGGATCACTAGATATTTTGCTAACAGACAAACAGGGCTGACTCCAGCAGTTATTGCAGAAGTTTCAAGCAGTTATCTTGCACACCAAGTGAACCTTGGTGTATGTGTTGTAAATCACTCTCAGCCACATCCATACCAAATTGCAGCTCAATATCTGTAAACTTGACTGAAATATGGTTGATTTTGTGTTTTCTAAAATCAGGGGTCTGTGGCGGCCACTTTTAATCCGGCTGGATCCAAAAATTAACCAATTGTAGAAGTGAACCTAATGAGTGTTTCCTATAAGAGTCACAAAAATCCATCCAGTGGTTCGTGAGATATTTTGCTAACAGACAGCCACAGTGGCACGAGCCAAAACCTTCACCCTGTGCGTCAGCGAGGCCACCTGAGCGCGCGCTGACTCAGTGCGAGTTCACCTCGTGTCTCAGTATGTGCGTGACGTTTCCCCTCAATTTTTTTTACTGACAGAGGGATGCGTTCAAGTGCCACAGCTGTCAGGGAAAACACAACATTTCCATCCATCTGGAGGGACAGAAAACAAGAAAACACAGCAGCCTGTCGCCATATGAGCCGTGACTCTCAGTGAGGGTGTTGGAAAGAGAAGAGCTGAGTAAGTAGGAGAGTTTAAAAAGACATGAATGCTCACCTGAAGCGATGGTGATGAACCAAATAATCACAAGCAGGAAATGTCCAAAGTTCATCTCAACACTCTGCAGATGCCAAACCCTTCAGAGTCTCACAAGCTTCCACTTAATTTCTCAATTAACACAAATTTCCGAGTTTTAGATGTGGGCTAAAATAAGGAGGCTAAACTGAACAAGTCCAAAGTTAGAGAATCGGCTGGGATATTTAAAGCGCGTAAAATAACCCGGGACAACTTGGGTGTTACTCCCAGAATCCCGCGCCAGCTGCAGGGTCAGCAGCTGAAGCATCACCCCGGAGAGAGACGAGGACCAAACTCAGCAGCATCTCTTCTTCCTTCCCGCGTGCTCTGCTCACACGCGAGCCTCTTGTTGGTGGATGCTCCAGAAATCGACAAAAAGAAAAGATGGAGGGAGTGTGTGCGTGTGCGTGTGTGGGGGGGCTGGACTGCGTTTAAGTCCGCTCTTAAGAGAAACGATGTCCTCTCCTCTGAGCGTGAGCGCTCTGATCCCGCCAGCTGCAGAGCGGATCTGAGGAGCGCAGCCACCAAATCCTCCCCAACCTCCAGCGGAGACGCGCTGATTTAAAGAGGCAGACACCACCACAGGGTGTCCTCAGGAGGCAGGGAATCGAACTGTAGCACACAGACATGTCCTACCTGTTGGAGATGGGCTCTCACTATAGGTTCTGACAGGAACTGAGCTTCAGGAAGCCAAAATTAATTAGAGAAATTGAATTTCATGCGAAAATGCCATGTGAATATGGGGTGCCGTTTGTAAAGTTACACAGTCAAAAATTAACAGCAACATTTTTGGTTTATTTAGCCTTTAATAAGAAAAAATAAATAAGTTTTTTTTTTTTCAAAGTCTTATTTCACCATGTTATTCCTACATTTATAAATATCGTAATTCCAAACTAAATATTTAATTTACAAGCTAAATATTTAGTTTACAAACTAAATGTTTATGTCCAAGATAAACATTTAATTTACAAACTAAATATTTAACTTGCAAGTTAAATATTTAAATTAAATATTTAACTAGCAAGTTAAAAATTTAGGTCCAAACTAAATACTTAGTTAATAAATTAAATATTTATTTTGGAAATTAAATGTGTAGTTTGGAAAATAAATATTTAGGTTTGAGCTAAATATTGAGTTAGCAAATTAAATATTTATTTTGGAAATTAAATGTTTAGCTTGGAAAATAACTATTTAGGTCTGAGCTAAATATTTAGTTAGAAAATTAAATATTTAGTTTAGGAAAAAATGTTTAGCTTAGAAATTAAATTTTTAGCTTGGAAATTAAATATGTTGCTTGGATAATAAATATTTAGTTTGGAAATTAAATGTTTAGTTTCAAAAATAAATTTTTAGCTTGGAAATTAAATGTCTAATTTACACCTAAATATTTAGTTCACTACTAAATATTTAACTTGCAAGTTAAATATTTAGTTTTTAAATTAAACATTTATCTTTGACATAAACATTTAGTTTGTAAACTAAATCTTTTGTGTGGAGCTAAACATTTAGCTTGCTAACTAAATATTTAACTTGCAAGTTAAGTATTGAGTTCATAAACTATATATTTAGCTTGTAAATTAAATATTTAGTTTGGAACTATCACATTTATAAATGTATGAATAACATGGTGAAAATATGACTTTGGAAAAAAAAACCTAAACGCTAAATAAACCAAAAATATTGCTGTGATTTTTTTTTGACTGTGTAACTTTACAAACGCCACCCATATGTGAATGCTTATTGTAGAAGAACTTGCTGAAAAACAGCTGAAATTAGCTAAAAAAAAACAAAAACATGCTGAAACGTAGAGCAAGCATAAATCAGCAGGAGAAAGCAGAACACAAAAGCTGAAATGAGTGCAAAAAATGTGGAATTAGCTGAAAATCTAATATTAGAATAAATCGCTAAATGGTAGCTGAAATAACTGAAACAAGCTGAAAGGAGTATAATAAGTTGAAATTAGCGTAGATAATTTAATTAGGCTGAAAGTAGCAGAAATTACCATGAAACATTTGGGAGAACATTCCAGTTGTTTTTTTAATAATCTGGAAATCCCAACTTCCAAATACAGCTGGAACTGAAAATAATGTTTTTTTGGATTTGCACACAACACCGGACAACAGGAATGGTTAACAATATTTATTAATAGCTGCTGGTGGAGGCCTGTGTCAGAGGATGGGTCCCATCTTTAGAGGTAGGGTCTCCTTCAGTGTGGTGGAGATGATGACATCTTGCAGAGTGAACAGCAGCAGAGAAGCAGGCTTGTACAGAACGTAGTTTGAGGGGGCGTCCAAAAGCGAGGTCCAGTAGAACAGGCAGGGGTCAAGCACAGTTGGCCAGAGATCCTAATCCAAAGCCAATACGTGATCCTTGAGACAAAGTCAAGGTAGGAGGAAGCAGTCGGTACCATGGTCAAAGAGGTAAATCTATAGCAGACAAGGAGCAAGCAAAGCAGGTGTAGTGTCCATCCATAGCATCCGTCCAAGGTCTTGTCAGAGACGAACCGTCCTTATCAGAGACAGAATGTCTTCAGAAACATTGCGTCTCCTACCCCCTTCTTCTTTCTGTGTGTTAATCTCCCGAGTCAGGACGGCTACAGTTCTGGACCACCCTGACATACTTACTATATGATAATACCCCCCCTCCGTGTTGATTGGCCCTCTATTCTGAGTTGACCAGACTTTAGTCTCCGGAGAGGAATCTCATCAAAGAAGTGACCTGTACCCTACTCACAAGAACTGTGGTCATCATAACAATGAAAGAAATGTAAAACAAGGTGTCACTCCTTTCTAACAAAGGCTATTGTGTATCTTTTCCGAGACTTTGAGAAGGGAGGTATAATTACATTAATTATATAGTCGGATACACCCACTGTGAGAAACACTCTGATTGGTTAAAATTAGGGGGCTACAACTCCTGAAGTCAGTTGTTTTTCCAGCAGCTGAGCAGTGTGTTCAGGCAGATGGGATGAGAGGTTGGTTTTGGAGCAGCTGAGCTGAGCTTCTTTCAGCAGCTGAGTAAGGTGGTTGCTGAGACTCTCTGCGTAACAACAGCCGTGATGGAAGACGTGGGTCCTGGTGGAGAGCTGGCTCTGAGCCAGCCAGAAGTCCTTAAAGTTCAAACATCCAGGAGCGATGAAGTAGCCTAAGTGCCAGACGAATTGCAGCCCTGAGAAAAACATCCTTCTCGGGACAGCAGGCCACTGGCTCTTCACCTGCATCCACTGTGGTAATGAGAAAAATGGATGCATCTCCTGGTAGGACGAAATATCTTCCTTCTGACGAGATAACACAAGTGCCAACTAAGTTCATTTATCCTGATGCATGCTCAATAATAATTATAATAAGTTCATTTAGACATTATTTCATGAATCTGAGATAAGCTTACCTAAATTTTAACGTTAAGAGCTAAAACCCTTAGTCCAAATTAAATCTATACTACTTCTCAAAGTCTATATTTACATCATTCACTTTCTAAAATAATACTATTGGCTGTTCATTCCTATTTCATATTTGCCATAATTTTCATTGTCATAATTCAAACTGAAAATAAATGTTACAGAATTGTGTATTTAAATTACCGGATGCTGTTTTTTCTTCGAGGGAGGAGAATTAAGTTCGCTACACAAATTCACGTAAATATATAACATTTGTGCGGTGAGGCCAGTCCACATTATGGTTAGCGTACACACCTGTTAAAAGGATGCCCGGACCAAAGCCCTATCCCTATCCAAAGTGCAGGCGTGAGGTCAAAACAAGGCAGGCAAACAAACGAACGCTGGCCATCTACTATCATGGAGAGTTCAATAATCTGGCAGAGTATGGGAGTGAGCAGGGAACGGATGAATGGCATGATTGTTGATTGAGGTGCAAGAGCAGAGTGGGCGTGGTGGATGACAGGAGCAGACCAGAAACATGACAGGAGCAGGGAACCAGAACAAAAACATAAAACATGACAGGTGGGGCAGAAATGTGACAGAAATGTAGCAATATTGCCAGATCTGAGTTCTGGTTTCTGAGGTAAATGAAGAAAAAAGCATGAAGCAACGCTGGTTTTTGTGTCCTAAATATCCCCTCATTATAGAATTACACTCCAGATTATTTATGAACTTTAAATTAAATGTTCAGCTATTATTTTCTTGTGATTAATTTATATTTTTTTAAGTTAAGGATACCTTTATTTTCTATATTCCTTGTGAAAAAAGGCAACAAAACCTTGTCTATGCCAATTTTAACATTAAAAAAAAATCCTAAATGTCAGCCCCACTACCAAAAGCTAAATATAAAGTAGCACTAAGGAAAATATCCTTCTACACAAAGGTCTGGTTAAAATTGGTCTTTTATGGTCAAATTTATGGGATTTTTCCAAGAAGGTGAAACTTAGGGGAATGAGTGCTCCTTTATCTTCTTCTTATACAGTATTAAGTTATTGTTGTTTCTTTTCTTTATCTAAATTGTTATTGTTTATTATGTGTTTGTGTTATTTTAAATAGTCATATGAAGCTGGTGGTTAAAATGCAGAGAAAGGTTTTGTAAATTAGCTCGGGCAACAATTACTGTATGGTGCACAGTATTTGTTTCATTGTAATGCTGAAGCTGATGATGCTAAATAGAGCTAACATGTTCTCTGTTTAGCTCTCAGTCTTCAGTTGATCCAAAATGTTCCTGTCAGAGTTCTAATGAGAGTTAGTAGGAGAGACCACATCTCCAGTTTTAGCTTTTCTCCATTGGCTCCTTGTCAAATTCAGAATATAATTCAAAATCTTACTTCTAACCTACAAAGCTCTCAACAACCTAGCTCCATCTTATAGTACAGATCTTATTGTTCCATATTTTCCTAACAGAACACTTTGCTCTCAGATTGCAGGTTTACTTGTGGTTCCTAGAGTTTCCTAAAGCAGAATGGGAGGAAGATCTTTCAGTTATCAGGCTCCTCTCTTGTGGAACCAACTTCCAGTTTCTGTCTGTGAGGCTGACACATTGTCCAGTTTTAAGACTGGGCTTAAGACTTTCCATTTTGATAAATCCTATAGTTAGGGTCGGCTTGGTTTCCTGACCTATCTCTTAGTTATGCTGCTATAGGTTGAGACTATTGGAAGAAAAAGTGATCTAATTTCATCAAATGAATAGTTTGTGTTTGGAATTATTTCTATCCTAACATGTGTCTTTTGTCTTTCCTTCTAGAGAATATCAAGTTTAAGTAGGTTTATTGTCATTTCAACACGTGGTACATGAGATGGAACAAAATTATTTGCACAGGGTCCCAGTTACACCCCAACAATAGCAAAAATATAAAGTGTGAAAAGAAACAGTAAATAAGGATCTAAGATATAAACCAAGATATACGCTAAATAAATGTTAAACGGTATGTTAAAAGATCTAATATATGCTAAACATTAATAATGCAAAACAATATGGCGTAACAACAGCAGCCTGAACATGAGTCTGTCTGAGCACTTGGGCACAAATGAATACAGCAGCATGAAATGAAATAATCAGCAGCATGAGATCAGCAGCATGAAATGAAATCATCAGCAGCATGGATAATCAGCAGCACATATTGTATCACCCATCAAATTGACATTACAGTGATTTTTATTTTATCCTGCTCGCCTCCATTCTCGACCTGCCATTGTGTATCTGTTCCTCCTTCCTGTCCTCTCAAACCCAGCCGGTCAAAGCAGACGGCCGCTTGTCCTGAGCCTGGTTCTGATGGAGGTTTCTTCCTGATGAGGGAGTTTTTCCTTTCCACTGTTGCCTTTGTGCTTGCTCAGGATGGGAGACTGCGATGAAGTGAAGACTCAAAATAATCTGCTGGCTCCTTAGATAAACAAATAACATTATTAAATGACTTTTTATGTCTATGAATGTTTCTGTTCAGTGCTCTGAGATGACTTCTGTTGTGACCTGGTGCTATACAGTATAAATAAACTGAACTGAATTGAAATAGCGTCCTGCGTTATCAGCCTCGACTCTGAAAAGGCGGTGATTTATCCAGCAACTGTTGTTCCACACCTGCTGCTCCACAATCTGGCCCTGCAGCATCTTTGTTGCTTCCTCTCTGGGAGTTGTGGACACAAACAGCTCCCCGGGGAGGGTACGAGTTCGTCTCGCTCTCGTCCCCCCTCTCCTCAAACACTGACCAGTCTGGTTGGTCTGCAGTTGATCCTCCCTCCTCCTCATTGTGTTCCTGTCAGGCTGCAGGAGTGCAACATGATGGAGAGCGACTTCTGGATGGTCTGATGCCTGCTCCTCTTTGTCTCTCTGAATAAGACTAGAAATCGGGTAACAGAAAAAAGGTCCAGATGTCTTTTTTTAAGTGTGACACAAAGAGAGGGACCCACAATGTCCTCTGTCTCACTGCGAGTGGAGGTGTGGACCTTATTAAGGACTACAATGGCTAAACTGACACGAAATAAAGTCATTTCGACTGGAGAGACCAGAGTTGTTAAAGTGTCAAATGGGCTGTGCTCTTATTCTCAACATTAACCTTAAAGCTAATTGAAGTTTGGTGTGATTGGTTCCATTTGAGGTGCTTTTATCAGCAGTATTGCCACATGCAGTAAAAACAATGTATTTACATCATAAATTTAGAGAGATTTTACTGGCTTATTTCTGCTGAACTTCACGTTTTGTTTCAATAAACTCAATTTTATTGTATGGATCAGAATTTGTTAGTGTATTATAAAATAAATGACGATCAGATGTTTATCAATTTATTAATGATTGGCTTTTTTTAGCATTCTTCCCCACCCCCCAAAAAAATATGATGTGTCCAAGAACCTATAAACAGAAAATAAAAAACAGAACAATGAAGCTATAATCTCCTAAAACAGTTTTATTTAGTCTTTGAAGCTAAAGTTGCTAAATTTTATTAACCACTTTCTGAAAATTGTAAGAGTGAACTCAGTAAAGAAAACTGCCAACATTTTGTCTGTGTCTGGGGTTTTAGGACATGGACATCTCGTTCGGCGGCTTCGGATGTTATTAGCCCATTCAATGGCTGCTACTAGTTGTTATCATCCCTATATGTAGAGGTCAGACTGTCCCACCTAACTCCTAGTAAGTTTAAAGGTACGTTATTGTTGTTATTATCGCTGATAATAGGCAGCGTTGCACGGGGGTAAACAGGAAGTGGTTTGTTTCAGCATATGTAACCCTTTTTCTAAACACAACCTTACACCTGACCCAGAGGACCAACCCTAAACTTAACCCCCTTACCCTTGTGCCTAAACCTAACCAAGACCCTAAACCTAATCGCCAGACCCTTTACTCTGAACCTAACCACGTGAGCCTATTGTGAGCGCTAACAACGCTAACGTAGCCTATTATCATCGGTAACAACGCTAGCAACATACCTTTAAACCCACTAGGAGGTACAGGAGTGGGTGGGATGGACTGCCGACTCTGAGTTGAGGGTGAGGTTCTGCCTCAAGTGGAGGAGTTCCAAGTATCTCCGGGTTTAGTTCACGAATGAGGGAAGAATGGAGCGTGAGATTGGCAGACGGTTTGGTGCAGCATCTGCAGTATTGCGTGCTCTGTGCCGGTCCGTTGTGATGAAGAGGGAGATGAGATACAAAGCAAAGTTCTCTGTTTATTGGTTGGTCCACGTTCCTACTCTCACCTATGATCACAAACTCTGGGTAGTGGCTGAAAGAACAAGATTGCAGATACAGGCGGTTGAAATGAGTTTTCTCCAGTGGTTGGCTGGATTCCTCCTTAGAGATGGGGTGAGAAGTTCAGTTATCAGGGAGAGACTTGGAGTAGAGCTGCTGCTCCTCCACATAGGTGGTAAGGATGCTCCCAGGACACCTCTCTATGGATGTGCTTCAGGTATGTCTGACTGGGAGGAGATCCTGGGGTGGACTCAGGAAACGCTGGAGAGACTATGTTTCTTGGCTGGCCCTGGGAATGCATTCTAGTCCTCCTTTAAACGCTGGAAGAGGTGGCTGTGGAAAGAGATGTCTGGGCTTCCCTACTCAAGCTGCTGCCCCCACGTCCCGACTCTGGATCAACCAGAAGATGATGAATGGATACAAGATTGTAATCATCTTAACTCCCACATTGTTGTCGTTGTTTTCTGGGATCACAGAGTGTATTTCTGTTTTGAAATACCCCCAAGCAACTAGTGCCTGGGACAGTTTTGGTGTGTGTGTATAATGCAAAGTTTACACCTGCTGTTCTTGGACAAAGTGGGGCACCAAAGTTGATGTCATAGTGTTCATCTACACAGGGAGTTTTTAGAACATTTTGGGCAGTTGTGCATTTTTTATTATTTTATTAAATTTATTTTTTATTTTTTTGCTGTGCAGATAGCTCCTTGTAAACCAAGTAGTGCAGCAGGGACAAACATACAGATGCAAAAAAGGTACATTCTTTACAAAAGTTACACAAATTTTCTGAATCTCAAGGTGCAGTCTTGGTGAGGAGGGCGTCATGGTTGGATGTCATGGTTTAGGAGCCTCAGGGTCTCGTTCTGCTTTATGTGGATGATGTGGTTCTGTAGGCGTCTTTGGGCCATGACCTTCAGCGTGCACTGGGGCAGATTGTAGCTAAGTGTGGAGCAGCTGGGATGACAGCTCCTCTACAATGTGAGGTCATGGTTCTTGACTGGAAAAGGTTTGAATGTCCCATCTGAGTTAAGGGGGAGGCTTTGCCTCTGCTGGAGGATTTCATGTCTCAGAGTGAGGGGTTTGGGGTCACATTGTTTATCGGTGAAAACGAAACAGAAGACTTTGTAGAGTACGATAAAATGCTGAGTCATGAGTCCAGTTTGGACTCCCTTAAACTGAAATGGGAAGCAGACTTGGAGGAACCCATATCAGACTCAATCTGGAAAAGGATTATTAAGAAGATTTATTCATCTTCAATCTGCCTGAGACATGATGTAATTTAATTCAAGGTGGTGCACAGGCTGCACTGGTCCAAAGACGAGTTGTCCAAGATCAAGGCCGATCTGGACCCAGCATGCAATCATTGCAAACAAACCCCAGCTACACTCTTGCATACGTTCTGGACCTGTCCCAAGCTGCAGACCTTCTGACAATCTATTTTTGACACTTTCTCTGGGGTGTATGGCAGGACTGTACACCCATCACCATACCATACCATACCATACCATACCATACCATACCATACTATACCATACCATTTTATTTATAGAGCACTTAAAACAGCTACAATGCCAACCAAAGTGCTGTACAGACAGAACAACAGACAACACACAAGGCAATATACAAAATGAAGTAAATAAAAAATATAGACATAAAAACGATGCAGATAATAAATATGACAGCAAACCAGTGTGGAGCGTACAGGTTCAAAACACAGATCCTCTCAACTCATCTCACTGTTCAGGGTGGTCCCAGTGGACATGTCCTTCAGCAAACTTGAGAAGGATGTGATTGCCTTTGGCTCTCTTCTGGCCAGGAGGATAATTTTGTACTACTGGAAGGACCCATGCCCCCCACCGTATGTACATTGGACAAGAGAAGTGATGTATCATATTCATCTAGAAAAAAATCAGATACAACCTGGAGGGTTCTGCAGGATGATTCTGGGACACTTGGCAGCCTTTCCTGTCATTTGCAGAAGGGGTGGGAGGGGATTTTGTTCTGTGTTCTTTTGTTCTTAATGTGTTTGTGTTCAGCAAACAAAAAAACTTAATAAAAATACTTTGTTATAAAAAAAAAAAAGCCAAAACATGTCATAAGTCTAAAAGATATTTAACCATATCAGTACAAACCTGAAACAACAGCCAGCCTTAGGGAGTCTCTGTCAGATGCAAATTGTGATCATGAAGATTGTCATGACCTAGCTCATCGAGCGAGGTGGCAACTTTATCATTTTAATGTGTACTTTTGCAATTTGGATGTGCAATTATTTGGATTTTTATTATAAGAAAAGCATGACGCTCCATGAATCAGGCGGTAGAAGACTGTCACTAATAGCACTGTATCATCTGCATAGTACTGTACATGTGGGGAGGTGCTTACTTTAATTTATTGCCTTTTCACTTAATTCTCTCTACTTAACTGATTGTTATGTCTCATTTCTGTAGTGAATGTTGCACTGAATATATGAGCAGATTGAGTTTAGGACAAATTTGCCATTTGTTGTTGAAAATGGTTGAATAATAATAACTTTGGGTTGTAATTTACACGCAGAGCTCAAGTTGCCAAATCAAACTTGGTCTTCTTTCAGAAAGATGAAGACTGAAACACTTGTAGTTTCACATTGGTTTTTATAATTAATGGCAACACACTGAACCATTTCTAGCTAGAGCTGTTCACTTCTTAGTTCGAGATCCTTTTTTTGGCACTGATGATGTCATACTTCAGAGTGTTCATGGAAAATACAGAGGAGACCCGAGTAAAATGTTTATCTTTAATTATTAAGATGAGTATAATGTTTTTTAGACATGAAACATTGAAAACAAGCACTTTCTTACAATTCATGTTAGCCTCAGAAGCCTTCAGCTGTCATGTTTCACTCCGATGAAAGTGGTCATGTTTAGGGTTTTCTCATCTTTCCTGATAATAGATGTTAAATTATAATAAAATGATAATAATAAGGTCATAAAGTTTAGGGAAAGCAGAGGACAGCAGAGTGTAGATGAACAAATATTGTGTTTCCTTTTTTTCAAAAGGTAACAAAATAAACTCAGCAACATTTTTAAATCTCACAGATTAACAAGCAGTGGGTTATTATTAGTTTGCTTCAAATAAAAGGCTACAATGGGAACATTCATGTTACCTTTTAATGAGGACTTTAGCAAAGAACCAATTTGTGGCTCATGTCTGACAGTCCGAGACATTTTCTCTAACTTACAAATTTCTCCTCAAACTAACTCGAGGACTTTATTTTCACCTTTAAAAAAATAAAGGCACATAGCCAATTTTTTTTTCTAATTTTTCTTATTTTAGCACCCTATTTCCAGGAGCCATCACTCTGACAAGTGCTGGTATTTTAAGGTTCTCTCCGTCCTGTCTCTGCTGTAGGTAAGTTACGATGTGTGTGTGCATGTGTGTGTGCACGTGTGCTGACAGTACAGGGAGGTGCAGATGGTGCGACGTGGCGGTCTGACCGCGGTGAGGTTTGTGAGGTTCAGCTGTCGACCTCTCACCCCCTCAGCTCTGACCTTGTGCGCCTCTGATCACCGTCTGGCTACGGCTCATTATGACAAACTCCACGCTGCTTCACTCTCACAACAATTACCAACCGCTCCTCCTGAAATAGAAAAAAGCCTTAAATGTCCCTGATAAAAGCTGACGGTACTTTCAGTACCTCTGGATCTGCTCCACTGCCACTAATTGAGCTCCTGTTTTCTCCTCTTCGTGACGAAGGGTGTTCGCAGATGACCTCGTAAGAAACCTTGTCAGCAGATTTCATTTGTCACAGGAGCAGGGGTGTCGTTTCCATGTGGTGTGTGTGTGTTAGCGCGCGTACGTGCATGCGTGGAGCTTGGAAAGCTATGAGTACTCCAGAGTTTTATTTATAGGCGGAGTGTCAAAGCAGCACGAGGCCAAAGTCATTTACATTCAATGCACCAGAGCGTAATATGAAGAAGCTGCTTATTGCTGCAAAATATGGCTTTAAAGGAATAGTTCAGATGTTTCCAAGTGAGGATTTAACCCAACCTCATTTTGGAGAACTATAGTTAAAGACATGAGTGACATCCTGTCAGAATTAAAGTTTATTCCTTCAAATTGAGGTCATTCAAACAGCTATCTATAACAGGTAAGATATTAACTGTTCATAATATTTCCACAAATCCCCCCCCCCCCCATTTAAAGGTCTGAACTATCCCTTTAAGGGGTTTAATTTGGGAGCAGCACATTAAAACACAATCCAGAACTTTAAACTGCCTGTAATAAACCGACGTAACAGAAAACACTCCCTGATTGATGCACATCACCCTCCGCTGAACAACAATCTGTTGGAGCTCAGAGTTTGTGTTGAGGATGACTCTCAGCTACTCCATCCCGTTTTAGTTCAGTGTGTGAAAAACAAACTGAGTTAAAGCCATTTTGTTTGTTCTTGAATCAAATTGACTCCTAGAGTTAAAAACTGCTGTTTCTGTGAAAATGCAGAGTAAAGATGAGCGCTTTGATTACATTTGTCAACAACAAAAAAAGCTGAATTTATAAAATTATAATGATCAGAAGAAAAAGTAAATTGGCAAAACATTAGTTATAAATGGACTGTACTGTAACTTAAATTTAAAACTATAAAAACAATAACTAAATGCTAGAACTAGCTAAACAAATGCTATATACTAAAACTAGTAAAACAGTAGCTAAAAGCACAAAGTAGCAAAGACTGCATCTAAAAGCTTTAACATACAAAACAGTAGCTATATACAACTAGCAAAATAGTAGCTAAAAGCTATAACTAGCAAAACAGTAGTTTAAAAGCTAAATCTGAAAAAAGTAGGTATAAGCTAAAACTAGTAAAACAGTAGCTAAAGGCAAAAACCTATCAATAGTAACTTAAAAACTAAAACCAGTAAAACAAGAGTTTAAAATTAAAACTAGAAGAAAAAAAAAACAATAACTAAAAGCTAGAAATAGCAAACTGTAGCTAAAAGCTAGAACTTACAAAACAGTAGCTATAGCCTATACTAAAACTAGCAAAACAGTAGGTAAAAGCTCAAACTGGAATAAAGTAGGTAAAAGCTAAAACTACTAAAATATTAGCTTAAAATAAAAACTAGAAAAACGATAACTAAAAAGCTAGAACTAGCAAAACTGTAGCTACAACTAGCAAAACACTAGCTATAGCAACAAAAAATAGCAAAACACTAGCTAAAATCTAAAACTATGAAAACTTTAGCTATGTACTGAAACTTACCAAACAGTAGCTAAATTCTAAAACTAGCAAAATGGTAGCTAAAAACGAAATTTTGCATAACAGTAGCTAAACTAAAACTATCAAAACAGCTAAAAGCTCATAGTAGCTAAACTGTAGCTATAAACTAAAACTTACCAAACAGTAGCTATGTTCTAAAACTAGCAAAACTGTAGCTTAAAGCTAGCTCTAGCAAAACAGTAGCTAAACGTTAAACCTAGCAAAATAGTAGCTTAAAACTAAAATTTGGATGATGATTTGAAAAGTTCTATCCTGTTCTGTTCTGAAATCCTGTTTTTGTGTGTGTTTTCCCCTAAATGATCACTAAACTGATGCAGAATAATAATAATATGTATGTTTAGAGGCCAGACCTCAGAACACTGAATTACTTTAAAGCTTTTAATATCACCACAAGTTGACAAAAATAAGAAATGATCAGATTTTATTTCAGATTTTGACATAAAACTAAACCCAACTCATGTTGTTTGTAGATTTTCTTACATCTACAATATAAAGTAAAACATCCAATTCATCAAGCAGACGTACTTCTGACAAGTATCTGTCAGCTGCTTCTGGCCTTGATGGACCTCGTTCTTCTTTTTCTTCAATCGATATGAAGAAAAAAGCCGAGCATTCACAAACATTCAGCTGATATCCAATCGCAGCTCGTCTCTGCACTGCTGAAGCCCTTTTTAGTTGAAAATAGAACAAACCAACATATCAGATGTTGAAACTGAGACACTTTTACTGCATTTTTGAATAAAAAAAGAAAAATCTGTTTGTAATTTGATGCCAGGAAGAGTTTAATTTGTTCAGGAACAAATTAAAGACTCTGCTGGATTGTCTGTTTTAAAACAAATTCATGAAATTAGATGCTTTTGTTCTGAAATGTTTATGTTTTATCACTAATCCTGTAAAATGTCAAACCTACTAAGTCACATTAATACATTATGGTTTTGGTTGGTGATGTATTTGGACTTTGAGTTTTGCACCGTGATTGTTATTCTGATGGCAGATAATCCTTCGGTTTGCATCATCCTGCTGAAATAACCAGTTCTGGAAAGCATTTTGAAGTATTTATACTGTGAACTGCAACAACTGTTGTTCGTAAACCTGTCTCGTCAGAACTTTATGGTTCTCATCCTCTTTAGGATCTGAATACAGTAAATTCCTAAAAGTAAATAAAACATCTAAACCAGTTTGAATTTGTCCGAATCTGTGTTTTCCCTTTGTCGCCTTGTGTTTCCAGCCATTATACTATTTTTCCACATCTCTGCTCCTCTGTCTGGCCACGCCCTCTTACACCTGCTCCCTGTCTCACCTGTCACAGCTGCAGTCACTTCTCTCATCAGCCCCCGTCCTTATCGTCCACCAGCTTCAGCTGAGCGGGGATCGTTCCTTTCACCACCTCCTTGTGCCTTGCCTTTGGGTTTTATAAGTTTTGTTGTCACGACAGACTTTTGTTTGTGATTAAAATAGAGTTTACTGTATTTTATTTTTGAAGCTCCTCGTGCCGGTCAGCACGCTTGAGTCCAACTTACCTCTGAAACTATGACAGATTAGACCCCCCCCCCCCCGCCCCCTCCTAAAAGGCAGCAGGGCTTCTAAAATCTTGGGCAAATGGTTTTGTTTTTAAGGTGTTAACTCAATAACAAAAAGTCCTCTCTCCCGGTAATTTTTAGATGTGTTTCTGAGCCCATGCAGTGATTTCCACCACGCAGTCTGTAGTGAACATAACGATGATCCAAATGCGACAGAGCCAGAAAGTACAGAAAACAAAAGACTTTTACTGAATTAATCAAAGAAGAAGAAAAAGAACCTGATTGTGCTGATTTTATTATATTCACTGATATCTGGTCAAAAAAAAAATTGTGAAAAAGTAAAGTTTAAACTAGAAAATCTCTAAAGACAGTTTGAAGGGTACCAGTGCAGCTAAAACACAAAAACTAAATGAATCCAACATTACGTTTGTCATAATTTAATCTCAGAAAGAAACGCCTCCATTTTGATGTATAAACTGTTTTAGGAATGCAGAAAAATTAAAAAAAGACACTATAAAGCTGCTGTCAGTGGCTCAATGTGGTTACCATGGCAACAGCGCACCTGTGTCTGTCACTCACTGATAGCCATGAGGCAGGCAGAAACAAACTGCAAAACAAAGCCTCAAACCAACAGTCACCATGTGAAAAATACGAGTTGGGTGTTTAAAATACTTGAACAGTCAGCAACAGAAGACAGAGATGGTCCTGTATACGAATTTTCACGTGTCTGTTTCCAAATATCCTCTTTGCGCCGTGATGAGGGGAGCAATAAGAGCGGAGAAAGCAGGAGAACACTGGATACATGATATGTATAGTATTTTTAGAAATAATTATGTACCAAATAAGGTCTATTGTTTCAAGTAGTCTAAGATCACTGTAAAGCCCAATCTGTAATAACACAACAAGGATGAATCAGAATTTTATTTACCATAGACACTTTTACGTCTATGGTGAATAAAATCCTGATTGGCAGAATCTAGATGAAGTGATAGAGGCTATTCCCAGAGAGGAGAGAGTGATGATTGGAGCAGGAAGGAGGAGAAGGAAACTGGGGGGGATGAGGAAGTGATGGGTACATTTGTCAAGGAAAGGAACCAGGAAGGACAGATGGTGATGGATTTTGCCAAGAGAATGGAGCTGGCTGTAGTCAACACTTATTTCCAAAAGAGAGAGGAACATAGTGTGACGTATAAGAGTGGTCATAGAAGAGGAAATCTGATGACTACCACATGACTGGGCTACTACAACAACAGTAATTAGAGAGATAGGTAGGAAGGTACTTGATGTGTCATCTGGACAGGGAAAAGATGATAAGAAAACCTGGTGGTGGAATAGTGAAGTGCAGGAAGCTATTCAGAGAAAGAGGTTAGCCAAGAAGAAATATGACAGTGAGAGGACTGAAGAGAGAAGACAGGAATATAAGGAGATGCAATGTAGAGCAAAGAGGGAGGTGGCAAAGGCAAAGCAGAAGGTGTATGACGAGTTGTATGAGAGGCTGGACAATAAAGAGGGGGAGAAGGACTTGTATCGATTGGCGAGACTGAAGGATCAGGCTGGAAAGGATCTGCAGCAGGTTAGGCTTGTTAAAGATAAGAATGGTAATGTTCTAACAAGTGAGGAGAGTGTGACGGGAAGATGGAATGAGTACTTGGAGGAGCTAAGGAATGAAGAGAATGAAAGAGAAAGAAGAGTAGAGGTCATAGAAACTGTGGACCAGGAAGTGGGAAAGATTAGTGAGGGTGAAGTGCAGAAAGCTCTGAAAAGAATGAAAAAGGGGAAACGGTAGGACATGATGACATACCAGTGGAGGTCTGGAAATGTCTTGGCAGTAAAGTTTTTGACTTAAATATTCAATGGTATATTAGAGGGTGAGAAAATGCCTGAGGAATGGAGAAGAAGTGTGCTGGTGCCCATTTTTAAGAACAAGGGTGATGTACAGAGTTGTAGCAACTACAGGGGAATTAAGTTGATGAGTCACACAATGAAGATCTGGTGTGGAAGCAATACTTAGACGATAGGTGACTGGTTTCATGACGAGAATGAGCACCACAAATGCCATATTTGCTTTGAGGATGCAAATGGAGAAGTACAGAGAGGGTCAGAAAGAACTCTATTTAGAAAAAGCATATAGCAAGGTGTCGATGGAGGAGGTGTGGTATTGCATGAGGAAATCTGGAGTGGCAGAGACTTGTTAGACTAGTATGTTAGACTGACAGCAGGACATTGGTGAGATGTGCTGTAGGAGTGAAAGATAGCTTCAAGGTGGAGGTGGGAGTGCATCAAGGATCAGCTCTGAGCCCCTTCTTGTTTGCTCTGGTGATGGACCGACTAACAGATGAGGTCAGGCAGGAATCCCCGTGGACTATGATGTTTGCAGATGACGTGATCTGTGGTTAGAACAGGGAACAGGTGGAAGAGAACTTGGAGAGGTGGAGGTATGTAAGACAGAGTACATGTGTGAATAAGAGGGAGGCCGGTGGAACAGTGAGGCTCCAAGGAGCAGAGGTCACAAAGGTGCAGGACTTCAAGTACTTGGGGTCCACTGTCCAGGAAAAAAAAAGAAGATTCATACTTACAACTTTTAAGCTTCACTTTTCTGCCAGTAACATGCAACTATGGATACATGATGCTGTCACAGTCATGAAAATGGATGTAGCTTTAGTGCATTTTGCTTTTTAAACGAGTGGCACTTTGTTTTGAAGACTTTTACAATGTTTGGAATTACATCTAAAGTTAATAAAGCACATTTTGTTCCATGCGGCTCAGGCCCCCGGGAGGGAATATGATGAGTTCCACTCAACAATATCATCCAGTGATTCTTATATCTGCATTAAATGCATTCTGCGTTCCTTCATCTCTAGCCCCTGATTGCTGGGTGCAAACACATCTCTTGTGTAATTGCCTCTTATGCCTGAGAGCCCATTTATCTGTGCCGCCATGCTGCGTCACGCGCCTCGAGTCTCACTTCTCCTCCACATTTCTGCAGTGGAAACGTCAGGAATGTATTTTCACTGGACTAAAGCTGAAAACCTGCTGTTATTCACAGAGATGCTCCATCCTTGTTTTCTTTGTGCATATAAATATAGATATATCTTATTTTTTGTCCTGTTCTGTGGAGCTTTTTATCAGACATGCATCATACTCAACAGAATCCAGCAGTTTGCCCTGACCTTAAATAAAACTGGAAGAGAAACAAAAGGAGAAAAATTATTATTCAAAACCAGGGGTGCCCAATTCTGGTCCTTGAGCGAGGGCCACTATACTGCATGTTTTACCTGTTTCGCTCCTTCAACGCACCTGATTCAATGGTTAAATAACCTCTTCATGTTCTGCAGAAGCCTGTTAATTCCAGTCAGGTGTGTTGGAGCACAGGGACCTCTAATGCAGGTGCAGCTCGTTCCAGCTGTGGCTCGATGGCACCCTCTGCTGGACAAAAGCAGAACTGTAGCTCCTCAGTACTGTGCGCACGTCCAAAACCAACCCTGGGCTTGTTTTACTTGTGGCTCGCCTCTCTACCCTGTTAGCAAAATATCTAATGCACCTTATGAGGTCATCAATGGATGTACAACCAAATAACTTTTGGTGTTAAACCTATTGAGACGGGCGCCACAGCTTCAAAGATGGCAGACAGGAAATCCAAGATTCAATGATTACTTTAAAAAGAGTTTAGAGGAATTTTGCTGACACACAAACAAGGTTGATGTCAACAGTTAATGTCAAAATATTGGTCTAGTATGTTCACAAAGTGTAGCTCTCAGTAAGAGTTAGGGATCAGTCTTGGCTTTAACTGCTAAATGTCAGCTCTGAGTTGCAGCCATTTGTGGCAACCATCTTGAATTGCATCAACTCTAAAAGCAGCCGTAAACATATGTTTAAGGATTACTTTCTACTAGAGTTAATAAAGTTAGTAGATTGTGAGATATTTTGCTAACAAACAAACAAGCGCAAACACTTTTATCATCTACTTTTTAATTCCCTGCTTTAATTTCCATCTCACAAACTTCCACACACAAAAAGTGAACCTGTAGACGAGGCTCGTCAGTCATTCTGCTCAGCTCTTTGTCCGTGATGTTTCTGAAAGTTTCCTTGGAATCAGTCCGCTGGTTAATGTGATATTTTGCTAACACTGCAGACAAATGAACACGGCCACACAAAGAAACAAACACCATTGCTCTTTGTCCTTCAGCAGCAAATATAATTGGTTTTGTTTTATCTGCATCTGAAACGGTTTAGTTCTTTTCTAGACGTGGTTCTGCTTCATGCAGCAGTTAAGAGTTTTATTGCAGGAGCTCAGTTCTGCAGAACCTGCTGCTGCTCCGTGTCACGGAGAGAGAACAAAAGAGAAGCAGAGCCGAGGAGAAGCAAAGAGGCGAACAAAATAAAATCAGAACGTTTGGAGAAGGGCTTGTTCACGCGCTCAGTGGGATCTGACTGAGACACATTACAGCATATATATATATATATATATATATATATATATACTGCAGTTGCTAAATATAATTTGAGAGAGCAGTCGTTTAGAGTTGAAACAACTAAATATGAGCAAAGAGTCACACAAATAAAAATAAAAAGCTTGACAATTGTAAAATACACAAGTTTATATTTCACGTGCAACATTAAAATTAGTAATTAGTTTACAAAATTAAAACAGAAGTTCAGCCTTTGACTCGATTCAGAACGCTGTTTGTGTTCGTTTACTTTTGAGCTCAGCATCAAGCATCAGACCCAATAAACTACAAAATGATGTAAATTTAAGTTAACAATAAAGTAGATGTGTTAAAGTGGGAAAGAGTATGAACAGTTAGTATCCTACCTGTTGTAGATAGCTCTTTGAAGAAGTGCACTTTGAGCAAATAGTTTAATTCTGTTCAGACGGATGAGCTAACAGCTAGCACAACCAGAAGAAAAGTGGACTGCTGCCACCTTGACAAGCAAAACAACACTTCATAAGAGTTCCTGTGAACATTATATCAATCAACCTTTATTTATACAGGTAAATCCCATTGAGCCTCGAGGACTCATTTACAAGAGAGACCTGATTTCAACAAAGAAAGATGACAACAATGGACAACAGCAACAACAATAAGCAGTTATAAAAACTCATACTACAGTTTTTTTTGTTTTTTTTTTAACAAATAGGATGGCTAAAAGGAAAAAGGTAACAAAACAAAAAACAGCTAGATTCCAAGACAAATGTATAAAACTAAAAACAGGAACATGTCTGCATTGGTCCCTGCCAGGAGTCCAACAGATTCTTAAAGCCACTTAGAGAGGTCAAGGTCGAGAGCTTCAAATCTTTTTGTAAGATATTCCAGGAAACAGGAGCGGAGTAGGAGAAGGCCCTTTTGCCTAGTTCAGTCCTCACTGAGGGAACACTGCAGGTAATAATGTCCTGAGAGCGCACTCCGTAGCTGCACTCACGCAGAGACAAGTAGGAGGAGATGTATGAAGGCAGCAGACCAAGAAGTGATTTAAAGATGAAAATGTACCAGTGAGAGAGTCTGCGTGAAGTTAATGATGTCCAGTTAACCAATGAATACAGGGTGCAGTGGTGGGTACGATAATCACAGCCAGTTATGAATCTTAGTGCACCATGATAGACAGCATCCAACATCTGCAGGGTTCTTGTAGGAGCGTTCATGTAAATAATATCACCAAAATCAATTGAGGGAAGGAAAGTCACAGATACAAGGCGTTTTCTAGCATTCAGGGTTAGACAGGATTTGTTTCTGAAAAAGAAACCCAGTTTAACTTTCAGTTTCTTTACCAAGTTTTCCATATATAAAATCTCTTTAACTCCTTCGGGATGGTTGCTCCATCAGAAATGTTAGGAGAGGCTCTTTCATAGAACAGTTCTGCCAATTGGCCTAAAGACCCGTCTTTAATGTCTTTAAGCTCCCTCTGTCGTTCATAAATCACAGATGGAGCTCGTCCAGCAGAGACCCAGGAATGAAGCGACTGTAGTGAACCTGATCTGACCCTGATCTGACCCTGATGACCTCAAATCTATCAGATGGACAGAGACTGCTATTTTCATTGATCTGAATGCAGTCTGAGCCATCTGGTGACTTTCTTTCTTGAATTAATCAAGCAGAAAAGACAATTCTCTATAATCATTTACTGTTTTACAAATGTTTGATAATCAAATTGTGTTAGTTCCATTCAATGCTTACAGGTTGGAAAGAACTACTCATTTTTATTTTACATAAGCAGTAAGTAATGATTTTTATTCCTCATTCAAAGAAGAAATCAGGTTAATATGCATTTCTTGATTTTCTGTCTGAAATGAGCCAAGCAATGTAAGTGTGTTAAAGGTCGGTTTTCGGTCAACTAAAATGTTTACCGAGAAAGATGTCATGTTTAAACTTTTTCAGAAGATTATAAGTGTGAGACTCCACGGAGTCTGAAGTCCTACAATAATCTTTCTGTTCGTTACTAAACAATCCTTGATTTTTAATAACATCTTACATCATACACCACACCTCTATTCCTGGTCCATCGACCAATCAAAAGCTCTCAAATGAACCGGAAGTCGACCCATTTAAAATGTGGCAACTTCCCAGTTCATGTTAGAATTCAGGAGAATTCAGGAGAATTCAGGAGAATTCGGGAGAATTCGGGAGAGTCTGGAGTCTGATAGTTCCAGAGGCTGAGGAGATGAAGAACTAGAGAGTTGCTGGAGTTGAAAGATTCTGTTAGAGTCTGAGAAGTTCTGAAGAATGAAAGGAGTTCATGGTTCTTGGGTGCAAACGCATTCAGGATGATCCAGAGACGTTTTGGGATTATAATTTCTGTTTGAAAACCACGTACGACTCCCCGAGGGTTTGGTAGTTCTCACGGAGACGCTGAAAAGAGTCAGAAAGGAACCTACACCGACGCTGAGTTCATCATCAAGGTAGATGGTTCTATTTTCGACCAAGTGTACCGTGGGCAAGCTGATATCTGATGGAGCGTGCAATTTCTGGTCAAACAGATTAATTCCCTCACATATTTCTCTGTAAGATAAATCTCCATTTCATCTTAAAACTCTCCTCTTTCTCATAAAATCAGTACAGATATTTTAGAAATATCTGAAGCAAAGTCCTCGATCACCGCCGAGTGATCGATGCTCATTTTCTGTGAAATCACTGTTATTGCTTTACACTATTCCACCAAATTAATATAAACAGTGTGCCGTAAAACGCTTTATTCTGTTTACTACTACATACTGGTGGCCCGTTAACGTGCTCATAAATGACTGTAAAAACGTGTAAGATTGATTTTTAAATGTTGGCATGTTGATAAAATAACAGTTTATCAGCTGTGATTGAAACGCAGCCGGAGCTGCACCGCCTGAAGCGAAACGCTGCATGTTTTTAAGCGTGTTGGTCTGTGATGCTCAGAAAGCTCACAGAAATACTGCAGCTAGTGATGTTAGAAGCTGAAATTGTGTCATAAGTCTTTATGAAAGCTGAAATTGTACGTCTGTTATGTTAACTAAGAGCTGATGAGCTGTGAAAAACGCTGCATTCTGTTTAAACTGAGGTCCAAACGGACGGGAGTTCGGTTCTGGACCGGCTCGGTTCTGGAGGTTCGAACGAGTTGTTTTAGATAGCTAGAAAGACGTTTTGTCACGGAGCGCCGTCTCCGTGCAGCTCAGGGAGTTGATTCGTTACAATTTTTAACAGAAAAAGTGCATTTTGACAGTTTAAAAGACGAAAAGCTGACGAACTATTTTTCAGGCTAAACCTAGCATGCTGGCTGAAAACGCTTTCCTGATTGGTTGAATATTGCTGTGTGGAGCGCTCTGATTTGCTGAGAAGGTTGACTGACGTGGCTACGTCATCCCCTCTCAACCCTGCGCTGCTTTGCCATTGGTGATTTCAGTCACGTGACCCGGAAATGAAATTCGTTTTCATAGGGAAAAAAAATCTGCTTTTTAAAGCTGAAAAGCGCTTTTAAAGTGATTTTGATACGCTGGTTAAATGCTTCGAAGCATATTCGCTGAAATTTTGCCACGTTAGAGTTTAAAATCCGTCATAAAATGATGTTTTTAAAACAACGCTAGCGATGCTAATTTTAAGCTAACGACCGGAGCCTTCACTACGCTTAAAATCACTAAATAAAGCTGCAATATTGTTCCACAAAAACTCATGTTCATGCTAAGAAGTCGTGCTTGTTGAAATTTTGCCACGTTTGTGTAAAAAATCCGTTCAGAAATGTTGATTTTAACCGAGTTTAGCCGAAGCTAACTTCAAGCTAAGCGGCTAACAACAGGATGTCAACCGAACGCCACAGGAAGTTATAGCTCCCCTAGTGGACAACACAAACAGTGTCGGAGTTAAATTTTGTTGAGGTTGTACTGACACCTTCTGGAGAAGACGTGGGATCACAGGTTTCACTTCGTTTTTAGGTAAAGAGTGAAATTAGACGTTTTTATTTTTCTGTAAGGCAATTTTTGAGTTAACAAACTTCCTCAAAGCTGAATAACACTGTTATCTTGCATTTTAAAAGTTAAAAAAGGTATTTATGCAAAGAGCATTTACCAAAGCGACTTTTTCACTGGTAATCCCTTAAATAGGTACAAAATAAAGTTAGGAACTTTTTTAAAAAAATAGAAACGGTTCAAATATTCACAGAGTTGAAAAGTTTACTCATTTTGCTTGAAAGATAATACACGTTTAATTACAAAATCACTAAATAAGAGTAAACTTATCAGGAAAAAGAGATTTTTCTGTTTAAGTTGCCACCTAAACAAATACATCTTCCTATTTAATTTTAAATAGAAGCTTTACAGGAGGACAGGAGTAAATACAGTTTTTCTGAAGGAGGGACTGATTAATCCTGATACATCATCAACTTTTCTTTTCTTTTCACAACTTAGTTCTATGAGTAACTGTTAAAATAGCAAATTTCTGGAACAGAACGGTTTAAAAAACGCTTTAAACTGATTTGCTGTGAGACTTTTTAGAAAATTGCAGGTTTATAAAAAATTCAGTGCTTCAGAGTAAAATACACTAAAAAGCGTTTGGTAACTTAGTATCTGTTGAAAAATAAGCACAAAAAGTAACACTGCCAGAAGAGCATTTACTTAAATATTCATGAATTGGGGTAAAACCTGAGAAAGGTACCCACATTTGAATAAGTTGACTTATAACAGTACTTCTGTGTAAACCCAAAAAGCTAATAAGTGTGAAAACTCATTGACTCGAATACAAATATTTACCTGTAAAATATCTGAAGCTTGCAACTGTTAAAACAGATAAATTGCTACACAGTGAAAACATGACAGGTGTGTTAGAAAAATATTTTGATCCAAAAGGAATGGCGGACTGCTTGGAGAATGCGTTCGCGCTTCTGACAACGTCCTTACATCCATATATGATTCAGACAGAGCGCATGAACCCAAAAGAGTTAGTGGACAATCTGAAGGAGGTTGCAGAAAGTGTGACCTCTACAGAAATTACAATGCCAAACTATGAAAAGCTGGCTAAAATTGCAATTTTGCTGAAAGGATCATTCTATAAGGTTGTTGAGAAAGCTGATTACCTTACAATAAGGTTAAACAGTGAAAAAGAGGTGGTTCAGAGAATTGAAGAACACTTCCTTCAATTTAAAAGTGAACACGAAATCCTCACAAGAAAACATTCTGAACAGATGCTTCAATCACAGCAAAATGCAAATGCAGAAATTGATTCGCTGAATAGCAAAATAGATGTGCTTAACAAAAAGCTGGAAGAACTCAGAATGGATAAACACATATTGCAACAGCTAAAGATGCGTTTAGAAAGTGATTGTCATACATCACAGGAACGCTTAAAAACATGTGAAGAAAAACTACGAGCGGCAACAAACAAGATTTCTGACGTGGGGCGAGTTGAAGACCGTGGACAGAGTCCAGGCCACCCACATACACCTCAGAAAGACGTTGTTACACTTCCTGCTCTTAATCCACCCTCACATAAAGTGGTAGGAACAGACCTGAACAGGCCTCCTCCACCAAACATGCAACAGAGTGCATGGCAACTTCCTCTTTCAATGGATGTTCTGTTAAAACTCTCAAAATATGTACAACGCTTTGTACCTGAACCGATGGGTTCAACTGAAACAAAAGCGTACCTCAGAGATCTGGATTTCAGATTGAGATCTTATCCTAACGCTACGGTAGAAGATAAAATCAGTCTGATACGACTCACTTCGGACAGAGAGGTGTATACCTTCATCGAGCGTCTACCAGATGCAACGAGAAGAGATTACAAACTTCTGTGTGAAGCTTTGATTAAAGAGTATGATACCTGCACAGGACCAGCTGGATATCCAGCCGCAGAAAAGGTCACGCAGGGTAAAGCTGAACATCCAAAAGTTTATTACAAAAGAATCTTCCAAGCTTATTTTGGTAACAAAAATGAAACCGGGATGGAGGAAGATGAAGGTTTTAAATTTGTTTTCGGCAAAAATCTCCACCCTGACATACAAACGTCAGTGCAAATGATGGCAAATTACAGAGAAAAATCCATCAGTGAGATTAAACAGTGCGCTGTGAACGTGTTTGAGGCACGTTGTCATGCCAAGACGCCCATAGAAGTGTTTCCTGGTGTAAAGGTTAAACCCCACTCCCTAGAATTAGAAGGAAGGCGTTCATCGCCACCCCCTCCTAAAAAAGGAGAAAAAAGGCAGTATTTTCAGACTAACAAACCGCATCATGAAGGTGCACGCTGGGACAAAAAGGCTCCTCCTTCAGAGGACGAACGTGATTATCGTAAATGGGACCAGCGGAGGACGCAAAAAATTGGGAACCGAGAGGAACCCCAAAAAGACGTACCTAGCCGCCCCCCACCTCGGACGAAACGTCCAGAGGCGAAAAAATCACAAAAATCCCAGAAAAAAGGCCCTCTACCTCTGAGCTCGGAAGAGACAGAAAAATTGCGTGAAATGTTAGAAGACTTGAAACACACTGACAAGGGAAGCCGACCAAAAGCACTATGCAGTGAGATACTCACTACTACATCTCTGGGCGCGAATGACAACACTACAGATGTCGGTGAAACACACCAAGACGTTGCTGTTGTTGCCTCAAACAACCCCTCATCGGATGAAAGGGGGGTAATCACACACACAAACGATGACGAGTCATCGCAGGCTGAACACGCAGAAACAGCTACAGCTGTGCTAACGGTTCAGACAAACCAAGATTACACAGATAAATCTGAACGCGTGAAGAAGCGTCAGAAAAAAACCAAAAGGTTTCTGTGTAACTTTATCAGAAAGGGGGCCGCCAAAAAGGCGTACCTGTCAGTAACACTCGAAGGTGTCCTCAC
>NC_056503.1:35722368-35758061 GCF_014905685.2 Nematolebias whitei
ATCTGAAGCAAAGTCCTCGATCACCGCCGAGTGATCGATGCTCATTTCCTGTGAAACTTGTCTGTTATTATTTTCATATTTTGCCAAATTAATGTAAATGTTTGATGTTAAACTTTGATTCTGAAAATAAATGACCGCATTGATTTGATGGGTCAAAGATAAATAACGTCTCTCGTTACATTTCTGTTAAATTCAATGCACGACATTACACAGTCAGAAAGATGAGGAACTCGTGAAAAAGTATGCATATATATCTCATATATTGTCATACTACACGAGCATCGCAGAACCAAGAGAGGCGTGGAGCAGAACTCAGCTGGGTTGACGTGAAGCACAATGCACTAAATGTGTGACGGACGTGGCATTTTAAAAACACGATGAATTAACTCAGTTTAGCGATCCTCTGTGGTAAATGTTTTTTTTTTTTTTCAAACCAAATACAAATTCGCTGCGTGTCATCGTTTATCCTCCCTCTGAGATAAATCTGTTTGTTGTTGTTCAAGCCTTCAACTGGTGGTCCCACAGGCCAGATGTCATCACTTCAGCTCATTAATGAGCTGCAGCACTGGTTTACCTTTTCACATGTCCAATTTTTTGGCTTTTTTATCACCTCACTTCATGGCACGAAGGCACACCAGAGGTGGATTGGCTTCAACCCCCCACCCAAAAAAAAGTCACAGTGAGGCGTTCAGGTGTGTTTTGTGAAAGAACTTGATATTTCTGCTGGAGGTGTTCGAGGCCGCTTAAGTGCTACAGCTAGCTGATGCTACTGCTGTTTGTGCTTTGGATTAGCAGCCCAGTCCACATTAAAACCTTTCCCTCTCAGGTTGACCCCTTTTATATGTAAACCTTAGGTAGCTTGAACCGGATCCATCTGGATCCTGAATGAAGACCCACCTGATGAACTGATGTGACCCCACACCTGCATCAGAGCTCTGAATGTTTCCAGGTAAAAAAAATGTCCAGTTCCATTGTTGGCAAAGATAATTGCCAGCAAGTGGCATGGTGGTGAAGCGGTTAGCACTGTTGCCTCACAGCAAGAAGGTCAGAGAGTCGCCTCCAGGTCTGGGGAGTTTCTTGGTGGAGTTTTCATGTTCTTCTCATGGGTTTCTCCAGGTACTCTAGTTTCCTCCCACTTAGTCTTAGCAGCATTATGTCGCGTTACGTTCGCCTAATTAAACACAGAGATGACATCATCGTAAAATCTTTCATCTTTAGCTGGTAAAACTTATTCAGAGATAAGATGACCAAAATGTGCCTCAAATGGATTTGAACTGTGTTAACGTGAAAATGATGATGAAGTCCAGGTGTGTGACTTCACTGTACATCTTACAGAAACAGGAGCAGAGCGTGTGAATGCACCGAGTCAGAGCTGAACTCTTGCAGATGGATATTTAACAGCAGACCTGAACGGCCTCTTTGGGTGCAGCCTGGGACACTTTTAAGAGGAAACTCTTTAATACGTCAAACAAACAAAAAAAGTGTAATGTGAAATTGACGACAAAGCTCATTAACTGCATCCATTATGAAATTTCTGAGAATAGATTTGTTTAAAAACAGCAGCAATCCACTTTGTTCTGGTCAATTCGCTCCAAGTTAATAACCAAACTGCGAGCATCCAAAGAGTGATCTACAACAGGTAAGATATTAACTGTTCATACTATTTTCACAGAAGTGCACTATAAGAAGTAGGAAGCTGAGAAATTGATCTCTTTTGAATTATCAAACAATCTCTGTCACCAGATCAGATGAGGTCATCCGCTCACCCGTTAGTCTCGTTGGAGTCTCATTTCCGTCGTGACGACAGCTGAGAGTGATAAATGGTCGCTCACGTCACCGTGGATGACATCCTGCCTCATGCACACACAGTTTATTCAGCCTGCCACAGCTCTGTGTGTCCAGGCTGTACGACATGAGCACGTCAACATGACTTTTACATGTTTAATAGTAGACGGAGGCGGACAACGTCTAAAGCAAACTAATAGCTCCGATTTGACTGTGAGCATCCTTCAAACTCCTGTCAGCTGTTCCCAGAATGAAGATGGCTGCTGCATTAGAGGGCAGGATCGATTCAACAGCTGAGTGACAGCAGAGGGAGATATGCAGGGAAATTAAAACTTCACTCCAGTTTGCTCCAGCAGGGGAACACCCACCCCCACCACCACCCTGTCCTTTAATCTGTTTGGCAGTGGTGATTTTAGCCTCTTTATGGGGGTGCTCAAGCATCCCTAAATTTTATCTCAGCACCCCTGAAAAATAAAGTAAAAAAAAGAAAAATATATATATACACACACTGTGTATATGGTAAATGGACTGTACTTATATAGTGCTTTTCTACCTTATTAAGATACTCAAAGCGCTTTACACTACAATCCATACAAATATATACAATACAAAAATGTATAATATGGAAAAAGCTCAGCGGTCGACATCATCAGCCGCTGAATACAACAGTGATAAACAGGAAGTACCACATGTTCATCTGTACGAAGGTAACTGCAAGTAAATCCTCCATTTTCTGTCATAATTATATTAGTGGTTCAATTAAAGGCTAATGCTTCAAGCTAGTTGTGCTTTGTTTTGTTTGTTTTAAATGTAGATATATGTTACAACTTCTGGTTGAATAAGTTTAGTCTTATTAAGACACTAAACTGATTTTGTACAAAGTGTTCATTAGGTTGTGTAATGTACAGGTCCTTCTCAAAAAAATAGCATATTGTGATAAAGGTCATTATTTTCCATAATGTAATGATAAAAATGAAACGTTCACATATTTCAGATTCATTGCACACCAACTGAAATATCTCAGGTCTTTAATTGTTTTAATACTGATGATTATGGCATACAGCTCATGAAAACCCAAAATGCCTGTCTCAAAAAATTAGCATATTTCATCCCACCAATGAAAGACAAGTGTTTTTAATACAAAAAACGCCAACCTTCAAATAATCATGTTCAGTTATGCACTCAATACTTAGTGGGGAATCCTTTTGCATGAATGACTGCTTCAATGCGGCGTGGCATGGAGGCAATCAGCCTGTGGCACTGCTGAGGTGTTATGGAGGCCCAGGATGCTTCGATAGCGGCCTTAAGCTCATCCAGAGTGTTGGGTCTTGCGTCTCTCAACTTTCTCTTCACAATATCCTACAGGTTCTCTATGGGGTTCAGGTCAGGAGAGTTGGCAGGCCAATTGAGCACAGTAATACCATGGTAAGTAAACCATTTACCAGTGGTTTTGGCACTGTGAGCAGGTGCCAGGTCGTGCTGAAAAATGAAATCTTCATCTCCATAAAGCTTTTCAGCAGATGGAAGCATGAAGTTCTCCAAAATCTCCTGATAGCTAGCTGCATTGACCCTGCCCTTGATAAAACACAGTGGACCAACACCAGCAGCTGACATGGCACCCCAGACCATCAATGACTGTGGGTGCTTCACACTGGACTTCTGGCATTTTGGCATTTCCTTCTCCCCAGTCTTCCTCCAGACTCTGGCACCTTGATTTCCGAATGACATGAAAAATTTGCTTTCATCCGAAAAAAGTACTTTGGACCACTGAGCAACAGTCCAGTGCTGCTTCTCTGGAGCCCAGATCAGGCGCTTCTGCCGCTGTTTCTGGTTCAAAAGTGGTTTGACCTGGGGAATGCGGCACCTGTAGCCCATTTCCTGCACACACCTGTGCACGGTGGCTCTGGATGTTTCTACTCCAGACTCAGTCCACTGCTTCTGCAGGTCCCCCAAGGTCTGGAATCGGCCCTTCTCCACAATCCTCCTCAGGGTCCAGTCACCTCTTCTCGTTGTGCAGCGTTTTCTGCCACACTTTTCCCTTCCCACAGACTTCCCACTGAGGTGCGTTGATACAGCCCTCTGGGAACAGCCTATTAGTTCAGCAATTTCTTTCTGTGTCTTACCCTCTTGCTTGAGGGTGTCAATGATGGCCTTCTGGACAGGCTGATTGCCTCCATGCCACGCCGCATTGAAGCAGTCATTCATGCAAAAGGATTCCCGACCAAGTATTGAGTGCATAACTGAACATGATTATTTGAAGGTTGGCGTTTTTTGTATTAAAAACACTTGTCTTTCATTGGTTGGATGAAATATGCTAATATTTTGGGACAGGCATTTTGGGTTTTCATGAGCTGTATGCCATAATCATCAGTATTAAAACATTTAAAGACCTGAAATATTTCAGTTGGTGTGCAATGAATTTGAAATATATGAAAGTTTCATTTTTATCTTTACATTATGGAAAATAATGACCTTTATCACAATATGCTAATTTTTTGAGAGGGACCTGTAAAGCAGAGTGCTATGTCTGTAGCATCTTAGCTAACGCGTCTGTATTGCACGCCGCTAGCTTAGCGCTACTTCTCATTGTGCTGCGCTCTTTAAAATAGTTATTGAATCAAGTGTTTATTTATGTAGGTAAACGTAGATGTTTAACAACCATTAAAATAAACCAGAATGCAGAAAATGGCAGTCTAAATCTTCTGGGGGAGGACCCCAGACCCCCCCACATGAATGCTTCTGACGCCAATGGCCACCACGTTGTTCAAGCCAAGAGCCATTGTCAACACTGGGGGCTAAGCGCCCCTAAAGGTCAGATTCTAGAATCGCCCCTGCTGTTTGATACTACTTAGTTTTCTGTGACGGTTCAGCATCTCCCCTCGGTACGTTTCTCTCTCTTCTGATTGTTAGCCGTGTCAAAAGGTGTGCAGGTGCTGATTAAACACAGTTCGAATGGCTGCGAGATATGATTTATTAAAAAGGTCACTGAAGTCTACATTTGGCAGGAACGTGCAGGTGGACGAGCATGAGGTGATGAGCATGCATCAGGACGTGCAGGTGGAGCTTCTTACTATTCATAAAAATGTCACAGACCTCAAAGAGCTGTTTGGGATATAAAACAGCAGCGAGGTCCGTGATTGAAAAACAGTTTTTAAAAAATCAGCTTTCACAGCAAAGTTCTTGCTGCAGGTCTGACAGCTGGATCAGGTTATAATTAAATAAAGACGGTACAAATGCTGCTGAGGTGAACCAACACTCCTCCAAGGGAGGAACATCGCCCGCCGTCTCGTATGCCAAAGGTTTAATCAACAACCTGTCAGTGCTCAGTGCATGTGTTGGGAATGACTCTCAGCTACTACCATGCGAACGCTTACACCAAAATCTGGTAAACCAACGGAGTTACAGCCTTTTTTATGACCGCTAAGGTCAACAGGCTGTGGCGTCCATCTTAAATTGAACTGACTCAGAATGTTAATCAGTTGCATTTGTACACGTATTGCTTAATTTCTGAATGTTTTGTTAAAATCCCTTCAGTGGTCCAGAAGATATTTTGCTAACAGACGAACAGGGGTGGCGCCAACAGTCCTGGATCAGGTTTAAAGCAAATATGTTATTCAGTGAGTGAGTAGCACTTAGGGTATGCATTACAACTAACTCTCAGCTACAACCGCGCCAAATTTTAGCTAATTATCTGTAAATCCAACTTAATTACAGCTATTTTTGTGTTTTCTAAGGTCAGTTGGCTGTGGCGGCCATATTAAGTCAGATCAACTTTGAAAGGTAATAAGTTGTTTAGGTATATATGATGAATATTTCCTGAAAATGTCATCAAAGTTAGCTTTGTGGTTCATGTGATATTTTGCTAACAGACAGACAAATAAACGTACATGCACTGGCTTTACATTATTGCCCATCTCTTGTGAAGGTGGGTGATAATAAAGGGTCTGTAAAGAACATCAGTATGTACACTGAAAACCATGAAGGTCTGTGGATATGGCTGTGTGTGTGCGTGTGCGTGTGCGTGTGCGTGTGTGTGTGTGTGTGTGTGTGTGTGTGTGTGTGTGTGTGTGTGTGTGTAAATTTGTTATAATCTGGATCTTAACCACTAGATGTCTCTAAATCCTTTTCTTTGTACTTGTCATGAGTTTTTTTTTCCAACTGAGAATAAAAAAAAAGACTTGGACATACACTGAAGGATGATTTTTAATAAATTCACGTAGATGTTTATCATAATGTGACTGTTTGTACAGTTAATAATAAATGCAAACAACGTTGCATGAGCTTTAGGTGATTTATTTGTATATTTTTGTTACTTTTTCGACAAAACATTTCCTCTTTGAGGCTTTAAACCGAGTATGAGCCGTGACTTATGGTTTCATTTAAACTTAACTTGTCCATCTAACAGATTTCTGCTCCTTCGCTCGCTAAAACTTACCAAGAGCCGTAAAACCTATACTAGACGCTTCAAAAGTACTTTACAAATAATATATCTAGATAATAAAAATAAAAATCAGTAATAAATTGTTTGCATTTATTGTATTTGTATGTTACGTCAACAAAAGAAAAAACTCCTGTTTCACCATCATACACTTCAACCGTTAAGTTTTTATCAAATGCAAGTCTTTTTATAATTATTACCACATTGGCTTGCCATACAGAAGTGGCTAATAATTTATATTTGTGGAAAACTGCACTTACCTTTTTCTCCATTGTAGCTTGATGGAAATGAGTTACAAAATTCTAAGTTTTTGAAGAAAAATCTGTGTGTGTGGCTGGAAGTCAGGATTAAAGAAGTCCAACTAACTTCTAGTGCAGCTGATGGATACGTTCCTCCCTTTGTGTCGTGTTGTTTACATATTTGCATGAAAAAGATGGAAATTGTCACTTTTTGTTTTGTGATTACAAATATAAACATCTGTTAAAGGGCGGCTGTGGCTGAGTGGTTAGAGCAATCGTCCCCCAATGCAAGAGTTGTGGGTTCAGTTCCACCAGCAGCCACATGCTGAAGTGCCCCTGGTCAAGACACTGCTATTTTTAGCTTCTAGCTAACTATTTCTTACTTTTAAGGTTGTTGCTACCTTTAGCTGTTTTTTTGTTGTTGTTAGCTTTTAGCCAGTGTTTTGCTTCTTTCTGCTTTTCCAACTCAGTTTTGTCTTGAGTAAGTTTCAGTAAAGTCATCTTATGCTCTTTTAGCATTTTGCTACTTTAATTTTTAACACTGCAAATTCAGTACAAAAAAAAGCTAGTAGCTAAATAGCATTTATTTAAAGTTTGCTACTAGCTTTTAGCTAGTCTTTTGCTGCTTTTAGTTCCTTGTTAGCCTTTTAGGATGTTTAGCATCTAGCTACTTTTTAGTTTTTAGTTAGTTTTATGCTCCTTTTAGCTTTATCTACCATTTTACTACTCCACTTTTAGTTAAGATTTTGCTACTTTTAGCGAGACTTTTGCTGATTTTAGCTCATGTTTTACTACTTAGCTTGTAGCTCGTATTGTGCTTTTTTTGCTTACTTTTAGCATCTCACTGATTTCAGCTTTAAGCTAGTGTTTGTTTGTTCAGCAAGTGATTTGCTCCTTTCTGCTTTAACCATTCTGTTTCAGCTTCATCAGCACATTTCGGCTGTTTCTCAGCACTTAGCGTTAAACCCCTCGAATTCAACATGTTGTTCAGTGTTTCCTCTTTAGTTCAAGTTGTCTTCCTGTTATTTTAAATTTGGTCTCTACTTCATTTATTTCACATCAATATCCCTACACCAAATAAAAAACAAACTTGTGTACCATGCCATATTTTACGCTGCAGAAGAACCTGGTATACGATATTTTTGATTTTAATTGTTAAATTTAAATTAACAGGCTAACAGCATGCACTTACATGTGTCGACATTCTGCTACATTTCAGCAACAGAATAATTCAGATGAGACGTCATGATTAATTCAGACTGGGTGACACACGCTCGTATCTGACCTCTTTAAGGACACAGCAGCTTAACCTCTGCTTATCATGTAAAACGTCCACCTGGAAACCTGTCGGCAACAAGAGGACAACAAAAATCAAAGGACATTACTTGCAGCGTTCACACCAGAGTTTTAAACGAAAATTAATTTATGACGAGAAATTACGAAGCTGTAGTCGTTTTGGTCAAGTCTCGAATAATAATAAATAAATTAACCGTTGTATCTGCTCATTTGAATTTGTTGACAAACGGCCGACGGAGGAAAACCTGCATCCTACTTTGTGGCTGGGCTACAATAAACCAGAGGAGACGCTTGATCCTCAGAAGGATTGAAAACAGTGTGACAAGAATATCAGGTATGATTTCAAGTGTATGAAGGGCACAACTGCATTATTGTACTTGTTCGTCTTTGGTTTTATGATTTTCTCTGCAATTAACCCAAGCTCAGTGATGGAGGACTTTAAGGCTTTGGCTGCTCTCTACGTCAGCTTTAAGGTATATGGACATATGGACAAATAAGATTGTGCCCCACCTCTTTTAACAAAACACGACCAACCTTATTACTGTGTAGACACTAATACGCCTCAGAGCTTTTCAGGTTGTTCATCACTTCACCGTCAGAAGCAACAGAGTTAATGAAATAGCTAAATATGCTAGCAGATGTAATCTGCTGCCATTTCTTCAGGTCGTCCTCCATCCCTCATCTGCAGTTGGCAGAGGTATGAGTTTACTGTCCTGTTAGAGCTTCGACAGGTGGGGTTTCAACATGTTTAAATTAAATGCACAACGCTTCGAGAAACTACAGTAGCTCGTACTGTTTGCACATAAACAAATGAAAAATATTCAATTGTAACAATTCAGTTTAAGAAATTAGGTCAGTTTGTCCTCCAGTGGTCTAAGCATATAGCAGCATAACAAGTCAACCCTAACTATAGGATTTATCAAAAAGCTCAGTCTTAAAACTGGACAATGTGTCAGTCTCATGGACAGAAACTGGAAGTTGGTTCCACAAGAGAGCTTTTGGAAACTCTAGGAACCACAAGTAAACCTGCAGTCTGAGAGTGAAGTGCTCTGTTAGGAAAATATGGAACAATAAGATCTCGAATATAAGATGGAGCTAGGTTGTTGAGAGCTTTGTAGTAGAAGTAAGATTTTGAATTCAGTTCTGGATTTGACAGGGAGCCAGTGGAGAGAAGCTAAAACTGGAGGGATATGATCTCTCCCACTAACTCCAGTTAAGACTCTGGCAGCAGCATTTTGGATCAACTGAAGACTTTTTAAAGAAGTATTTGGACACTCAGATAATAAACCATTACAATAGTCCAGTTTAGATGTGACAAATCATTTTTAGTTAAGGTGTTTCTAATTTTAGTGATATTACGCAGGTGGAAGAAGCCGTTCTAGTAACGTTTTTAATGTGGGGGATAAAACACATGTCCTGATCAAAAATGACACCAAGATTTTTAACATTAGAGCTGGAGGACAGATTAATGTCATCTAAGGAGGGAGAAAGACTGAAAAATTAATTCCTAAAGTGCTCAGATCGAAAAACCAGAACCTCAATATTGTCAAGACTAACTCTTTTAATGGTGGCGGGAAATACGTTTTTTTTTTAATTTACTTTATTGAACTATTGAACATACAGCACAAAGGAACACAAGAACAGAATACCAACTGACCATCTCAAATTACAATGATATAAACATGTAAAACTATCTGCTGTCATACGTCCTAAGGTCCGCATGCGTAAACAAATTAACATATTAAACATCATAAATTTATGTTTAAGTATTATTATCAGAGAATAAGCAAATAATATGATAAAAGTAAGATCAGATTTGCCATATCTGCATGTATGTATATATAATTTTAAGATTATGATAATGTTATTAATAAAGTATTCATCTTTTTTATTTTATTTTAGATGCATATCCATAGAAGATATTCTGACAGGAGGAGTCCGTGTTCATGGATTTAATGGTCAGAAGATCGTGAAGGGATTCCCATAACGTGTTCACAGAATGACAGAAATAAAACAGATGCTCTGTTGTTTCAGGTTCGTTACATATATGACAGTTATCACATTCAAATTTAAATCTATTTCTGATAAACTCGTTAGAAGGATAAATATTATTTAGCGTTTTGAAAATGTAATTCTTTGTATTTAGGTGAAAGAGATATTTTGTCATTATTGTTATTCTTTCCTTCTTTTTGTAAAACTCGTGAAACTTCCTTCTTACCTGACCAGTATATATTGTTTTTTTTTTAATGGTGTATTTAAAAAAAAAGTTGCATTTTTTGTGTGTTTTAAATTTAGTCCATGCGGGAAAAATTGAGCTAAGATTGTTTTCAGAATGATTTAAAATTAATGAATTTTCTGTTTTGAGGTTTTCTCACCGGCAGGGGGCGACATGGAGCAGCTCTGGAGCTCGAACAATCTCAGGGTTTACTCCCGGAGCAGAAGAAGGAGCGACACACGCTCCATTGGCAGGCGGCGGAAATAAACCTGCGCACACCTGAGCTCGGACCAGTGTGGAGGAGACAGAAACAATTCTTTAAATTTAGCGTTTGTTTGAGCCGTGAGGGAGCGGAGCCGCCATGTCCTCCGGCGGCTGCGCGCGGAGCGGAAACGGGAGCCGCCGGAGCTTCACCTGCCGACCCGCTGCTTCCATTCCCGGACAGGTAATAACGGTCACCTGAAGCCCGCCGGAAGCCGGGGAGTGTTCAGCCAGCAGCCGGTGGATGTTCCGCCATGGAGTTAAAGAGACTTCGAGCCATGCTGGTGCTGATATGGATCCTTCCAGGTAGGCTAATTAAAAGGTCAAGATCAGTGACTTTTCCCATAATGCACTTTGACAATTAATAAATAAACTCTTAATTTAAAAAAAAAAAAAGCTTTTGTAAAACTTCTTCAAGCCGATGGAAAAGACAAAAACATTAATTCTCCACTGAGTTTTAATGTTTAATTGTGGTCAAGTTGAACAAAAATGAATTCAAATCGTGATTTTCCCCTCATTTACAACTCCCGTTCTGGAAAAGTTGGGACTTTTTGTAAAGTATAAATAAAAGCAAAATGCCACTACAAATCTCACAAACCCATATTTTATTAAAAGTAACATATTGAACATAGGAAATTGTGTTGCTTTTTGAGAAACCATAAGGCTATTTTGAATTTTATGGCAGTAAACATAAAGTAAGAAGCCTCTGGAGGAGCATTTTACAGCAAATAGGTTAATTGGCAACATCAGTAGGACCGAAGAGAGCGTTTGGAGAAGAAGTAAAGATGGGCAGAGGTTCTGCAAACAATACAAAATGGTGATACAATTGCCTCAAAGGAATTATGGAAATACACTGTGTCCCATCATCAGACTCCACATTCTCTGTACTAAAGCAGGAGAAAGGCCATTTGGTCTGTTACGAGTGCACAGTTCAAAAGCTTGCCTCTCTGTTGGTATGGGGGTGCATTAGTGCTTATGGCATGGGCAGTTTACACATCTGGACAAGTGCCATCAATACAGAAAAGTATGTAAAAGGTTTCAGAACAATATGTTCTCATCCAGCAAAACAAAATCTTCAGAAAAGGCTGACTTGTTTAAAAAAAAAAGAGATGATTTTAGTGGTAAACTTGGCTTTGCTCCAACTTATTTGAGATGTGTTGCTGTCGTCAAATTCAAATTCATCTTTTCCTAAATCAGCCAAACTCCTCAGTTTAAACATTTGTTATTAAATTGGGGTTTATGAGGCAACGTTCCATCTTAAGACCCCCCACCCTCTTCTTCCTCCCCCCGCTCCAGGATAAAGAACACACGCAACAAGCTTGCAGACAATTCATAAAATAAAAGCCCATGTAATTTTCATAGCTGAGGACTCCTCTGAGGCTCGTGTTTGTGCGTGTTTTAATGGAGGAGTCCTCTTTAAAGCTCACAGGCAGCAGAGCACTTCATCTTAATGTCGTCACACACTCGAATGCATTTCAAAGAAGTCAAACATTGTTGCTTTTGTGCCTTTTTTTCCTCCTTTTTTGAACAGCTAATGTCCTCTGTGGGGTTAAAAAGACATAAAAGCAGGAGTGCACCTTGCAGATCTCATTAAATACAACTGAATAAATAGAAAAGAAAATCCCAGCTGTTGATTTAAGAAGGCTTACTTGTTCAACACGAAGCTTTGACTTTGTGAAGACTATAAGCATAAATAGCAGTTTTGAAGAACGATGTATCAATAATATTAAAAAAAGATTAAGAACTGCAGTTTCAATGGTTGTATGTGTTGTCACCATTGGTTTGTTTTCCCCTCGTGAACGCTCTGAATTGACCCAACTCTGCTCCTGAAAGCCTCCCCGATGGGACCAGCCATGTTCCTGTCAGCTGTGCTGCTAACAGATGTTGGCTTCCTCCAAGAGCTGAAATCCAACACAACCATTATTGCGTGAACGCTTATGGAGCATTCACACTATTGTGATCCATTTTTCTTCCGTATACATTTCTCAACATCTTGACTCGTTCCACAATTTTTGTGCCATTTCAACAAGTCATAAATCAAAACTTTCAGCTCTTTCAGGACAATCCTGCTGTGACTTTTGGTATTGGTGCAACTTTAGCTGTTTGAAATATTTAGCCTTTTCTGCCATTTTTTTTCATGAAAAATGAATTGAGCTCATTTTACATCCTTCAAATATTTAGATTGGTTCACCACCTTTTACTGCTCCTTTCGCATTTTGTTCTGCTTCAGCTTCTTTCAGCTGTCTTGTGCAAATTTTAACGTTTTTCCAGCTATTTTCAGCTAATTTCAGCTGTTTTGTGCTCCTTTCAGATTTTTTCTGCTAAGTACAACATTTTTGTGCTTCTTCTAACTTTTTTCTGCAAATTTCAGTCATTTCTGCTACTGTATTTCAGCTATTATTTAGCTGTTGTATGCTAATTTTAGCTTTTTCAGCTAATTCCACTGTTTTTGCACTTATTTCAACCTTTTTTTGGCTTAATTCAGCAAAAATCTACTTTCCACTTCCTTCTTTAAGCTTCTTTCTGCTTTTTTATCTACTTTACAGCTGTTTTTATTTGACTAATTTCAGCTTTTTTCAGATAATTTCAACTTTTTTGTGCTAAGTTCTAAGTTCTGCTTCTTTTAGCCTAATTTGGCAAACATGTTCTTTCTGCTTTATTCTGCTAATTTAAGCTTGTTCTACCTTTTCAGCTTCCCTTTTAGCCTTTTTAGCTCATTTTGGCAGTTTTCAGATAGATTAAGTTTTTTGTGGTAACTTATGCTACTTTCAGCTTAATTAACTTCTTTCTGATAATTTCAGCTTGTTATACTCATTTCAGCTTAATTATGCTAATTTTAGCATTTTCAACTAATTCCACATTTTTAAACTCATTACAGCTCTTTCTGCTTCTTTCTAGCAATTTAAGCTTATTTCTGTCTTTCAGCTACTTTTCAGACATTTTTTGTTGCCAATTTCAGCTTTTTCAAATCTACTTTCTTAATTTTTGTCATAATTTCTGCCTTTTTAAACCAGTTTCACCAAATATGTGTTCTTTTTGCTTTATTCTGCTAATTTAGACTTGTTCTTCCATTTCAGCTACATATAAGCATGTTTTAGCTACGTTTCAACATGTTTCTAGCTACATTACAGTATATGTTTTAGTCCATTTCAGCTGTTTCTCAGCAAGTTCTTTTGCAATAAGCATTCACACTGCATTTTCACAGGAAATGCAATTTCTCTATTTGCGTTTGTCTCCTAAACTTTGAATGAATTTTAATCAAACTTTCAGCAAATCATTAGATGTTCCTCTGTAACATGAAAGAAACGCCTTTAATTCACGTTTGAATTAGTTTGGTTCACGCTGGTTAGGAGCAGCATCAGAACTGGATCAAGTCCTCTTCAGCTCATGTGTTATTTACCAAAACCCTGTTCACCAAAGACAGAATCTGTGGTTTTAATGAGGGGATTCTACGTTGAAGTCGCTGTGGCGTGTCATTACATCTGCAGTGTTTTGAGTCGTGCTGAGCCGAATGAAACACGTGAATTCGGTTCGCGGCTCGATGACGAGCAGCTCCAACCTCTTCATGTTCTGATGATTAAAAATGGTCATTTTAATTTGAACTTGTTGATTTTCTTTCTGTAAAGCAGTCGAACCACGTTCTCCTGTCAGTGACACGTGGGTTGAGTTTAAATGGGTGAAGACCATCCGTCTTTTATTGATGGAACACAGTGGTTTATTGAATTTACATTAGGACATGAATAATAGAAAAGATGCATTTTCTGTAAAAAAATTAATAAAAATTAATAAAGTGAAAAAAAATGCTGAGTGCTGTATGATGTTTCTGAAAGTTGCTGAATAAGCTAAAACTGAAATGCTACAACTTTAACAAGCAAAAAAAATAAATAAATAAATCTAGCTAAAAGGAGTAAAACATCATCTGAAAGGAGTAAAACATGGTGAAAACTAAAAGTAGTAAAAGGCTAGCTAGAAGCTAAAAGCAGCAGAACATCAACTGAAGGCTAAAAGTAGCATAAGGATAAAAATAGAGCTGAAGCACTTTAAAAATATTTCTTTGAAGAATTTGAAAAGATCTTAATATGTTGCTATGGAGAAAACATTTGTAAAATAAGAATATATGTACGGTTAATGCAAAAGTTACACATTTACAAAAAACAAAATTTATAACACTCATCTCCTTAATGAGCCAAATATTTTGATAAGAAAAATGGGGGAAAAAATCATAATCAGCTTTATTGTCATTGCACTGACGTAGAAACAAAATTACATTTCAGTACAGCTCGTCTGAGTAAAACAAATAAACGGACATGGGAAGATGGAGTGTCTGAGGCCACAGCCTCGTGAGAGGCGCTGCCATTTTCCTTAGATAGGAAATGAGAAACACGAGGGAAGGGGAGGTATAAAAAAAAATCAGATCTCACACTGTGTCATAGACTGGACACAGTGTGAAAATTGCAACAAGAAAAAACTTAGCACAGAAACAGCAACATACTGATGACATCATGATTTATATGCATGAGGAAGGCCGACGAAGGTGGTGAGTTTGTCCGTGGACACTGCCAGATAGTTCCATAGTCCTGATAAGAGATGGTGCAGTGTCTTATCAGCCGGCTCAGCTCTGACACAGGTCCACAGAAAAGTAAAAGAAAACATAGTACAGTGAACCCTCATTTTTCACTGGGGTTACATTCCAAAAAGAACCCGTGATAGGTGAAATCCATGAAGTAGTAACCTTTATTTTTTTTTTTACAATTATTATACAATGAAATACTCCATAATACATTCAAACCAAAGAACAAAACCTTTTTTACAGGCCCAAACATTTGTTTAACAAATAAAAGTACTGTATAAACATTTTTTTTACAAATAACTACTGTACTGGGGAGACTGTTTAGCCAATCAGAATGCAGAACACAATGCACGATGCAAATCCGTGAAGCAGCGAGACCGTGAAAGGTGAACCGTGTTATAGCGAAGGTTCACTGTATTGCAAAAAAGTTCCAGAAAAAGTTTGTTTAAGGATCACACTATTAGACAATAAAATAAATTTGGTGACAATTTGCTGTTTTTCTTCTCCTTTTGACTGAAATAAGTCTTATTCGTTTTGGAGACAGTAACATTTAAAACACCGTAACAGTTTCAGGACAGTAACAGTTTAGACTAACTTTTGTGTAAAAATCCTGAAATAAGGTTACAGGCTGGGACCAGTTAGATTTTTTTGGGCCCAAATGCAACTCTACCACAAATCAGGTGGTAGCAGACTGTCATGAATAACACTGTGTCGTCTGCATAGTACTATATGTGAGAGGAAGTGCTTAGTTTATTTTATTGTCTTTTTCACTTAATTCTCTATTTAGCTGATTTGTTTGCCTCACAGTATATCTGTAGTGAATGTTCCACTGAATATATGGTTTGGATTTAGGAAAAACTTGCCATTTGTTGTTGAAAATAGTTGAACAATAGGTGATAAAATGTAATATCATAATAATAGGTCATTGAGTTGTAATTTACACGCAGAGCTTAACTAGCCAAATCCAACTTTGTTGTCTTTTCAGGAAGGTGAAGACTGAAGCCCCTGTTGTAGTTTCATGTCATTTTTTACAATTAATTGCAACGCTCTGAACCATTTCTAGTAGGGATGCACAATATTATCGACATGGTATCTGTATCAGCCGATATTAACGTAAAGATTAAATATCGGACATCAGCCATTCCATCAAAATAACTCACACACACACACATATATATATATATATATATATATATATATATATATATATATATATATATATATATATATATAATATCCAAGTATATCCAAATGTACATAATCCAAGTTGAAGTGTTACATCATTTTTAGCTCCCTTTTTGGCATCTGCATTTGGTAGCTGGCCAAATTAACAAAGACCTGCAGAATAATGTAGTATTTCATCCCACAGCAGAGAAAGCTATGTAGTCTATGTAAGTAGGTGTAGGAGGGGAAATATCGGTATCGGTTATCAGCCAAATAAGTTTTAACATATTGGCATATCTGACAAAAATCCAGTATCGTTCATCCCTGATTTCTAGCTATACAAGCTGTTCACTTCTTAGTTCGAGATCCTTTGTTTGGCACTGATGACGTCACACTTCAGTGTTCACGGAAAATGCCAGAGATTTCTTTAAAAAGCAAGACTCTGGAAACAAGCACATTTATGGCTTTCTTTTAATGTTTGCTACCAAACACTTTTCATTCCACTTCTTAATGACTGTAAACGTTTCAAACTATTATCCCATTTTTTGTTGATTTGCTGACAGCTGGTTCATAACGAGGCAGGACACACTTGGCTGCTAAGCTGTAAGATGTTTACAAGCCTTATTATTTGTTTGTTGTTGTTTTTTTTTGTTGTTTTTTTAAGGAAAACAACTGTGAACTTAGAGTAATTCTGATTATGATTAGCTAAACAAGAAATTAAGCCTGTCATGGTCCGGGCTTTAAACCAAAATCATTCCCTGCAGGCTGCTGCAGAAAAATTAATCATCAGTGAAGAGCTTCTCCAAGTTTTAGCAGCTGCCAGAAGAAGAAGAAAACTGTAGCTGTGATGAGCTTTATTTTTTTCTAATCAGAGTTTTCATCTGAAATGACAGCACCGACTGCCAGAATCAGACATTTATAGTAATATTTTTGGAAAAAAGTTCTAATCTTTGTAACAAAGCACATGTAGCACATGTTCAGAAACAATTCGGCTGCTTGTTAACGAACTGATTCAAAAAGAAAACAGTTTTTAATTTGAAGTTAATTCTATTCAGCTCATCAATCATCGTGCAGCTGAAGGGTGGACACTGCTGCTTGGAGCGGGGGTTAATAAAATGGGTCTTAACCCCATGAGATATTTTAAGACACTCAGCTTAAGTGGGAATAGTTTAATGGTAATTTGGACCATTTCAGTTTAAAAAATTCATAATGTGTTTTTAATGCTGAATAAGTCTGGTTGTTGTGGATCTTATCAAAACTGCAGTAGTTTTCATTGTTGTTTTAAAAATTAAAATTTTATTTCAACCATTCTATTAGGAAAAGCCTCAGCTAGAACGCAGCTTAGTTTCATTATTATATGTCTGGTACACATGGCTTGTAGTTTGTAAAAAACATTAAAAAAAAACAGTGTTTGATGAGTACATTAGTACTGAGAGATTTAGCGGGTGAATATTTTATTCATGCTCTTTAGTTTTGCTGGTTTACACCTATACAGGGATATTTTCTGATTTATATTAAAGGACTAATATTTCTTAAATATAAAGGACTCATTTTTCTTTAATACAAACGACTAGTTTTACAATTTTCCTTATACAAAGGACTTTTGAAGGCACGTGTGCAACTCAAGGCCCGTGGGCCAAATACAGCCCTTGTTAACATCTTTTCAGGTCCCCAAGACGAAATTTCAAAAGTAAAACTCATCTGAAATAATTAACAAAAACTATAAAATTAAATGAAAATAAAATAGTAAAACTCAACTCAAAAAAATCATCCCAATCCCAAAGAGCTCTACAGTGACTGGTCTGAATGATTATCAGCCAGTGGCCCTCACCCCGATAGTCATTAAATGCTTCGAAAAACTGGTCATGACTCACATCAAAACAACCTTCAACATCAACAAGGACCCTCATCAGTATGCATACTGCAAGAACCAATCAACAGAGGACGCCATCTCCTCTGTGGTCCACACTGCGCTCAACCACCTGGAGCAGAAAAACTCTTACGTCCATATGCTCTTTGTGGACTTCACATCCGCCTTCAACACCATGATCCCCCAAACCCTGATGGACAAACTATCCACACTAGGACTAAGCCCCTCCATTTGCAACTGGGTCCTTGACTTCTTAACAAACAGACCACAGTCAGTGAGGATCCACAACTTCTCTTCCTCCACCATAACCCTCAGCACTGGCTCTCCTCAGGGATGTGTGCTGAGCCCCCTCCTGTTCACTCAGCTCATGTATGATTGTGCAGCTACCCATCCAGGCTGTCGCATTGTAAAGTTTGCAGATGATACAGCGGTGGTGGGATGAATCACAAACAATGATGAGTCCAGCTACAGGCAAGAGGTGGAACACCTGGAGAGCTGGTGCAGAGAGAATAACCTTCACATCAATGTGAAGAAGACAAAGGAGATGATTGTGGACTTCAGAAGGAACAAACACACCTACACCTCCCTGAACATAAGAGGATCTGCAGTGGAAGTGGTTTCCAGCTACAAATACTTGGGTGTGCCCCTGAATGACAACCTCAGCTGGAGCAACAACACCACTAGCCTGATCAAGAAAGCTCATCAGAGACTCTACTTCCTCAGACGGCTGAGACGAGCTGGTCTGGGAAGCTCAGTCCTCACCTCCTTCTACAGGTGTGCAGTGGAGAGCATCCTGTGCTCCAGCATCAACGTGTGGCATGCAGGCTGCACAGCTGCAGAAAGAAAAGCTTTGCAGAGAGTGGTGAAGGCTGCACAGAAGTCTGTTGGAGTCAGCCTCCCCACCATCACAGACATCTACACCTCCAGATGCAGGAAGAGAGACACCTGCATCATGAAGAACCCCACTCATCCAGCACACACACTTTTTGCCTCGCTCCCCTCAGGAAGGAGGTTAAAGGAGCATTAAGTGTAGAACCACTAGACTGAGGAACAGCTTCTACCCTGAGGCTGTTAGACTCATGAATCTCTAACCAGAACAATCACTGTGAAGAATCACATCATGTTGCTGCTGATCTGTTTCATGTTACTGCTGATCTGTTTCATGTTGATGTGTTCATGCGTGCTCATCTGCTCACACAGACTCAAAAAACCAAGCGTACATTATTTACTGCAGACTTTTTGTGACAGTTGAACAATTTTGAATCTTTGAAACTGAAATTAGTTTTGAGGTTTTCAGTAACTTTTGATTTTTGTTGCAGAAAGTGCAAACTTGCTGAGGAACCTGCAGCCAGGAAAAGATGTATCTGACTAGAAATACTGGAGTGTTCTTGAATCCCCCCCCCCCCCACCCCCAGGATTAATAAAGTATCTATCTACCCAGAGTTAATGTACTGATTGAAACTGGCCTGTGGTTTGAACCAACTGTTTGACAGCCCGGTCTTAAGAAATACATTTTGCTGATGGCCTTTTCACTTTTTCACTAGGATCATCTTTTGCTATGGAATGGTGGACATTTAGATTTGTTAACACTTGTAATAAGCAATGAGGATGACTCTCAGCTACTACCACGGCAGATTGTAGCCCAGTATCAAATGACTGAGTCACAGCCATCTGTGTGTTTCATAAGGTTGATTAGCTCTGACGGCCATTTTTAATCAAATTCACTTCAAGAGTGAATTATTTTTCTCTGTGCATCCGATGAATCTGTTCTGAGAGTTTCACTGTAATCTGTCCAGTGGTTTATAAGATATTTTGCTAACAGACAGAAAAATGAACGCACAAGCACACACACATTGACCATTAGGTTTTGTTCACCTTTCAGTGGTGGGCGATTAAAAAATAAAATAAAAAAAGCATCATCAAAGATATGGAACTTCTAAAGAACGAGTTTTTCACTTGTCTTTTTTTAGTGTGACCAAAATTAATGTGACAGAAAAGCTGAAAATCACCAGAGACTTTAAATGTTTTTTGTTGAATAATCATGTTGAATAATTATTTTTAATCGTGCTAGTTGTCTGTTGACTGGTCCATGATGTTTAATGAAGTGCCTCAGCATCCTCCCCTCCTGCAGGACAAACAGCAAACGTCACATGTAGCTTCTGTTTCTTTTATATGTCAACTGCTGAGAAAACTCCCAGATGTTGTTCCACTCCGGAGCTCCTTTACCGTGCGGAATCGAGCTTTTCTGCAGTAAACTGGTAAATTACCGCCAGATCCAAACGCGGCTCCGTACGCGATGCTGGCACACGCCTCGGTGCATGTGGGCCGTTTGATGAGGCATCCTAATTGACCACGGTGTCTCTGTGTGTCTTGAACTCAGAGAAGACCCCTGTCGGGGCCACAGAAACTGCTTGCCGGAGAAAAGACGTGAAGAACTCTGTCGTGTATAACTAGGCCGACTTAATTGGCTCACCACATCATGAAGACGGTGGCGAACAGAGGCATGTTCCCACGTACCGCAGCTGCTTCATGTTGAATCCATACTGATGAGCGTGCAGCAGAAGCTCAGGTCATCTGCGTGGACGGCTGCAGAGGTGGATGTCGGCAGGTGGTGGCTGGAGCTCACTGGGCTCACCTGCTTTGTGCCAGGGGATCTCTGATGGATGTGGAATTATATGAACTCTGACAAAGTGCATCTTACAGACGCTGGAGTATTAGACTGTTGCAAATATGAAGTATCACCAACCTGAGAATAAATAAGAGAGGGGCTAAAATTTATTTAAAGCAGTCTAAGACAGAAATATAAAAGCTTTGTTGGAACAGCTTGTAGAACCACCTTTTAGAAGAAATTCATCTAAATGTAAAAGGCAGTAATGGTTTTGCCCGTGTGTGAATATCTGTTATCAAATCATCTCACAAACTACTGGACGATCTCGATTAAAGTGAAAAGTTAACCAGAAGGTAACCGTGCCTCAACAATGGACTTTTGGATTCTGGTTCAAGATCTAAGTTCTAGATTCAGATTCATGCCTCCAAGCATAAATACAGAACTCCCTGCAAGAAGCAATGATTTATCTCAGTGAACCTTCCTCGTAAAAAAAAGGTTTGCTAAAGGAATGCTATATGTATTGTAGTATTTATAAATATTTTAAGGCTTTTTAAATCCTTCCCACACTCTTGCAATGTTCTAAACTCTTAAACCTAACAACATACGTATATGTACTGTACAGTACTGCAAAATTTTACTCACCAGCTCTGCAGAACAGCAACTCTGTTCCAGCTCAGTTTCGGTTCGGCAGACCTACCCTGCAGCGGTGAAGTCCACCGCCTCGTCCAGGATGATGTGCGCGTGGATAATTGAGCTTCAGGATTATTTGCGACTTTCTGCCATTCTGTCAGCTTAAAAGATGCAGAATTACTTCTGACTTTGCGTTGCAGAACTTTCCCTCCATTTCTGCAGAAAACAGTGTCCGGAAGCACTGTTGGCTTCTGGGTAGTGTAGTTCTTTTGACTGGCATTATAGTATAGGCTTATTGAAAGAAAACTGCAAAATGGCAGCGCCTGTCACAAGTAATTTTTTTTCCCCGTTAACTTTTTATCCTGTATTGTCCCAGTTACGTGAGTAATATTAAAGTTGACAATCATTGAAAAACTGCGAAAGAGCGAAAGTCTAACCACGAAGTAGCGAGGGACTACTGTACCAGTTAGTCTAACATGCATATTTTTGGTCTGTGAGAGGAAACCGGAGTACCTGGAGAAAACACATGCATGCATGGAGAGAACATGCAAACTCCACCCAGAAAGGCCCCCGGTCCTGATTTGAACTGGTGACCTCACTGAGAGGCAACAGCTCTACCATCTTTGCCACCGTGCCGTGGTCCTATTTGGTCAAAACGAACTGAATACATTTGCAGATTCCTGGCTCCTTAAGCTACATTTTGACCATCCTGATATCATGATATCATAGTTATGGGTTGTTTAGTCTTGGTAATCAGGATAACCCCTGGAATAGATCTGAATCCTATTTTTTTATATTTTTCAGATTTGGACTTCATGATTTCTCAGCTCGTTTTGAAAGTAGCTTTACTAGCGCGCAGGGACCGTATCTAAAATTTAGGACTTTTCTGCTTAAGATCATTAGTTGTTGGTACTGCTCTAAAAAGAACATTTTTCAGGGTTATTCGGTATTCTGAACATTTAATTCAAGACACTCAAAGATATTTATTCATCGTATTTTGAAGAAATAAATATTTCGACCATTGCACTATGGCTGCCTGTACAGCACCATGGGACTTAATCCTCAGTTCGATGTGACGGGTCACACGTAAGATGGCTGCCACAACCAACCACAACCAACTGACAAAGCTCTTTTCGTCTCCCCTCCCCTGCGAAATGTCTGCGTCATATGTGCTTATGTGCGGGGTGTTTTTTTCAATTTCAGGCTCTCTCTCCTCGGCCAAGGACTGAGAGTCTGTTAGGAATTTATTTTTTGCCTCCAAATCCTGGACATGTGTCACTTTCCTTACCGTTTGTCTAAACAGGTCTCACTTGTAAATGAGTCTTTGAGGCTTAGTGTGATTTATTTGTATAAATAGTTGAATGAAAACGGACCTTTATATTTCCCTAATCGGCTAATTTTATAGATACTAACCTAAACTTTGGTGTGGTAGTAGCTGAGAGTCACTTACAATACATATTCTGAGCGGTACGTCTTGCAATGTCACAAGAAGTTATTTTTAATGTTTGTTTCAATGTGCTCAACAGAAGATTATCTTACTTTAAAACTCTGGCGTGAGTGATATGGGTTTCTTCAAATAACTGTCTTCTTTTTATATAATTGCCTATGAGATCTAAGTCTCACCAAATTTTATTATGATTATTTATTATTTATTTTCACTGCACTCGTTTTTGTTGTTGTTGTTTGGGTTATTTAAATTTAAGTTAAAGACACAAAGTAGTGTTAGTGATAATCTGAGTTATTAACATTTTATATATGCAATGATGACCATTTAGGTCGAACAGATTCAGCTTTAGAACGGGAATATGTTCGTGTTTTTTCAACACATTGCATTCCCTAATATTTAATTTAATTTGCCTTAATTAGATTTAAAGTTTACTTATTGTCTTGTAATATTAAATTCTGCCTCACACACTTCAGCTGAACATTTCCTCCCCACGTCAGATAGAAAAACACGAACGCACCGTTATGCTTTTAACCGTTACACCAACAAACTAATCAGCATTTTGTTTACTGAGTGACTCATGTTGATGCTTGATTCACTGCCTGCTTCAATGATTCTTTTTTTATTCACTGCACATAAATAACAGCCAGTGTGCTGCTGTTGTGTATTAAAAATAGAATAACTTAAATCAGTAAACGTCTGACCACAGGATGTCCACATCAGAAGCAGATGTAGCTTGGATAAATGCCACCTACTCTTATCTCTAACTTTGACGGAAATAACGCTTAACATGATTTTTTTGTTCAAGCTTACATGAGAACCCTGTGAAAAGACGTGTTTGAGTGTGATATGTTTATGTGTGAAATGAGGATGACCTTTAAAGAAAGAGGTATTTTGTTAACATTATGTAAATCTTTGCAAGGATCATGGCAAAACAAGTGCTTTCACTTTGATGTACATTTATTGTGTGCATGCCTTTTTTTTTTCCAACTGCAAGTTTTGACATCTTTACTCAAATACAAAGTACAAGTATTTTGTTTAAACATTTTACAGGTAGGTTAAAGTGCAGAGGTTTAAAAGTCCAGCTGAACGATGCAGTGACATTTATCATCAGAATATCAATGTGTCAAGTATCATTGTTGCAAAAGACTTCTTGGACTACAATAACTTGTAGACTTTTATATTCTAGATGCATTCATATTTGGCCAATCAGGCGGACTCTCGCTGAGCTCGATAACCACACTCACTTTAAATGATAGTGGCCAAGGTGCCAAAACACACGGAGTGTTGATGGTTTTCAGAGTGGCTGACAATCACTGAAAACTGTGGTGAAAGGTCACCAGACAAGAGAGGATGCCTTACGGACACCGTTACCAGAATTTGAGTATAATACAAGACAGTGGTGAGACCAGCTTTGTTGTATGGCATGGAGACAGTGGCATTGACAAAAAGACAGGAGCAATAACTGGAAGTGGCAGAAATTAAGATGTTGATGTTCTCCTTAGGAGGGATAAGATTAGGAATGAGATCATCCGAGGTACCGCACAGGTTGAACAACTGGGAGATAAAGTTAAGAGAGACCAGACTGAGATAGTTTGGACATGTCCAGAGGAGGGACAGTGGGTATATTGGTAGAAGAATGTTAGAAATGCAGCTGCCAGGAAAAAGACAAAGAGGAGATATATGGATGAAGATGGAGAGGACATGGAGGTAGTTGGAGTGAGGACAGAGGATGCAGAGGATAGAGAGAGATGGAGGAGGACTGTGGCGACCCCTGTAAAGCAAGAAGAAAAAGATTAAGAACTGCCATATGGTGCCTACAGCTGTCATATCATTGAAAGTGCTATGTAGTGTCATATGTTCCCATACAATGATGAAATTTGTCCTCTGCATTTGATCCATCACACGTGGGATACACCCGAGTGGAGCAGTAAGCAGCTATGTAAGCACCCAGGGAGCAGGTGCCTTGTTCAAGGACACCATGGCATACAGGCATGGCATGGAATGAAGTCTGTCCCAAGTCAGCTGTCCTACCACCACAGCCGCCCAATAGTTTGAAATGGTATGATGGTGCACCTACAGTACACACATCCTGAAGGTTTCAGATGTCTAAGACAAACTGTACCAAGGGAATGTTGCTGTATTGTATGCCAAATGTTATCAAACCTCATTACAACATTGCCAGCTATTTGAAGACAGGTATGAGAGTCTTCACAACACCCAGTATCATCTAGTATTGTGTTTCTGCATCAGATGGACCTGCCGATTTATGGAGAGTCATACAGACATGACTTCAAGCATCATGGTGTGGAGAAGACGCTTGTGCTTGTGGACTGCCTGTTTTATGTTCATTCATTCATTCAACCTTTATTTAGACAGGTAAATCCCATTGAGCCTCGAGGACTCATTTACAAGAGAGACCTGATTTCAACAAAGAGTGATGATAACAATGGACAACAGCGACAACAATAGACAGTTATAAAAAGTCATACAATTTTTTTTTTAACTAATAGGATGGCTAAAAAAAGAAAAGTAACAAAAAACAGCTAGATTCTAAGGCAAATGTAGAAAACTAAAAACAGGAACGTGTCTGCATTGGTTCCTGCCAGGAATCCAACAGATTCTTAAAGCCACTTAGAGAGGTCAAGGTCGAGAGCTTCAAATCTTTTTGTAAGATATTCCAGGAAACAGGAGCGGAGTAGGAGAAGGCCCTTTTGCCTAGTTCAGTCCTCATTGAGGGAACACTGCAGGTAATAATGTCCTGAGAGCGCACGCTGTAGCTGCACTAACGCAGAGACATGTAGGAGGAGATGTATGAAGGCATCAGACCAAGAAGTGATTTAAAGATGAAAATGTACCAGTGAGAGAGTCTGCGTGAAGTTAATGATGTCCAGTTAACCAGTGAATACAGGGTGCAGTGGTGGGTACGATAATCACAGCCAGTTATGAATCTTAGTGCACCATGATAGACAGCATCCAACATCTGCAGGGTTCTTGTAGGAGCGTTCATGTAAATAATGTCACCGTAATCAATGGAGGGAAGGAAGGTCACAGATACAAGGTGTTTCCTAGCATTCAGAGTTAGACAGTTCGATGTTGACGTCTTCCTGTGCCCAGACAAGTCCTCCACACTTTCCTCAGGCGAATATGTGTGGAACACCAACTCTGTCCCAGAGCCAGTCTGCCAGACCTTGAGGGCCTGCTGCAACAGCTGTGGGTCAACTTGAAGCAACATACCGCCAACTCTGTTCTCCATTTCTTCCGATATTGCAACCATTGCAATATAGCAACACTTGCCGTTTTCGTTTAATTTTCACGACGCCGTCTGACTGCTTTGCTTTTCGTCAGTGAGTGTACCCAGTCAAGATTAGGGCCGATGTAAATAGTCAGACATTGGAGAAAATGGATCTTCCTGCACGGATGATTAGGAAACCTCTGCTTGGCTAGCAACATCCACATTTTACCTCAGTGACAGGTTTCCACCTCATTAACTCCCACTCCTCACTAGCTGGGATCAGTAACTGGCTCTATTAGTTTCAGACTTTTAAGGAGCAGTTGCTCTGGATATCATTTTAAACCTACCAGCCCACAGGTTGGGTAAATACATTAGTTTAATATGTTGGCTTAATATGTAGTCCAAGTAAAAGTTATTTTTCTGAGTAGTGAGCCGTTAAGAAAAAACACACTGATGAGCCTAACAGGTGTGTTTCGCCATCACCTCGTCGCCTGCGTTGACTAATGATGTGGCCGTTAGTGAGCAGTCTGCTTCATCCACCGAGGGAGGTGACACAATCTGGACACATTGCAGCAATTATTTCTTCTCTTTGCTCTTCAATCTCTTTACAGATACTATATCTTCACAGCTCCTACATCACAGGTCTGCAAAGGGACAAAAAAAGTCCAAATGAGGTGGGCTGTAATCGGACTTGTGTCCCTGCTGATCGTGGGCAACGAATGACATCTTTAAGGAATGTGTCATTTACACCCCAGGCGTGGGTGAGGGTTGCACTAATGCAGACCAGGTGCAGTATGGGTAATAGACACACACTAATGAGGTGCATTTTCTCTTTAAATAGGACCTTTGCTCTGGGTAGAAAACACTGAACTTTAGAGACACACACAAACGTGCACAACACAAGGTTGCTAATTATCTTCTGCAGAAAGAATTGATTTGCTGGAAGCTTTTGCTGCACATTGAGGTTTCAGACAAAGGAAGCCATTAATGCTGGGGTTTATGTCGACAAAGAAGTGTTGAACAGCTGAAATTAATTCACGACACTTTCTGCAACTCATTAAAAATTATTCGTCGTTGAAAAGTTGCATCAAAACTAATTACAAGAGCATCGATTGACTGCCTCTGGTTGTTTTATCAGCACTTGAAATATTTGCTTTTTTCAGCGAGGTAGATAGGTTTTCAGTGGTGAAAGGTGCAAAACTGCTGTCACATTAAAAAAGAGAAATAATAAAAAATAAACACTTTTTCTTTTTACTTTGTAGTGCAGGTAGGAAATTGGTTGTCTGGTTGCAGCAGATGGGTTTTTCACTAAGACGCTGGAAGATTATAGTTCTCCTGGGCGGGCTGTTACAGTAAAAGATGAGAGGGTTTTTTTTTCTATGTTTGATGGGTTTTCTGCCTCGGCTGGATTGCTGATAAGTTTGTGTTAAAACAATTGATAGTTTTGTGAAACTGGCAATTTTTTAAAAAAGTGTACAAAGGTAGAAGTGATGCATTTTGAAGGAGGGTGATTTTTATACAAGCAGGGATAAGAGATTAGTATTCATTGAGGAGTCGGAGGCATCCCTGGTCCTTTCTCCTGATGCCTGAATGTCTCGCCAGATGGAGGGGAGGGTTATTATGGCCAGATTAATGCTGTCATCTGGCTGAGGTGTAACCCTTACAGGCTTCAGGCACGGTTGTGCGAGGCTAAAGGTCCAGCCGGTCAATCCTGCAGTGAACAGGCAACTTGCTGCAGTCATTCAACCAAGATTAAATCTATATTATCCTGTGCCCCTGCAATGTCACTCCTTCTTATGTGATGCGCTCTGCAGAGAAAGCTTGACTTTAAAAATACATAGACTTAAAAGCACGTCAAAATGTGGAAAATAATCAAGTGACTTTGCCATGGTTCCGATTTTCATTGTCTGACCTACAAAAGAAGAGTTTAAATTTTCTCCTTTGGATAAATTTAATTGACTTGCTCTTTAATATCGATAACATTCAACATAAAACAAGCTGAATAGTTGATTTTTTTTTTTTCCATCTAGATCTGTTGAGCTTCCATGTTTGAATTTTGATGCACACTTTAAGGTTGCATGGTTGAAAAGGTGAATAAAAACGATAACATTCAGAAAGCAAAACCTTAAGGTTGATTTAACTTGTTTTTTTGGTTCGGATGTTTCTGCTTCTAGAGAATGGACTTTAATACTCTTGACATAAATAGATCGGACAAGAAATGCACCATATAAAGTTGAGTTCAATTTTATGTTTCTTGAGACGCTCTGCTATCCTCTCACCAGGTTTTAGTCGCTGCCTCTGCACAGCTCTTGAAATGCATCTACAAGTATCGTGTCTGTTAGGTTACTTCCTTGACTTATGTCATTAGAGTTGAGATGTTTGACTCGAAGAAGCCTGTTTTACTCAATTAAAACAGACGTTTTCAAAATACTGTATCAAATCTCAGTGATCATGTGACCGATGACGTTTGAGGCTTCATATGTTTCAATAAAACCCCAGAATTGAGACGACTAGTTTGAATCTTTGGCTCAGTTTCATAAAGAGACATAAAATGGTAACAAGACAACATGTTTAAAAACAATTTTTATTTGTATATTTACATCTCAAAATTTTGTTAACTCTTTCATACGTGGACAATAATTGTCAGAATGAAGAACCATTGTGTCCCCAATGTTCTGCTTATCCTATTCCTGTTCACGGCAGCAGCCAAAGTCCAAACCATCTTTTTTCCAGCCACTTCTCCCAACTCCTTTGGGTGGACCCCTAGACATTCCCAGGCCAGATAAGAGAGGTAATATTTCCAACTTCTCCTGGGTTGGTTCTGGAGTCTCGTCCTGGAAGGACACTTCCACAGGGAAGTGTCCAGGAGAATAATCAAATGTCTGCTCCACCTCGGCAAGCTTCTCTTGATGTGTAAGAGCAGCAGTTCTACTCTGAGCCTCTTCCAGATTTCCAAACACCTCACCCTATCTCTTAAGGTTGTGTCCTGCTAATTTGAGGAAATTCATTTTGGTTGTCCCTCACTCATGAATAAGACCTTGAGGTATCTAAACCTTTCTAACTGCGGCAAAACCTCACAGCCAACCTGGAGTGTGAAACAACCATCTGCTGACGACTGAGTTTTGAGATTTTGTGTTAGAGCTGGAATCCCCAAAATGTGTGAATCGTATTACATTTGTGGCTGCTATAATGGGAGCTGACCACTAGATGTCACTGGTAGGGTCTGTTTTTGAGGGTTTGAAGCTTGTTGTGGCACAGTCAGGAAGAAGCTTTGAAATCTTCACAAGGTCTCATCCATCCATCTCGTCTGTCATAATCATAGTTGTCATTTAAGCACAGCATGGCTAGCTGTGCTTTAGAATCTGTACGGCAAAGCCACACTGCAAGCTCCACGTCATGGTTATACTGCCACCCTGTGCTCCAACCAGGACTCTGACATATGTCCACCACTTTGACCTTGCAATTAACATTTGATGCGTGCCCAAAACCCTTGTGGACCCTTCATGCTCTAACACACCTAATAGGGTGCTCATTGTGCTCCTAGTACACACCTTAAGGCCTCAACTACACCCTGCAAGGCCATCCATGTTCTCACTGAGTTTATAAGTCATAACAGGGTCTTCATCCAGTGTGAAAGGGGCCTTATATACAGACAAGACAACTGGTCTTATGTTTGTCTTCATCCGTTTTCATTAGCAGCTACAACTATATTTACAGGTAATACACTCTTTACTATTTTCTAAACCAACTTGATGCATATTACTCATCATTTGAAAGGTTCAACTCTAGTTCATTTTGATTCTAGATAGAAGTCCCTACATACTTGATGGTGCTTACCAGTACATTCAGAGAGAGATTCAGAGATTCTTTATTGTCGTTCGCACCACATGTGGTACATGTGGTGGAAAGAGATTATGTTCACAGGGTTCCAGTTACATCCAACGATAAAATGTAAAAGAAAATGAGTAATAAGCTCTAAAATATGAACTAAGAAAAAACATCAACTACAAATACCCTAAGCACTAATAGCAAAAGAAACATTATGTTGAACATGTATGTTTTCTACCTGGATTATTGAGCATGCATCAGGATATTATGTTGAACAGCAGCACGAACATGAGTCTGTGTGAGCAGATGAGCATGCATGAACACAGCAACATGAAACAGATCAGCAGCAACATGAACATCAGCAGCAACACAGTGATTATCCTGGTTAGAGTGCTGGTTCATGAGTCTTAACAGCCTCAGGGTAGAAGCTGTTCCTCAGTCTAGTGGTTCTACACTTAATCCTCCTTAACCTCCTGCTTGTGGGGTGTGTGTGTGCTGGGTGAGTGGGGTCCTTCATGATGCAGGTGGCCCTCTTCCTGCATCTGGAGGTGTAGATGTCTGTGATGGTGGGGAGGCTGACTCCAACAGACTTCTGTGCAGCCTTCACCACTCTCTGCAAAGCTTTTCTTTCTGCAGCTGTGCAGCCTCCATGCCACACGTTGATGCTGGAGCACAGGATGCTCTCCACTGCACACCTGTAGAAGGAGGTGAGGACTGAGCTTCCCAGACCAGCTCGTCTCAGCCGCCTGAGGAAGTAGAGTCTCTGATGAGCTTTCTTGATCAGGCTGGTGGTGTTGTTGCTCCAGCTGAGGTTGTCATTCAGGGGCATACCTGAATACTTGTAGCTGGAGACCACTTCCACTGCAGATCCTCCTATGTTCAGTGGGGTTGTTCCTTCTCAAGTCCATGACCATCTCCTTCGTCTTCTTCACATTGAAGCATCAGAAGCAGGCTTTTAACACATGCAAAATAACTCATCTGTCCAAAACAATCAATCATCATGTATGATTCCCTTAAAGAAACTGGTCCAAATGAAATGATTTAACCTTCTTTTGTCTTTAGTAACATCCCCCAGCTCCTTCCCTGGGACTGACAGCTGTTAGTAGGCCTGCTGGAGGATGTAATCCTTCAAACAAGACCTGGGTTGACCGTGGGGCCTCGGCTGGTTCTCCAGTTAAACCTTTAACACTAGAAGTCCCAGAGAAGGGTCATTTAACATTTCTACCTTTGGAACCCAGAGACGGGTCGAGTGACCTGAAGGATTTTAGCTAACATCCTATAATGAGCTGTTAACAGGCGCTTTTGTTTTGTAAATAAGGCCATTACTGGTGCACCACAGGAAGGGGTACGCTTAACTCCCAACTAACTGTTTTCCATTGAGTTTAGCCATTTAGTTTCTAGTTAGTTATATTCAGTTTATTGTATTTTATAATATGAAGATTTTTTATATATATATTGGTGGCACGTTGTTGCACATTTTGAACAAATTGAAGTCGATTTACAGTGTATTTTTCAATTGGTTTGGCTCATTTCTTGAAACCGAGATGACATTCTCAAAACACCATGTGAAACACAACTCAAGAGACTTTGCATTTTGAGGTTACTGACAATTTGTATGAAACACATATTTTGTTTTGATATATATAGTATTTAGCTTAGTTTTGAGCAAAAAAGCACAGACCATAAGCAATTGTGTGTAAGTCAAGAGGACTAAAACTTCAGCATGAGAAATATAAAAAACAACAACCGTTATTTGTTTCCATGCTTTTTATTTTTGTCATAAAAATACAAGGGATAAAACAATTCTACACATATTTACACTATGCTCTAGTGGGGGGGCTGCGTGTGTGTGAGTGGCATGTCCTCCTTGTGTGACTGGCATTTCAGCACTCACTCAGCAGTCCATCTGCACTGTCGAAACATACCTGGCACTGCCAGGATATGTCCCTGGTACATTTGCCACATGTGTATTTGTAGCAGTTGACGCATCTCACAGTTGCACAATTGTTCGTGCATCGATGTTTGATCTGACACTTTGCCCTTTTGCCAGGGCTGGGTGTGGAAGGTTGTTGCTGAAGCAGTTTCTCCTTGCGTGCCTTCTTCTCACAATTAATTTGGTTATTTTTTTCTAAACTGTCATTTTGAACCCACTTCTCTTTTTTCTGAAAGAAAAACATTACTAAAATCTTTTAGAAAAACTTTTGCATATATCTTGAAACAGATTGTATGTTTTGCAAACTTTTGTTTTGTTTTGTTCATTTGGCAAAATGACCTGGATAATGCATCTCTCCCAAAACACTTCATGTATGCTTCAAAACAAAATATGTGTTTCATACAAATTGTCAGTAACCTCAAAATGCAAAGTCTCTTGGGTTGTGTTTCACATGGTGTTTTGAGAATGTCATCTCGGTTTCAAGAAATGAGCCAAACCAATTGAAAAATAAACGGTAAATCGACTTCAATTTGTTCAAAATGTGTACCAACGTGCCACCAAGAGATATAAGTTCAAAATATAACCAGTTGATTTTGCATCTGTTTGGAGTATTAGACGGACGTTTGTGTGAGTTCAGCTTATCTCTCCCCTGCTGATTCCTAAGGCAATGGCCACATTTACAAATGAAAGGATGCTAATTGGAGCCATCAGAGTTGTCCGGTTTGGAGCACTACTTTGACTAAGGCTGCGCTTTTTTGCGCAAGTGAACCTGGCTTCTAAATCCCCCGCTCCCTGGATTGGACATTGGAATGCAGTCTGGTGAGGTGGGTGTGTCTGAGTTACTTGTGTGCATATTTAAAACAAATGGCAGTTAATGGCCCGCAAATTGTTGAGGAGAAGGAGGGGGTTTGTCCTCAGGATCTTGAAAATCTAGTCACTCTAGTGCTAAGGGTCTTTTGACCCTTTTTCAGGACTTCTGGGGGGAGGTCGAAATTCCTGGGACTTCTAGTGTTAAAGGGAAGTGGCAGGAGGCATCCTTTTCAGGTGCCCACCTCTCTGTGTGGAGGGGGAGCAGGAGGCTACCTCAGATTTCACCACCGTTTTCTGAAGTTTTCATTCAGTCACGGAGTAAAAAGTTCATCAAAGGGTCAACTTTCAGAGCGTTCAATAACATTTGTTCTCCCCTCATTTGAAAATACATCTTTTTAAAGAGGAATTAAACTAATTTTATTTGAAATATTAGAGGCTTAATGCATTGAAGTGAAAATAAACAAACACAAAAGCGTTTCCACCTCGTGAGTGAGCCATGTTGACAGAATTTTGGATAATAAAGTTTCTCGTGCTTTACCTCATCTGCTCGGCACGCATGTCACACCAAATCCCCCTGAAACAGACTTGTTTCCATAAATCCCCTCACTTTTGGTAACTCTCATCCCCTCAGGTGTTTATTGCAGCTGTAACATCAATTTAGCTCATGGATCAAATTTTCACTGTTTGGTCCCTCTGGTGCTGCCGAGACGATTGCTGTTAGAATGATCCCCCTTTAAGGTTGTGTTGCTCAAAATAGAAACAATACAAAGCAGAATTTATTGCCAAAGTGAAGACTGTAATCCCAGCAGAGTCTCGAGCTGAGGTCTAATGAACTCTTTGGGATGACTGAACTCAGAGTAATGACCTCGCTGTCACCCGGACTCCAGCCTCGAAGCCCATACGTGCTGCTGGTTTCAACAGGAAGGTTTAAGTTGACAAACGTCTTCTCGGCCTCATGTGGAAAAGCTGTAATAACAGATGAATTTACTCCACAAGCTAAAACGTGCAGAACATTTCTGTTCACAGAGCTCTGTTACAGAAACTTTTTCCAATGAGGAAGATATCATCTAAATGTGCAAATTTATATCGAGGCTGCACTCGAGAGTTCAAATAAGATGCAATTTGAACTAAATGAAAAATAGATTTGCATCAGACGGCTTTCACTCAGTTTATTTTAGATGATGTTGAAAGTGAGAAAATTCTCACTGACCCGGAAACGACGCTGTGCCTGGACGGGTTTCCCTTCAGAGCCACTGTTGGTGTCAAGATTGAGGCTATCAGACTGAGAGGGAATTCTCCTGGGTGACAAATACTTTAACTCGGCCAATTTATTTAAAAGTCAACCCTGTTTTTTTGGGGGGTTTTTGGCCATACTTGAGTTTTCTTTTTCCTTTTGACCACAGTGTTAATATCTGAGTCAGTTCTCTGCTCTTGTTCGGTTGATAGCGTTTAAATATCCTACAGGCTGTCTGGAGATGCAGCACTTTTAGCTCGTTATCACCCACAGCTGAAATGTTTTTGCCTGCGTGTTTATTTTTAACACATTTTTAGCTCATGAACCACTGGACACGTTTTAATGAAACTCTTTCCAGCTGATTGACCCTACAAACATTAGTTATAAATCAAAGACTATTACTTTTATAAGTGTGTGAGCAGAAATGCTTACACAACAACTTGGCAACAAAACCATCACTTTGAAATAGTTACATTAATACTGGCACGATTCAATTAATAAAATAGAACCTGGCCTACTTTGTGGGTCTTTGACAGAAAAGTGGCAGCAGACAATCAAGTATTGAAGAACATCTTATGATCTTTTGAGTCTCGCCTGTATATTCTGTGCGTTTTCTATGGAGAGGAATTTGATCGCCTTTCATGCCTGGGGGGCTGGTTGGTCCTCTAAATTGATCTGGTGAGCGCAGCGTTTTCTAAGAAAGCTGCTGAGAGCCGATAAGTTCAGTAACCATGGCATCCTTTACCAGTAAAGCTCAAACATGCTTCATTTCTGATGGGAAGTCACAAACTTCTTCAGGTAATGGCGCCCCCCCCCCCCCCAAACAATGTAGACACGCAGGGGAAATGATCCAGTCTTCAGGGCTGTAGGTGTTCAGCCTTTCACTGGACCACATTTTTAACCCACAGACACATATTTGTATTTCCTGGTGTATTGTACAGTAGACAGGGCACTCAGTTAAATTGACGGGGCAGGACGCCCCACTTGTATAATGGTAGAGGAAACACTGTAGTTGTGTGGAAAGTTTGCAGACAGCTATAGTTTAACTTGTTGGACAAAGCTATGTTAACAACCTCAGTTTGTAGAAACAGATGAGCTAACAGCTAGTACAAGCGGGACGAAGAACAAGGTGAATTCCTGCTGTTTTAAAGACTCATTGTATATAATAATAGTAATGTGTTATGTTTTGCCATCATTGTATGTTCCCATACAATGGCAAAACTGGCTCTCTGCATTTAATCCATCCACCACCAGGTGGTGCAGTGGGCAGCTATTGAATGTGCCCGGGGAGCATTTGGGGATAGAATCAGAATCAGAATCAGTTTATTATCGCCATGTCAATGAATGAGGTTCACAAACTAGGAATTTGCTTCGACATAAGGTGCGAATAGTAGTAAAGTAAAATAAAGTAAAAATTAAGTAAAAATTAAGTAAAAATGAGAACATTACATAAGACATAAGCCTGTGTACACCCACAAATAAAGTAAAATTAAAACCATAACATAACCATATGTACACCCATACAATAGAAAACAATAAAAAAGCTTAGAGAACAGTACAGATGGAGTATTCAGTTATAATACAGATGTAATGTGACCAAAGCAGACATTATGAGGTAGCATTATGAGTGTTCAGGAGTCCAACAGCAGAGGGGAAGAAACTGTTCTTATGGCGGGAGGTTCTGGTCCGAATGGACCGAAGCCTCCTGCCTGAGGGGAGTGGTTCAAACAGTCCGTGTGCAGGGTGAGCAGGGTCAGCTGTGATCCGACCTGCTCGCCTCACAGTCCTGGAGACGTACAGGTCGTGGAGGGATGGAAGGCTGCAGCCGATCACCTTCTCAGCTGAGCGCACAACGCGCTGCAGTCTCAGTCTGTCCCTGGCAGTGGCCCCGGCGTACCACACCGTGATGGAGGAGCTGAGGATGGACTCGATGATGGCCGTGTAGAACTGCACCATCAGCTTGGCCGGCAGCTTGGCCTTCTTCAGCTGTCGCAGGAAGTACAGTCTCTGCTGGGCCTTCTTGATGAGGGAGCTGATGGTTGGCTCCCACTTGAGGTCCTGGGTGATGGTGGTGCCGAGGAACCGATAAGAATTTGCAGTGGTGATAGGGGTATCCTTACAGGTGAGGGGGGG
>NC_056503.1:35758461-35770331 GCF_014905685.2 Nematolebias whitei
TTCCCCCCCACCCGCTTCCCTGCTGTGCTCTTTTGTCCTGTGAACCCTTAAAAAAGCCTCTTTTTTTTCCTGCATTCCTCTTAATTCGAAGGATCAGTTGGTCTCTCAACAAAATCGATCAACTTCTCCCAACAGGAGTCAGGGTATGGAGGACCCTCTTACCTCAAAGGAAACAAATTGAATTCATGATGACAACTAGATTCTACTGTTTTGTTGGTGGAATCTGGTTGTCTACAAATTTGTGTGGAGGTGTTGAAGCTTGACAGTGCTCGGACTGAATGTGTGAATGTGTCTGAACTGTGACAGGGAGTTGGAGCAGCTGTTATCAGGACTGTGATCTCCCTGGCAGCACCCATGAATGGTGGGAATAATCTTGGAGAAGCTGTGAGCTCGACTTTTGGAGTAAAGGATCAATTCGGCTGTTTTGGAGTTTCCATCAGAGAATATGTACAGCAAGACTTTAAAGGCAGAAACAACAATTCACGAGTTCTGCCTGACCCAAACTGTGGCCTTGACGCCGGACTTATCTCAACTCCTCCTGGAATGTTTTGAAAACAACAAAGATGCTTTGACTGTTTCCTCACCCCTCCCTTCCCAAAGGCCGTGGACATGTGACAGAGCCTCAACTGAGCTGAAGATGAACGTCACCTCTTATCTGGACAATGGGGGGGGGGGGGGGGGCTCTGGACTATGCTATGACTTTCCCTTAAAAATTCAATGTTTTCACCACCTATATGTAAATGTATAACGTCTGTTTATGTTGCTTTGCTGTGGTAGGTTTTTTTGATGCCTCAAATTGTGCCCCGTCTAGGACACGGTGTGAGAGATCTTTTTTTTATACCGTCTCTCCTCATGATTTCTTCCCTTTTCTCATCTAAGCAAGATATTATTCTGAATAAGAATAAGAAGGCCGCGCTAATTATTTATAGCCGCAGCTTCGTGCACTCCGCCCATCTTCGGACGACTGTACGTACATATTCGCGTTGTATCTCGGTGCAATGCCAATAAAGTTTATTCTGATTCTGATTCTGAAGATATGCAATGACTGGGGATTGAACCTGGGATTTTCGGGTCCTGAGTCGGCTGCCCTGCCTCTACCTCATCTTGGCCCCTATATCCGTACACACAAGCACTGTTTTATAAATCTTTGCTGTCATATTTTCATTTGTACAATAAATTGATATTTTTGCTGGAGATTATAGACGTGTTGCGATAAACAATAAATCAATAAATCACTTGATAAATGAAAATTATCGGCCTCATTTTCATTTATCGGCTTTATCGTTTCTTCGTGTCTCTTTCTACTGAAGACATGGCTCAACTCCGGTGCTCTTCACTGACTCCCTCCCTTTCTCTTTTCTCTTTAAAATCTGTTTTAACCGTCCAAAACTACATTTTTGGATCGTTAAAAACAGCTAAGCTGAGAAGCTAAGATAAGAGCTAAGCTAACAGGCTGAGGACACCAAGGCCAAAATGGTTCTGAAAAAAGTTTGTAGGCTCAATCATCCAAGTAGATAACAAAAGGTTAAATCATTTCATCTAGACTCCATCTTGTCGAAGCTCCAAAGCGCCTCCCTCCCATTTTTCTTAGAGACACGCTGCTCGCTCCCTCAGTATCCAGCCTTCACTTCAAACAATCTTATTCTGTCATTTGGTGGTCGAAAAAAGGTACTACACTCAAAACAAATTAAGATAAGATAGAAAACATTTATTTTTAAATTTGACAATAATCACTAATTATTGTCAAATTTCAAACAATATTATCATTTATTGCAATAATTTCTGAGACAAATAATCACCTAGCAAAACTTGTTATCATGACAGGCCTAATGGATGTGCTACAGTTTGCTGCTACTGCTACAATTTGAAGTAGTTTTAACGTGGTAGCAATTCAAATGGATCTCAGCCCTGCTCAGACTATCTGTCAGCTCATGAGTTGTGTCAAGACTAAACTATTTCTCTGTTCAAAAATCTATCCATAACAGGTAAGATATGTATTAGTCCTTAACATCCTGCAGAACCCCAGTTTAAAAAATCTTTCTGTTCCCTTTGACACACACGCCTCAAAGTATTTTCCACTAGATTCATAAAAACCTGAAAAAAAACCCTGCTTCATTTAAGTATTTTTTACCAACGTACAAAGTCAATACCCAGATATAAACCCATCATCGCTACATAAAACAAAGAACATGCTTTATCTTGAATTGTTGATAATTCTGATAATAAAAACTGTTATGGAGAAGTAAATTAAGTCATATCTCATTTTAAGTGTCTGATAGCAACAAGTGACTCCTGAAAGTGACATTCCCCCCATCGTGAGTCACAATAAACTCTGATTAAAACGGGTCAGGAGTCTAGAAAAAAAAAATCTTTTCTGACTTCATCACTTAAGCTCTGACCTTAATAACTGTGGAGATATCTCTAAACAGAACTTATTTATGTGTATTTTTTCAGCAGGAGCCCGTCTTGTGATGGAGACGTCTGTATCTGGTTCAGTGAAGGCTACATTTGAGTTTTTGCCAAACAGAAAAACTTCATTTCACGCCCTCAAGTGCAGACCTGTCATAAACCTAATGGAACATGTTTGGTTTAATGCATATTTTCCCTGTGGATAAATGTCTGGTTTTATTTTGGGTGATTCTGCCCCCCTGCTGCGCTGAGTATTTACTTCAGAAGCACATATGTGGCAAACGCCCCCTCCTTCCCCCCTCCTCCCTTTTCATGGACAATTTGACGGTTTTCTGCATTTTCTGCAGCAGTTTTCGTGGAGCAATTGGCACCCAGCTTCATCCAGATCGAATCACCTGTATCATCAGCGCTGAACGTTCCTATGTGAGAAAGTAAAGTAGGAAAAGTTCAGTTTTCTTCATTTTTTATTTATAGACAGTAGTCCCTCGTTTATCACGGGTGGGGGGGACACCACGCCCCCTGTGATGAGTGAAACACCATGAAGTAGGGATACAGTAGTCCAAGTTCAAGTTTCACTCCCAATCTCTCACCTTCTGTGTAAAGAAAACAACATTACAGAGGGCGCTGGCCACAGCAGTCACTACATTTATCCATGGAGAGCTTGTTGAACTTGTGGAGGAGTACAAATATCTGGGTACTATCTTTGACAGTCTGCTGAAATTCTCCGCCAACACAGAGGAGATCCTCAGAAAGTGTCACCAGAGGCAGTACCTCCTCAGGAAGCTCAACTCCTTTGGAGTAAGTAAGATCATTCTCCGGACATTTGACTACTCCTTCATAAAGAGCATCGTCACCTTCTCCATAACCTGCTGGTTTCATTCTACCAGCCTCCAGAACAGAATCCGCCTGTAGAAGACTGTCACTGTCTGTTCTAAAATTACTGGATTACCCCTTAGGTCCCCGTCTGTTGTCTATGAACACTTACAGTAACATGCAGGTTCCGGATCATAAAGGACCCTTCACATGTCCTCTTCTCATCTTTGAGTGGCTTCCATCGAGTCCGCTGCCCTGCCTGCAGGACACAGAGGAGAAGAGCTACCTTTGTGCCCAGGGCTGTCCAGCTCTTAAACAAATAGTCCTGCTTCTTAATATTCATACATACACATACAGATACACATCCCCTCTCCCTACACATATACAGCACATTCACACACTATATGCCCACCCCTCATACACATACACACATACATCGCCCCATTCCACAGGACTTTAGTTGCAAATAGGACTTATTTACTTCATTGCCCATTTGCACCTTGCTAATGCAAATTGGACTTTCTTTTATTATGTATTTTTACTTTTTATTATTTTATGTATGCGTTACATGCCTCTTTTAATTGCCCCACTGGGGATAAATAAAGGTTTTTTTTTTTAATTGAATTTGAATTTAATTAAGTTTAAATTGTAGAGAAGAGAAGTGCAACAGGACAGCATCTCTTCATGCAGCAGCAGCCCAGAGGAGAAATGTACTTCTGGATCAATTACAATGAAACAACTGAACCTAGAAGTTCTAAAATAATTAAAAATAACTTTTAACACTTGTATATTTAGTGATTATGACGATTTTATGATGTGACATACAGAAGTCCCTCATTTATCGTGGGGGATCCATACCCTGAAGCCCCTGCGATAAGTGAAAAACCGCTAAGTAGGAATAGTAGTACAAGTAGTAAGTAGTAGTTTATTTTAATGTTCATATATATACACTATATAAAGGCGTTTTAAACCCTTCCCACACTCTTGCAGTATTCTAAACAATGTTTCTAAACTCTAAACGCTCTAAAAGAGCACAGCGTGTCATGATTTCAGCTCCCTTCTTTCTCTGCTCTTTGCCATCTGCAAGCGCTCTTGGCCACGCCCACTTCTCTGCTCTGGATAGAGATCAGCTGATCAGCTGCAGCAGGAAGCTTATCCGGCAGTATGGGCTGCACAAAGGTGCAGCAGGTGGTAAATAATTTAAAATAATTTATTTTAAATAAAAATTTAATGCTGATCGTGCGGCTCATCCATCAATCAGCCTGTTGTGTGTCATGTCCAATCTTATTTTGATAAACCGCGATAGAGCAAGTCCACGATAAACGGACCGTGATGTAGCGAGGAACAACTGTACTTTGAATTTTAAGCTGGAAGACAAAAGTTGATCGGTGCATCTGGACAGCAAAGGGTTAACCCTTCACAAAGCTTCTGCAGTACGGAGCAGAAATGTGTGGATGTCAGAGAGGAGATCATGGCAGGCTGCGGAGGGAGCTTCTCCCTGCACCACTGGGCTGCACAAAGGTGCAGCAGGTGCTAAATCATTTCATCTATTTTAAATAAACAATCCATGCTGACTGAGTGGCTCATCCATCAATCAGCCAATTGTGTGTCATGTCCACTCTTACTTTGAACAACCGTGAAAGAGCGAGTCCGTGAAAGTCGAACCGCAAAGTAGCGAGGGACTAGTGTAAAATTAAAACAGGAAGAGCATCAGGTTTGGGTTGTAGTTTAAACAGCGTGCGGTTTGACTACAGCAACAGAGCGCGTTTAAACTGTGTTAGAAATGCCAAAATATTAAACTGCATACGTACCTTGTATTTTTAACTAGTATAATAAAGTATTGAAACTAGAGATACAGTATACAAATCATGTTTGCACCGCAACATTCAAAATAGCCTCAGAATGATCTCACATGACCCTGTGACTACTTTTATAGTTTGTTGAGGTTTTGCCATCAATTTAATGACTTTTCATATTTTAATGAAATTTGTAGTAACTGTTTGTTACAATAAAGCAAAAACCTCTTAAGTGTGTCTGTAGGTTGCATGAATTAATCAAATTAAACAACTCGGGTGCACAGTGGAGCAGTTAGAACCGTTGCCTCACTGCGTGGATTTCCTCCGAGTACTCCGGTTTCTTCCCACAGACCAAAAACATGCATGTTAGACTGATTGGTGGTTCTAAAATATTCCGAGGTGTGATGGACTGGTGACCCACCCTGGGTGTAGCCTGCCTCTCGCTCAGTGAACGCTGGAGATCGACACCGGCGCTCCTCAACCCTGAAGAGGAACAACGTGGTGAAGGAATCGGAGGAATTGTTTTCTTGGTGGAAATCAGCATGAAGGGGATCTACAAGAGCACTGTGACAGCAGAGACATAGTTTGATATGAAGCTAAATCAAAGTAGTCACACAAGCGTTGACCAAGATTTGTATGCGTACAATAAGATCCACAAGTTTTACAAACGTGTACTACAAGACTCACAAAAAGCTTCTTTTGCTAAAAATAATGAAAAATATATTTTTCCACAAGAAGAAAATGTTAATTTTGTGCACTGTGGCTGAAATCAACATAAACAATGGATACGTTCTTCTTTTTTGGGAGAAAACATTTGAGAGTATATATATATTTTTTAGTCATTTATATATATTTTTTCTGATACATTTTCCACATTAAGAATAACCTTCTCATTTTATGTTTTTTTAATTTTAACTGCACAGTTCACAAAATTAACTTTTTTTTTTTTTAATCCTGTAATGTTAACATGAGTGTTTGTGTTTGTGTTTTAATATAGAGGTTATAAGTTACTGTGCCAAGTTAGAAATGAGTGTTTTCCCAAAAACTCAGTAAATCTGGGAAGGCTCAGATGTCCCAGCTTTTCACCAGCCTTGAATGCAGCATTACCTTTGTGAATCTGGAGCAGTAAGAAAGTCTCATTAACAGACAAACTGATCCGTGCACTCGTGTTCACTGATTCGTGCACGTGTTTGACAATTTGTATGCACATCATATCCTATGATGTCATATCCTAACAAAAAATCTAAACGGGTTACCATCTGAAATTTTTTTTTTTAATATAAATTTTGTCTGATTGGTGACGTAGTTCCGCCCTGGGGTGCAAAAATATTTGCCCATAGTCTCTCGTTAAAATTTGTACATGCACACTAGTGCCTCTTCAATACAAGAGATAGGACCAATCTGGAGCGCATCTCTCCTGCGCCCAGAGCTGAATGCAGCTTGATTTGCATAAGTCCCGTGGTGGGGGGGTGGGACTTCCGACGCGGGGCTGACGTCACAGCTGTCTGTCATTAAATTTGCCTGATTAACAGGTCAAGCCGCAGGAGTTGGAGACGATCGGACAGAGATGCAAAATGGAGCAAAAGAAATTAAATAATTCAGTGAAGTCACTTAAAACAATACCTTTTGAGAGAAGAACATATCAGGAGAAGCTAGAGGTGAAAGAGCTCAGACCTGATCACCCCGAACATCACAATTAATCAGCAGTCCAAAGATGGGGGGGTGGGGGGGAGACGGTACACTCTGTCTTTTTCCAGGGCCTGGTTTAGCGACAAGTCTTGGCTAACTGCATGTAGAGAGGCTAATGCTTTATTCCGCTTTCCCTGCCTCCTTTTACAAACATCAGGATCTGACCCAGCATGGATTAAGACAGGTACGACTGACTTAAAGCTTTTTTTTAGAAAAAGCGAAGCATGAACAATCTGGGACCCACAGATCCACCAGAAATTTGTTTCTTTCAGGGATAGAAGGGCAGAATTTATGTACAAAAAATAGAACACTACATGACTGTTGATGATTAGAGTAACAAAGACCTTAAGAAACCCCTACTGTTAAGGTGTTGAGGTGTGAATTGTCAATCTACATATGTATGTGTATCTTATCTCACTCAGCCTTATAACCTGAACCCCTCACTCACTGTTCTTTGAATTGAGAAAGCTCCTCGGATGGGGAGCAAAACGTCTTCTGTTACAAATAAAGTCCAGTTGTTTTTGTATTGAACGTTTTTTGAACACTACATGACATTATATTGTTGCGTTTGTTGTTTTCATTCATGTAAATACACTGGTGTGATACCTTAGTATATGTTTTGGTATAGAAAATTCCACCGGCCATCACTGCCCTCTGGTCATAATGTTGTGGCTGGTGGATGTAGACCCTCCCACCCAGTTCCAGGTGTGTTGATCCCTCTCTTGTTATGGCTGTGTGGAGTCGAGGCTCAGCGGCTGTTGACTGGTTTAGCTGAAGGTTGGAGCGATGGTTGGGAGTTCAGACCAGTTTGTCCCTGATATTCTGTTTTCTTACAGCTTTGTTTGTGTTTATTTATAGAAAACAACAGCCAGCAACTTTATTCAGTTCAAGTTTTTCCTGAAGCGATGAAATGTTTCTGCATGGTGAGCAACACCACAGAGTTGAATAGTTTTTTTTTACAGTTCAGCCTTGCAGATGAAATACTAAAGGGATTAAAATTAATACCATCATGTCTTTATCACCTTAATAGCTCCTCAAGATGTTTTTTAAAAGCTAAGTGACGACAAACTTTTTTCCCCCTTCCTGCTGCCCTTGGGTCAAAACGACCCCTGAGGCCTCAGAGCCAAGGACAGCAGGAGCTCAGGTAGTGCTGTGGGAGCACTGGTGAGAGGGTAGGATGGACTGTGACTCCAGTAGCTCCAAAATGACTCATTTCTCCTCCACGGCCACATGTGCTTCAACCAGAGCGATAAAGATTCTCTCATGTGTCGCTTGGCTCTGCTAGCTTTGAGTTAGCTGGGTGAACGTGGTGTACTCAGCTGAGAGATTGGATTTTAAATGTCGTTTAAATCTTCCTTCCTCCCTTCCTTCCTTCCTTCCTTCCTTCCTTCCTTCCTCCCTTCCTTCCTTCCTTCTTTCCACTCTCTTTCTCTCATTCAACATTAACGTTGTCCGGCTGCTGTAATGTATTTTCTCTTGAGAGACGCTGGTCGTACTTGGACGTCGTCATATGTACAACGTCTGTCCGTCCCCGCTCCCTCCCGGCTGAAGCCAGCCTGGGCTGATAATGGGATTAAAGCGTGGAGAGGCAGCTTAGTGACCTGGCCTAAGAAACAGTGGTCATTTGTCTGCAAAGCCGTTGCACGTAGACACGAGTGAGCTGGAGGTCTGAGAGCAGGGAGCGGGTGTGAGGCGGTCGGGGTTAAAGGGCAGGAGAAGCCATTTGGTCGCATCACACATGTGAAAATAACTTTGGGTCTGGTTATACCAGATGAAGATTAATTCAATTCAGTTCAGTTTATTTATATAGCGCCATGTCAGAGCAGAAGTCATCTCAGGGCACTGAACATTCATATACTTAAGAAGTGAAGAACTGGTGTTTTTCATCAGAGCAGCACCGAAGCAAACATAAAAGTTCAGTTTATGATGCACATAAATGATCTATTTACTGCTTTGTCACATCAAATTCAAATTTAATTACACGATTTATCCGAAGTAATAAATGCTTTAAACAATCAAAGGCCTAAATCTGCGTCCAAATGTCTGCAAATATTCACAGAAGCTCATCAGTTACTCGTTATACGGCTCAAATCACCTTCAGCATTATTAGGATGCTAAGATTGAAAGGTTTGGACCATGAATGGGTTTGTTTTGAATAAAAACATAATTTACAGCAGTTTTCTTTATTTTATGTGGCTTCCGGGACAATCTGAGCAAAAGGTTTTCTGCTAAATGTATCAAATAAATCTCATGTTTAACATATTTAGAATGAGTTAAAACACTTGGAATGGCCTAAAAACGTTGCTGCGGCGTGTTAGTTTGTGCAATCACAGCAGATCAAACAAAACAAAAAGAAAAGTTTGAATCTTAAATAATAATTTACACTAAAGTTATAAGTGAAGGTGAGATGTCCAGATATCCAGGAGAGACTCGATGTGGAGGCGCTGCTCCTCCACAGCTAGAGGAGCCAGTTGAGGTGGTTTGGACATTTGGTAAGGATGCACACTGGACGACTCCCTAGGGAGGTTTTTTTCAGGCATGTCTAACCAATTCAGTTCAATTCAGTTTATTTATATAGCACCGAGTCAAAACAGAAGTCGTCCCAGGGCGCTGAACAGAAACATTCACGTACATTAAAAAAAGCCAATCAGTAAAAGTTCTCTATCTAAGGAAGCAGCAGAATGCATTGAATCGTCACTTTGTCGCAGTCTCCCATCCTGAGCAAGCACACTGGCAACAGTGGAAAGGAAAAACTCCCTTTTAACAGGAAGAAACCTCCAGAAGAACCAGGCTCAGGACGAGCGGCCATCTTTGACTTGCTGGGTTTGAGAGGACAGGAAGGAGAGACAAACACAGAATGGCAGGTCCAGGTGTACTTTCTGTTGGAAGAAAGAGAAAAAACACAGTATGGTAAAGTAGAGCAAGTAAAGACAGCAGGGTGAGGAAATGTGGTCAATTTGCCTATAGCAGCATAACTAAGGGATAGCTTAGGAAACCCAAGCTGACCCTAACTATAGGATTTATCATAAAGGAAAGACTTGAGTCAAGTCTTACATGTGTCAGCCTCATGGACAGAAACTGGAAGTTGGTTCCACAAGAGAGGAGCCTATCTGAAAGATATGCCTCCCATTCTGCTTTTGGAAACTCTAGGAACCACAAGTAAACCTGCACTCTTAAAGCGAAGTGCTCTGTTAGGAAAATATGAAACAGTAAGATCTGTAACATAAGATGGAGCTAGGTTGTTGATAGGGAAGATCCAGGATATGCTGGAGAAACGATGTTTCTGAGCCGACATGGGAACGTCTTGAAATCCTCCTGGAGGAGCTGGAAGATGTGAAAAGATGTCTGGGCCTCCCTGCTCAAGCTGCGACCCGACTCTGGAACAAGTAGCAAATGATGGGTGAAGGAATGGGTGGGTGGGTGTTTTTCCACTTATATGCTTTTTAAAATGTGTTTGAAGATGCTACTGGTCAACTTGTGTTTTCTTTTTAATGACCAAAGATGACTCCATCGTCGTATTTTTTAAATTTCTGTTGCTTTAACACTTACGTATATGGAAAGTTCACTTTTAGCTGCAGAATCTAAATGAAATCACTTTAGTTTGAAGTACTTCTAATTTCACACAATTCTCCTGAGCTCCCTGGCAAACCTGCTGCATGTTAAAGCACTTTTATTTTTATTAATCAACGCCACGATGGAGAGAACAGTAAAGTAGCTAAAGAGGATTACACATAAATCTCTTTTCATTTGTCTTTAACCATTACACACAGAGACCACAGTTGGTCTCAAGGGAGCAACTGTTCTCCATCTAATCCCAGCACCGAGTGGAGCGCTGTTAACCAAATCACTGATTCTAATTGATCCACAATCTGCAGACCCCCAGGAGGTCTTTAAAACCTTAATCTGTCCTGTCAGGGTGTAGAGGCCATTGAATCCTTTTACACTCTGATATAATCCGTGTTGATTAGTGTCCTCTTACCGCTCCTCGATTACCGCTCTGCTAAACTCAAAACGTTAGCAGGCATCTACTTTACCTCATTATACACTCTTCTTCAGTTGTTTTCTGTGTACAAATAATTATCTGTCAATTGGAAAGGCCGAGTTTGTAGCTTCAGTATATGTTTTGACAAATTATAAAAGTTTCCTCTGTTGTACGTTTATGGATCAGTTTTCTACTTGACGGGTGTTTTATTGTGAACACAAAGACTTTTTTTTTATCCAGTTTTAGGTTCCCTCACTGTTAATGACTCAAGGTTCTTTATTGTCATTCGCATCACATGTGGTACATGAGGTGGAACAAAACTGTGTACTCAAGGTCCCAGTTACACCCAAAAAGAGCAATAATATAAATTATTTAAAAAAAGAAACCGTATACAAGGATCTAAGTTATATGCTAAACAATAATAATGTAATATGATACGGTGAATTAAACAGCAGCCTGAACATGAGTCTGTTGTGAGCAGATGGGTGTGAATACAGCAGCTTAAAGGAAAGAAATCAGCAGCATGGTCAGCATCTGGTCTTCTGGACAAAAAGAAACATCTTAGCTGTACTGAGTATTTTAAGATCTGCTTTAAACCACACTCCAGTTAAAGTGATGAAGACAACAAATGATTTGTTTTATTTAACATTTTGTGGATTTTGGGTCACAAACGCAGTAACAGTGACTCCTAAACTGTGTACTGGTAATAACCTGCCTTTGTAAGAAAAGCTGCACATGCCCTTGATAATTTTAAATTAACACTAAACAGTAGTCCTTCGCTACTTCGCGGTTCATTTATTGTGTATTCGCTCTATCGCAGTTTTTTTAAACAAGATTGGACATGACACACAATTGGCTGATTGATGGACGAGCCGCACGATCGGCATGGAATTTTTATTTAAAATAAATTATTTCAAATTATTTAGCACCTGCTGCAGAAAAAGCTTCCTCCTGCAGCTCTATGCAGCCCTTACTGCTGCAGGATAAACTTCCTGCTGCAGCTGATCTGCTGATCTGCGTGCAGAGTGTAGAAGTGGGCATGGCCGAGAGCGCTTGCAGATGGCTGAGAGCAGCTGAGGCACAGAGAGGGAAATCATGACATTCTGTCTTTTAGATTGTTTAGAGTTTAGAAACATTGCTTAGAATATTGCAAGAGTGTGGGAAGGGTTTAAAACACCTTT
>NC_056503.1:35770431-35816217 GCF_014905685.2 Nematolebias whitei
ATATATATATGTATATACACTAATACTATTTACTACTTGTACTACTATTCCTACTTGGTGGGGTTTTTCACTTATCGCGGGGCTTCAGGGTACAGATCCCCCACGATAAACAAGGGTCTACTGTAATAGTTTTTGTTTGTTTTATGTTTTCTTTCTTTCGGCTGCTCTCTTCTTCAGGGGTCAACACAGTGAACTAAGCCACACGAAGACTTGGCAATCGCTTTTACGAAGGATGCCCTTTATGATGCAACCACAGACCACCGAGCTACCACAGCCCTCTGTGTGGAGCAGAGAGCTGCCATGTAGGATGCCCGGGGGAGCAGATGGTGGGAGTTAAGCGCCTTGCTCAAGGGCCCAGAGTGGGGCGAATGAGGGTGGAGGCAGGTGTGAGTGTTTCATCTTTCCCACCCACAATTGTTTATGTTGTCGTTACGTGGAGTTAAACTAGCGACATTCCAATCACAGGCCTCTCTTCTCTAACCTCTGTGCCACCACTCTCTAAACTATAATGGGTTTTTAATATTGATTTAAAATCCAATAAAAGCTGCTGTGGCTCAGGAAGGTTGGCGGTTTGATCCCAGCGTCATCATGTTGAAGTGACAATGGGCAAAACGAGGAGCCACACTTTTCTTTCAGTCAAGTTTTCAAGCTCATAATTGTGTCCAACAGTGAAGTCAGGTCATCTGGACATTTTTGTTGTTGTTGTTGTTGAGATGTTTCATCCTTCATCCAAAGGACTTCTTCAGTCTGAGGAGCCACAACAAACTCAGTCCCACAAGCAGCACACTCACATAGTGGACCAACCAGTTTGATGGTGATAAGATGGTTTCTGGGGCCCGCCCTCTCCCCTGTCGACTCCTCTGAGGCAGCCATAGCCAAAGTGGTTTGAAACATCAAAGTTCATGCTCACTAATCCAGGTAGAAAAAAATCCAAAGGACTGATGAAGTCCTTTGGATGAAAGACGAAATGTCTCAACAAAAACAGAAATCATCCAGATGACCTGACTGAACTTTGTTGGATTTTTTTAAAAACTGGATTATTGCGCATGAACTTTGATGTCGTAGTTGTGTATTTTACTGCATGCTGGCTCCCTCAGACGCAAAAATGTTTCAGGTGAGATGTTCCACAGCAGCCTCAGCTTCAACATGAAAAATACAAGTTAACTGAAACTACGGGCAGCTTCTAGCAGCACATCAACGTCGCTGATAGTCGTTCAATTACAAGGCCATGAGTCTGAAACCTCGTGTCGGCAAACATCCTTCAGCTCGACACTGAACCTTTCCCAGCTGCAGGGCAGCTCTCCCATTACTGACCCTGCACTTAGACCTGCCTGTGAAGAAAAAATCTCCCTACAGGGCTCGATAAAGTGTCACATTAGCACAGTAATGCACAGCCAGGGAGTGGAGCAAGACTGGAATTACCTTCACAAATCATTGCGCCACATCAGTCATGCTGTGATTTGTGAGCATGTCAAACAGGCGACTAAGAGCCACTTCACTCTGCCGAAAAGCATTACGTGGAAACTTCTGCTGAGGCACCGAGATGCAGTATACTCTGGAGTAAAAGTGCACTGTAACACGCTGTGAACAGCTGGAGGCTGAAGCAAAAAAAAGCCTCACATTTACAGGAAAAGGTAAATTAAAGCTGGGGTTCCCCATCACTTGGAGGTGCAACAGTCTGGATAAAACGTTTCAACTCTGTCTTGGAGCTGGATTATATTTAATTCCTTCCCACTGGTCTTGGACTGGGCGCAGGTTATTTGCGGTGCTCTCAGCTGCCTCTTTTCTTCGGCTCGGCCCCACAGCTGTACTGTGGGTGGGCATGTGGGCGGGTGGCCCAGAGGGTCAGCAGGGGTCCTCTGGATCTGTCAGACAGCTGGAAATAATGACTAGTTGGACGAAGGCCAGCAGAAACATCACTTCTAATCATCTGAGCCCACATCTGAGGCTATCAAGTGGGACGCAGTGAGAAGTGGTTGTTCCTCTACGCATGTCGCATCTTTCTGTCAAAAACTTGTAATTATTTACTGAACCTATGCTTATTATTGCACCGGGTGAAAAATGTTGAAATGGTCTGCTATTATTAGAAGTTTTCTAAAATTGATTTGGGTCAGTGTGAGGGCCTGGTGGTGTTAATAATGAATCATCTCATTTCTCTGCTTAAGGTAAAGGTAGACTTTGAGATGTAAGGTTGGAGGATCACAGACGTCAGAGATAAATTTGACCAGGTCTTAGATCGTAGAGCTTTTTATGATAGCTGAACTTTGTTTCATGGGAGTTACTGTACTTTTCGCTGTATAAGTCGCACCAGTTTATTTGACATATTTGGACTGATGCGACTTTTACGGTGGTGTGACGTGTACAGCGGCAAGTACGGTAGAACGTCGTCAGATAAAATGTCTTTAAAAATCAGGGGGGAAAATCCAGCAAATAACCAACACAAGGACCCGAGTTACACATCGTCCTTCTTTAGGGCAAGTTTTTAGCCAATAGCATCTGTTAAAATCACCCTCTGCTGCTGTTCGGCATTTTGTTTTTGTACTGTTAGTGCTTAGTGTATTCTTAGTTTAGCATATTTCTTAGTTCATATCTTAGATCTTACTACTGTTTTTCTTTACAATTTGTACTTTTGTTGGATATTACTGGGACCCTGTGTACACAATTTCATTCCACCACATGTATCACGTGGTGGAATGACAAAGAAACCTTAAACCTTATAAATGAACGTGTCTACAAAGTGATCGAGAAACACTTTTGCGTTGTGCACAAATATTATGTCTTTGCAACAGACCTGAAGCTGAGGCGACGTTGATCCTGATAAATCAACGTATACTTTGAATGGAATCCTGATCATCACAACAGGACTTAACTTTAAAGAGGCCTTTTTAAGCACGTTAAATGCAGACTGTATATCCAACAAGATTCAGCCCTTTAGACTATTACCTCATACCACATGTGCAAATACTAATTTTCTCTTTTCATTTATTAATTTATTCATTTAGAGATGAACTGGATGTATCGTTTTTTTTTATATATATACTGTAAAGAGAGTAGCTTAGACACAATAGATAAAACTGTTTGATTAAAACCACATTTTAAGAACTCTTTCAGAAGTCAAAATAAATAAATAAATCATCATCCAATTTTCATTCTCCCCCTGCTCCTCTCTCATGATGAGCACGGAACAGATTATGATCTTTAACCTGTAATTCCTCTCTAATAAGAGTTCGGGGGAAATCTGAAATCAGATCACTCGGCTTCTTAATTAGAGTCCCACTACATTAAACCCCCGATGTGCCCCAGAGCCAGTGAAGTGGTGAGGCAGTCGGTGGGGGTGGGTTCAACCCTGCACTTGTGCACCGCTGGATCAGTCAGTCCTCGCTCTGTCACTCTTTGCATCACAGCTTACCTCCTGTTGGTAACACATGACAGATCTGGAGGAGAAAACAGCGGACCCTCGTCTCGCTGTCACTAATGGGTTATAAATATCTTCTTCAAAGACCTGAGATGATGTGGGGTGGGGGTGGCATGGTGTTTATGGTCTCTGTCCTGGTGAAACGTTGCAGACCTCTGGCTTTGCATTTACTCCGAGCTTCTGGGACCTAAAAGCTGTCAGAAGGCGGGGTTAGAAACTTTTTTGTTGCCTGTTTGGATGAGACTCACAGGGTATCGTGTCAAATGATAACCCAAGATGCTGATCTCATGACACGATGTTCAGTTTCAATATAACCCTAAAACAAAACATCACAATATGATTGGCTATGAACACAAAGCATCTGTAAAAAGTTTCTGTTTGGGACTTTTTGTGCCTCGTCATGGAGCCGAGAGGGGACATGGAAATACCTTTCATCCGTCTGTCTTCTGAGCTGGATAGCTTGAAAAATAAATGAGGTACTGACTTGTAAGTTAGTGTGTAGCTGCATCTAGGTGTAAGGAAGCCCCCTAACGAAAATCAGGTTGCCATGTCAAAATCCAAGACGACTGCCACCATGTATGTACAATACAGTAGTCCCTCCCTACTACGCAGTTCATGTTTCCTGGACTCGCTCGATATCGTTTTTTCAAAATAAGATTGGACATGACACACAACTGGCTAAATGATGGATGAGCTGCATGATCGGCATGGACTTTTTATTTAAAATTAATTATTTGTACATTATTTAGCACCTGGCAGCACGGTGGCGCAACTGGTAGAGCTGCTGCCTCTCAGCGAGCAGGTCCCTGGTTCAAACCCCGGTCCAGGGGCCTTTCTGGGTGGAGTTTGCATGTTCTCTCCGTGCATGCGTGGGTTTTCTCTGGGTACTCCGGTTTCCTCCCACAGTCCAAAAACATGCATGTTAGGCTGATTGGTAACTCTAAATTGTCCCTAGGTGTGAGTGAGAGAGTGAATGGTTGTTTGCCTCGTTTGTCTCTATGTGGCCCTGTGATGGACTTGCGACCCGTCCAGGGTGTACCCCGCCCCTCGCACAGTGATTGCTGGACATGGGCACCAGCGACCCCCGTGACCCAAAATGGAATAAGCGGGTAAAGAAAATGGATGGATGGATGGATATTTAGCACCTGCTGCACCTGTGTGCAGCAGCATGTCAGGATCTCTGCTCTGCAGCGGAGAAGTGGGCGTGGCCAAGAGTGGCAGGTGGCAGAGTGCAGCAGGAGGCAGAGAGATTAAATCATGACATGCTGTGCTCTTTTTGAGCATTTAAAGTTTAGAAACATTGTTTAGAATATTGCAAGAATTTGGGAAGAGATATATATATATATATATATATATATATATATATATATATATATACAGTATATGAAAATAAACTACTTCTTACTACTTGTACTGCTATTCGTTTTTCACTTATCGCGGGGCTTCAGGGTATAGAGGTACGGATCCCCCGCGATAAATGAGGGACTACTGCATACACGTATTGGTTAAAGGTCAAGTTTTCTCAAATGCTCAGGATAGCTGAAAAGTATTCCTTGGTGGCCAAAGTCACCAGTGCCACCCCCCCCCCCCCCCCCCCCCCCCCCCCCGCGCCCCCATCTGGTGGTGGATAAAACTCTTCACGCTCGTCAGAATCCATGGGTCTGCACCGCCTCGGACCAGCAGAAAAGCCTTACCACTTTTCTTCTATAGCTATCTGTTCTGCTAACTTCCACTGGAATATCTTGCATCAAAAACATTTGGGTTTACTTGCATTCTCTGTTCAATCGCAGTCGAGAACAACACTCATCTTGAAAACTACAAACATTCAGTATTGAAATCCTTCGACGACGCTGTACATCGGCGTACCGATTATTTGTTTTTCCTCTTGTCGGACATTTTTGCTGCTTTTATCATCAGTTTTAATGATTTTTAATCAAAGTTACCTCATGTATGAATTTAGTGCTTTGAAAGGATCAATGAAGAAGCAAGGTTAGGAGCAAGGAAATATATTTAGATGGCCTAACTTTACTAATTGACTTATTGACATTTTAGCACCAGTGTATTGATCATCGCCTCATACAAAGAAGCGCATCAACAGTTTATTCCATCCCCCATGTCCTCCAGGTGGATTGTATTTACATGTGATCAAATCCTCAGCCCGCTTCATCCTTCTTGCTCATGTTATTTCTCTAAAATTAGCATTTGTTTTGTTGCTCTCAGCTCAGAAGGCATTTTGGTTGAACATGTCTGATGTCAAGGCCTTAGGAGGACACGCTGTATAAAGAATTCAACATAAAAACACAGCGCGACCCGCTGGTTCTCATGAATGCATAAACACGCACCAGGAAGCATGTTGTAAGGAGAGACCGGCGTACAAACGAGCGGCGTGTAAAAAGGCTCGCGGTGTCGCCGAGCTGTAGCAAGTCCCCGGTAAAGAGAGGGCGAAACACGGGTCCGCCAAGTCCACGAGTCTCGCATGCACCGTTACGCAATGAATGGAAGTGCAGTCAGTGATGTGAGTGCTCTGAGTGAATTTTAAATGTCCTGATCCCAGAAATCTCATTTCAGATGACGTAAGGCTCATAAAAATATTAATATAAACAGTTTTTGACAGTGTGCAATTAAAGAGCTGGTTTGATTTTAAATTAAATCACTACGTGGCGACGTTTACCTCGGTTATGGATATTACCGGAGCCTCGTCTTTTCTTCGTGTTGTGCTGTAAACGGCAATTTCTGTGAGAAAATGAAACGTCAGCGTGAACTTTTAACGTTGTCTGATGTGTCTTTGAAGTGTTTCTGTGGAAATAATTTTTCGTGGAGACCACATTTCAATCAACCTTTATTTATACAGGTAAATCCCATTGAGCCTCGAGGACTCATTTACAAGAGAGACCTGATTTCAACAAAGAAAGATGACAACAATGGACAACAGCAACAACAAAAAGCAGTTATAAAAACTCATACTACAGTTTTTTTTTTTTTTTTTTTTTTTTTAACAAATAGGATGGCTAAAAAAAACATTTGTCCTACTGATAGAAAAATACAGAACGTGTGCTTAGCTGTGATGGCAACTAAATATAAATTAATCGTGCAATGGCTGTAGCTCACGGACAAACTGGAAGAGGATGTTGGAATGTGCAGTTCTGAGGATTATTATAATGGTTTACAGAAAAAGCATCTGTGTGTGCATGTGCGTGTGTGCGTGGTCTTGTGTCTTTCTGGGAAGTTGAAATGTTTTGAAGCTTTGGTACACGAAGAAACAGAATTCTGAAAAGGTCAGTTTGTGGTCTGAAGACGTGATTTAACATTTTCTTAAAAACAACAATAGTTTGTTGCCTTAAATGTTGCCAAGCAACAAGTTTTAATGCCAGAGATGATTTGGAGGAATGGACGGTCGGAAAAAACGTTTCCTTACAACGAGTACCCCCATTAAAACGTGTTTTTGTTTGTTTGTTTTAGCAGACAAAGTTTGTGAGTGTTTAAGAAGAGATGATCCCAGCTGATGAGGAGTTAGTGGCAGCGGAGACTGATTTATACTTTGGCAGACGTGGCGAAATTTGTTCTCGCTTATGTAGTTGTGGGATGATCTTTTTAAATGTGTACATTTTATTTAAAGAAAAACTGTATCGTCTTGAAACTGAGCATTTTAGGAATTAATTTTTCAGTCTTTCATCCTCCTTAGATGACATTAATCTGTCCTCCAGCTCTAATGTTAAAAATCTTGGTGTTATTTTTGATAAGGACATGTCTTTTATCCCCCATATTAAAAACGTTACTAGAACCGCCTTCTTCCACCTGCGTAATATCACTAAAATTAGAAACATCTTTTCTAAAAATGATGTAGAAAAACTGGTCCATGCATTTGTCACGTCTAGACTGGACTATTGCAATGGTTTTTTTTATTTGGGTGTCCAAATACTTCTTTAAAGTCTTCAGTTGATCCAAAATGCTGCTGCCAGAGTCTTAACTGGAGTTAGTGGGATAGATCATATCTCTCCAGTTTTACCTTCTCTCCACTGGCTCCCTGTCAAATCCAGAATTGAATTCAAAATCTTCTTCTAACCTACAAAGCTCTCAACAACCTAGCTCCATCGTATATTTGAGATCTTATTGTTCCATATTTTCCAAACAAAGAACTTCACTCTCAGACTGCAGGTTTACTTGCGATTCCTAGAGTTTCCAAGAGCAGAATGGGAGGAAGATTTTTCAGTTATCAGGCTCCTCTCTTGTGGAACCAACTTCCAGTTTGTGTCTGTGAGGCTGACACATTGTCCAGTTTTAAGACTTTCCTTTGTGATAAATCCTATAGTTAGGGTTGACTTGTTATGCTGCTATAGGCTTAGACCAATGGAGGACACATTGTCCACATTTCCTTAAATGAATTGTTAAAATTGAATCATTATAATTTTAAATTATTTTTTAACTTGTGATTCTCGACCTGCCATTGTGTATCTGTTCCTCTCAGACCCAACCGGTCGAAGCAGATGGCCGCTTGTCCTGAGCCTGGTTCTGCTACAGGTTTCTTCCTCATGAGGGAGTTTTTCCTTTCCACTGTCGCCTTCATGCTCAAGATGAGAGTCTGTGATGGAGTTAGATTCAAAGCAGTCTGCTCCTCGGATAAATCATGTTAACTTACTTTATAAATAAATGAATGTTTCTGTTCAGTGCCCTGACTTCTGTTGTGACTTGGTGCTTTATAAATAAACTGAACTGAAATGAATTGAATAGCGAGAGCTCCTGATGACTCTTCCCACTGCATCAACAGCTTGGACTAGCTTCAAGTTTCATTTAACCACCGTTGGGAGTTTTGCTGCAACAGTTGTGAAGACGGCTGTATTTTCTAACATCCTCGGCTATATGCTCCTCAGTTCTGCCAGAAGCTGGTGCGCAGAACTTGTTCTCTGTGGCGGTGCAAGAACGAAAAGGTGCCATTTTTGTCAAGCAACCATGTCAGAGAGGACAGATTGCACATGAGATGGAGGACAAATCACCCTTAAATCTTTTCATGTGTGTAACTTTACTGGCAAAGATCGAAAATATCCTTAAAGTGGTCTCAACCCTTTTAAACACAATACCAGGTAAATACCACCTTAACAGATGGTCAGATCTTTTAAAGTTGAGTTCTGTGAAATGATTGTGAGTACATAATATCTTACTGGTTGTAGTTAATGCTTCAAACAACTTGAGTTTGGAAAAATAGCTTCAGCAGCTTTAAGTGGGGCCAAGACCAAAGTGAAATGATTTGAGCTCTAAAAATGTCGTAATACTGTAATTCATGCTAACGCTCTCTTATAAACACTTACACCACTGTCGGTTGGGATTTTATGGTTGTTTACGTAGAATACTGTTTTTATTTGCAAGTAAAAATAGCAGTACAGCTAGCTGTAGTGCCTTAGGTGCAGCCTGAGGCGCTTCTAGCAGGAATATTGTAATATTTGCTCCAGAACAACTGAGCGGTGTGAAACCGAAGGCGAGTATGGCATTTGCACGAACAGCTGTGAACTTTTTAAGACTGGCATCGTTTTTAAAGTGGTTAGCTCATCAGAAATAAACTTTTTTCGCCAAGATGAAGTCATCCAAATCATTATCTACAACAGATAAGATACTAATTGTCGATAACGTCTCTGCATAACCCCAAACCCTCCCCTCATATTTTACTGCTGCAAAAATGAATGCTCTTGGACCAAAACAAGAAACATTTTCCTTCCTGTTAGTTGATTCTGATGGACATATTTTCTCTTTCTGTCCTCGTTTCATATCCAACACCAACCTCGTTTGATATGAATCTTTAAATTGCTGCTCTGAGAGTAAAACTGTGTGACTTGGCGGTGAGACCCGGAGGGAGGCGACGGGAGTCTGGAGCAGTGCGTGCAGGATAAGTTTAAACACAATCAGAAGTTAGACGGGATTAACACCACCGTGGCGAGATAACAAACTCAAAATGACTTAAAATGGCTGCAGAGATTACAAAAACGTAATCCAATTTCAAGAAGCCTTTCCCTAAGATTTATTATTGAAGCACCGTCTGCTTGAAGCCTGCAGGGTCGGTCCGATTCAGTTTATATACCAGAGAGGCTGTTTGTTGTCCTACATTGCTGCCTGTCCCCTCCGTACTAAATCAGGAAATAAAACTCTTTATTTTTCTTCGTCTTTCGGCTGCTCCCTTCAGCTGGGGTCGCTACAGCGAACTGACTCGCACAAACACAATTGCGTTTACGCCGGACGTCCTTCCTGACGCAACCGCAGACCACCGAGCTACCACAGCTGTCTGCGTGGAGCGGAGAGCTGCCATCTAGGGCGTCTGGGGAAGTTGAGCGCCTCGCTCATTTTGACGTTGGCGGCCCAGGGAGTCGAACTGGCAACCTTCCAATCACTGTAACCTCTGCACCACCACTCCCCTAAGAATATTTATTTTTACGGTTCAGAAATATTTGCTCATGTTTACCTTCAATAGAAAAATCTGCTCCTAACTTTAATTCTTAAACAATAAAATCAAGGTCATCTGGATTTTTTTAAGCAGACAGGCTAATAAAATTTGATGCCTAAATAATCTATGGCCGTGTTATTATTTTTCCTGCGTGCCTCTTCACGGGCTTATTTAAAGACGTTTGCACCACGCTGAAACAAATCTGAACACGTGCACGTGAAACATGCAGCGTGCAGCTCGATCCAGCAGCAGATGTGGTTCTGTTTTCAATTACTCATCCAGCATACGGTTGAAGAGATGATGTAAATCTGTTAGCTGCCACAATATTGTCATGTGGGTTGTACTGAAGTATGGAAATCATAGTCTTCACTGGGTTTGCTTGAAAACAGTTGAGTTTTTCTAAATTTTATTGCTAAGTTTTCAAGAAAATGTAATAAAATGACAAATTCATTTTGGTCATCTTATACTATTTTGTGTTAAAAGTTCAGATTTTATATGCGAGGGTCTGTGGAAAGGTTATGACTAACTAATATCTTACCTGTTGTACATGAAGCTTTGAATGACCTCCATTTTGGGAAATATGGTTTAATTCTGATCAGACTGATGAGCTAATGGCTAGTCCAGGCAGATTATGGATTGCTGCCGACCAAAAACAACTCTAGTCTCAAAATATTAAAACTGTTTGAAAATGTTGTGTGATACGGAAGAAGATTAGTGCCGAAGTGATTTTTTTATTATTATTACTTTTTATGTCAGAACTTCGACTTTATTCTCAGATTTTTTTTAGAAAGTCCTATAATTCTTTTCCGTAATTTTATAATCATTTTTGTTTATTTTGCATTACATGAGTATATACATCTAATTTTATGGGCATGTGTTGACACACATAACCGTAGCAGCAGCTAGCTGTAGCATTTCTAGTGCAGCCTGACTTCCAGCAGGAATATTATGATTCTGTTTATTGGGAAATTCACAGGGATGACTGTGAAGGTTTTACACCGACTGGCTATAACACAAACAGGGCGAGTCATGCAAACCATTACAAATGTAAATTTACTGAAGATAAATATATGCTCTGGATTCATTAATTTTAACGTTTCACACCATTAAAACATGATCTTTGAATACTGTGGCTTGAGTCTCATCTTCACAAAACAAACAAACAGCATCACCAACAATAACCAGGGGCGCCTCCAGAATTTTTTTACGAGGGGGCCCACGTGGGGGTCACTGCACTGGTTAAAGGGGGTTCACCTATTTTTTTAGGAGTGGCCATTGTCCCTTGGCCCCCTCTTGGTGGCGCCCTTGACAGTAATGAAAGCCACATACACCTCAGAGGTTTCTTCTAGTTTTTATTTTACTAAATGTAAAAACAAAACCAGATTGCTTGCATGAAGGATTTGACAATTGTTTTACCACGGATGCTCTTCCTGACCTAATGGGCTTGAACCCACAACCTGACCACCAAGACCAGACCACCAAGCTTTTTTTCTCCTGGTTTCTATAATAAGTTTAAAGAGGAAATCTTTTTGACGTTTTGTCAAATAGTTAATAGCAGTGTTCCCCCTAGATAACTTGCTATGGCGGCGCGCTCATTTTGTCCGTGATTTTTTTTCGATGGGGCGGGTGGGTGGGGGGTGTACAGAGACACATCTGAGCTGTTAGTACCGACAGTTTTCGGGGGGGAGGGAGGGTGTTCAGCGTGAGGGAAGAGGCAGTGTGATTGCTGCCGTTAGTTTTTTAGCTAGCGCACTGCTAGCTTAGCGCTACACGGGGGGTGCACCAGTTTGGTTCAGTAGGCGGGGCACTTTGTTCTGTTGAGGGGGCGGGGCACCCCGCTTGTATAATGGTAGGGGAAACTGAATAGTTGGTACCATTTTATTAGTTGGTGCCTATTACTACTTGCATATTGTTTTTGTACAGAATATTAGTAGTTAGCACATATTATTAATTAGTATTATTTTCATTAGTACCATAAAGGACGTACAATCAGCAGCTTAACCGCCATTGGTAAAAAGCGGTCTATCTTTAGCACGCACGCGTTCACGTAACAACACGGGTGTTTGGTTAACAAAACAATGGCAAAGCTGAACAAACAGTGTCATATCAAACTGTACAGGTTTAATATTATCTAATGTAGCATTATTTTACACAGGCGGTTTTAAAAAATTTTGTTTTTCTAAGCCTAAAAACAATAAGAGTAGGCCCTCGTTGGGCTAGCTGTTAGCCTAGCCTGGACAAAAACATCTGAGTGTGATGTTACATCTTATAAAGAACTTACTATTAATAACTTTATGACAAAACATCATTTAAAAGTAACCCTAAGTATTCCTTTAAGAATAATAACCTGAAAGGCTAACTTTATTAGCTGTAGTAGTTTTCCACTATTACTGCTAATTAGCAGAGGTTAGCGTTAGCACTGATTGATGAGTGTGTCATATAAGTTTGTTCCATAAATGATCAATTTGTTTTATTTAATTCATACATTAAGCAATGACTAATTCAAAAATACAAGTCTTATCTCACTGTGATGAAGTTAAATACCAAAGACAATCTAAATGTTTTTGTAACGATAGACAAAATTATTTGTAAACAATCGGACGTGGAACCAGAATTAAGGATTTATGGATATTCTCATTAGTCCTGAGTGAAGATAAATTGCCATAATTAGCCCAAAATCAAGTAATTACTCTTTAAATGAAATCATGCATCAACGTTGTCTAAAAATAACACATTGAGCTGATACGTAATTGAGTAAAAAGTCCTGTTGTTGTTTTTCAGGCACACAGCCATTCCTGCCGTATTAATGAGGGAGAGGAAGGAAACGGGTGTAAATAAAGAGTGAGTCTCAGCCTCGGCCAGAGCTTTAGCTCCATAGCGAGACTCGCACGAGAGGAAGACACGGGTTGGAAGCAGAGATTACCGGGGGAGATAGTGTGCGGCTGCTTAAATAGGATGGGTTTATCTTCACAGAGGCCTACATGGCTCCCTGAGGGCCTTAAGAGAGAGGCTCACTTTTTATCCTTCATTTCATCAGAACGGCACAGCGGCGTTAGGGCTGCATGTCTTCTTACACATGGAAATTAACTCGCGTTTGTTTGTTTGTTAGAAACTAGGCGCATTCACCAAATTTTAAATACCTCATCATTTCATTTTATCTTGTCATTTTCATACTGATCATCTGAACTTTGTGAAATGTCCAATTCTAAGATTTAACTGATTTCACCCAATGAGGTCACAATGAGATGGTTTGTTTTTACTAGTGATGTGGCTCCCCCTGTGGGCCACTTCTAGTACTGCAGACAGATACCACAGTCAACACGGGGACTGATGATTATTCTCTGAAGGTTTGGCTCAAATGCCTCTGCGGTGCATACATCCCCTGCAGGATAAAAAAAAAAGGTTTGTTGTAAAGAAATTAATCCGATTAGCTGCACTGGATCATTGCCTGTGGTGAAACATAATTAGGACTGAGCATCATGTCTGCACAGTCTATCACCATCTTTTTCATTTGTTTTAGTTGCCCATCACTGAAGGTGGAAGGCAGGTGATAATGTTTTTGCATGTGTGTGCATGGTTGTGAGTCTGTTAGCAAATTATCTCAAGAACCTTTGAACTGATTTTAATGAAACCTTCTGTAAAAATTCAGTGGACGAATCTTTACAGCTGATTTTCTTTTGAAGCCAACCCGATTCAAAATGGCCGACAAGGCCAGCTGAACTTGCAAGACATAAAAATGGTTATAACTCAGCCAGTTTTACAGATATTGGGCTAAAATTTGGTGTGGTAGTAGCTGAGATTGACTCACAGCACATAACACAAGAGATAATCATTGCACAATATCTTGGGCTGTAGCTGTTGAAGTTAGTCAACCCTGTTTGTCTGTTAGCAAAATATTTCATGATCCACTGGATGAATTTTCATGAAATATTCTGAAAGTATTCACTGCATGTGCCTCTACAATTGTTTTACTTTTGGAGTCAATCAGATTGAAGGTGGCCGCCACAGCTAACTGAAAGTATAAAACACAAAAATGTCCATAACTCTGTCATCTTTGCAGACATTAAGCTAAAATTTGGTGTGGTAGTAGCTGAGAGTCACTGAAAACCTGCTTGAGACTGCACATAATGTTACTTTGAGATTTGACCTGACAGGCAGCGGGCGATATGCATTCCTTCAAGGAATGGTAGGACTTTAATGTTGTATTTTTAAAACTGGAGGGTTTAAGTTTGCTTTAATTCCACGTCTTAAACTGCTGTTTCTGCTCCCTTGCACACGCACGTGTATAAACACAGCCCAGATGGAGAGGACTGGGGATTAGTGAAGATTTTTCCACATTTAATAAAGAACTGGACGACGGGGCTCTGAGGATAAACCTCGACGCTACACGAGGGGGGGCGTCGGTTGTTTCAGGTGTTCGTTCGCATCCAGAGGCAGCAGAGTCCTCGCCTACAGCCGCACCATCGGTAAACGTTAATAAAACTCAACCTCGTCGAGGCCGTTTCCTCTCGAAGATCCAGCCGTCGTTTCAGCACAAGCACCTCCGTTCGTTGACGGCGAGCAGGTGAAAGAGGAAATCAGAGCTCCGGCGGGATTTACGAGGAAAGAAATTACGTCTCAAATCTGGAAACAGACGGATCATCTGCACTTTGGGGGCTGCCGCGCACCATCAGTCCTAAAGCGTCTGACAAGAAGATGAAGATCTTAATCTCCCGCGTACACGTCCCGCAGATGATGTTAGTGGAGACGAGCTGACAGAAAATGTGAAGCCTCGTGATTAAAAGCGGGGAAATCTTTGCGTTTCATATTTCGCAGACCGTGTTTCAGTCGTCTCATTCGGAGTTTAAAGTTCGATCAGCAGGTGGAGGTGACCGTGGTCTTTTCTGGGAGCTGATTGGTGGTTTTTTTTACTTCTTTTTATTTATTACTTCCATTAAAATGGATCAAAAAGAGCTACTTAAGTTTTTTTTTTTTTTGCCCGCTGTAAGGATTAATTAGTAAATTTGCAGGAGAACACAGTAAACATGAGAGCTGCAAATAAAAGAAGCTAAATAGAAGTATTGTTTTATTTTTGTTCATTTAATTTGTGCAAAAATACATCAGCTACAACATTCTTATTTATGAAAGGATAGACTAATTACTTCTAATTGGATTTGACAGTCAGGCTTTAAACGTCAACAGAAAATGGTAAAAAATAAAAAGCTGACGTCGACTTTGACTTGAATAGTCTTTTTCTTTTTTCTTACAAGAAATCCATCTCTTCTGCCGCCTTCCAGACTAAACCCAGTGAAGTTCAGTCAGGTCATCTGGATGGTTTCTTTTTTTATTTTTGGTTGAGATGTTTTGTCCTTCATCCAAAGGACTTCATCAGTCCTTGAGGCTGCAGCAATACACAGTATTGAGAGAAAACTTATTAACGTTAATGCATCAGTCTAAGATTGAAGAAGTCCTTTGGATGAAGGACAAAACATCTCAACAAAAAAAGAAACCGTCCAGATGACCTGACTTAACGTTGTTGTCTTTTTTTCACCTGGATTATTGAGCATGGACTTAATGTTTTGAACCACTTTGGCTATGGCTGCCTCAGAGGAGTCGACAGGGGAGAGGGCGGGCCTCAGAAACCATCTTATCACCAGCAAACTGGTTGGTTCACTATGGGAGTGTGCTGCTTGTGGAACTCAGTTTGTTGTGGCTGCTCAGACTGACGAAGTCCTTTGGATGAAGGAGGAAACATCTCAACAATAATAGAAACCATCCAGAGGACCTGATTAAATTTTGTTGGATTTCCTACCTGGATTATTGAGCATGAACTTTGACCTTTCAGACTAAAGTGTAAACTTAAATCTTGCACAATCTGTTACCCGCATGCTGTGGTAGTAGCTGAGAGTCATCCCCAACACATCCCAGCATCAGTCTGTGTGTTTGTTGAAATGTGTTTGCTAAGGTTGATTAGCTGTGGCGGCCATCTTGAATCAAGTCATAGTAGCAGTCGTAAGACCAGGGCTTAGTTTGAGTTTCATTAAACTCTGTCCAATGGTTCGTGACTTATTTTGCTAACAGAGCTGTCTCCTGACAGTTTTGAACTAAGATATGTTAGCCCTTGTGATGGTGTTGACTCTCAGCTACTACCACACTAGTTTTATAATTGCTTTACGCACGTTCAGAGGCGTCCATTCGTATGTTCATAAACTTTCTCTTGTCCCGCCCGTCACTTCTCATCCGCTCAAGATAGTTTGACAAAACTTCATTCACATACACATCATCACTAGACGGAGTGTCATGTACAGTTATCATCACCCCTGCTTCAAGGTCAAGGTCACAATTAAGGTCAAAATGTATACAAGGTTTTTGCTTGTCTGGGCCATTGCTATAGATTGATGTACTGTTCTATAATTGTTTGCCCGCGGGTATTTAACATGTTGCATACAGTACCCTGGTTGAACTGAGTATCTGTAAAATTGAATGAGATATTTTCATTTGTGGATTTGCTGTGGTTCCTCCCACAGACCAACAACATGCATGTTAGACTGACTGGTAGCTCTAAATTGTCCACAGGTGTGAGTGAGAGAGTGAATGGTTGTTTGTCTCGTTTGTCTCTATGTGTCCCTGTGATGGACTGGAGACCTGTCCAGGGTGTACCCCGCCCCTCGCACAGTGATTGCTGGACATGGGCACTGGCGACATCCGTGACCCAAAAGTGGAAGAAGCAGGTAAAAGATAACAGATGGATGGATTTGCTGTGGTGGCCATCTTGAATGAGGTTGACTTTGTTTGAAATTGCTGTTTGTCCTACAAAAGGACGCGTATGTGTGTAGTGGAGGGGTGCCTAATATGTCGTTTATAATCTACCGGTCGATTGTAAAGGTATTATGGGTCGCATGTTATTACAAAAAAATAAATAAAAATAGACATCAGCCTCATCCATCCTCACCATGAAATTCATCACTTGATTGACATACAGGGCTGCCAGTCTGAGGCCCCGTTTGTTTACATGACGTGAAACTGCAGGGTTTCTGCTGCGGTTTGTCCGTTCATTTACACGACAGCAGGCCTCATTCTCTCTGAAACAGAAGGTTTCTGAATCCAGATCTCTGAGTGGAGGTTTTTGGAGGATGTGAAATGCTCGGCAAGTGAAGTCGCACATGCGCGCTACAGGTGGTTGCTGTCAGAAGTTTTTCTGCACTAACAACAGTTATAATAAATGGCAGAACAGAGTGTTTTTTGTGCTACTCACCCTTTTTCAGCATGTAGGAGCAAAAGTAATAAAATCCAGGGTCCAAAGAGACGTTAGTGTATTCATGAGTTTGGACGTAACTGTCATACTGACGCTGCACGCACAATGAGGGTTGCCAGATAAATTTAAACTGTCTTATTTACCCCCTTTTTATGTGCACATGTTCAACAAACACTACTCACACATCATCTTAAAATATCTTTACTCAGCACATATGACAGTTTAGGTCAAAATACTATAATTTTAAAGCGACAGTACTATAGTTCATAATTTCTTATCTGGCAACCTGACTGACATAGAAACTACAGCGTTTTGTGTAAACCCGCTAATTTTATGTTCATTACCCCCAATAAACATAAAAAACCACTGTTTCCAGAGGTTGTTCTCATGTAAACGGGGTCTTATAGCAAGCAGACCACTTTAACGTGCTCGCATGATGAAAAAGTGTGGGCAAGCCTGGTGTAGGGTTTCTTCTGGTATAATCGCCTACCTTGTCAGGACCAGTAGTCCTAAAGGGAGCTAAAGCCCACTTCTAATATGATTGTTGTTTCTTTTGACTGCTCGACTTCTCATCAGATACTCTTCCTGACACAACATGGACTTGAACCTGCAACCTCAGGATTACCACAGACCTCCCGGTTCTGATATGGTGGGACCTACTTTTTGGATTAGGTTAGAGGGTTAGTGTGTACTGGTAATGGTAATTTTTTGTGTGCGGGTCAGGTTTGTGCTGCAGAAATGAATGGAAGCCAGAACAATGTTGTAAAAAGAACGGAAATACAAACGTGTTTCTGGTTTTTAATGTCTCATTTTTGAACTTACCAACATCCAGGCTCAGCAGGGGTCTTGTGTCATAAATGATGAAACCTCAAAGATACGCAGGGTAACAGTTTTGTAGAAATGAACTTCCACCCTGTCCTCATTATGACAGCAGAGACTGAAGCTTTGTGACTAAAGTTACAAGTCCTGACGTTTTATTCTCGTTCCTGTACGTTCCCTCTCCAGTTCTCTGCTCTTTACTCGCTGTTGGTCTGGGAACGAAGGAAGGCGTGTCCGGAGATCGCAGCTGCCTGTCTGTCTGCCTGTCTGCGGATCAGATCACTCTCTTTCATCCCTACCGACCCATGATCCCCATACGAGCTGTACTTTCCTCTGTTTTCCTCTCAGCCGCTGAAGGATTTAGAGGTGGCGGCAGCGGCTCTCGTTTCATTTCTCGCTCCAGCTTTAGAGCAGAGCATCAAACTGGAGACTCGGATAGAACTCGACTGCCGGGATCATCTGATCCAGCTGCAGCTGTCTGGTTCTGGTGGCTGGGCGCCCTGTGAGTTTGACAGCACCGTCTGATTGTTGGATTTTGTACCTAAACATTTTATTCCTCTTGTTTGGGGTTTGTCTTGAGCCTGTCGATTTGTTAGTTATCTTTTTGAGCCAGCTTTAGTTTTAATGGGGTGGGGGGTTGGTGCTTTATGGATTCTGACAGAATTCAGATATGCGATATAAGAATACGTAACTGAAACTTTCCATTTCAACGTTTTAATCTGGTTACTTTTTTTTTTTAACCTCATCTCTCAATTTAACAACAAATTAAAATTATTTCTGTTGTAAAGTCTGAAAAGCAAAGGGGGGCTGAACTAATTTTTTTGTTTAGCCAATTAACATTTTAGCTAACTTTGGAAACCGTTAGCGGAATTAGCTCCCGCTAAATTATGGTTCGTCAACTTTAAGTCCGCTAACAAAATTCACAAGCTTGTTCCTGTCTGTTGTGGACGTGTCTCGAAGAGTAGGCTCGCTATTGGCTGACTACATGTACATGTGACGTGATTGGTCGACGCTGCTTCAACTGGAAGGAGGCAAAGACGTGGGACACTGTCTGAGTGACAGTCGTCTTAGTGGTTAGCGGTTTAGCATTAGCTTCTGCTAATTATTATTATTTTTTACCTGTTTAGTAGTTTAGTGAAGCTATTTTTTTAGTTAGCTGCGCGCACCACTGCTGAAAACTTAATAAACTGCTTATTTACCCAATTGCTCCCTGTGCACCTACGTAGCTGCCCACTGCTCCACCTGGGTGCAGCCCAGGTGTGATGGGCTAAATGCAGAGACTAATTTCATCATTGTATGGGAATATACAATGATGACAACACAAAACACTTTACTTAAATTCAACTGCTTCTATAACTTTATACATTCTATTTGGATCTTAAATTTAAAACAACTTTATGTCATCAGTTTTGGGATTTGACTGATTTAGCTGCTAAATCAGAAAAGGGCATTCGGCCAATACGTCACTTGATATGGAATACGGAGCGTGTCAAATCGGCTATCAAATAACAAAATATTTCGCTCTTCAGATGTGATAAATTTCTGTGACTTAACTCTCAAATATTTGTATGACTTTCTGACAGTAACTGTTCCTGGGAGGAAAGAAATCGACCACCAACTGCTGAAAATTACTTTTTTATTCTTCTTCTATCCACCATAAATAAATTAGTCTTTTGAAGCTACCCCAGCCAAACAAAATTATGAAATTTAGGTGATGTTTTTCTTTCCATTTTTTCTTCTTAAGAGCTCTTAGTTTTCCAAAACTTTTTAAAATGACTGTTCATTTTATAGCAATTCTTTAAAGGCATCTTTTCCCTGTAGGACGCCTAAATCGAGGATTTTATTTATTATTTTCATTACAAAGAAGAGCGCCGCCGGCCTAGTCGACCAGACTCCAGACAGGCGTGGGTGATTCTTTATCCTGTATACATGTGGATAGGCCTGTCACGATAAACAATAAATCAATTAATCGCATGATAAATGAAAATTATCAATCTCATTTTCATTTATCAGCTTTATCGTTTCTTCCCGTCTCTCTCTTTTTACTGAAGACACTGGATGACAAAAGGCTCATCTCCGGTGCTCTTCACTGACTCCTCCCTTTCTCTTTAAAATCTGTTTTAACTGTCCAAAATCACGTTTTTTTAATCGTTAAAAGCAACTACGCAGAGAAGCTAAGCTACGAGCTAACAGTCCGACCTCGGAAAAAAATCCGTCTTATCGAAGCTCCAAAATTCATGATTGAAACATGTGCCTTCGTGTAAAAAGTTGTTTTCTCTGCAAAAAGAAGCTGAGAACTTGTTTACTGATTTTTTTTAATTAAATGCTTTGTGTGAAAAATGCTATGATAAAGAGCTCAAACCACACCGAGCGTCTGTTATGTCACCATGTCAGCCCATGTCACGTCAAGGGCCCTCCCTCCTATTTTTCTTAAAGACACGCTGCTCGCTCCCTCACTATCCATCCTTCAGTTCAAACAGTCTTATACTGCCATCCGGTGGTCCAAAAAAAGGTCTTCTATCCACTATCACTCCAAACAAATTAACCAACATTTCTTCTAAAATTTGACAATAATTACTAATTGTCAAATTTCAAACAATATTATCGTTTATCGCAATAATTTCTGAGACAATTAATCGCCCAGCAAAATTTGTTATCGTGACAGGCCTACATGTGGATCAACTGTCTTATACCAAATGTTTAGTTGTGAACAATGCAGGTACATCTTTGTTTTTTACAGCCAATCTAAAACCTTTTTAAAATGTATTTATTTATTTATTTTTCGGACAAGCTCACGACAACCTGCAGCAGTAAAGGCTTCATGAATCCTGCCCAGCGTTATTACAGCATCTCTCATATGTGAAAGCAGAGCACCACTAGTGGGTTGATATAAAAAATCAAAAGTGGAGGGATAGAGGCAATAAAAAAAAAACTGTAAGGCATGCATTATTTTATATGATAAATATGAGATCAAAAAAATGCATTTATAATGGATTTCAATGAGTTGATTTTTCCTACGAAGGAATGCTAAAGTGTAGTAAAGTGACTGGGAATTTAGGGGAGCGTTTGAAACATCCATCCATCCATTATCTTTACCCACTTATTCCATTTTGGGTCACGGGGGTCGCTGGTGCCCATGTCCAGCAATCACTGTGCGAGGGGCGGGGGACACCCTGGACGGGTCGCAAGTCCATCACAGGTCCACATAGAGACAAACGAGACAAACAACCATTCACTCTCTCACTCACACCTAGGGACAATTTAGAGTTACCAATCAGTCTAACATGCATGTTTTTGGTCTGTGGGAGGAAACCGGAGTACCCGGAGAAAACCCACGCATGCACGGAGAGAACATGCAAACTCCACCCAGAGAGGCCCCTGGACCGGGGTTTGAACCAAGGACCTGCTCGCTGAGAGGCAGCAGCTCTACCAGTTGCGCCACCGTGCTGCCCGTGTTTGAAACAACTCTGACAAAGTAAAAAATAAATAGAAACATTTTCAGGATTTCTCAGAGACTGGTTCATTTATCAACAGCCCGCCAAAATGTAATAAATGTAATAAAGAATAATAAAAAAATAAAAAAATTAAATAATTGTTGGCTGACAAATGGGGAGAAGAGAAAGACAAATTGGCTGATCTAAAGTATAATTAATAACGCAACATAGACTAAATTGATATGTACGATTCTGTATGGAAAATATATGGATATATTTTGAACTCTCAATATATTGCCCAGTCCTATAATAGTGTATTTTATATCTAAATTATTCAGGCTGCTGTGCTTCTACGTAGCAGTTTTGAGCTGTTTCTAAAGCCCGGCCCGTCTGTGTTTCTGTTCCAGGTGACACTAAGAAGGTGGAGATGCCCAGCAAAGAGATGGAGGTGGTGAAGGGTCAGATGGTGGTGCTCCAGGCCTGGTACAGCCCGAGCTCTGACATTTCCCTAAACTCTGTCATCTGGCAGTTCACGCGCAACGAGTCCAAGCAGGTGAGGAGATCCAGAAATGTTCATGATCTGAAGCTGAAGACACGTAGTTTTATTAATTCGACCTTTATTTACACAGGTTAGTCTCATTGAGTCACGCGGACTCATTTACAAGACAGTCCCGTTTTAGGCAGATAACATATAAAATACAGACAACAATAAACTACAGCAAAAATTCAATTAAAATAAAAGTAATGTTATAAAACATTAAATCAAGGTGCCATATAAAACAAGGTAAAATACTAAAAACAAGAACACTTTTGCTTTGATGTTTCTATTGGGGGAGTGGTGGCGCAGAGGTTAGAAGATGGGCCTGTGATCAGAAAGTCACAGGTTCAACTCCCGGTACCATCAACATCAAAATGTGGGTGGAAAAGGTGAAACACCCACACCTCTCTCCACCCTCATTTGCCCCACTCTGGGCCCCTGAGCAAGGCCCTCAACCCCCACCATCTGCTCCCTAAACAGGTTTCTCTTGAAAATGAGTTCTTGTGCCTCAATGAGACTAACCTGTATAAATAAAGGGTAAATAAAAATAAAAAAAATTAAATGACCTTATCAAATGTTTAAACTCCCCTAAATAAATAAATGTGGGCAACTTCAGTTCCTGTTGCAAGGTGTTCCAGGAGCAGAGTAGGAAAAGGCTTTTTTGCCAAGTTCAGTCCACGATGAGGGGACGCTGCAGGTAATGATGGCCTGAGAGCGCATGTTGTAACTGCACTGATGACGTGACATGTGGGAGGAATAAGAAGGCAGCAGACCAAGGAGTGATTTATATATGAAATTGAACCAGTGTGAGAGCGTACGTGTAGATAATGATGACCAACTGACCAAGGAGTAGAGTGCAGTGATGGGTACGGTAGTTACAACCAGTTATGAATCTTAGTGTGCCATTGTAGACAACATCTAACATCTGCAAGCAGCTGGCAGGGGCATTCATGTAAATAATGTCACAATAGTCAATGGCTGGTAGGAAAGTAACAGCTACAAGGTATTTTATTTTCTGGCATTCAGAGTTAAGAAAGATCTATTTGTGAAAAAGAAACCCACTTTTAATTTCAGTTTCTTTATCAAGTTTTCGATATGCAGTTTAAAAGAGATGTGCATCGACCAAAATTCCCAAGTATCTGTAAGAATCTACAAACTCAATAGGAACACCATGCATGGATGAGATAGGAGGAGGAGCTGCTGGCACCAACTTTCTGTTTGAAAACAACATCCCTTTGGTTTTATTGCATTTAGCACCAGTTTGAGTTTGAATATGGTAAGTTTGACTGAATGGTGTCAAATGCAGACTGTAGAAACTGAAAAACCTTTTCAACTCTGTTAGCTCGACAATAAACAGTTGTATCGTCAGCATAAAGATGCAACGATGCATCAGGAATGTTTTGACCTACATTACTTATATAAATTGTCAAAAGAGTGGGCCCTAAAACTGAGCCTTGTGGCACACCATTGGTGACCGTTAGATAGCTAGATGAAGAGCCATTATGTTGAACACATTATTAAACACAAATAAATGTGAACGTTATAAAACTTGTAACTAATTCCATATTTACATAAAACAGTCGTTTCTGAAAGAAAATGATGCAAGTTTAAACAAGAAAACAACCTAAATTTATCATGAATAACTGTGTCTATAGGTTTTTAACCTAAAGAAGTCCAGTAAATTTGTGTCAACAATAACTATTTAGAATGTTTTCATTTTCCTTTGCAACTTTATGATTTTTATGAATTCAGTAGTAAATTTAATCTCAGGGTGTCGACTTGTTTACCCGGCTCATCATCCAGCCCTGTGGTACGGCTGTCCCTGTTCTGACCTCTCTTTGGGCAGAAAAAAGAGCCACTTTAAAGTACTTAACAATAAAACACACTGCTTTTGCTGATCCTCTTGAGTACTATCATAAAATTCATTGAATACAAAAAAAAAAAGCTTGTCTAAAACTACAAACTGACCAGATTTTGCATAATACTTGTTAAAAATAGAAAATGAGTTTTTGTGATACAATTTTTTACCTGCAGTCCTCCATTTGCTCAATGAAAACCTCAGAAATACATAAAGTCTATTTATCCTTCAATTGTTAGATCAGTCTGGATTTTTCCATGAACATTGATCTTGTCCAATTCAAACCTGATGAATAGAAAAAAGGACTCACCATGAGTTGTTTTAATAGTTTGTATTGCATTATTTCCATGTGACACCAACCATACACATTTACACGTGTAGTATGTGTGTCTGTGTGAGTTTACATGATTAATCTAACCTAAACGATTTCAGAGTGTGATGCCTCTGGGCTTATCTCAAAAAGAAAATCAGCCTAAAATTTCACCATCTGTACATTAGGGATAATCTTCACGGATGTCAGTTTTTGCTGTTAATCTGCACATCTTCACGTGGCTGCAGCAAACCCTATCGAAACTGGTTCAATGAAAATATGCATTAAAGTCAAAGTGTTTTGTGGGAGCAGCTCAGCAGGAACAGAAATGTTAGTCTTCTTCCAATGCATGATGGCGATGATTCTGGAATCAGTGGTGGGACTGGTGGCCATGGTGCTCCTCGTCATATTCATGCTGCAGAGGAGACGGGACATAGAGGAGGAAATGGCCAAGGATCTCCAGTAAGAGTTTCATGACACAATACTGTCCTGGAGAATGGGAGAGTGTGGTAAAGAAGAGAGTCCAGACAGGATGGAGTGATTTGTTACAAAAGGATGGCAGCAAAGGTCAAAGAAAAGATTCATAAGAAAGTAGTGAGACCAGCCATGTTGTATGGTCTGGAGACAGTGACATTAACAAAAAGACAGGAGAAAGAACTGGAAGTGGCAGAAATGAAGATGTTGAGGTTTTCCTTAGGAGTGACAAGGATGGATAAGATTAGGAATGGGATCATCAGAGGTACAGCACAGGTTGAACAACTGGGAGATAAAGTTAGAGAGACCAGATTGAGATGGTTTGGACATGTCCAGAGGAGGGACAATGGGTATACTGGTAGAAGGATGTTAGGAATACTACAAAAAGGAAGACCAAAGAAGAGATATATGGATAGAGTTAAGCCGCTTTTCCATTAATGAGTGCGACTCCACTTGGCCCTCGTCTTATCGGTTCTTCTCAGGTGTAGGTGACGTGCCACTGCGACTTGTTTCCACACTCTGTGGGCGGGATTGTCAATGCAGAGTGGGTGGTATCATAACAGGTCAATCAACGGCTGCTGTCTGCTTACGTCAAAATCGTCACATCGGAGCAGTTCGCTTGGAACCATAAACAAGGTTGTCCCATAAACTGGGCTGACTGGGGGTGGGTACTGGCAATGGGCAGGCCTTTAACCAGTGCAGTGCGTTGTGGTGCGGAACCGATGAGTTGACAGTGGAAAGCACCATTAGAGAGGACATAGAGGTAGTTGGACTGAAGACAGAGCATGCAGAAGAAAGAGTGAGATGGAGGAGGATGACTCGCTGTGGTAACCGCTAAAGAGGGAACAACCAAAAGAAAAAGAAGAAGTCATGAAAGAGGCCGCCACCATTTCTGACAGACGATGCGGGAAACTGTCCCTATGCTACCCATCTGAGGCTTACTCCCTCCTGGTCAGACTACAAAGACGGTCTCTGCATTGTCTCCTTTGTGCAAAAAAAAGGTGCTATTTCCTTCTAGGAGTTCTTTATCTACCTTTATAAGATCTATCTTTGTAAGTTTTGCTGAAACCATTGTAAAGTTGGCAGTGCTTGCTTACAGCCTCGGCCAACAGCTCCTCAGCGGAGCAGTTGAAGTGAAGTGAGAGCAGTGGCCTGTAGCCACGTTTCCACATAAACACGCCCACAAAGTCATGACTTGCACACCCACACAAGAATAAAGTTCTGCCAGCTGCTTGTGTACAGAAGTAGTTCTCAGAGGCAGTGCAAGAACTAAAACATGTAACTTTTGTTACACAACTGCACGAATGAGAACAAGTTGTGACATGGTCTCTTGCTGAAACTGTAGCCGCCTTTAGAGTTGTGTAGAGAGGTTAAAAACTTTAAATATCTTACCTGGTGTAGGTAGCTGTTAGAACAGGTTCAGTTTGAAGAAATTGAGCTTAATTTTGTCCAGATTTATGATATAATGGCTAGTCTGAACAAAGCCAAGACCAAAATGTTTGTAGATGTTGTCTTAAAACAATTCTGCTCTCAACAATGTTATAGATGTTTGTGTGAAGACTATTTTATAAACTTTTATATCGCCTTCTATTTCCAATTATAAGTTTTAGTTTTATTTATTTATTTTGGGGTTAAGTTGAACTTGGACAGATTTGTCAATTAAGAGTGTTGCTTTTCATCTCAGTTCCTTAATGTTGACAGACTGGAGCAACATCCTCATTACTGCAGAACAAATCTAATATATTCATATCAAACTTTATTTACAAAATTCCATTTTTTAAACAATTTTACGTCTGTTAAAAACAAAACAAACAAACAAAAAAAAAAAAAACAGAGCTTTGCCTTACAGCTCAGCTCCCTCTTCACCACAACAGACCGGCACAGAGTCCACAATACTGCAGATGCTGCACCAATCCGTCTGTCAATCTCACACTCCACTCTTCCTTCACTCGTGAACAAAACCCCGAGATACTTGAACTCCTCCACTTGAGGCAGAACCTCACCCTCGACCCGAAGAGAGCAATCCACCCTTTTCCGACTGAGGACCATGACCTCAGATTTGGAGTTCCTGATCCTCATCTCATCTATAAATAATAAAAACATGAAATCTACAACCTAAAGATTGGTAAAGCCAAGACAATAAAAACAATAATTAAAGAAAGGTTTTTTTTTTTTTTTAAAGTTGCTGTGACTGAACAAAATAAGTATTTATAAGTAGATTAAAAGTCAAGAACTTGGAGTAGAGCAGCAGCTAGCTGTAGCACTTCTGGTGCAAAATATAATTCTGCTTCAATATTCTTTGGTCTGACTAGCCATTAGCTCATCAGTCTGGTCAGAATCAAACTCTTCCTCCAAACTTGTTTAGAGAGTTATCTGCAACAGGTAAGATATTGTTTGAAATTGTTCTTAAAATCTAGTGAAATGGTCTGAACTGTCCCTTTAATGTGTTTTCTGTGGACAGGTGATAAACTTCAGCTCAGGTAAAGTCGGACACGGACAAAACGAGTTCACCCAGAGAGTGGGCTTCAGTGTGGCCATGCCCTCAGCCAACCTCTCCATCTACATCAACAACACCCAGGAAACCGACTCCGGTCACTACATGTGCCACGTCATCGTCCCCGGAGAGCAGGGCCTGACCGGAGAGATGCGGCTTAACGTCAAAGGTAACGCCATCCGCAGGGCGTGAGATGACCTTCGAAGGTTAAACATAATTGGGAAAGACAGGCAGGGCAACTTTGTCGTACGTTTTTGGGGATTTGTGAGTTCAGGCCAAGTAGAATCTGGGCATACTGAGGGATTCTGTTGAAAAAAAATATTACAGGTCCAAATAAAGCTCATCTGCTGTTAAGGGATTCATTGAGCTCCGAGAGAATTATGTCATCTTCCAGAAGCAGATGGAAACTCGCAAGGAGGGGAGGAGAGGAGAGGTTCCAATATCTGCTTAATTTTTAAATAATCTGGCCGCTGCCCTGAGAAGTCACTGTGGATTAGAACTGCATGTTCAGGAATGAATCAATAACCTTCTCTGTCTGTTCAGTTCCTCCCTCGCCTCCGGAGTGCAGCTTGATGGGAAACCCGGTGGTGAAAGGCAACGTGACTCTGAGCTGCAGGTCCCAGCATGGAAAACCTGTCCCTCAGTACAAATGGACCAAAGCTGCACCCCTGTCTGAGGTCTTCTTCTCACCTGTGCAAAGTGAGTTTATCACATGGGAGAAATACTTGATCCACACAGTACTTTCTCACTGTTAGTGCAGTACTGCAATGCTGTGGACAAAGAATTACCGTTTCTTTTTTTTATTCCAGCAGAAATTCTGGTGAGTTTTTGCTTAAAAATACTCACTCTTCAGTGTTCAGCTGAATTTGGCAGCAAAATAAACCAAGTGGTTGAAAAAGTACAATTTCCGGGACATGCATTTAAAATACTTCTCACCATAAATGCAACTGGGTGAGCACAAGAAGCAACTACTTTAGTTAGTCTGTGCTGTGCAGATTGTTTGTGCTCTGATGTGTGTAAAAAGATGTAAGCTTTGTCTAAAGATGGTTATGAAACAAATGGACCATAAAATGTGATAAAATATTGACAAAATCTCATTATTTTTCATCAATCGTGCATAAAATCAGCAGGAACTTGCACTGTAAATATATAATAAACTTATGTTTCTCCCGATACTAATCTTGCAGCATAATGCGCAGCTTTAAAGGAATAGTTCAGATTTTTTAAAGGGGTTCTGTAGAAATGATATATACAATATCTTACCTGTTGCAGATGATCCTCTAAACAATTTCAGTTAGAAGAAATATTTTAATTCCGACCATACTGATGAGTTAAATCCAGTTTGTTTTGCATCACACGTTTATTCTGGCATAAATATTATTATATTCCTGCAGGAAGCCTCACAGACTGAGCTGGAAGTGCTACAGCTAGCTGTTACTGCAGCTGTTTATGCTTGCAATATCCATTCTGTAACATGTTGTGTGGTGTGAAATTGATGCATTGTGAAACATTGGGTATTGGCTTGCTGTAAAAAGTTATATGGGGAAAGAAATGAGGTTTGTTAAAAATAAACAACTACATTTTGCTTTAGAGGCCATCCACATGAAAACGCTTTTTGTGAAAACTCAAAGAATTATTGTTTCAGGCTTGCTTCTACTCAAAAACTGTACTTTTTTGACAACAGGCGTTTTAATGTAGATGGCCAAAACGCAACCTTTTGAAAATGATGATGTCATAACCCAACTTCTAATGTAACTTGAGGGTTTTGTCTTCTTCCTATTTTGTTTACAGTTTGTTTGTACACAGTTTTATGCTCATTCTCCACAGCTTGCTTTCCATTTTTTGTTGTGATTTCATGGCAGTGCTACAGCGCTATATGGCATAGTTACTACAGCTTTTTGGGTTGTTTTCAGTGTTTCCGTGTGGATGAAGACGTTTCTAGAAACTGTGCTATTTTTTTTTACCAGGATATTCTCAAAAATTACATCAGATTATTTTTTTTTTTCCTGTGAGGATGAAGTCCTAGACAGCATTCATATGATTTATATCTGAGTAATGATGGGTTTAAATGACTACCGGTACCTTTATCTTACCTACACCAACTCCATCCTTGTATACAATGGAAAGAACAAAAACCATCCAGGTTATTTCTGTTGATTCTAAAAGATTAACCATCAAACTGTTTTTGACTGTAATCTACAATACGTGCAAGTTTCATTACGTCTTATACAGAACACTGGAATAAGCTCTTGCATGATAAGGGCTTGAATAATTTTGCCCGCAGCTGAGGATGCCCCAAATTTACCTCAAAGAAATATCCTCAATTTTTCATAACATACAGCATGAAATCCTCTCCCCAGTTGGAGACCCACAACTCCCTCCTCTTAAAGTGCTGCTTTTGAAAGAAAGAAAAAAAAAAAGCATGTCTTGCGGTATTATATAGAAGTTTATTTTGAAACGATGCTGCAGAAAACACCATCTGTCACGGAACAACGGGACTTAAGAGTGATTGATTGCGTATTGACTTAACTGCTTTGATCCGTGGCTTTCATCTCTTTATGGCAGAAACGTCCCCAGACTCATGAGATGAAAACTACTCCCTCTGATTGTGCATTAACTCGGGCTTTTGTAGAGCTGAATGCTCACTTACACCCTCATTACGTGCTTATGTTCGTCCTACCATGGCTTTTTCCACCCAAATTCAAATGTTGTGATTTTATCTGCTCTGATGCTAACTCTTGAACTTTACTCTGCCATCACTGCTTATCTCTTTCGGCAATACCTCTGTCTGTCTGCCTTGTTGATCCTCTTATATTCCTCACGTCCTGTTGACCCTCTCTAACAAGCCCCATGTCATTACCTAATCAGCCCCTTTAAAGGCATAATTTGGATTTGGGACTAAAAACACCATTTTGCTCTTTTGTCCTCTTCCTATTAATTTGCACCCTTCCATCCCTACCTCTTTTTCACGCTTGCATTCTTTCTGCCATTTTTTTTTTCTTTTGCACAAAACCTCAGAATGGCGATCCTGTCCCCAGCCCTTGCTTGTCCTTGGGTTCATGGGTAAGGTTTTTCACTCATACATTCTCCACTTGTTTACCCATCCTACCCTCACCTGCAGTCCTCAATATCTTGAGGAATCACATCTTCTGCTGTGAAAACTGTATTTGTTGACCCATAGAAAAGATTTAAAGGAAAAAAAATCAACCCAATTTCTAAAAATGCTGAGAGGATAATATTCCTGAAATGATTACCATAATGAACCACTAGTTGTCAGTTTAGACATTTTTTTCTTAAATACAGTAATTATAAATATTCACGTCTCATTTGATTTTATTTTTTATTTAACTTTTGGGGAATAATCAACAGATCTTTTACATTGTTTTTCTAAAAACTTGCTTCACAAGCTGTAAAAAGTTGTATCTATTCACAATTGGTGTGAAATTGGGTTAAAATTGTCCTTTAAATCTTTATAGTACATATAGTGTTAGATTTAGATGTCAATTTATTGCATTCACTGTGATTTATTTAAGCAGAACATGAATTTAATGGTTTTTCTTTGGATATTTTGTGTGTGTTTTAGATATCTTAGGTTTCTTATTTCTTTGTTTTCGTCATAAAAAAAATCGAATCTGAACGGTTGAATAAGTTACTTAAGAAATCACTTTTAATATGAATGTTATTGTTTTGTTTTTTTTAATATATATTATTTATAAGGTATTCACCAATACAGTTGCAAAGGAATATAATAAAAATATACTCAATTTTAAACTACGAATTTTTAGCTAAGCTTTACAGAAAATGTTAATCTTTTTTCATGTCTGTAATTAAGCTAATTGTTTAGCATAGCTTAGCCAGAGACGGTAGCAAACAGCAAAGCTAGCTTTGTCTTAACAGGAAAAGAAATCTTCTAATTCACATTGAAATCTTGTTAGCTGCAATGTAGTTTGTGTACAATAAAGTGAAAAAAAAAACTTAAAAGTTAGTTTAGTTGTTTAGTTGTTTGCATCAGAAACTAGCTACATGCTACTTGCACAAAAAGCTAGGTTCCTAGCTAGCTACCTGGGTTTTGTTGCAGGTTAAGTTTATTTTTGAACAAATAAATAAAGATATGTGATGTCACACTGCAGACTATTACCATGATTCATTCTCAATAATCTAGGTAGAAAGAACTGCAGACTATTCTGTAAACTTTTCAAATTGGACATTGAGTGTTGTTCAACCTAAAGTCTGAAAATTTAAAATACCTTTGGACATACAAGACTGAATATATTATGTCCAGTGACAGTTGGAAAAACATTAAGGTTGTTGTAATCTTGGAAGCAGATGTGTTAAAAGGAGATTAAAACATGGTCAAGACTAAGGATTTTAGAGATTCTGGCTAAAGACAAATTGTGATGAATTTATGGAAAGGTCACGGCATCAACTCCTACTCTTAAAGGATTCCTGGGAAGTAGGATGAAGGTAGAAATGTCTAGGGAAATGTGATACCAGGAAAAAAAAAATGTAAGTCTGGAGGTGATGTCATGGGCTTGTTTTTGTATGTGGATCGCAAAGGTATTGTTCCTGAACCTATAGCTCAAATGCATGAAAAATGTAACGCAGGCTCTAATGAAAATGTCAGTCGAGACATTACATTATCGTTTTCTTCTCTGAGGCTGCTTTTCCACAGACTGATCCTAATTTGGGCAAATGAGTTTTGTGCTGTCCTGTTGCATCCAACAACTTTTTGTAGTAATGTATGTTTTCATGTGTGCTACATGGTGTGTAGAAAACCTGTAATTGCAACACAATGCCACTGTCTTGAAGTGAAAGTAGCACCTTCTGTTACATTACATCTCCTGAAACTTTGACACCGCTGTGATCTGATCAGGCTAGAACCCGCTCCAAGATCGGAATCCGCTGACTTTCTGCTAATCTGTCAGAACTGTCACAGCTGGTTTTCAAGTCAAAGGGATTAAACAATCAGAGGTGAACAGGGGCAGTGCACACTCATGCACAAGTGTTGTCTTTGGGATTTTCTGGTAATTGTTGTTTATCTCTCTGACATAATTTTAGATTAACAATGACGAGTGGGTATGATCCTATTGAACTTTGAGAGAAGTAATCTTTCTCAACAGAAGGCCAGACAGTTTTATCCCAATTGGGATAAATTGGTATAGGATATAATCTGGTGCAGTGGTAATTTCAGACATCAGGTTAAAGAATATAGAATCCATTTCAGGGTCCATGATTTTTTTTGTCTTTTTGATCTCTTTGTCCTCAAAGTCTCAAAGATGGCTAATTCTTTGCCAAACCCCAAGCTTCACACTCTGCAGTGAACTGATCCAGTGATGGAGATCACGGCGCCATGACACAAAAAGAACCACATCATCTGCAAATAGCAGAAAGAGAATCCTAAAACAATTAATCTGACCCCCTCTGCACCAAGAACTTCTGTATTTTCACTTTTTTAACATTTATTATTAAAAGCCAGAGAGTTTCATTAAAATTCATTAAGTGGTCAAGAAAGATTCTACTAACGAATGCACACGGGTCATGATGGAGACTCCATGAACATGTGCTATTTTCACTCATTAATAATAGAGAAAATAGTAAGTAAATAAAAACATAAAATTATTAAAACCTTGCTAAACTAAATTTAAACTTGATTTGATAGTCTGTCACAGGCACATAATTTGTTAAATGCTAGCTAGCTAGTTATTTGCTATTTAGCATCATCTGATAGCTATAGCCCCTTTTCCACGAGCGTGGCTTTACTTGGCTCGCAATGACTCAGCATCAGTCAAATTACTATACTACTATAGATTTAGGGCAGCATGGTGGCTTAACTGGTAGAGCTGCTGCCTCTCAGCGAGCAGGTCCCCGGTTCAAATCCCGGTCCGGAGGCCTTTCTGCATGGAGTTTGCATGTTCTCTCCGTGCATGCGTGGATTTTCTCCGGGTGCTCCGGTTTCCTCCCACAGATCAAAAACATGCATGTTAGGCTGATTGGTAACTCTAAATTGTCCCTAGGTGTGAGTGAGAGAGTGAATGGTTGTTTGTCTCGTTTGTCTCTATGTGTCCCTGTGATGGACTTGCGACCTGTCCAGGGTGTACCCCGCCCCTCGCACAGTGATTGCTGGACATGGGCACCAGCGACCCCCGTGACCCAAAATGGAATAAGCGGGTAAAGATAATGGATGGATGGATGGATGTTTCACCTTCCATCCAGAAGGCTTCCATCAGTCATGGAAACACACAACACAAAACTGATGAAGCCTTCTGGATGGATGGTGAAACGTTCCAGCACACACAAAAAAAAAAAACGCAACAAAGAAACTGTCCAGATGACCTGACTGAAAATTGTTGGATTGTACACCTGGATCATTGAGCATGGACTTTGTTGGTTTTGAACCAGTTTTACATGACTGTCGATGAGGAAAAGGGCCGGCACCGGAGGAGGGGGCGTGCCAAACTTGGTATCAAAGTTGCTATTAAAATTTCATAACTAGAAAATTGATAGTTGGCTAGCAACAAATTGAGGGAACAAGTTGTTTTGTGACAAGCTGCTGGTGGTATCCACTGTTAAGTACAGCTCTAATTGCTTTGTTTCTATTTAGTTCTACTCAAGTGTGTGTGTGTGTGTGGGGGGGGGGGGGGGGGGTCTCCGGATCTTAGCACCAACATAACCGGTTTGTTCCACTTTGGAGTAAGCTGTTTGGGGGAAGAATCAGTTTTGTGTTGTGCGTTTCCTTGACTGATGAAGCCTTCTGGATGGAAGGTGAAACGTTTCAGCACACACACACACACACACACACAAAAAAAAAAAAAAAAAAACTGTCCAGATGACCTGACTGAAAGTTGTTGGATATACAGAAATAAATTAAAAAGCTGCCAAAGACCACAGAAACACTGTGAAACACCTCCAGGAAGTGAGGCAAACTATTCATCCAAAATATATATATATAAAAAAAAGAAATTCCTTTGAAACAGATTTAGCAGACGTACTTTAATTTTTTATATATATATATATATATACAGATTATGTGGATAAATGTAACTTCCTTAGATTCCATTATCAGATGGTGCAGATAAACTCAAAGCTCTGCTGCCCTTCATTCATCAGAAGTTTGGTAACACAGCAGCTGTGTGGAAGCTTAATATGTTGTTTGCTGGCATCATTGCGAACCTTGACTTTTTATCTGCGATGATAATTTGGATGAGTTCCTGGGTTGCATTACTTTTGTCGCTGGGGGGGTGGGGGGGGGGGATTGACTCAGTGTAGAGAGCAACCAACCAACAAACACAAACAACAACAACAACACAGCCATCTGACAGACGCAAACAGAGGAGCGATTTCACGGAACGAAAACACATGTCGTTTATTCATGTTGCCACAAAAACAAAACCGCATGAGATGAAAACATGCTGCGGCGTGACGTCGAAGATTGGATTTCAGAGGATTTGTCGTGATAAGTCCCTCGTGAAGCTTGTTTGTTTTTCTGGAGCCGATGTTTGTAACAGAATTTTGGAGCCATGCGAGTCAAAAATAACAAATTGTGAAACCAATGCAAACACACTCCTTGCTAAAATAGTTGGTGTAATTTTATGCTTTACCTATTCGCCGTTGACCTGTTCTAGTTCCCACGACTTGTGTAACGTTGCGTTAAAGTGTTTGTGTTTTAATGATGAGCTTGTGTTGCAGATGAGAGACACGGCACCCTCAGGCTGAGCAACCTCACCAAGAGCATGTCAGGAAAGTACATCTGCCGAGCCAGCAACACAGCTGGCTCCGACAGCTGCTCCATCAACCTGGAGGTCGTCACCTGTACGTTCACACGCTCTACTGTTACCCACAATGCAGCTGGGCCTGTGTCTAAATGCTGATTCTGTTGTTTTAACAGCTTCCAATGCAGGGGTAATCGCTGCGACGACTCTGGGGTCAGTGGTGGGACTGGTGGCCATAGTGCTCCTCCTCATATTCATTCTGAGGAGGAGACGGGACACGGAGGAGGAGATGGCCAACGAGATCAAGTAAGAGTTTCATGACATGACACTGTCCTGGAGAATGCGAGTGTGGTAGAGGTGAAGAAGAGAGTACAGACAGGATGGAGTGATTTGTGACAAAAGGGTGTCAGCAACGGTCAAAGGAAAAGTTTACAAGACAGTGGTGAGACCAGCTGTGTTATATGGTCTGGAGACAGTGGTATTGACAAAAAGGCAGGAGAAAGAACTGGAAGTGGCAGAAATGAAGATGTTCAGGTCCTTAGGAATGACAAGGATGGATAAGATTAGGAATGAGGTCATCAGAGGTACAGCACAGGTTGAACAACTGGGAGATGAAGTTAGAGAGACCAGACTGAGATGGTTTGGACATGTCCAGAGGAGGGACAGTGGGTATACTGGTAGAAGGATGTTAGAAATGCAGCTGCCAGGAAAAAGACAAAAAGGCTTAAGAGGAGATACACCGCCTGGCCAAAAATAAGTCGCCACCAAAAAAGAAGTCACGCACTAATATTTTGTTAGACCACCTTTAGCTTTGATTACATCATGCATTCACTGCGTTATTGATTCGATAAGCTTCTGCAACATCACAAGATCTATTTTCTTCCAGTGTTGCATAAATTTTTTCACCAAGATCTTGCATTGATGACTAAGCACTAAGCAATTTGGGTGCATCACTTCACCTGCCTCTCTTCTTACCCTGATGCACCCATCACTCTGGAACAGGGTAGATCTGGACTCATCAGATCACATGACCTTCTTCCATTGCTCCAGAGTCCAATCTTTATGCTCCCTAGCAAATTGAAGCCTTTTTGCTCCAGTTAGTCTCACTGATTGGTGGTTTTCTTAAGGCTACACAGCTGTTCAGTCCCAGTCGCTTGAGTTCCCTTTACACTGTGCGTGTGGAAATGCTCTTACTTTCACTATTAAACACAGTCCTGAGTGCTACTGTTGTTTTTCTTCGATTTGATTTCACCAAACGTTTAAGTGATCACCGATCACGATCATTCAGGACTTTTTTTACCCAGCCACATTTTTTCCTCAAAGACGATGGGTCCCCACTATCCTTCCAGTTTTTAATAATGCGTTGGACAGTTCTTAACCCTGTTTTAGTAGTTACTGCAATCTCCTTAGATGTTTTCTCTGCTTGATGCCAGTGATTTGACCCTTCTCAAACAGACTGACATCTTTTCCAAGACCACACAATGTGTCTTTAGTCATTGTTGTTTAAGAATTGAGAAGCAACTCACTGCACCAGTTGGAGTTAAATAACTTGTTGCCAGGTGAAAGATTCTGAAAACAGTTCTTCCTCCACAGGGAGGACGCTCAGGCACCAAAGCGAGTATCGTGGGCGAAGAGCAACACCGGCTCTGACAACGTGTCTAAAAACGGCACATTGTCCTCCATAGCCACCAGCCCTCGCTCACAAGATCCTCGTCAGCCTGACTTCCGGTACCCGTACTCCCCCATGTCGGCGTCCGACACAGGCTCCGTGATCCACGCCTACCACCTGCGACCCGGAGAGGCCAACAGCTTGCAGGGGCTTCCCGGTTACAACATTGGAGGCACGCCAACACGGAAACACCGGAGGCCTCCCAGTACGAATGGGGCTCCTCCGCAGGTCCTCGGAAGCCCTGCGGCTGGCTTCCACAAAAGGACAGAGGGGGCTCAGCCTCAGGTGGGCCCTCCACTCACTGCGTCCCCACAGACCAGCTCCTCCACGCTGACTCGAGTGGGAACAGTGGCTGTGATGGTGCCAGCTCAGAGCCAAGCCGGGTCACTGGTGTAGCTAGCAGAGACGTGTCTGATGGACAGAGAGAAGACCACAAGGTGGAGAGGACATACAGACTAGAGACATTCTGACAATGTCTCGCAAGTGTCTTCGTTTACCCAAACTGTTCCTTTGGGTTGTTAAAAAAAATCAACACGTTGAAGAGGTTCGGCTTCTTTTCAGCTGTTATTTTTTTGTTTGATGCGTTCATGCTCCCCGTGGAGAAATCTTCATTAGCCTGAAAACGGTTCATTACAAAAAAATAAATAAAAGTCCAACATTGGTAAAGGGATCGTTAAGATCTTTATTAAAAGGGTTCTGTAGAAACTTTGTAAACAACATCTTACCTGTATTAGATAACTCGAACAATCTGTTTTTAGAGAAATATGATCGTAAAGCAACTCCTGCATCAACAACTTCATCTCGTCTAAACGAATGCTTTTTTTTTTTTTTTTTTTATCAAACTTTACATTAAATTCTGTGGTTATTTGCAAGTGGAAACAGCAGTAGCAGCTAGCTGTAGCACTTTCGGTGCAGACTGGAGTATTTACGTCAGGGAAATTATATTATTTCTGCCTGAATAACAGCGTGAGGTGAAACTGATGGGGATGTATAGTAGGACTGCTGATATTAGGAAAAGATGCAATATTATTGTGGAATATTACAATAAATCCACATGTTCTGTTTTACAATATTCCCATCACTCCCAGTGCACTGGCTTTGGGGATTTAGAAGATAAGGGGTCCATTTGATTAAGTTAGTATTATTTTGCACGCAGTTTAGGTTTTTTTTTTTAATCCTTTGCGTTATTGATATTGCGCACACTGATATTGTGATATCGATATCTTCGATATATTGTGCAGCCTCAATATAAAACAGATTATTTTTGTTTGTTTGTTTTTTTGTTGCAATTTTTAAGATTTAAGTTATTTTAAGATGGCAGCAGTCCACTTTGGTTTTGGTCTGTTCAGATTAGCACATAGCTCATCGACCTGGTCCAAAATAAACTTTAGTTTTCAAAACCGAGGTCACTCAAAGAGTCATCTACAACGGGTAAGATAATTCACTTTTTGCAATCATTGTGAAATCTGTTTTGGCTAAATTTTTATTGTTTATAAGATAACTTCATTATAAACACTTTTGGTTATTTTTTATTTTGGCTTTACCCTCCTGAGTAGATTAGTTTTCAGCTGACTGCGTTGGGTTCTGAGCAGAAACTCATGATTCAGGAACGGCGTCACGGTCTTCACCCGCAGTCGCATCGTGTTCGATAAAAAGGTGTGCAGACTTTTGCGGTGCGACTCTACGGCTGTGAACCGAGAGCTCCTGTAATTAACGGGTGTTTTACTTGTTCCAGTAGCTTGAATGTAAACTGAATTATGACGCTGTTCATCGTGTTTCAGGTGCTCGGGTTAAACGATTTCAAACGTGAGACCAACGAGAACAACCTGAGCTCGAATAAAGTGGATTTGTTTTTGTGGAGAAGCGCCACGTGTTGTTCAGTGGAGCTTTTGTTGCAGACAGTCTTTATTTTAATAAACCCATCTGAAGAGTTTCATTGTTTTCACTCGCACAACGAAGAGTCGTCTAAAGGGAAATCAAGCAGCAAATCCAGATGTTTTATTTTGAAGTGTGGCAGCAAACCTAAAAATCAACCAATATTTGTTCACGTTGTTGACTACAACCATAAGTCAGGGTTACAAAAGTGTCATTGCAGTAACTTTAATATAAATATTCAGAGACAGGTGTGGAGGTGTTGAAATGTAACACAAAACCAAGTCTTTAACAGGTTTGTCTTCAATACATAAAAATGTCTTATCTTCTAAAAAATTGTTATTAAGAAAATATGGATTTTTGGGAGGATAATAAAGTAAAAAGTAAATTAAACATAATTCTTGACTTTATTGGAGGTGAAACGTTAACAAACATTATTTTTTGTTATTGTGCTCTCCTAACTCAGAGGTCAAACTCGGTCAAGTATTCTGACACTTTTATCTTTAATCTGGATTTATTAAAAATCTACTTCAGGTCTGTTACAGTTGGTTTGTCTGTAAATATTATTTCTGACCAGTAGATGGCGCTGCTGACGAGCCTAGTTCTCCGTTTCTGACCCGTACCATGATTCTCAAAGGCTGAAATAAATGTTTCCAGCATCAGCAACAAATGTACCGCTCCGAATGCTGATAGGAACCATTTTACATGGATTATATTTCTGGAGAACATCTTAAACGCACCCCGATGGAGTTTAATGAGAGCTCAGATCACTGCTTTTCACGTGGGTGGGGACACAATTTGAGCTTTTTCCTGACACTGAGCAGAATCTGATCATAAGTAAAAAAAAAAGTGAAAACAAAATGTAAATAAATCTGAGGTCGAGGCAAAAATCTCGACTCGTTGAAAATCTGAGCCTATTTAGTGTTAAAAACAGTCTGCAGATAAAACCGTAACGGTTGATGTAACAAAAACCTGTTTGTGCTTCTCCAAACTGAAAACTTGAGCGGACCAGAACTACGGAGCATCCGCCCAGGAACTGATCCGGTCTGGGAGCGGAGACCCCTCAGGACTCGGTCAGCAGGTTTCGGGCGATAATCATCCTCATCACCTCGTTGGTTCCTTTAGGGAAAAAAACTAAACGTCAGACTGAGACGAGAAACGACACCAACAGGATGAAATCAAAAAGACTTGCCCTCGAGGATCTGATGGACTCTGATGTCCCGCACAAACTGCTGCACCGCGTAGTCCTTCAGGTAGCCGTAGCCGCCGTGCATCTGGAGGGTCTGGTTACAGATCTGTTCATGAAACCAAACCTCACGTGGATCAGAGTTCTACGGGCCTGAATCGGTCCTTTCTAAATGTCTGCCAGGGAGCGAGCAGAGGAAGACTCCCCGCCGAAGAGGACTGCAGGACTCACGTTGAAGCACTCGTCTGTGGCGAACAATTTGGCCATGGAGCAGAGCGTGACGGCGTCGGTCCGGTTCTCCTGCAGCGCCGTCGCAGCGTTGCGCACCATGAGGCGAGACGCCACCAGCTTCGTAGCCATCTCCGCCAGTTTGAACTGCAGAAACTAAAAGACCAAAACAAATGTTTGTTAGAGAAGAGGTGGTTGAGCAGCTCTGGTTTCTGGTCCAAAGGGCGCGAGCGGCTCACCTGGCTGCTGGCGAGCGTCCTTCCGAACTGTTTGCGCACCAGCAAGTGATCGCTGGCGAGCAGCACGCAGGCGTACGCCGCGCCCAGCGAACAGGAAGCTGAAGGGAAAAGGATCAAAGAGACTCCGTCTTTGTTCATCCATTTTCTTTAACCACTTCAGAAAAGATCGGGAGGTGAACCTGCAGCCTTCTTGCTGTGAGGAGACAGCTTTAACCACTGCGCCACCATGCCACCTAAGGGTCTTAGTGTTTCATATATTTATTATTGTGAGATATGACTTTCCATCCACTAACGGCTTCGATTACAATCAACTGTTGGAACTTTAGTTTTTTTGTTTAGTTATGAGATTAAAAAAAAAACATTACAGTAGTCCCTCATTACTTCACGGACTCTCTATTTCGTGTTTTTTCAATGTACACGACACACGACTGTCAACTTTAATACTCACGTGATTGGGACGGTACGAGACAAAAAGTTAACGAAATAAAATACTTCGGACAGGTGCCGCCATTTTGTAGTTTTCTTTCAATAAGCCTACACTGTAAGGCCAGTCAAAAGAACTACACTACCCAGAAGCCAACAGTGCTTCCAGCCGCTGCTTTCTGCTGAAATAGATGGAAAGTTTTGCAACTAAGTTCACAGAACTGGAAAGTCACAAATAATCCTGAAGCTCAATTATCCACGTGCACATCAAGCTGGACGGGGCGGTGGGCTTCGTCACTGCAGGGTAGGTCTGCCGAACCAGACCGGAACCGAGCCCGACCCGAGCTGCTGTTCTGCAGAGCTGGTGAGTAAAATTTTGCAGTACTGTACAGTACATATATGTATGTTGTTAAGATGATGCAGGTTTAAGAGTTTAGAACATTGCAAGAGTGTGGGAAGCCTTAAAATATATGTAAATACTAAAATAAACATAACGTTCCTGCTTTGCAATTTTTCACCCATCGTGGGGGGGGGTGTGGAACGTAACCCCCGTGATAATCGAGGGACGACTGTAATCCTTGTTTGATAAAACTTATGTTTTAGTCAAGACAAATGTAGAGTGATGATTGGAGTTCTTCGTTTGATGCAAACTCTTAAAGATGCAAAACTCGCCGTTAAATTTCCATAAACATACCTGCAAATAAAACAATGCGTCATATCTGAAAGGAAAACCTTGTAGCACTGGGAACTTGTTTTTTTTTTTTTTTTGGTGACCTGGTTTATGCTGCAGGTATAAAAAAGGAGCACCCATCCTCAGATGTGTCTATTTTCTGTCTGAGCAGAGCTCAAATTGAATAAAAGGCTTTAAACGATCCATACGTCGCTTCAGCGTGTTTGGATTCAGCTGCTGATCTGCTGGGAGTTCTGGGGAAACGAATCCGGCTCACCGATGTTGATCCTGCCTCCGTTCAGGCCTTTCATGGCGATGCTGAAGCCCTGTCCTTCCTTGCCGAGGCGGTTGGCGACGGGGACGGCGCAGTCCTCGAATATCACCGCCCTCGTTGGCTGAGAGTTCCAGCCCACCTGGAGAGCAGAGAGTTGTTTCTGACTAAACGCTGCCATCTAGTGGCAGATTGAAATGTCTCACAAGCGACAGCTGCACCTTCTTTTCCTTTTTGCCAAAGCTGAGGCCGGGAGTTCCCTTCTCCACCACCAGACACGAGATGCCCTTGGGTCCTCTGCCTCCTGTTCTGCACATCACAACGTACACGTCTGTGTCGCCTCCTCCACTGATGAAGGCCTAAAGAGTCAAGAGAGGACAAGTTTGTTAAAACTAAGCTAAAGGAGCTGAAACCACGAGCGCATCGGCTGATTTAATTTACCTTTGAGCCGTTTAGGACGTAATGATCACCCTTTCTCTGTGCAGACGTCAGAAGTGAAGCGGCGTCACTGCCGCTGCCTACAAACACACGTCTTAGGTTTAGTGACGCCTACCCTGTCCCATCACCGTGTTACCATGGTTACGGAGACAGACCTGGTTCAGTAAGACAATAGGAAGCAAACTTCTTCATCGAACAGAGATCAGGGCAGAACTTCTCCCTCTGGTCGTTATCACCAAAAGTGTCGATCATCCAGGCGCACATGCTGCAGAGAGCGACAAAAGCAGCCGTTTTACAAACGATCCATTGTTTCTGTCGTTTGAACTCCCTCCACATCCCATAACGGCCGAACACAAAAGATCTGTACTTGTGGATGCTGATGTAGGCCGTGGTGCTCGCACAGCCAGTGGACAGAGCCTCAAAGATGACGGACGTGTCGAGTCGAGAGAGGCCCGATCCTCCAACGTCCGGCTGAACGTAGATCCCACCGAAACCCAACTGGGCGGCTCTCCGCATCGTCTCCACCGGGAAGAACTCCTGCAGGGGGAAAAGTACCAAACAAAAAGTTTGATTTATAGGAACACGGTTTACTTTATAGAGACAACTTACAAAATGAACAGTAATAAAGACATAAACTAAATACTGACCGCAGGTTAAAGAAACAAAGAAAGCTGTAATTTGTAAAATAAATATCACTAACTTACAATTTCCTCCATTTACAGCAAAAACTACCTGCTTTACTTTGAATAAACTGGTTCAAACAGAAATGCTTTTTAAGAGCCACATTTAAGGTTTAATTCCTCAATAGCAGAAGGACTCGCTTAGGAGAGTAAAGCATTAAGAGTTTATTTATTAAGATTGTTACTGTGGTACCAAGAAATACTACGGTAAAAACGGTTATAATTTTACTAAATAAGAGCATGGATGATTTTAAAGAAGTGACTAAAAGACAAAATTATACTTGAAAATCACAGAAAGAGAAACATGTTATAAAAAGTACATTCAGCCCGAGCGCTGGAAGAAACAACGAAAACTACAGAAACCCCAAAAAGTCTGACAAAGATATTAGTTTTCTATAAAAAAAAAAAAATATATATATATATATATATATATATATATATATATATATATATAATACTCAAAATCTCTAAAAGTACTCTAAATGAACAAAGTATAATTGTTTGTTTTTGAAGGTGCTCGTTGTAAAGTCCTGAAGACCGGACAATATAATAAAAAATGTGCACTTATCGATGGTTAAAGTGTCATTAAATAAAAACTTGAGAGCCAAATTTGTGCGTTACTGCACACGTTTACCTTCAGAAACAACCAGGAAAACTGGTCAAACATTAATCTGAGGCCGTTACCTGCACAGACTACAGCTGCTTTGTTTACACCGAGTTTCCATTCAGTAGATCTGAAAAACTTCTGGAGTAAACTCAAACTGCACCATGTGATACAGTTCAGGTTCATCTTCAGCTTCATTCTGTAGGAGGCAGAGGAACATACCTGTTGGTCCCACTCCGCCATGTGTGGAGCCATTTCTTTGGCTGCGAAGTCAAAGGCCACTTTTTGAAACTCCTTCTGTTCATCTGAGAGCCCATAAGAAGCTGCCAACAAGGAGCAGAGAGAGGTCAGCACACACACAGGCAGTCAGTGTCTGCAAACACTGCTGCCACAAAACATGTAAACAGTGAGTGACAGAACTACGGTGGCCCTGAAGTTTAAACATACAGAACTGAAACAGGAGCAAATTAATCCACATCTGCCAAAGCCTACAGTATACTGTGTATCTGGTGGGACTTCTTAGGGCCCGGAAAAAGTACTAGGTGCTTAAAACAAACATTTGCTGTTGTAAATCTGAAAAGAAGAGCGATTAACTGACTAATGACAGCTGGGAAAAGCGCTGAATGAGAGTAAAATGCGTTTTATTTGGTCGAAAACTTGAGTTCGGGCGCTGACATTAGCTAAAAATGTAACGGAAGTTGCATTAAAATTAAAATTTATCCCCACAGTTCAGTTTATCTGAAACTCACGGTCGATGCATGAAGCTATCCCTCGATTCTGCGAGGTTCTGTTAAATATTAAACGGTGGTTCCGACAGAGGCTGCAGCCAAGCCGGGCGATTCTTGACAGAGGTCGGAGAACAGCCATTTTCGACTCCACTATGACGATCCAGGTGCTGGGGCTGATGGGTAATGTAGTTGTATTCAATACCGTACTCTCTAAAGTTACCAAGTAGTCTGAGAGTTGTCCCACTGCTAATATTTAAAGCATCTAAACGTACCCACTGTTCTGTCTGGTTAATATTTTATAAACACATTTGTTGTTTGTCAACAAAACAAACCGTTTCTTAGCTAGGAATCTCTAATGCGGTTATGCTGCATTTGGGTCGCCTCGGAAGTTAAACGCATCATTTCTCAAAGTCGCATAATATTTGACCTCCTGTGTAATAAAATAACGACTCTGAGGTTAATAGTCTAATATAATTAACAACATATAATCAATAAATTACAATATTCGTTAACTTAAGAAATGGAAAATAAAATGTTCACTAAAAAAGTGTGCACCGAATTTTTTTTCAGATGGATTTATACTGTTATAAACCAAACTATTTTTCATAATCCATAGTATAAATATCTACAAAAACAGTTTTATTGTTAATTGCTCGTGGGCGAAAGTTGTGAATTGCGAGATCATATGAGGTTTTATTTTAAAAATTCCGAAATCTGGGTTGACACCGAACGCATCATTAGCCAGCTAGCCTACGGTAGGAGTCGGTCTGTTCATCAAGCGTACCTGGATGTGTTGGCGTCACGTGCTGTGAGAATTCCGCGGGTTTTTATGGACCGGTTTGAAAGCTCGAGCTTACGCGAAAGGTACGAGATGAACTGAAGTTAGGAGACTAAAGTTTGTTGTAGTTCACAGTTCTGCTGCTGCTACAGCTGCTTTGACCTACATAAGAGCTAATTACAAAACTGGCAATTAAATATGTATTTCTAACAAAAATAGGAAAAAGTATAGGTTTATCCCATTAACAGTATTATTAACTAGATATTGGCACGTAATATGGAAGTTGAAGCCAAAACAGCTGTCATGTTGTAGGAAAATATCAACTTAGGAAGAAACGATTTTATAAGTTCCTCACTTTGATTTTTAAAACAAATCACACAGTTAATGCATTTAATCATAGGACTGAACTTTTCTTGTGGAAGAGCTCAAGTAAAAAACTGATATTTAAATCGGTCCTTCGTGTTTTCCTAAAGCAAATAAAATGTGAATCGTAGGTTTTGACTGCTAAAATTTGCTTTAGAAGCTGATGTGTTCCAATTAAAACAAGGAGAACATGCAATTAGGCAAAACGGTAGCTGATATGAGCTGAATAATAGCTAAAAGCTTAAATTTGCAAACATAACTAAAAGCATAAAGGAGTAGAACCATAGCTACATAAATCAAGCTAAGTGGAAGTTAAAGTTGGTTATGCCATAGTAAAAAAAAAAACTAACAAATTTCTCAAAACAGCAGACAAAGCTAAAATTAGCAAACCAGAATTTAAAATGATTTAAGCTGTAGCTAAAGTTAGTTTAGCTAAAACAAAATCAACGAAATAGCTCAAAAATCTAAATTAGCTGTAACAAAATAGATAAAATCAAACGTTGACTAAACTGCATCTGAAAACTTAAATTAGCTCAACTGTAGCTAAAATTAGCAAAGCTGTGGCTAAAAGATAATGTTAACCAAAATTTAAAAGTAGCATAAAAATAGAGAAACAAAGTTTTCTGAAGCAGATTTTAAAATCATAATAATTTGATCGAATTGAAGCCATTTTATTAATGTATTTCTCTAGGGAGTTTTGTTTTAAGTACAGTGTATCTAAATGCTGACTCAGCAGTGAGCACTCTGTTGTACCTAAATGCTGACTCAACACTCTGTTGTACTTAAATGCTGACTCAGCACTCGGTCATACATGAATGCTGACTCAGCACTTGGTCATACCTGAATGCTGACTCAGCACTCTGTTGTAACTGAATGCCGACTCAGCACTCGGTCGTACCTGAATGCTGACTCAGCATTCGATCGT
>NC_056503.1:35816227-35821583 GCF_014905685.2 Nematolebias whitei
ATGCTGACTCAGCACTCGGTCGTACCTGAATGCTGACTCAGCACTCGATCGTACCTGAATGCTGACTCAGCATTCGATCTACCTGAATGCTGACTCAGCACTCGATCGTACCTGAATGCTGACTCAGCACTCGGTCGTATGACATGTTGTTGTTGTTGTTCTGGATCTCTACAGGTTGTGAAAGATGCCTCCAAAGAAAAGGTCTGGAGTGAAAAAAGGAGCCGAGGGTTCAGGTGAGCAGCTCAAACTTCAGAGTAAAACTAACGTCTGATCGCGTTTCCTGACGAGCGCTGAATCATTGCAGGTCAAAACAACGAGTTGGACCGAAAGAAGAGGAAAGTAGCAGGTTCTGATGGTTCTGAGTCGTCTGGTCCTCTGATGTACAGCCACTGGTTGATGAAGTCCGAGCCCGAGAGCCGCCTTGAGAACGGTGTTGATGTGAAGGTACGGAGCAGCTTCTTCAGCTGATGTCAAACTGACGGCTGCCGTCTGAGCGTCTCATTTCCGTCTGCAGTTCGGCATCGAGGACCTGAAGGTTCTACCTGACCAGACGGGCTGCTGGGACGGAGTCCGCAACTATCAGGTCCACATGAAAGCATAAAGTTTACAAGAAATAAAAAACAAACGCATCATCAAGGTCAACGTTCTCGTTTGTTGGCAGGCTCGTAATTTCCTTCGGCAGATGAAGGCGGGGCAGCCGGCGTTCTTCTACCACAGCAACTGCAAAGAACCGGGGATCGCAGGGATCATGACCGTGAGTTCCTCTCCTCTCGATGAAATACACCTCAGGCCCAGCTTCAGCTGCTTGTTTCTGACCAGATCGTGAAGGAGGCTTACGTGGACCACACCCAGTTCGACAGGAAGGACGTCCACTTCGACGCCAGCAGCAGGGAGGACAACCCCAAGTGGAGCATGGTAGACTAAAGACCCGCTCCGTTTGTCCAGGACCACGGTCCCACTCTGACCTCGTGCTCTCCTCTCAGGTTGACGTGAAGTTCCACAGAATGATGAAGCGCTTCCTTCCTCTGTCAGAGCTGAAGAAGCTCCACCTGCAGCACCGCCGCGACGGAGGGCCGTTAAGGGGTGCCGCTTTGTTTACCCGAGCCAGGCTCTCCGTTCAGCCCCTCACCTCCGGTGTGTAGACAAAATAAAACGTTTCGCCACAGATGTGCATAAAAACAGCCAAAACTCGGCTAGTTTTGCAGAGGCTGCGCTAAAACTCGTTGTGGTAATAGCCGAGCGTCAACAAATACTCAAAACATCGTTTTACACGGTAAAAACGGCTACAGCTCCGTCATTTCTCAGCATGAGACCTGAGCTTAAAACTCCTGCATGAAAGGTGGCGCATGATATGTTCATCATTTGTTTGTTTGTTTGTGCAGAAGAATTCGACTTCATCCTGAGTCTGGAGGACAAAGAGCCGCAGTGAAGATCTGTTTTCTGATGCAGTAAATTAGTTTAGGAGGTGTCAGTCTGTGCCATTGTTGGAAATGTTTCTGTTCTTGTGTTCGTGGTAATAAAAGTGTTTGTTGTGATTCTGTCTACGAGTTTCGTTCGTTGGCGATAAAATGAATCCAGACGCCGCAAACGAGAACCTGAAAGTGTCAAAACGAGTCCCGGCTCGGGTGGGATTTTACGGTAACGTACGCTCGGTGCTTAATTTGAGCCGGATCAACCTGGAACAGGATCCGGGAACTCTCTTTATTTTGTCCGGGTGTGTTCCGGTAACTGTTTGCTTGGATCCGGTAACTATCAGGATTTCTAATAATAAAGGTATGAACAAATATGACTACCGTGCCTTGAATGAATAAAACTTATATTGGATATGTAAACTGAAAACAATTACATAAACACTAGTTTTAAACACAACAGCCACTTGCGTGCGTATGAGCTGCCTCTTCAAGTAACATTTCCACGTCTACTCTTAAAAAAAATCTCCACCCCTAAAAGAGTGGTGAGGGTGAGTGCCGAGCTAACCAGGCAGTCGTACTCAAGTAGGAGCCCGCAAGCATGTGCCTGGAGGTTTCACGTGTGGCGTCGGGACAACAACAAGCAGGGACAGTGTCTGGTTCGGAACAGTCAAGTAAAGTGGGGGTGGGGTGTAGGAAGCTTGACAGAAGCAGAATGTTTACAAATGTAGCTAAACATAGATGTTTAACAACCTGTTAAATACAACAAAATGCAGGAAATTGTATCCAAAGTTTTCAGGGGGAGAGCCTCCAGACCCCCCCATCCCTCTGCCTGCTATTTGCGTTGCGGCATCGATCCGTTTACAAATTAAGCCCTGCGTACACTGGAGCTGTTTTTACACCCTCGGCTGTTTGTCACTCAGCAGCGGTTTCACCAGAACGTATTTTCAAACACAGCGCTCTGCTGAGTTTCACAATAAGAGCAGCTTATGGCGCTCTGCTGAGTTTCACAATAAGAGCGGTTTATGTCCCAGTTCGATGAATCAAACGTTCGAGTTCCCGTGACGTCCAACTTTCATAAAAACTATGAACGCATTTTTAGAAAGAGATTAAGAACGTATTGCAAACCAAAATTCACACTGATGAACAGAGATATTTGCGTGCACAGTAACAGGAAATGATGTCATCTGGGAACATCTGCATGCGAGCAGAGCTTTGCAGCAATGGCTGACGACACGGACCGTAAAGAATCTGAGATTTCTTTAGATTTTGAGTTGAAGAGACGAAGAGTCAGAGTTCAAATAAACAAAAGGCCAGGGAGTCCCCCGTGACGTCACTTCCTGTTTCACTTTAGCTGTGCCAGTGTTGTGGGTGAAATTGTGTGAAAAAAATGAATGTTTGGATCGTTTCTTTTTCCTAAAGTTTTATTGTTTGTGCTCCTACAAAGATTTTTGTTCTGAACAGAGAAAGTTGGTTGTTGCACAACGTTAAGATGATTATATGGATTATTTTTCCTGCATGATTGAAAATGATGGAACTTGTTCTTTTACTAAATCTATAAACTCCAGCAGTCTCAGTACTGAGGCCCTGTGGGTCGTTTTGACCCGAGGGCAGCAGGAGGTTTAATGGCATCCAGCTGCACCTGCTGTTTTTTTCAAATTTATTATTGCAGATGTGAGTGGTAGCGACAAACTTGACAAATGTTTTAGTGATTTGTACTACATGAGTCAAAATATTAGTGATTTGAAAAAAAAAATCCTAATCTGGGGTCAAATTTCTTTTACGATGAAGTATCTGGAGAATTCAGTCATTATTTAGGAGGATTATCTAAATACTTCTCTTATTTCAGAAAATATAAACCAATATTTTAGAGGTTATCACAACTATTAATACAGATCATACAAAATAATAATAATAATCCCACTGTCAGAACCTTAAGGATCCACGATCGGCTTTTAATCCAGGGAATCTTTGTGATCTAGTTTCAGGAGAGGAGCTGTTCCCTCCTGAACCCGAGCTGTGAGGAGCTGACAGTCTGGATTCTGTCAGACGAGCTGGACACTGTTTCCTGTCAAGAAATTCCCTCCTGATCTGAGCCCAGACTTTCTGGGCGTCAGCGGGTCGGATCGTTGCCTTTGTCAGAAAAACATCTCCTGGGCTTCACTGTGACAGAACGTCAGCAAAAACAACAACAAAAAGGTCAAAGAACTTTTTCCACTCTCAACATGCTGCTCGTCTCTACACCCACCACCACCACCACCACCACCACCCAACTGAAGATCTGAACAAGTGACCCGACTTTCTTCAACTGAGGAAACCGAACAGAACCAGAGATCCGTGATCAGGGTTCCTTGTTCTTTCAGTCGGAGCTCAGATCCGCTGCTCCTCCTCGTCAATAGGAGTCAGCTGAGGTGGTTCGAGGTCTGATTAAGATGCCGAGGCTTATCCGGGCACCTCCCACCAGGAGGAGAACCCCGGACAGGCCCAGAACTGCCTGCAAGGATTACACTATAATCCGTAACCTAGTGTTGTGTTCAAGACCACCTAATCTGAGACCAAGTCAAGATCAGAGTGTAGCGAGACAAGACCAAGACTTTTAGGGTCTGAGACCAAGTCCAGACCAAGACCTCAAATAAAATATAAAATTTTATTATAAATTTTTTTTTGTCAAAGTTACATACTGCAACTTTAAGTTTGCTTTTGAATGAATATATCAGCTTTTATACATTTTTAAAGCTACATAACAAAGAAGTCAAACATTCAGTGGCCTAACTTCATGTGATTCAACAATAAAATTACACAACTGTTAAACTGGAAGCAGTTTCATCGCATGCCAAGCCTTAAAAAACTGACGTGGCAACACGCTCTTCATAAGTCTGAACTCAAGACCAAGGATAACCATATTAGTTTTAGCATTAGTTACAAGTATATTCTTTGTGATTTAAATAGGCACATTTTATAACTGATACGGCAGACATCGTCTCCCGCGCCCAATCACTTCTCATTTTCCAGTGTTGCCAGATAGAGTCGAGGTTTTCCAGCCCAAAAATATGTTAAAAACTGCCATATCAGACAAAAATCTACCCAATCAATATATTGTTACAGTATATTTACTGTTTGAACATGAAAGCACATCAGTACAAGCCAAGATAATTTAACAATATGTGGCAAAATGCAACAATCCAACAAAAATGTTCCCAGAGTTCCCAGCAAAATCAGAACGAAAACCATCCAATTGGCAGTAAATTGCCCAATCTGGCCACACTGGGAGTGACGTGAGAGTGAAAGGGGTGGGCATGACCGTGGTAAAAAAAAAAAAGTATTTAGTAATGAGTCACGTTATCGCTTGGATTTGAACCAGTGCATTTTGCATCCAATAAAAACAAGTTAACAAATTAAACTGGACGATATTCTGGAAATTTTGTGATATTTCCACAGTTCTGGTCTTGAAATAAAATCCAGAGTTCTCAATGTCCAAGACAAGACCGAGACCAAATGTAGTCGAGACGAGAATAAGACCATCAAAATGAGGTCTTGAGACCGGTCTTAAGACCAAGACCGGTCTCGAGTACTACAACACTACCGTAACCTCTCTGACAAGGGCGTTGTAAAACACAAAGCCTACAGGGACTCAACCAGTGGCACCACCAGAAATGCTTTAGGGGGGGCACTGAAAATCCTGGGGTGGCACCAACACCAAGATCCAGAAAAGAATTTTAGAAATTCTGCCAAGCTGCTGTTGTAAAACGGTGATAGAAAAATCTAAAAAAGTTAAATCTGGTCCTCTGGACATTCAAAAAAAACAAAGCAAATCAACAAAACAATGTAGAAACGTTTCGTCTCTCATCCAAGAGACTTCCTCAGTCTGAGGTGCTGTTTTCAGCTCAGTCTCTTAAATAGCACCTTCTCAGAGTGGATCAACCAGTTTTGCTGCTGACAACCAAAAC
>NC_056503.1:35826583-35842593 GCF_014905685.2 Nematolebias whitei
TATATATATATAAATACATATAAAAACCTGATGAAACCAATCAGCTACTTAGATGACAGGTTTGGTTTAGAGACATAAGAGATTGACAAACAGCTCACAACATGTTATTTAACTCCAGCATGAAAGATGTTACCACAACATCATTAAAATTAAGCAAAGTCTCATCTCATAACGATGCAGGAAGACGTACCATATATTTATATTATTATTTATTTATTAACCTTTATTTAACCAGGCAAATCCCATTGAGATCACAGATCTTTTTTGCAAGGGAGGCCTTAAGGCAGCGTAACATGCATGTTTTTGGTCTGTGGGAGGAAACTGGAGTACCCGGAGAAAACCTAAGCAAGCACGAGAAGAACATGTAAACGCCACACAGACACTTTTTAACGGTTTTGGAAAAAAGAAAATTAAACAGCTTTGAAGATAATCAACTTTTAAACATGTAAATCATGTTTTGGTCAAGACCAATAAATCCATATTTGTGGAACTGATCATATCAGGCTGATTGAGGCATCACAATGTAGCTTAAAACAACCAGGAACCTGAAAATGACCAAAAACGCCATAATTCCTGATTTGACAAGATGAATCTCATTTACAGCGTGCGAGTAAAACAAAAGCAGGGTTCAAATGTTCAGCTTAGATTCAGCCACATGACAAGCAGGTTAAAGAGTGACACACACACACTCAGAGGCTGTAGAGTAAATGATCAAACTTGCCTTAGCTTGACGTTCTGGCCCGTGTAGGACTCGTAGGGTTTCTCAACATGGGTGAACTCGAAGTCGTAGGTCTGGGATTGGGTTATTTCACCAGGTCTCGCAAGGTCCTTCACCAGAGAAACAAATTCATGGTGGTTTCCTCGGTCATAATACAGCTCTGGGACACAGTTGGGAAGAAGAGAAAACTGTTAAAACGTTTAATGAAGGGTGGAGATTTAGCCTAAAATGCATCCATTAATCAGGGTTCCCAGCATTTCATGTCAACAAAATTCCCTGAATATTCCCTGAATAAATCCTGAAATTCCAGGAGATATTTCAGTCACACAAAACGCTCAGACGATAGCGTGTTAGGTGACGAGCTGAGCCACAGTCAGAGATGACAGGACGTAGACTGCAGCCTACGATACGTGCACACAGCAATCCTTACAATTAATTTATTATATTGTTTAACATCAGATTCTAAAAAGTCACCACAGTCAGTCAGTAAGGACACATGTACTATATGAACACTGTAGAAGCAGAACACGGACTCAATGATAGCACTAGCATTAATACACGTCCAAATCTCTGAAAGATCATCGTATGTTCAGCAGATCAGTGATCAGCTCCCTGAGATTTCCCTGTCTGGAAAATGTGAAAGTCATTTTCCAGGTTTTCCTTGATTTCCAGAGTAGTTGAGAACTCTCGTTAAAAAGAAGTTTGTAAGACAAAGTGTATTTTACTAATAAATGTGATTTTTGTATCAGAAAGATAAAAAGTCAAGATTCATGACACTTTCTCCACATTATAAAGGCTCAACGTGTCACAACAGAGACTTAATACAAGTTAGTTTTTCCAGTTTAACAACTGGATCATTAACTTCATATTTTTATGTGTAAATCATTTACAAAAGTAATCTGAAAAGTCCAAAATATAAATATACTTATCTTGAAATGTGTAGACTGTGACTCCAGTATGTTTATCATTACACACATTTATTAAGGGGAAGTTTATTTTTCTGTAATGGGATTTGTTTTAAAATATTTGAACTGCTTAAAAATAAAAATCTGCTTAAAGAATAAGTTTATTTACATTTAAAAATCACAAATTAAACCCGACTCCTGTTTGTAGCTCGATTTAAACACCAGGTCAAAAATAATCACTTGGAAAATAAATAAATAAATATATACGTGTATATAAATTTTAACGCGACATAAAAATGAACTTTAATGCAGCAACAAAAACATCCGATAACCTAAAGTGGAAGATGTTTTTGGGGGAGGAATAAAAAGAAGACCCTTGAGGCGTCGTTCAGTAATAAATGTGTTTCAGAGAAGCAGCTGAAAGCTACATTTTAAAGAAGGAAACGTGCCTCAGCTGAAGTAACACAAATGTGTCACAATCCTACAGAACTCTGCTGAGCTGTGAACTTTATTTGTTTTACTACCAAACCTCTCTAACTCAACTGAAAAATATTTTTTCTCAATGCGTGTTGATCTTATGATTGTTTTATTATGTGTACAGCACTTTGGTCCTGTGGGTGTTTAAAGTGCTGTACAAATAAAGCTGGTGTGGTATCTTGCTGTTGGGAATACCACTTTCTCTCAGCTACCATTGTCTCCACAACCACGTTTGTTTAATAAGTACTTAGCATTAATGCACACTGTACAGTACTTTAACTGTAATTTTGTTCAGTAGGCTGAAGCTAATTTGTGGTGCTTGTCCTCAAAGGGATATAAAACTAACGCTTGTCAAGGCCACATACCACAAAACTAAATAAATGCTTCCAACGTGGGAACTTTAAAAGGAGTAAAAATACAGAGAAGTGGTGGGAATTAATGACTGCACTGCTGGTCTTTCTTTAAAAATGGCTTCAGTTTTACATTTAATAAAAATTTTAAAAACTGCCAAAACCTTAACACGGTGTTTAATATTCCTGCAGTTCAGTTTAATGTTCAAACATTTAATAAGCAATGGTTGAGACTGACTGAGACAGGAAATCAAAAAACAGGACACCTGGAACAACAAACGCATTAAAGCAACTCCAACAAAAAGTGAAAACTACAAAAAGTCTCGAAATACTGTCTCCTGAAAAGAGCTGTTGTATGAAGTAAAATGGGCTTTATTTATTTAGTTTGTTGCAGTAAAATTAATTTGACTGAAGCTTGAAGTATTTATAGTACCGTGTTTTAACATGTAGTTAAAGCTTAAATAAAAACAAATACTTTTTTTTCATTTAAATTGAGCAGCTTTTTTTATTATTTTGTTAAGATCCAAAGCCATTCATGATGTGAAAATTGTACTTTATAAAAGTAAAACTTATTTTCCTAATAACGATAAAGGAAAAGTTAAAAACTTAAAGTCGAGCACTAATAAAGAATTGTTTAGACTTGTAGCTTTTTTTTTAGACCTAATTCTGGTCTAAAAATGATGTGCAAAACTTATCTTTTATTAACAATTCAATTCAAAAATTCTTTATTTATCCCAGAGGGAAATGAAGTAACATAAATAATAACATTGTTCACATTATCGTTTATAGTTGACATTTTTTGGTTGGATTCATATTCTAAGCTGCCTGGAAATCTGTACTTCCTCACTAACGTATGATCTGTGACCATCACACTGAACCACAGATTAAACGGATTAAGTAAAAATTAATGAAGAACATTTTTAGATCCTTGAGTTTTTAAGAGTAATCTCATACCAAGATCATACTGACATCGTGAGCAGTTCCCAAGATATAGATCGATTTGTTTTGCTAAAAAGGATAACCCCATGAGAATAGGTCTGAATCCTATTTTTCCTTATTTTATATTTATTGACACTTGGAAAAAAAAAAAAAAAAAACTCTACCCAAATTTGGATATTGAGATTTCCAAACTGGAAAGTCTTTAATTTTTTGCAATAGTGGAAAGCATTTAGAAACATTTTAAGGCTTTTCTGCTCTAAATTATCATTATTTGTGGGCAATGCTCAGAAAAGAGCTTCAAAACATTTATTAGGATTATATCTTGGACATTTCATTCAAGGCACCCAAAGATATATTATATTCATTCATTACAAAATGTAAATATTGTACATTTTTCTACCAGTCCACTATTGTTGCCTATACCTCTACAACCATTATGCAACCTAACCCTCAGTTCAAGAGGAGCCAGTTGAGGTGGTTCCAGCATCTGGTAAGTATGCTGCCTGGGGCACCTCCCTAGGGAGGTGCTTCGGGGATGTTCAACTGGGTGGAGACCCCGGGGAAGACATGCTGGAGAGACTACCAGAACGTCTCTCGGTTGGCCTGGGAATGCCTTGGAGTCCTCCCAGAAGAGCTGGAAGAGATGTCTGGGCCTCCTTGCTTAATGCCCCTGTGATTTGACTCCAGCGCAAATGGAAGACAATGGATCATCAGCTCAATGTGATGGGTCACATATTTAAAGTTATGATCACCGTCAATGTCAAGAAGCGCTATTAAATTTGTCTTTACCGACTGTTTGAACACGTGGCTACTGGAAAGTGTCCCGTTAATTCAGGTTTGATACCATTTGTTTAAAATTTAAAATGTGGTAAACGGTTTCAACTCCGCCTGAGAGTAGACATAACATTTCAGAGACAAATTACAGAAAATGTCAAGGTCTTGGTCGTCTTTTGTGCCACACAGTATTATGACTCTGTGGGTGTTTTGACAGACAAGCTTCCAGCAGGAACTTCTCATGCCTGAAACGGATTATTGTCAAAGTTGAAAGTTTCTCTGTTCAACCACTGAGAGTGGTATACATGAATGGCGTCTGTAGATGATGTTTGAACCCACCTATTTGGCCGACAAACTCTATTTTGATGCCGTGGTGCTCCAGCCTCTTGCCTGGGTTCTTCAGAGTGACATTCACCTTCCCACTGACCGTCTCGCCGTCGTAGAAAAGAAAGTATTTGTCTTTCTTTCCATCTTCGCTCTTGTGTTCAGCCTTCTTCCTCGTTTCAGCGTCACTGAGGACTACATCAATTTCTGCACTTTGACCAAAACTAAAGAAACTCATTATAACGCTACAGTTTAAAAAAAAGAAGAAAGAAAACTCTTATCGTTAATCTTATCGTGGGGTCCTCTTGTCTGTTCGCAAACTGAAGAGCCTGTTTCAAACGAAAAAAAATAAACAGACGAAGGCCTACAGGCTGCGAGTGCTCTGCTCTGTCAGTGAGCAGGTATTAGTCTGGAAAAGTCGTTATATTTAACAAAAAATAATGAGAAACAAAAATACTTTAGCTACATGTCCATTCAACGACAAAGCGAGCACGGCGATGGTAAAACGAAAACGCGCATGAAAATGTCTGTTAGCAAAATTAGCCGTTTCCCCTTTTTTTTCTTCTCTTTTGAACTTACATTGAAGTTTCTGTGACAATAAGTGACGGAAAGCGCGACTGTCTCAAGGTTGATTTATCTTACATTTTTAAACACCGACGGAGAGAGACAGCAATGATTCTCAAACGGCCAAAACGTAACATTAGCTTGTGCTACTTGTAATTGCGTAACTACATCCGGGTGGAAGTTTTCAAAATAAAACCGGAAGTGACGTATTAGAGGAGCCAGTAGAGAATTTCCCTTTTTCAAGGCTACAGAAGCAGATTATTAATTTTTACATTTACTCTGTTTATACAGGAAGTCTCATTGAGTCACGAGAACTCATTTTCAAGAGAGACCTGTTTAGGGAGCAGATGGTGGGGGTTAAGGGCCTTGCTCACGGGCCCAGTGTGCAACAAATGAGGGTGGAAAAGGTGAAACACCCACACCTGCCTCCACCATTTTGATAATGGTGTTAATGGTGTTTGATCATTTTTAATAGATTATTCGACCCATTCATAAATTTTTGAGAGCCAAGTTATTTTTTTCTTTTCTTCTTCTTTCGGCTGCTCTCTTCTTCAGGGTTTGCTACAGTCTCAGACGAAGATTGGTCAATTTGTTTTTACACCGGATGCCCTTCCTGACAACCATGAGCTTATTTGTTTATTTATTTAATTTATTTATTTAACAATAACAACAAAAACATACAACAACAAAAAAGGCAATCACAATTTCGCATTTAACAAATCTATTTCAGCTAACATACTTTGCATTATAACTAAACATCCCTTTCAATAACAAAATGTTTATCCGTTATTATAAACATCAGAATATAGACAATAAAACAAGAGACAGAAAAAAAAACAAGAAAACTTAAGGAAACAACATTACCTTAAGATTTAACAAGCAAAAATTAAACTAAAACCTGAGGTTTATAAAAACTTAAACTCTGATAAGATAGAGAAAGTTTTGATAGCAGGGGCTGTATTAATTTTTTAAAAAGATTTACCAAATAATAAAAACTCATTTTAAACACTTTTACAATTGGAAGAGCTTTTGTGAAACGGTATTTATGAATGTAGAATTTGGCAAACAATACAATATTATTGATCAAACATTATTTATTTTATTCTTTATTAAAATTCCAAATTTGATTTATTTCCAAGTTAAAAAAAAAAAACAATTTGAAGAGACTTAGATATCAACCAGTTATGTAACTCCTTCCAAAAACCACTTATAATCTCACATTCATAAAACACATGTTCTGTTGATGCCAACAAAGATTTACAAAAATAACAATTCTCCAACAACCACGAGCTACCACAGCCATCTTTGTGGAGCAGAGAGCTGCCATCTAGGGTACCTGGGGGTGGGGGTTAAGGACCTTGCTCAAGGGCCCAGAGTGGGGCAAATGTGGGTGGAGACAGGTGTGGTTGCTTCACCTTTTCCACCCACATTTTGATGTTGTCGATCCGGGTGGTCGAACCGGCAACCTTCCGATCACCGGCACACCCTTTCAAAAACAGGGAATATGAATTGTAGAGAAACACACACAAAAAATACTTCTTTATTTTCAAAATAAATATATCTAGAGTTATGGACCTAAGTCCTATCTAGGGTGTACCATCTTGCACAGTGATGGCTGGACATGAGCACCACCCCCGCAACCCAAAAAAGAAGAAGTGGGTAAAGATAATGGATGGATGAATATACCAAGAGTTGTCCTGATGCTAGTTTTTCTCAGACCAAGTACAAATACTTCAGTTGAAGTACTTGCCGAGTACCAATATCATCTAGTAAATGGGTTAGTAAACATTACCCAATGCTCAATAATCCAGGTAGAAAAATCTAACAAAGTCAGGTCCTCTGCACGGTTTCCTTTTGTTGAAACGTTTTGTCTTTCATCCAAAAGACTTCATCAGTCCGAGGAGCCACAACAAACTCAGTCTTGTAAATAGCACCTTCGCGTAGTGGGTCGACCAGTTATGGTGCTCTGGTGGTTTCTGTAGTCCAGAGGACCTTTGTTAGATTTTTCTACCTGGATTATTGAGCATGAATCAGGATATTTCGAACCACTTTGGCCATGACTGCCTCAAAAAAGTCGTCGGGGGAGAGGGTGAACTTCAGAAACCACCGGAGCACCATCAAACTGGTTGACTCACTATGAGAAGGTGCTATTTATAAGACTGGGTTGGTTGCAGCTCCCCGGACTGATGAAGTCTTAAAGACGAAATGTTTTAACAAAAAGAAACCGTCCAGAGGACCTGACTTAATTTTGTTAGATTACCCAATAACTTTAGAGACACAGTTCTTTTATTAAGAACATGGACATTTTTCCTTATTTGCCTACTTGCACAGTTAGAGAGGAAATTATATCACCAAGCATAAAAGTATTGGTCCAAAGTATTGGCATATTTTTATTATTGGCCTTAGAACAATTACTAAAATGAACGTGTTAAATTAGGGACTACATCACCTACAGTATACGTTCATAGCTACTTCTGACATTAAGTCGTCATTCAACTCAAGTCTTTAGGTTCTTTACACCTGCTCTTCTGTTAACGTTCATCTACAATGGTACTTGTAAATTAGAAGTATTGGTATTTTATGCTGTGCTAGTGATATGTCCTTAATGTGCAATGTTGCTGGGTGTCAATGAAACAAGTCGATATCAACACTGTTTAGACTAAGTGTAGTTTAACAAACTGGACGTAGGCATAATTATATCTAGACCCCAATGCATCACAAAATACTGACACGGAGCATGCCCAAGATTAACTGTAAAAAGGTCCATCTGAACCTGGTGTCCAGTCAGTACCACTAGTTTTACCTGTATTTGTGTATATAAATTTAGCATAAAGTTAGGAAGTTAAAGTTTGGTTGTTTTTTTTTGTTGTTGTAAAAATGCTGCTTGACAATGAACCTTATAACACTGGAATTATTTCCCTAGTGGTTGTTAGAAAAACACATTTGTGGCTTGAGCAGCAGTGAGTTAGAGGGTTAGGGTCATGAAAAACGTCACAATTCTCTGCCAAAGTCAAACAGCTTACTCTGTTATTGACTCCCGATTGGTCTTGTTTATTGAAGTCTGAAGGAAGAAGACAATTTATTCATCAACAAACAGGAACCTCATAGCATGTGGATGAACCATACACAGCCACAACAGCCTGGGGCCACATCCTCCTCTTCTTCAGCAGCTTGGTCACACACTGCGGTGGGACGGCATCCCATTCCTCAACCAGGATTTGTCATAAGTCAGCCATGTGTGACTCTGGAACAAACGATACGCTCAAGGTGATCCCACAGGTGCTCAATGGGTTTGAATTCAGGACTGCACGCAGGCCATTCCGTCCCCTCGGTTAAAATCTAGAGGTACTTCTGATAAATCTCGCTTTTTGGGGGTGACGGCCATCATTTTATATGATAAGAGTTCAGTCCCAGACTGTGGAGATATGGGATTACCACCAGAACCATAAAACAAGAGTCAATAGCAGAAAAGGCGATTTGGTAATGGCAGAGAATAATTGGTGCATTTTTAATGGGTGCAATACAAACTTAATGTTTTGTATCATAAATTATCTTCACAATATTTTCCCCCAGTTTTAATTATCTTCCAAACTTTACCGATACCATAAAAAAAAAAAAAAACTCCTGAAACATCAGCACTTGAAATGTATTTTATAGTAACAAAATAATAACGCACAGCATCAACGCTAAATAAAAAGCAAAGGTTTTACATCGCTTCATAAGTTGTCACACAGGACGTTCACACACGTCTGAAATGACACAGTTGTAATACAGACGGACCCAACACTGAAAAAAAAACACACTTAACAGTGAACACAGTCAAAATAATTTCCAACAAACTGGTTCCTCCACTATTTTACAATAACTTATGGAGTGCAGTCAAAACAGATCCAAAAAGAATGTAACTCTATGTACAGATACTGAACCCAAACTGGACAATATGTCCAATACTGACAAAATAACTACGAATTAAGCACTAAAGGTCACTTATACACAGAAACGGCACGCCGATAAGTCAAACTTACATATAAATACTTATTGACTTTGCAGCATAGTATATGGTAATCAAATTTACAATTTAATCTGCACTTAGACGTATTTGTAGACTACTGTATATTAAAATGTGCCTTTTGTTTGATGTGATCAGTCTGCTTCTAAATGCTCTCATATCTACAGTTTATACAAACTCCACTTCAGCATACGAGACAGGTCTCATCTCAAAGAATGTAAACGGCTTCTTTAAAACAACTCTGCTCTGTAAAAAATGTACTAAAAAAGGATTTGTTCGAAAAACAGGTGAGGGATGCAGCGTACAGTAACTTGTGATACCACGGAGTGGCCAAACATCAAACTTCACAGCTTTGAAATGCCTCCATTGTAAGATACAATTTTGTCGGACAATGAGTAAAAAAAAAAATGAATAAAAGAGTTAAAAAAACCTTGTTTTAACAAATCTGTACAAAGAGGAGAAAAATAAAACGGATCCGCGGCATAAACAAATATTTGGTGCCACAAATTTATTTGATACTTTGGCAAGTCAGTTGAACAGGTTTTTCTGTGCGTCAGAGAGAAATGTGCCATGTTTCACCATAAACTTTATTAACACGAGGATTGTTGTTGCAAGTTAACCTCAGAAATGTTGATGTTTGCCTTGTTTGGGTTCTCAGCTGTCATATGACGAAGGACGACTTGTGGCGAAAATGACCCTGAGAAAAACACACAAGCACAAAAGTTAGCAGTGTTTCCCCTACCGTTATACAAGCAGGGCTCCTACCGAACGAAGAGATACAATATTTTACATTTAAATTATCATATCGGGGGACCAGATTTGACCTGCAGCTCTTGAGTTTGACAGATCTAAACTGGATTATTTTTTTTAATTCTCAAAAAGTATTTTTAGCAATGAGAGGAAAATGCCCTTTTTCCCTCCAAAAATTGCCTTAAAATAATTTAGTCAATTTCTTTAAAGCTGAAATGTAGAGTTTTTTTTTTTTTTTTAACAGAAACCCTTAAAGAGTTAAAATTCAAGAAAAATAATTTAAATGTGATATTTCTCATTTCAGGCTGTGATAGAGCTAAAATACTGACAACTAGAACTGACTTTTTGTGGGAAAAAATATTCAAAAATAGTATTTTTAAGCAGTTAAATAAGGCGGTTGATGTTCCCCTAAGGAACATGAATGATCATATAGTTAAAGGGCAATACAAGCGCTAATTAAGATGCTCAGTAAATGTACCTCATCTGCGTCGCCATAGTCAACAGCACCATTCCGTGGTGACCAGTTGTAGCTGAAACATAAAATAGGGATGAAACGGAACGCTGTGGTGCACAATTACAAGTTTTGTGACACTCCTCGTGTCCTTCAGAGACGCAGACTCCACTCACTTGTTTCCACTGTGGCTTTTCTGGTGAAAGTGCAGTCGTCTGATGGAATAAACCGAAGCAAATAAACAGAATAACACGGTCACTCCACCGAAGGTCTTGAGGAAATATCCAAGTATGTCAACATCACCTGCGGCGGGACACAGAAAACAGCTTCAAGTCCTCATGGAACCAGTCGGTATTTGATAAAGATCTGTTATGTGAGCCAGAAGAAAAACAAAATTAAAAAGGTGTACTGCAGATGATTTTACGATATCTTAAAGGTTGCAATAATAATAAAAACTAGAGAAATTGCATTTGCAGAAGAACTTGCTGAAAAACATCTGAAATTAGCTAAAAAAAAAAAAACTTCTGAGATGTAGCTGAGCTAGAAGAATGAACCAAATTTAGCATAAGAAAGAAAAAAGAACACATATTTGATGAATTTGGTTTAAATTAGCAGAAATTAGCATGAACATTAGGAAATTAGCTAAAAAAAAAGGCTGAAATTAGCTAAAAACAGCTGAACAGTAGGTGAAAATGCAGAAAGAAGCTTAAACTACACAGAAAGAACAGAAAGAAGTTAATTAGATTGAAAGGAGCAAAAGTTACCACGAAAAACTTGAATTTATCTGAAAACAGCTAACTAAAAAGGTAGCTGAAAAGGTAGAACAAGCTTAAATTAGCAGAAGAAAGCTGAACGAACATGTTTGCCAAATTAGGTTGAAAGATGCAGAAATGCTGAAAAGCAGCTAAAAAGGCAGAAAGAAGCTTAAATTACCAGAAGGAGGTGGACAGAGCACATTTGTGCTTAATTAGGCTGAAAAAAAATTAAATGAGTACAAAACATGTGGAATAAGCTGAAAAATCTTAAATTAGCATAAAAACAGCTGAAAAGCAGCTAAAAAAGCAGAAAGAAGAATTACCAGAAGGAGGTGGACAGAGCACAATTTTGCTTAATTAGGCTGAAAAAGAAAGTGAGGTTGAGAGGCTCCGGCTAGAAATAGTCGGACTCACCTCAGCGCATGACTCTGGCTCTGGAACCAGTTTCCTTGAGAGGGAATGGACACTCTTCCACTCTGGAGTTGCCTCTGGCGAGAGGCGCTGAGCAGGAGTGGGCATTGGGGTTCACCCCAGTGAACGAGAGGGTAGCCTCCCTCCACCTACGTGTGGGGGGACGGGTTCTGACTGTTGTTTGTGCTTATGCGCCAAACAGCAGCTCAGATTATCCACCCTTTTTGGAGTCCTTGGAGGGGGTACTGGAGAGTTCACCTCCTGGGGGCTCCCTTGTTCTACTGGGGGACTTCAACGCTCACGTGGGCAATGACAGTGAGACCTGGAGGGGTGTGATTGGGAGGAATGGCCCCCCTGATCTGAACCCGAGTGGTGTTCTGTTGTTAGACTTCTGAGCTCGTCATGGATTGTCCATAATGAACACCATGTTCAGGCATAAGGGTGTCCGTATGTGCTCTTGGTACCAGGATACCCTAGGCTGCAGTTCGATGATAGACTTTGTTGTTGTCTCATCTGATCTGTGGCTGCATGTCTTGGACACTCGGGTGAAGAGAGGGGCAGAGCTGTCCACTGACCACTACCTGGTGGCGAGTCGGCTTCGATGGTGGGGGAGGATGCCGGTCAGACCTGGCAGACCCAAACGTATTGTGAGGGTCTGCTGGGAACGTCTGGCAGAGTCTCCTGTGAGAAGGAGCTTTAACTCCCACCTCAGGGAGAGCTCCGAACATGTTCCAGGGGAGGCGGGGCACATTGAGTCCGAGTGGGCCATGTCGAGGCGGCTTATCAGAGCTGTGGCCGCAAGGTTGTCGTGCCTGTCGCGGTGGTAACCCTCGAACCTGGTGATGGACACCGGCAGTGAGGGATGTTGTCAGGCTGAAGAAGGAGTCCTATCGGGCCTTTTTGGCCTGTGGGACCCCGGAAGCAGCTGATGGGTATGGCAGTCCAAGCGGCATGCGGCTTGGGTGGTCACTGAGGCAAAAACTCGGGCATGGGAGGAGTTCGGAGAGGCCATGGAGAATGACTTCCGTACGGCTTCGAGGCGATTCTGGTCCACCATCCGGTGTCTCAAGGGGGGAAAGCGGTATGCCACCAACACTATTTATAGTGGAGGTGGTATGCTGCTGACCTCAACTCGGGATGTCGTGGGGCAGAATACTATGAAGACCTCCTCAATCCCACCGGCACGTCTTCCACTGAGGAAGCCGAGCCTGGGGACTTTGGGTTGGGCTCTCCAATCTCTGGTGTTGAGGTCACCGAGGTGATTAAAAAGCTCTTCGGTGGCAAGGCCCCAGGGGTGGATGAGATTTGCCTGGAGTTCCTTAAGGCTCTGGATGCTTTAGGGTTGTGTTGGCTTACACGACTCTGCAATATTACATGGACATCGGGGGCAGTTCCCCTGGACTGACAGACTGGGGTGGTAGTCCCCCTATTCAAAAAGGGGGACCGTAGAGTGTCTTCCAACTACAGGGGGATCACGCTCTTAAGCCTCCTTGGTAAGGTCTATTCAGGGGTTCTGGTGAGGAGGGTTTGTCGGAGAGTCGAACCTCGGACTCAGGAGGAGTAGTGTGGTTTTTGTCCTGGTCGTGGAACACTGGATCAGCTCTACACCCTCAGAAGGGTTCTGGAGGGTGCGTGAGAGATTGCCCAACCAGTTTACATGTGCTATGTGGACTTGGAGAAGGCATTCGACCGCGTCCCTCAGGGAGCCCTGTGGGGGGTACTCTGGGAGTATGGGGTACCAGGCCCTTTGATACAGGCTGTTAGGTCCCTGTACGACTGGTGTCAGAGCCTGGTCCACATTGCTGGCAGTAAGTCGGGCTCGTTCCCAATGTGAGTTGGACTCCGCCATGGTTGTCCTTTGTCGCCGATTTTGTTCATAACTTATATGGACAGAATTTTTAGGCGCAGCCAAGGTGTTGAGGAGATCCGTTTTGGTGGCCTTAGGATTGCGTCTCTGCTTTTTGCAGATGATGTGGTCCTATTGGCTTCATCAAGTCGTGATCTACAGCTTTTGCTGGAGCGGTTCGCAGCCGAGTGCGACGCGGCCGGGATGAGGATCAGTTCCTCCAAATCTGAGGCAATGGTCTTGAGCCGGAAAAGAGTAGAGTGCCCTCTCCGGGTCAGGGAGGATGTCCTGCCCCAAGTGGAGGAGTTAGAGTATCTCGGGGTCTTGTTCACGAATGAGAGAAAAATGGAGCGTGAGATCGATAGGCGGATAAGTGCGGCGTCTGCAGTGAAGCGGGCGCTGTACAGGTCTGTTGTGGTGAAGAGAGAGCCGCGTTGAAAGGCAAAGCTCTCAATTTACCGGTCGATCTATGTTCCTACCCTCATCTTTGGTCACGAGCTTTGGGTTGTGACCGAAAGAACGAGATCTCGGATACAAGCGGCCAAAATGAGTTTTCTCCGCAGGGTGTCTGGGCCCTCCCTTAGAGATCGGGTGAGAAGCTCGGTCATCCAGGAGGGACTCAGAGTAGAGCCGCTGCTTCTCCACATCGAGAGGAGCCAGTTGAGGTGGCTCGGGCATCTGGTTAAGAAGCCTCCTGGACGCCTCCCTGGCGAGATGTTCTGGGCACGTCCCACCGGGAGGAGGCCCAGAGGAAGACCCAGGACACACTGGTGGGACTATGTTTCTCAGCTGGCCTGGGAACGCCTTGGGATCCCCTCGGAGGAGCTGGCCCAAGTGGCTGGGGAGAGGGAGGTCTGGGCCTCCCTACTTAAGCTGCTACCCCCGCGACCCGACCCCAGATAAGCGGAAGAAAATGGATGGATGGATAGGCTGAAACAAAAATTAAATGAGTACAAAATATGTGGAATAAGCTGAAAAATCTTAAATTAGCATAAAAACTATTAAATAGTAGCTGAAATAGCAGAAAAAGCTGAAACTTGACGAAATGAGCTGAAAGGAGCATAACAAACTGAAATTAGCAGAACAAAGTTAGAAGAAGCACAAAAATGTTTTAGTTAGCAGAAAGAATCTGAAAGCAACACAAAAAACAGCAGAAATTTACCTGAAATAGCTGAAAAAGTTTTAATTTGCACAATAAAGCTGAAAGAAGCTGAACCAGAACAAAATGTGAAAGGAACAGTAAAAGGTTGCAAACAGATCTAAAGATTTGAAGGATGTAAAATGAGCTCAGTTCATTTTCTATGAGGAAAAAGAGGCAGAAAAGGCTAAATATTTCAAAACGCCAAAGTTGCAACAATACCAAAAGTCATAGCAGGATTATCTTGAAACAGCTGAACGTTTGAAATACGATTTGTTGAAATAGGTTGAAAACTGCAGGACGAGAAAGACGCTGAAAAACGTACAGAAGACAAATGGATCTCAATAGAGTGAATGCTTCATAAACACTTTCACATCTACCAAGACATTTGTCTCCCTTTCCTCTCAACCATCTTCTGCTCTCAGTTCATGGCCACACAGCTGGACATATTGTGAACAGCACTTACAAACTTCCATCATTTGCGGTTGGCACTGTGCATGTCCTGCATCGTTCTTCGCCTGGCAGTAGTACTCGCCTGCGTCGTCTTTCCTCACCCGTCGAAATTTCTGAGGAAACCGTTAGAAAATAATCAGTGTTCTGGCAAAGAAGTACATTTATTACACTCTGATCACTGACTGTGTTATAACAAACCTCCATATGGAGTGGAAAATATGTTTAAGAATATAATTGACAGATATTTGACATTGCCAGATTGCAGGTTTTTATGTTGCAGTACTATTTTTTTTCTAAGTCAACCACAAATACACTCTGAATGCATCATTATCCTGTGTTTATTTACCAGTTTGGTTAAGCCTGCTCACTGATGGCACAGAGAGATTTATACTGCAATTAGTCACTCGATGGGTAAGGGTTTATTTAGATTAAGCTTTTTATGTTATGCAACATGCAACTGAAAATCCCACCCAAAAATGTTAAATAAAAGCTTGCTGTGGATGTGGAAGGATTATTTTAGAGATAGTTTCCACAGGTAGAAGTCATAAACGGGGCAGGTTTGTGTCTTTCTTGTTACCAGGCTTCCAGTGTCGGGGTTGATGGTGTAGGAGAAGTTGGCATATTTCTGGCTGTTTTTGGGATCCTGAGGAAGTTCTTCACTGTTGTGAAACCAGCGGTACTGAGGAGTGGGGAAGCCCTCGTTCTCCAAACACCTCAGCTCAGTTGACGTTCCGACGGTGACGCTCTCTGGGATGCTGCACCGCGGCACCACAGGTTTCACTGCACACAAACAACTCGCATCAGATGTTTCCACAGCCTCAGGACTAAACAGCTGGCAGCTAAAACATAAACCTTACCCAGAAAATAAGGAGTTTTCAGTCGGTTACCTGGCCACATGACACTCAGATGAGACATACAATGATAGCAAGCAGTACCGGATGCCATTCATTGCAAAATGAATTGAACAGTGAATGTTTGTAGTTTTCAAGATGAGTGTTTTTCTGGACTGGAGTTGATGTGGAACTGAAGTATACCTTATATGTAGGAGGTACAGTAGTCCCTTGTTTATCGCAGGGGATCCGTACCCAGAAGACCCGCGATAAGTGAAAAAATGCGAAGTAGGGATATTAGTACAAGTAGTAAATA
>NC_056503.1:35842993-35857088 GCF_014905685.2 Nematolebias whitei
TTCCCACACTCTTGCAACATTTTAAACAATGTTTCTAAACTCTAAACGCTCTAAAAGAGCACAGAATGTCATGATTTCAGCTCTCTGCCTCCTCTGCACTCAGCCACCTGCAAGCACTCTTGGCCACGCCCACTTCTCCAATCTGCACAGTGAACAGCTGATCAGCTGCAGCAGGAAGTTTATCCTGCAGCGTGGGCTGCACAAATGTGCAGCAGGTGCTAAATAATTTAAAATAATGTATTTTAAATAAAAATTCCATGCAATTGTGAGGCTCACTCATCAATCAGCCAATTGTGTGTCATGTCCGATCTTATTTTGAAAAACCGCGATAGAGCAAGTCCGCAATAAACGAACCCGGAGTAGCGAGGGACTACTGTACACTGTGAAGAAGAGATATAGACATTTTTCGGAGGTGGTGCAGTGACGAACCTGGTGAGTGGAGGAACAATTTTATTCACGACCAGGTGCAATGGTGGAGCCAAGTGTGGTGGCCTTGGCCACATAGATTAATCATCACCGCCCCAATTAGTTGAGGAAACCATATTTTTAAGTGAAAGAAGCCTTTCTTATGTCTAGATACAGCCACACACCTAAATGGAAGTCAAAACCTCACTTATTTTTCTAGTTATGCTCACAATATGAAAGGACAAACAGAATTTCCAATTCCTGGTTTTCGCTCGACAACATGGAAAGAATGTTTTCAAATAAGAAGAGTGCTCTAAGTGCAAGAGGACTGACATTCAGCATCACTGACACTCACTGTGTGTTGGTGGCAGAGGCTGTCGGTGAAAGGTTGTAAATCAGTGAGTTATGGGCATCTGTATTTCTGCTACATTACAGCAAACAATGCTGACACTGATTCTTTGGGGTTTCTCTGAGCACGGGCCAAGGACGGCTCGAGAGGCTGCGTCTAAACACGTTAAAGTGAGCAGTCAGCCGATCTGTGGTGATGGATCAGAGCAGCGCCATGCCAAGTTTCCCACCGACCGATGAAGCAAACGGACAGCGGCGAGAGCCTGAAGAGAACAAAGCAAACCCTCTTCTTTCCGCCATCAGTGACACTGAATGTTTTTCTCTTTTTCAGGAATTAAAAAGCAGAAACATCTGAAGCCTCAGTCATTTCCTTTGGTTTGTGTGTTTTAGAAGTTTTACACTTCTACCATAATACAGTTTCCTCTTCACTGAACCTGGCTGCTAAACAGAGAAACTTCAAGGACTTCTGCTGATTTTCATCCCAGCGGTCAAACTGCTTATCCCACATGCAAGGCCCGAGGCAACAAATGGTTGCCTGGCAACATCAAACAGTTGAGCTTCATGTTTTCGGGACAGGAGGACATTGACCCACTCCTCTAACCGCTCATGTAAAGAAAAAGTACTTTAATTATTGCTTTAAACTGTAAATATGCATTCTTCAACATGAAGGACTTCTGTATATTTCTAAAGTAAAGCAGGGATTCAAATATAGAGAATACACAAAGTTCAAGTGTTTTGTGGTGCAGTTCGTGATGTATCTGCTGCTCGTACCTCTAACTGCGAGACTAATAAGAATCTCATCAAAGTCCCTCTGATCTTCGATGGCGGCCACCTCGCAGCGGTACTCTGCTGTGTCCTTTCGAGACGTGTTGAAGATCAGAATGTTGGCTGGCTCTCTGAGCTGAGCTCTGTTCTCCAAGTCCCCTTTTTTCAAAGAAACAGAGAAGAAGAAAAAAAGACTTTACAATCGCTCATTGACATCCAGAGCACGACTACAGACCAGGACGTTTGGTGCAAAGTTCTTTAAAGTTTTCATCCAGCTGGGTTTTGGTTCTGAGACTTGTGAGCTGTTGGATGTTTGTTTTTAACGACTTGCTTAGAGGTTTACCTGAGATCTTGTTCTGAAAGTAGACGTAACTGGGGTTGCCGTTTTTTATCTTTTTCCATTCTATCCGAGGGTTGTTTGTTGAGATGGACTCTATCAGACAGGTCAGTTCGACGGCTGAGGAGGAAACAGAACCTGAGCGCAAATCAGGAAAATAAAAGCTTCTTCGACACAGTTGGTGAGAGTGATTCTCCTGCAACTTACGCTCAAACTCATTTGCCCAAACAATCTTGTCCGTGGTCCGGAGGATTACCCCGAGCGATGATGGAACGTGGCCTGTGGATGGGGGAGGAGGAAGGGACAAACGTAGAGTCATCCTGAGTCCAAACACAAGCAAGTCTGTCAGCAGACATTAACCGGGCATGTTGCCTAATAACCAGTGGATTAGACTGATAAACCAGGAGACCCTGAGTCTTGGGATCTGATTTAGTGTGAAAACGTCTCAGTAATTACTTCCTATTTTTATATTTAAGGAGACGAACGCCCGATGCTAAAACACACAAGTTTAATGAACACGTGGACCACACAGAGAGGGCTTCTGGAACAAGAATATTCTGACCCTGGATTAAATTCAGTTTCATTGGATGGTGTTAAAAATTAAATTATTGCTATAAAAAATATGCTTGTTGCAGAATAATTTTGCTGAAAGCTGCTGAACAAGCTAAAGCTTACTTGAAATACACCAAAAGCTGAAAATAGAAGCTGAAAGAAGCATAAAAGAGCTGAAATTATCAACAAAATATACTGAAAATAGTAGAAAGAAGCTAAAAGTAGCACAAACATGCTGCAATTATCAACAACAACAAAAAAAAGTCTGAAAGGAATGTAATAACCCTGAATTAGCATAAAAAAATACAAAAGGAACACAAAAAAGCTGAAATTAGAAGAAAAATGCTTAATAGAACGCAAAACAGCCAAAATAAGTAGAAAATAAGTAGAAAGTAGCTGAAAAAGGCACAAAAAGCTGACATTAGCACAAAGAGGCTGAACAAGTACACGACTGAAATAAGCAGAAAGAAGCTAGAGTTAGTGAAATGATTGGGTTAAATAAAGTTCTTTGAATCTGAGTAAACTGAGTTTGAAAAGCTAAAAAAAAAAGTAAAAATGCTGAAATTAGAAGAAATAAGATGAAAGGAGCAGGAAAAAGCTCAAATAAAGAGCAAAAAGGCTCAAATGAGCAGAAAGAAGCTGAACCAGAACGAAAGCTGAAATGAGCAGTAAAATATTTTAAAGCACAAATGGTTTAAAAGATTTGGAGAGCTCCATTTGTTTTAATGAGAAAAACATGCCAGAAAAGCTAAATATTTCAAAAATTAAAAACTGCACCAATACAGACAGTCATAGCAGGAACGTCCTGAACGAGCCGAACGTTTTGATACATGATGCTGGAACAGCACAAAAAGTGCGGAGCGAGTTACGAGACGGAAAACGTACGGAAGAAAAACGCATCTTAACGGTGTGAATAATTTAGAAACAATCACTTACTTATGCATCTTAGATATTTTACAGTAACACTTTAGAAAAGTTATCGAGTATTGATCCAACAGAGTGAACACAAACTGAAAATGTTCATTTTTGTTAAAAGGTTCTGCTTTAAGTGAATAATAACAGTGATACAAACAAGCTTTAGTCTTTAGTTTTAGTTCTGCAGTAAAACTACAGACCATATGATTTCTGTCATAGTAATAATAGTTTCACGTGATCCATATTGAATTATATTATTGAGTTCTGCAAATATTAAAGGTACAGACTGACAAAGTCAACATTTGAACTTCTCAACTTTGTACCAAGAAGACTCACAGGCATGAGGCCTGAGACGAAGTGGGAAGGAACGCTTTATTTCTGATTAAAGGACGTGACAGTCAGCAATCTGCTTCCTTTGGGCTTTTAATAACACGAGGAACATCTGGAGCTGATCGATGAGTCGCGTCAGAGCAGAGAAGTCCCGTTCTGTTTCCATGAAAAATAATTCCCGTGCATCAACCTTTGTGAACAAAAACACACACGTCATTCAAAAAGGAGCGACGGTTCTGCTGAAGGAGTTTGCAGTTAATGCACTTTGTTGTTAGCATGTTGTCTGAAAAGCTGCGGACCTGCAAAGGAAAATCTAAATTTTTATTCTATTTATTTTAACAGAAGTGCTTAGTTTGATGGAAGGACTTTCTTATCTGTGCAGACGTTTACACAACTTTTACAAATCAAACGGAAACCCAAAATAACTTTATGTTGGGTGTTTAATCCACCGTCAAGGTTCCCCTCTGGCACAAACACGTGATATTTAAATTATTTTAACGTGTGACTGAACGGCTCAGAGCATTCAGAGTTATTTCATAAATGTCAGCCTTTAATGGCAAGTGGCACATTTCACAGGTTTAGTCAAAACTGGACCAGCCGAAGGAGGATTCAAGTGGAAAACGGGTGAATTTTGTGAAGAGGAGCATGTAGAGGAACTTCAAATTAGGGAAATCTGAAAATTACTATGCAGCGCTTCTGTTTGAAACCGTCTTGAGATAAATTAGTATTGTGCCGACTACTACTCTGCACTCAACGTCCCTTTGTCTAGGCTACATCCAAATGCAGTAATTGGATGGTAGACGTACAAATAATAGCCCCCATGCCGAGTAATGAAGGCATTCCTGCTCCCAGTGGGGATGTTACAAAGGGATAAAACGAGGACAGAAATAAGACAATAATAATCAACGAGCAGCTCCCGAACACAACAAGACATGCCCGTTTGCCCGAGGCCTCGTGCACGCAGAGGTATTTATTCAGAGGGGCCTCGTTAGCATGATGAGTGACCCTGAGATGTGCCGCGGACGACAAGGGGACGCTCGTTTAGAGCCGACGCTCAGTCGGAAGATCAAGAAACGCGGATCCTGCCAAAGGATCTGGTCAGATAAACAGAGCTGAGGACACTGATGAGATCTGACTCCCAGGTCTCTGTTTCCGTCGCGGCTGCTGACTTTCCCACCCTGAACGTTTGGGTCTATTTTTACCACAGCTGTGACTGGACATCCTGTGAAACACAAGGAGGCTTCATTCATCAACAGCTCCCTCCACAAATCCTCATTCTGGAGGGTTTAGATTTTCTTTCTGCCACATTTTGGACACTTTGGACCTAAAGCACAAGGACTGGTTTAATTAGGTCTACTACGATAACAAAACTCGGCAGCTTTTATAATTGCAGTTGCAACACATCTGCGTATGATGATGCGTTTTCCAAAAAACACTGGAGGATCTGCTTTGCCAATCATAACCAAAAATCTAAGTTCTCAGTCCTTCCTGTTTGTGTGACACAATAACTGGACCCGTCACGACATCACGCCACAATATAAACGAGTGGACCAGTTCCATAATATTAACGCATTAAAAGCTTTTCTCATCAATTCCCAAATGAATGCTAAAATGTAGGCCGTGGGAAAGCCTAACCCCATCAATTAACCAGACGATATGTGGCTGATTACTGATGCAAGCTTAGAATAAAAGCGTTCAAACAAAAACCCTTTGTTCCCCCACCGTGACACGGCTGAAGAGGAGTCTATATTTCTGATTCGCAAAAATAATCTCGGCGCTCGTCGGAAAGCAAAACACGGCCTGGTTTTAATCTCCCTCCTATTGTAACGCATGATCAAAATGGGTCTGTGGTCCGCTTCAAAGAGGCTCCAGCTTTTTAAATGGCCAAGTTCTGCAATCCTCTTATGTGCCGAGTCTGAAAACAAACCAGCAGTCCCTATCCTCGCAACAAAAGTCGTTGATCCAATGCATCTATAAAAAGACGCGTTCCCAGACATTCCAGTGCTGTCGCTGCAAATATGTCGAAGGAGCCGGGACCGCTGGGATTCACGGCAGAGTGGGGTGACAGTGTCAAAACCCTTCCAGTTGATTACACCCAGATAGCTGTGCTGTCGTTGGAGCTGGAGGGAAATGTAAGGAAGAGACACGTGGACTCTACTTTGGCCTTGTGTTACTTTTCCTGAATCATCAGGGACGACAAATAAGACGCGGGTGGAGGAAACATCTCTGCGGGAGCCGAGAAATGAAACCCAGATTGTTTTATCTCTGCAGAGTCCTGGTGAGGCCCAAGAGAGAACCGAGTGTCACCGCAGTTCTAATTCCAGCTTGTTATTTTAGAGAACATGGGGAGAACATCTGCGTTGTCATCATTTAATGGAGCTCTGAAGAGTTCTATTAGTCTGATGACAGAACATTCATCAGTTAAAACATTTAAAAAGAAATAAAACTTAAAACTCTCTGGTTTTGGCGTCTGTCTGCGCTTCTGTCTCGTAGGACTTTAAATGAAAAATACCTGATTTAAAGAAATTAAGACATGCCTTTTATGTTCTTATGTGCATATGAATATAAAATAAATCTCACAAGTTGCTAAACTAATCAACATAAATTTACAAACTAAATATTAGTTGCAAACAAACATTTATGTTGAAAAAGCTGCTAAAGTGAAACAGAAAGTTAAAAGACGCACGGAAAGATCGATTTCATCCTAACAGAACACAGCAAGAGCACAACTGTAGTTTAATTCATTAAAGCAAAACATATAATTCAGCTTTACGTGTCATTCAGGTGCCGCAGGAACAAACCAGACATTCATTCTGCTTCGTCTTCTTCATTCAAATGAAAAAACAGTCTATAATTAGGGCTCAGACCTTAGGCGGGTAAATTAAATAACACATTTAATTGAATTTTTGTTTAGTTTTAAATGTAATTACCCCACCTCTTTAAGTATGCGCTTCCACAACCATAAAAAAGGAAGTTAATATCGAGTATGCTGATACTTTTTGGCCATTCTGGTAGATGCACTTCTGTTTTTCTTCATTCACCGGCACGATGTGGACGCAAACATCACATTTATCTTATAGAACATCTTCAACGCAAACTTAAATCATCTCTAACGGGCTTATTTGATTTTCTAATCATTACAAAACCATTGCAGATTTGATCACATGAATAGAAACGTTGATTTTTGGGGGGGAGACGATGATGCTTACACTAAAAACAAACCACTTTGTTTGTGTTGTCTTTGGGCATTACAGTTTAAACTGCAGTCATTTAGGACATAGTTTCAACTCTTAGCCTACATGGAAACTCTCATTCTGCTCATTTCAGCTGGAATGTCCAAATTTATTCAATCTTTATTGCGTTGACCCTGTCATTCAGTGACAAGGAAAGGTCAGAACTAAAACAGGACTCAAGTGAGCTCATCTGAGCCAGTTTTGTGTCGGATAATTAATTCAGCAAAATTTTTAAGACTGTAAGCAAGAAGCACATGAAATGCAGGCCTGACCCCCCCACAGGTCACGGCTTATTAATGCTTTTAAATTAACATAAATGTACATTTATTGTGGACATTTCCTCTGATAGTCGCCCCACAGAGAGACAAACACAAGCGCTAACATATTTTAAAGCAACAAATGCAGCGGTGTAGTGTTAGCTAAATTTAACGGTCGAAATAACAATTATATCTTTTTTTTTTGTGTGTGTGTGTGAAAAAAATCCTCTTGCTGATAGTAAAGCCGCTCATAAAACAAAACGAGGCAACATATTGAGCCTGTGTTTTCTCAGCCCGTTCGTGTCAAGCTAACGTGTCGCGTTAGCCCCGACAACGGCTCGGTTCTGGTTTAACAGACGCAACCGCAACGTCTTCGTTACCGCAGATTTGTTGCGGGGAGAGCGGGACAGAGAAGAAGAACTCACCCAGGATGGCGTACAACACAAAACAAACGAGGAGCCTCACAATCGCCATCTTGCTGGGTGTCGTTTGTTGGCACCAGCTGCACGCGCTCGGCACATCAGAGAGGTATGAGGATGGGGTCAGAACACACGGCGGGATGTTGCCGTCGACGAGTTTCCATAGAGACGAGTAGCAGCGCGAGAGCGCGTCGCCCTGAACGCTGCCTTACAGGCAGGTGGGCGGAGCCGAAAAATAAACTCCTCCCTTTAGATGAGCGCTTGAGAGCTCGTGGGAAAGTGTTGACCCTCGCCCTTTGGTGATCCTCCTGTTTTTGTATAATTCAAATGTTCTGTGACATTTCTGTCTGTTAGCAGAATAACTCATGGACCTCTAGACAAACCTCAAAGAAACTTGCAGGAAGTAATCATCTGTTATACGTCCACAACTGACTTGTGTTTGGTGTCGACCCAAACCAAGATGGCTGCCGCAGCCATTTGACCTTTGAAAACACAAACATGGCGTTAATTCAGGCAAGTTTATAGATATTGTGCTGAAATATGGTGACGTTGTAGCTGAGGCTCAACCACAAGGATTCAATACGACCACATGTGGTACTTGGTGGAAATTGTGTACTCAGGGTCCCAGTTACATCCAACAAAAGTATAAAGTGTAAAAGAAAAACGGTAATAAGATCTAAGATATGAACTAAGAAAAACGTTAACAAAAAATACATTAAGCACTAGTAGTACAAAAACAATACGCCAAACAGCAGCACGAACATGAGTCTCTGTGAGCAGATAAGTACGAATGAACACAGCAACATGAAACAGATCAGCAGCATGATGTGATTGTTCCACAGTGATTATTCTGGTTAGAGATTCATGGGTCTAACAGCCCCAGGGTAGAAGCTGTTCCTCAGTCTAGTGGTTCTACACTTAATGCTCCTCAACCTCCTGCCTGAGGGGAGCAGGGCAAAAAGTGTGTGTGCTGGGTGAGTGGGGTCCTTCATGATGCAGGGGGCCAACAAATACTCTTAAGAGTTACTCAGCGCAGATCAGTCTTAACAATTTAAGCACTAACTTTTGGACCTAGCCATGTTTGTCTGTTAGCAAAATATCCCATGAACCGCTGGATAAGTTTTATGGAAACTTGCAAAAAGTAATCAATGGTTAAATCTACAATTGAATGATAACCTTTAGTGTCCATCTGTCCTGATTCCAGATTGCCGCCACCGCATCAAACTGACCATTAGAAACATAAAAATGGTAATAATTCGTGCAGTTTTACAGTTAACATACAATTAGGAATGGTAGTAGCTGAGATCAACCCTGAACACCTTTTCTGAAATCTAACAGATTTGGTAAGATCAGTGCTAAAAACTGTGGTAGCTACTGCACTCAACTTGTCTTTTTGTCTGTTAGCGAAATATCTCATGAACGCCAAACAGATTTTAATGAAACCTTCAGAAAGTAATCACTAGATGCACATCTACAAATGATTAACATTTGGAGTCAACCCAATTCCAGATGGCCGACAACTAAATTAATTGACAACAACACAAAAATGTGTCACTTTTGAAAACACAGAGCTAAAACTGGATGTGGTAGTTGTTAGTCGTTCAAAACATACTCTGAGTGTGACATCTTGTGGTGATGTGTGCAGAAAGACAACAACGTCAGCTACAACTTTGCCATTTCTCAAAGGAAATGTTAAACTTTGGCACAACAAACTTCAGGCAAGGTCAAGGTTTATTTATTGTCATTCGCACCACATGTGGTGCACATGCACATGCACTTTCTTTACAGAATATAGGCCTTTAATTTAGATAAGCACAGCACAGTTAGCGAATTATATTAAAAAAATGAAGTTAAACAGTTTATTTTAGTGCTGCACATGTTTAAATTTCAGTAATACTTTGATAGCTTTGAGTTTTGTTAATCTGGTAAATAAAATCTTTACTGCATAAAGGTGTGCAAAATTTTACAACCCCTCAAAAACGTACAGAGCAGGTTTAGGTCGTGGATGCTGCACTATAATAGTTCTTATTTGACCAAACTATGCAACATATTAAAAAAAAAATGTTTTTCCATGTCCATATTCAAACAAAACAACATGCAGTGCATGCAGTTTGTGTTTAGTGTTGTGGAAATTCACAAATGCTCACATTGCCCCTCTCCCTTCAACTGTTGCTGTGCATGTGAGTGCACGTGCGTGTTAGAACCGCACATCCCCAAACATGAACAGACAGAACAAACCAAGTATGGTTACTATAAATGTAACGGGGAGTGTGGTATTTGTGGGACTCCAGTTTATTTGTGTGTTTGTGGCTCCTCAGACTGAAGAAGTCCTTTGGATGAAGGACGAAACATCTCAGCAAAAAAAAAAAAAAGAAGCAACCGTCCAGATGACCTGACTGAACACTGTATTATTGAGCTTGAACTTTGGTACAGTTACTCGTATTTATCATTTTGTTGCACATCTGTGCACGTTTCACTGTTGCATTCATAACTCAGACGTTCTTTTTCTCATTTTCTTACTGACTTTTGTACAACATATCTCTGTTAGCTGTTAAATGAAATAAAATGTTTATTTTATGTTTTCTGGGGTAACCATGGTAACCATGCACTGATTTTCTATAAGAAGTTACAAAATAATGTTGAAAATGAAAGTGTAACCAGTTATTTAATGCAGTATAGGGTTCAGGTAACTCAACTGTTATTTTTAATGTTTTATAAAAAAAAAGTTCTTATTTTAAACAAATTGACCTATGACAGGTTAGTGCCTGTAAGACCGCGCTGAGGGCTCCAATTAGATTAATTAATGATGCCTTAAAAACGATTACAAGGTCGGCAGAGCAGAAGATGCTCCTCTTCATGAACACAAAGTGACTGAACATCAACGCCCTTGTGTCTCTAAGGTCAACCAGGTTCCTTTGGACAAACATACATTCACAAAACATGACATGTATAATTTATTTATGGTCCAAAATTAAACAAAACCAAAAAGCATGTTTGAATTATTTGTGTTTTGTTCGAACATTAGGGACGTGCCGCTGAGAATTAGGTTATTAAAGAAAAATGAACAGTAGGTGGCAGTGCAAAACCATAAAGTTTTACAGTCAGAGCATCGAACCACTCAAATCTGGTGCAAATGCATTAGTTTTAAATTGAATATATGCTGAAAATATCTAGTTTTAATATTATTAGCATCATTTTGAATGATAAATCTTAGGATTTGTTTTACTGTTTGGTACATTAACACTGAAGAACATCTAATCTGAATTATGAAAACTAAAATAAAACCAGTAAATTAATTTCCACTGCTCATCTATGGTTGGGCCACAGAGGCAGGAAGTCCAGGAGAGACACCCAGACATCCCTCTCCCCAGCGACTCTCTCCAACTCCTACTCTGAGAAGTTCCTATGTCAGAGAGGACATTCCCTGCAGGGAGTTCTGAGGTCTGCCCCGGGCTCTCTCCTCAACAAGACATGCCCCAAAAACTTGTAAAAGGATGCGTCTAGAGGCATAATCAGATGCCCGAACCACCTCAACTCATTTTTTTTGATGCAAAGCAGCAGCAAATCTTCTCCAAGCTCACCCCCATATTTAAGGCTGAGCCCGACCCTGCTGAGAACGCTCATTTCAGCCACTTGTATCATGGAGGCCAGCACTCCACCTTCAACAAAAATAATGCTGAGGTGGAGCAAGTCAGCAGCTTCAAGTTCCTCAGCGTTCATATTACAGAGGAATTGTCCTGGACTTTACATACAGACACTGTGGTCAAGAAAGATAGACAACTTCCTAAGAAGACTAAAGAAGTTTGGTACGAAGACCAGCATCCTCATCAACTTTTATAGGTGCACCATGGAGAGCCTGATGATAGGCTGCATCACAGGGTGGTACGGGAACTGCACCAGTCAGAAAGCTCTACAGAGGGTGGTGCAAACAGCAGAGGACATCACTGGTAGCAGTCTCTACACCATCCGGGACGTCTACCACAGTCGATGTCTGCGTGAAGCACGCAGCATCATTAAAGACCACACCCACCCAGCCAGCACAAGGACTATTCCATCTACTATCCTCAGGCGGACGATACGGGAGCCTACCATCGTGTAAAAAAAAGACTAAACCACAAGCTATTAACCACAAGCTGTCATATTACTGAACTCTGAATAACTAACACTGAACAACTGACAATAACTAACTAATAATTCAATTTCAATGTCACACTACCTGTGCAACTGTGCAATAACCTATATGTGGTATATGTTGATTATGTGCAGTATATATATATATATATATATATATATATACAATATATGAGTGTGTGTGCATGTGTGTGTGTGCGTGCGTGTGTGTGTGTGTGTGTGTGTGTATATATATATATATATATATATCATGTGCATTTTAGCTCATATACTACTTCAAAATACTTGTTCAAATTCATCCTGCTGCACCTTTATATTCTACCATGTTGTTGCTCAGTATCTCTCTTTAGGACATTGTAAATATTTTCATTAATTACTTTTTCACTTTTTGGTACTTTTTTTTTTTGTACCCTTATTGCATGCTTTTTTGTATTTTCGTGTTGTTTTGTTCTTTGATTTGTTAGCGAGTCAAATCGGTTCTTCTCATCCTAAGCATTTCATTGTGTTTACCTTGCATATGAGAAATAAACACAACTTGAACTTAAACTTGTATCCAGGCTCTTGTTCTTTTGGCCACGATTCAAACCTCATGACCAAAGGTAACAGTTGAAATGAAGACAGAGCTTTGCTGTTCGACTCAACTCTTCCTTCACTGCGACTGATCGAAGCAACATCCTCATTATTGAGGACGAGGCCCCAATCTAATGTCCCATAGTGAACAACTCCTTCCACCTGCGGCCAAATTAATGTTTCACTCACCTCCACAGCCTGTCGTCCTGCCTTAAAGTTGCTCTTAGGCTAAGCCCACTGTGAACCTGCCTCCCTCCCCCCTGGGCTTCATTTCAAATGAAATGTGCATTTTTACGTCCTAAAGAGCCACATTTAGTGACATTCCTGCAGGGTGACAGCGACTCAGCTGCTGGGCTATAAAGTTATTTTCATGAAGTGTTTATGACCTCGTGCATCATTTAAGCAGTAAAAAGATTTGGTTGCAGATTTAAATAATAAACTAGTGTTAGTTTTAGATTTAATATCGCTCCTCCATCCAGTCTCACACCCATTATAAGGCTGTCTGCCAACTAAACAGACACAGGCCGAACACCAGCCGAAGTTCATTTAAGGTGTTGAATAAGTTCAGGATATTAACGTGTGCTGGAAGGCAGCGTTATTGGAAAAGCTGGATTGAAAAGGTAAATTCATTCATTCGACATCAAGGAAGATAAGAAAAACTGCAGGACTGCAGGTTGAATGAATAAAATCGGCCTGAACTTTGAGTGTTCAAAAGAAACTTTACAAGAATAATAAAACAAAAGTGTTTAAAGTGAAATTACAAAAAAAATAACAGAATTTTTGTCGAGGTTTTTAAAATGACAATGCATATTAATATGAAAATGGTTTGTCTGTGATTTGTGTTTACTAAATACATTTAAAACATCTTAAATAGAACAAGGCATAACTTATCTTGTATTGTCTAAGCCAGTGGTTCCCAGCGTTGGGGTCGAGGCCTCACTGTGGCTCACATACTGTAGCACCAGGCTGGGGGGTCCTGAGGTGATCGCCAGAAATCAGACATTAAAATGTGTGACCTGTGTTAGGAAAAAAAGTCATAGTGGTGAGTTTCTGAATGCTGATTATTAGTCCAACATTTTTCAGTCAAGTCATCTGGACAGTTTATTTATTTTTTTTATTTTTTTTGTGTTGAAACGTTTCGCCTTTGATCCTGGAAGGCTTCATCAGTCAAAGAAACACACAACACAAAACTGATTCTTCCCCCAACAGCTTACTCCAAAGTGGAACAAACCAGTTATGTTTGTGCTAAGATGGTCTCTTTGGCACACCCCCTCCTCCATTGCCGGCCCTCTTCCTTGTCGACAGTCATGTCAAACTGGTTTAAAACAACAAAGCCCATGCTCAGTAATCCAGGTATACAATCCAACATATTTCACTGATTATTAGTATTTTCAAATTCTCCACCTCAAAAGCTTCAGTATAGTTTATTGAAAAGTGGTTTATCACCTGACCTGGCACCAAATTACTTTTTTTAAAGAGTGCTTGTTTTAAAACTCAAATTGTATTAATCTGGAGTGATGCCATCAGGAATTCCATTCTTGTATTAAAAAAGGGAATAAACAAACAAGGAAGGGATTTCCGGCAGCACGGTGGCGCAACTGGTAGAGCTGCTGCCTCTCAGCGAACAGGTTCCTGGTTCAAACCCCGGTCCAGGAGCCTTTCTGGGTGGAGTTTGCATGTTCTCTCCGTGCATGCGTGGGTTTTCTCCGGGTACTCCGGTTTCCTCCCACAGACCAAAAACATGCATGTTAGGCTGATTGGTAACTCTAAATTGTCCCTAGGTGTGAATGAGAGAGTGAATGGTTGTTTGTCTCGTTTGTCTCTATGTGGCCC
>NC_056503.1:35857488-35931549 GCF_014905685.2 Nematolebias whitei
TTTTTTGTTGTTATATACCTGGATGATTGAGAAAACAAACTTTGTGTATAACAAGCTTAAATTAGCGTAAAGGTTAGCCTGAAAGTAGCAGAAATAACCCCAAAAACCTTGAATTTGTCTGAAAACAGATGAAATTAGCTAAAAATGCTAATAATATAGCTGAAAATCTAGAAAAAGTTTAAATTTGCAGAAAAAGAAAGAACATTTGCTGAAAAAAGCAGAATGAGCACAAAAAGCGGAAATTTTCTGAAAAAAAGCTGAAATTAGCAACAACGAAAAAAAACTGAAAAGTAGCTAAAAAAGCAGAACGAAGCTGAAATTACCAGGAGGGAGTGGATAGAGCACATTTTTGCTGAATTAGGCTGAAAAAAAGTTGAAATGAGTGCCAAAAATGTGGAATTAGTTGCAAAAGCTAAAATTAGCATAAACAGCTAAATAGTAGCTGAAATGGTAGAAAAACTTAAACTTGCAGAAATTAGCTGAAAGGGGCACATCAAACTGAAATTAGCAGCAAGAAGTTGGAAGAAGCAAAAAAAAATGTTGTAGTTAACAGAAATAATCTGAAAGAAGCACAAAACAGCTGAAAAGAAAACGACTGAAATTAGCTGAAACTAGCTGGAAAAAAAAAAGTTTAAATTTGCACAAGAACACTGAAAGACGCTGAACCAGAACAAAAATGTGAAAGGAGCAGTAAAAGGTTGTAAACAGATCTAAAGATTTGAAGAATGAACTCAATTCATTTTCTTTGAAAAAAAAAAAAGTGACAGAAAAGGCTAAATATTTCAAACAGCTAAAGTTGCACCAATACCAAAAGTCAGGATTGTCCTGAAAGAGCTGAACGTCTTGATATATGATTTGTTGACACAAAATCTGTGGCACGGGATCATGCCGAAAAATGTACGGAAGACAAACGGATGAGTGAATGCTTCATAAACACTCACTTTATTAAAAGTGTTATCTCTGAGGACACACCTGTTAGAAAAACTTACTGCAGATCTAAGGGTGGATCAGGAAGATTAGCTGTTTTAGTTTCGGGGATCGCTGCATGGCGTCTTTATGGACTGAACTCATCCCGACTCATTTTGCCCGCCTGGGGTCACATACAACAAAAATAGTCATAAATTTGGAAATAAATAGTTTAATATGAGTTTATATTGTCACAAACCACCAGATGGGCTTTAATGAAACTCTCAGAAAGAATTCATCAGATGCACGTCCACAGCTGGTCAACTTTTGGAGTCAGCCTAAATCAAGATGGCTGCCAGAGCTAATAAACATTAGCCAACGCAGAAATGTTTATAAGGCAGTTGGTTTTACAGGCACTGAGCTAAAGTTTGGCGTGGTTGTAGCTGAGAGTCATACTCAACACATGCTGCAAGATTTTTCTATATTGCATGAGATCGTGCACGACGACGTTAACACGGTTTGACCATAAACACTGCAACTTTGGCTCTTCTTAGTTTAGATTTTAGTTTAAATATCTGGTATGCATTTCTTCTGCTTTGTCTGTAAAAAAAATAAAAAATAAAAAAGGCAACCTCATGCTACAGTCTCATAAAGCCCCCCCACCACCCTCTCCCTCCTCTTCGTAGCTATTTTTAGTCCGCTCATGAAGCGAGACATCTTCTCCTTGCAAAATTCCTGCTGCTTATTGCTCTTCTGCAGACGTCTTATTGTCAGCTGCACTAAAACCAACCACTGAGGGAGTTCTTAGTTGCTTTTCGGTGTGATTTTTATTCAGCGTGTTGCAGAATTTGGCTTCGGCTCTGAAAAGCTGCAGTGCTAATCAGAACGTGGAGGAAGTTGAAGGAGCGGCTATCTCCAGAGCTGACGACGGGATGGAGGGGCCTAACGAACAAACAAAGCATCCGCTCTCGCCTCAAAAGGCCTCTTGCTGTCGTCGTATTCACGTGCGATCATATGTGGGGAGATTTAAGTTTGAAACAAGACGAACACCATTATTATTCCTCCTTAGAGTCTTGCGTCATGCTTGGTCTCCAACATCCGAGTACGCTGTTGTTCATAGAAACCAGCTGATCCACGTTGTCTCAGCTGGTTTGGACACAAAAAGTCTGTCGTGTGGAGACTCTTTAACAACAGTGGTTACACTGCCTTCACCTGTACAGGTATAGAGGTTAGGAGTTGTTGTGCCAAATTAGAAATGTACCTTTTCCCAATAACTCAGTAAATCTGGTAAGATTCAGATATCCCAGCTTTTCCCCAGCCTTGAACGCAGCATTACCAGGGCTTAATTTGAGCTGGATCTCTTATTTTGCGTTCCGGTAACTGTTTGCTTAGATCCGGTAACTTTCAGTCTTACTAATAATAAAGTTATGAACAAATATGACTGCCTTGAACAATTAAAATCTGTACTGGATATGTAAACTGAAAATAATTACATAAACACTCATTTTAAACACAACAGCCACTTACGAGCTTTTTAAAATGACATATGAGCTGCCTCTTCACGTAAGCATTTCTGCCTCTATCCTTAAAAAATCTCCACTTTTAAAGCGGTGGGGGTGAGCGTCGAGCTAACCAGGCAGTCGTACGCGGGCAGGAGCCCACAGGCAGCTGCAATGAACAGCCACAGGTTTCACATGTGGAGTCAAACAGTGAATTCAGCAGAGAAGAGTTGGGCTGGGAATGCTTGACAGAAGCGGAGTGTTTACAAATGTAGGTAAACGTAGATGTTTAACAACCTGTTAAAATACACCAAAATGCAGGAAATCGCATCTACTTTATTAAACACCCAACCGACCCACCCGTTATTTGCATTTCGGCACTGATCAGTTTACAAATTAAGCCCTTTGCGAATCTGGCGCAGTAAGAAAGTCACAAAAGTCTCGTTCACAGGCAGCTGATCCGTGCACTCATGTTGACTGATTGGTCCACAGCAGCTGATTTGTGCACGTGCGTTTGATCATTTGTTTCCGCAGAATATACCTACTTGTAAAAATTGAAATGCGTACATTTGTAAAACTTGTGGATCTTATTGTACACAGCAAATCTCGTTGTGTGACTTGGAGACTGAGTTGTCTTCATATGTGAACTACATATCTGAGCACGTTCTGATTGAAGATCAGGCTCTGTGAAGGCCGAGACCTCTTCTTCATGACCCACATTTTCTGCGAGATATTTGGTTGACATGCGTAATATTGAAGGCAAAATAATCCCTAAACTGGGATTTTTCCTCATTTTTTTCTAATTCTTGCCACAAGAATGAGGTTTCCATGTGGCACCAGTATGCGAGTCCACTGATGAAAATACATTTAAAATAGTGTTGAGTTATTCTGTTTTGTGTCATGAAGTAATAAAAACAAATCCATACAAGTCATTGACAAACTGGAACAGGCTGCATGAATGTAGGCTGAAAACTCAGACTCCGTCCGTCGTTAAGAGTCTAAAAATAAGAGCGGGGCTGCGAGGAGCTGCATTTTTAATGTCTCTTCTAAACTTTATTTGAAACAGCTCAGGACTGAATAATTACACAGCAAATCTGAGTTGGAGCTGTTGCACATGAAAATCTGTAAGAAAATGAAAAAGAATTAAAGTACGCTCAATCATCCAGGCAAATAAATCACAAAAATCACCACCCTCATCGGGCTCATCTCGGACGGTGATGAGTCTGCATACAGGAAGGAGGTGGACCGGCTGGTGACCTGGTGCAGCAGCAACAACCTGGAACTCAATGCCCGGAAGACAGTGGAGATGATTGTGGATTTCAGGAAAGCCACAGCCCCTCTGCCCCCCCTCACCTGTAATGATACCCCCATCACCACTGCAAACTCTTATCGGTTCCTCGGCACCACCATCACCCAGGACCTCAAGTGGGAGCCGACCATCAGCTCCCTCATCAAGAAGGCCCAGCAGAGACTGTACTTCCTGCGACAGCTGAAGAAGGCCAAGCTGCCGGCCAAGCTGATGGTGCAGTTCTACACGGCCATCATCGAGTCCATCCTCAGCTCCTCCATCACGGCCACTGCCAGGGACAGACTGAGACTGCAGCGCGTTGTGCGCTCAGCTGAGAAGGTGATCGGCTGCAGCCTTCCATCCCTCCACGACCTGTACGTCTCCAGGACTGTGAGGCGAGCAGGTCGGATCACAGCTGACCCTGCTCACCCTGCACACGGACTGTTTGAACCACTCCCCTCAGGCAGGAGGCTTCGGTCCATTCGGACCAGAACCTCCCGCCATAAGAACAGTTTCTTCCCCTCTGCTGTTGGACTCCTGAACACTCATAATGTTACCTCATAATTTCTGCTTTGGTCACATTACATCTGTATTATAATTGAGTACTCCATCTGTACTGTTTTCTAAGCTTTTTTATTGTTTTCTATTGTATGGGTGTACATATGGTTATGTTATGTTTTTAATTTTACTTTATTGTGGGTGTACACAGGTCTTATGTCTTATGTAATGTTCTCATTTTTACTTTATTTTTACTTTATTTTACTTTATTACTATTCGCACCTTATGTCGAAGCAAATTCCTAGTTTGTGAACCTCGTTCATTGACATGGCGATAATAAACTGATTCTGATTCTTCTGATACACAGTCGGCTCGCATCTTTCATGAAACCACAGCTGTGCAAATGGAGAGAAACTGAAGCTAAAGTATCGATATCACTAGTATCGATCATTATCAATACCAATGTTGGTATCGATATTATCAATATTTGGATAGAGCCGCCCACCACTATTCCACAGCAAACTGGTTTGAAACACGTCAACAAATACGACAGATCCTGTTGGCAGGCCTCCGACTGATGAAGTCCTTCGGATTAAAGACGAAACGTTTCTTCCAAAAAGAAAAGTCCACGAGACGATTGAACTTTTTTGTGATGTAATAAAACGAGTTTGCTCAGGAACATATTGTTCTGCATCTGAACCAGAAGTTCTTCTCTTGGCTTCAGGAAGATTAACTTTCAAAAACACTGAATCTAAATGTGTTTTCCCCCCAATTTTACTTACAAAACCCCACACAGATTGTTACCACCCCCCAGCACATACACACACCAACACACAGAGCAGCAAACTCTTTACATTCACAGCCAACAGACGAAGAGTCGAACCGTTTGCAGGCGCTGCCTCTGGAGCTCTTTTAGCTCCGCGGTATTTATAGATTTCACAAATGAGCTGAAAGACGACGCAATGCGCAGGAGGGAAAGATGTTTAGAGGCTCATTGATTTCACCGCCAGCAGAAGGGCTTTGGAGTGTTTCCTAATTTTCCCAGTGTTTGGAGTGAGAGAGAGAAAAACTTAAAAAAACCTGGTGTTTGCTGTTTAAAATGTGTTTTAATTAGACTCTGTCAGGAAGCTTTATTTTTGGCGGCAAAGTTGCACATGCAGATGTGTGCAGCCATGACGACGACCCGAGGTTTCTGAGTCGGTTTGATGTTTTCATTTTAAACTGAGGAGCAAAACAATAAAAAAACATATCTCCTGCCACCTTCCATGTCAGCGTTTTACAATAAAATCATTTCGTAGTTTTTGGTCTAACTTGAATTATGCACAATATTAAACTGAGGGTGTTAATGACTCTCAGCTACTACCACACCAAATCTGAGCTCAACAGCTGTAAAAATGACTGATTTGTAGCCATTTAAGTGCTGGTTAACTTCGATTAGCTCTGGCAGCCATCTTGAATTGGATTGACTCCAAAAGTTAATTAGATGCAGATGTGCATCCTATGACAAACCTCCAAGCGTTTCGTTAAAATCCACCCAGTGGTTCAGGAGATATTTTGTTAACAGACGAACAGGGTTTACAGCAACAAATGCCGGTTTTAAACAAAGATTTCACGCAGCTTCTATCACACCACAATTTAGCACAACCTCTGTAAAAATGATTGATTTGTAGCCAATTTTTGTGTTTTGTTAGAGTTAGATCAACTGCGGCGGCCATCTTTAAATTGTAGAAGTATATTCAATGATCATTTCCTGAGAGTTTCTTTAAAACTCATCCAATGATTCGAAAGATATTTTGCTAACTGCAGACAATACGGTAAAATCTAGTAGCTCTCAGATTATGGGTTGGGGCTCACTCTCAGCTACCACCGCACCACGTTGTAGGTCAACACGTGTAAAACTGACCAAGTTAGAGACACTGTTGTGTCAGCGTTATAAAAACTTCAGTTGTCTGTGGCAGCCATCTTGAATTAAACTGCATTAAACTGACGTAAATCCAATGTTGACCTTCTGCAACTTTCAATAAAACCTTTTTTATGGAGTATTTTGCTAACAGACAAGCAAAAACACAGTCACCAGACATATAAAGTCCAGAGGTGATACTTAAAGGGATAGTTCGTATAATTGTACACGTCACATATGGAGCAATGCAATGCTGACCACTGCTGGTCACCAGCGTGAACTCTTCCTCTAGCAGGTGGGACGTTTGTTTGTGCTCATGAACAGGCCTGTAGCAGAGCGTGGTTGGCCTGGCGGTGTGCTGCAGGCGCATCAGAACGCTGCAGGCCAACTGACTGATGCAGGATGGGGCCCTCGGTGTACACATCCATATATCTCTGTCACTAAAGCATCTCCCTCTGTGGACCAGATCCGCACACGCTCAGATGAGCACTTCTTTTCTCAGTTTATGAATATTAGAATATTATTCTCTGACACCACGAACTGCATAATAAAAGAGAAGCGTCAGCGCAGACAACAAAACCTGCCTGTTGGCTGAGGTGACAGACGGAGAGGATCCCTCTGGATGACAACCCTAAAAATAAACGAGCCGCGTGCTCAAAGACAAACCTTAGTGAGCTTTCAGGCTGGTATTTTTGGCAGGGCACATGACAGATTAAAATCTGACTCCGCCAAACGTTTGTCAGAAATGCTACACACATTGCTGCAATTTATTAATTTAAGCTTAAAGGATACTTCAGATATTTTAAGGTGGGGTCCTATGGAAAGATTGTGAACAGATAATATCTTACCTGTTGTAGACAAACATTTGAATGACCTCAGACTGTCGACTAGTCCTGACCAGCTTTACTGGTGGAAGAAAAAGATTATTTTTAATTAGTTTGAGACATAATGAACTTAAAAATGGAAGTAAAACAGTACAAGTACCTCTTTTTTATGTTTTAGTCAACAGAAGAAGACTGGGCCACAGTGGGAAAACAAAAAAACAAACAAAAAAACTTTTTATTTACTTTAACAAAACGTTTAAGCTTTTTCTAGAAAATTCTGAGATTGGAGTCACAAGTCTAACATTAAATTCACAGTAATCTCAAATTTATGACTTGTCTGAGAATCTCAAAATTCTGAATAAATAAATAAATTTGACTTTTTTTTTAAATTAAGGTTAAAATTATAATTCTGATTTTAATTTTAGAATATTAACATGTTTCTCAATATTCTTACTTAAATCACAGAATTCTGCAAAAAAAAAAAAGTCAGATTTTTCCCTAAGAATTGTGAGAAATTGAAATAAATAATTTTCATGTTTCCCCTCAATAACTACGGAAGAGGATTAGTGCCATGGTGCAATTTTTTTTCCCTTAATTCTGAGAAAAAAGTCTGAATTCAAATTTTAATCTCAAAATTTTGACTTTTTCTGATTTACAACAATTTCCTGTGGGATCAATAAAGTTCTATCTCATCTTTTCTGAAATTCTCACTGTAATCTCAAAATTCTCATTTTTTTTCTCAGAATTCTAGTTTTTTTTTCTTCTTCTCAGAGTTAAGGGAAAAAAATTGCACTGTGGCCCTAATTCTCTTCTGTAATATTCTAACTTTAATCTCAGAATTCTTTGAAAAAAAAAGGTCAGTAAGCCTCTTTTTATCAGAATATTGAAACTAAAGTCAGAAGTTCAATTTTTATCTCAAAATTCTAGCATTTTTTCTCAGAATTCTTGAAAAAAAAAAAGAGTCAGAATTGAATTAAAAATATATTTTTAGCCCTGATCCTCTTTCAAAAGGTCCTTTCTTTAAAGATAAATTAAGTAATCCAGCACATTTTACACTCCATATTCAAAGTTTAGAGACAGTTCTTGCCCTTCCTTCTGTCCTCTTCTATAACCGAGCTCTGGGACTAAAACTTGTATCTTCACTGTTCTTCTCTTTTCTGACTCAGATATCTGCTCTGCGATGAAGATTCTGAAGATGACATCAAGTGGACTTGTGATGATGAAGGCTCGCTCTGCTGAGGGTGGGGTTCAAGGCTGCACCTCTACAGCTGTGGTTCTGCTTCTAAGGCCCAGTCGTGTTGGTTTGCAGTGGACGTCAGAGCGGACCTGCTGCGGAGGAGCAGATGGTACGTCGTACAAATTCTCTCATTATGGCTTGAAGCTGCCTTTGTTTAAAATAAAGGAAAGTTCCCAGAGTTTTCAGAAACCCTTCAGAGAGACCTTCATGCTTTCAGAGCTCTGACACTGTGAAGGCTGGACATTTCAAAATAAAAGCAAAGAAAGTAAGAAAATGAACTGTGTTGTTGTTGTTGTTGTGTGAATGTAGTCAGCACCAACACCACTGCTTTACTGCTTTTTATTTTTATGCAGTCTAAGTCTGTTTGAGCTTTTTTAGCCGTTCAGATTTCAAAACATTCGTCTCATTCTGGTTATGACGTTTGAAATTTTGAAACTTTAGTACATTTTCCTCATAAAAATACACTGAGATTTGTTCTGCTTTGTTTTGGCACATTTGCATAAATCTCATCGTAAATCTTGTCTACCGGTAATTTCTTCGACAGTTGCTTCACCAGAGATGCTCTTCTTTTAGCTTTTAGCTGCTGCTTTTCTACTTTTAGCTTCTAGCTAGTTTTTGACAATTTTAACTATTAGCTATTGACTTTGGCTTTAACTAACCTTTTGCCGTTTTAAGCATTTAGCTAATCTTTAGACATTTTTAACCTACTTGCTAGCCTTTTGCTACTTTTAGCTAAAACTTTAGATGCTTTTATATTTTGTCTAGTCTTTAATTACTTTTTGTTACTAACTTAAGGTGACCAGATTTCTGATATTAAATCTGGGGACATTTCCAGCTCAGAGACAAAAAAATTAAATGTTATCAAGATGACGTTAAGAAACTGGGACAGTTCCGGTTTCATTTATTTTTACATATTTATTCATGTTTAGACAATAAAAATCAAATGTAGCAGCAGGAATGTATCTCTCCACTGTTGTTAACATTTCCTAAGAGTAATAACACAAATAAAGTAATAGTAGTAGTAAAACGGAGAGTGTGTGTGTGTGTGTGTGTGTGTGTACAGTACACTAATGTAAGCGAGCGTGCGTGTGTGCGTGAATGTGAACATGGTGCTTGAAAGTTTATGAAGTCTTTATAGTTTTCTATATTTCTGCATCAATATGACTTAAAACATCCTCAGATTTTCACACCAGTCCTAAAAGTAGATAAATAAAATCCAGCTAAACAAATTAGGCAAAACATTATACTTGGTCATTTATTTCTTGAAGAAAATGATCCAATATTACATATTATATATACTTTTTTTTTCTTATTTTATATTTAATATTACATATTTGTGAGTGGTAAAAGTATGTGAACCCCTAGGATTATCTGTTAATTTGAAGGTGAAATGTTTTCAATCAATGATGATTAGGTGTGAATGGGAGCAGAAAAGGTTATGTTCACATAATAGAAAAGTTTTTTCTTCTTCTTCTTTCGGCTGCTCCCTTCTTCAGGGGTCGCCACAGTGAACTAACTCGCACGGAAACTTGGCGATTGTTTTATACAGGATGTCCTTCCTGACCCAACCACAGACCACCGAGCTACCACAGCCCTCTGTGTGGAGCAGAGAGCTGCCATCTAGGGCACCCGGGGGAGCAGATGGTGGAGGTTAAGGGCCTTCCTTGCTCAAAGGTCCAGAGTGGGGCAAATGATGGTGGATGCAGGTGTGGGTGTTTCACCTTTCCCACATTTTGATGTCAGTCCGTGGAGATGAACCGACAACCTTCCGACCACAGGCCCACCTTTTCTAACCTCTGCACCACTATAAAGTAAAATACTTAAAACATAAGAAATAAGACACAATTTAATAAAATGCTTCCTATTCTTTTTATTTACTTTTCCACTTATTTCATCTTGTCACTCAAAAAACTGCCTCTAATTATTTAACTAGTTTCCTCCGCTGATTAAATACTAAAAATCCTATATTTAGTAGCAAAAAACTATAATTATTTGGAGCTCCAAGCTCATAGAACAGAAGAAATGCACATTTAAGCAGATGATGATTTCTTTCTCCATCATTTTCAGTTCAGTTCTTGCTTCATTGAGTTTCCGTCACTCAGGAACTTTCACAAACACACCTCAGCCCTATTTTTAATTTTTTATTATTTTGTATTTTTACCTGGACACTGCTGAAAACTCTAGAAACATTTAGTACTGCAAACTAAATGTCTATCACGGCTAGGATCAGCCCAGTTCAAACAAAATAAATGGGTGCACACATATATCACAGGAGAGCTGGTGATGGCAAGCTTGCACTTTCTCTTCTTCTTCTGTTTTAAAGGCGGCGCGCTCGGCTCTTCTTCTTCTTCTCTGTCTGTAATGTTAACAGCTACAGTAGCTGTTGTTGTGTTCAACATATTCATGCTTTCTACCCGGCTACTATAAAAACAGTCAACACGCAACATTTTTTTCCTCATTCATAAAACACTGAAATCTGGGACATTTCCGGAGATAGCTTTAGCCGAGGACAGGTCGTCCAAAACGGGGGCTGTCCCCAGAAATCAGGGATGTCTGGTCACCCTTTAGCCAGTAAGTCTTTGGACACTTTAGGCTTTTAACTAGTACTTTTCTACTTTCAACTTTAATTAGATTTTTTTGTAATTTTACTTTTAGTTACTCTAACTAAATTTAGCTCGTAGTTAGCCTTTTACTACTTTAGCCTCTTACAAGTCTTTTTATACTTTGGCTTTTAACTAGCCTTTTGCTTATTTTAGCTTTTAGCTATCCTTTTTAACTTTAACTTCTATAGCAAGTCTTTTGACACCGTAAGTTTTTTAGCTAATTTAATGCTACGCTTACCTTTAGTTTATGTCTTTTTTTTTCAGTTATGTTTTTGCTACTTTTACCTGCTAGCCTTTTGCAACTGTTGGCGTCAACCTTGTTGGTCTGTTAGCAAAATTTTTCATGAACCACTGGATCAGTTTTAATCAAACTCTAAAATAAGTAGTTTTTGGATTCACGTCTACACCTGATAACCTTTTGAAGTCAACCCAGTTCAAGATGGCCACAGCTATTTAACTCCAGCTAACCTAAAAATGATTTGAGCTCAACTAAATACTGAAATGAATGGTAGTGGTTGAGCATCATCACAAACTTACATTCCAAGGGCTTTAACTGCATCTTTGCTTAGCTGTTAACATTAGCTCCCTCATGGTGGATATCTATCTGATGGATTTTATTCTCTCAAGGAAAGCCTTTATTTCTTAATTTTATTCTGACATGTCTCAGATTTAATTTGAAGCATTCTTTTTTAATTATTGTGAAAAGTAAATCATCTTTGGTCAAACTGATGTTTCAGCAAACCTGGAGGGCAGACGGGAAACCTCTGAGCTCAGGTGTTAAAGGTGGCCGGTTTAAAACTCAGCAAAAAACAGGTGCTGACGTCATGCTTTCTGACTGTGTTTAACGACAGGGATGAACGCGTCCTGTGGCGAGAGAGAAGGGCTGTCTGAGGCCTGCGCTCATTTTTAGATTTTTTTTGGGTGGGTGGGGGGTGGGGGGGTTTATATTGGGGTTCCCTGGGCGGCTCAGGGGGGGGGTGGGGTGGTGGTGGTGGGGGGGGGGGTACATGTGTGCGCAGTGCGTGATGGCGCTGCATATCCTATGGAGCTATCGAGGAAAAAAAAAACGCAGGAGAACCACAGCGCGTGTCGCCACACCCATCCACACCGAGCCGGACTCAGCTCCGGGAGCAGCGCGCGCGTTTTCAGTCCAGCGACATGACAGTTTGGAGAGGCTGCGGGATGAGTCACGCACCTCCGCCATCATCCATCAACCTCCCACCCCCTCCCCTTCCACATCCTCTATCCCAGATTTGCAGTAAACCCGCAGCTGCGCGCGCCAAACAGCGGACATGTCGGCGGCATGCGTTGGTTGTTGCGGTGATGATGGCGCACGTGGAGGCCCAGTTTATTTAAAGAGCAGTCAGTGCGCATGATACTGCGGCTCCACTACGCTACGGCACGCTCCAACTCACCTTGAATCGGCGCACGCGCTCCCCCCTCCCTCCGCCCCCGCTGTCACTCGGGCACAGTGAGGCTGAGAGGAGGAGGAGCTATATCAAAAGGCGGGGCTTTGTTCGCAGAGAACCAATCACGTGGCTCAAAGCGTCGACCAGCAGCCAATCAGCTGAGGGGAGAGGCGGACCTGTGGTTGCATTCTCACACTTGGTTTCACTCTGCGCTCGTAAAAAAAAAAAAAAAAAAAAAAAAAATCGGGCTCCGTCTACTACAAGCGCGCGGCGGCTGCAGGTGCTCTCTGTCTCTTCTGGAGAGAGGAGGATGCGGACGGACGGAAGGACGGGGGAGGGAGAGATTAAAAAAAAGAAAAAGAAGATAAGTGGGGGGTGGGGGTGCGGTGGGCGATGAAGGGAAACGCCGCGAGGAAGTGAGAGGCAGATATGAGAGACGAGGGGCTTTGAAGAGGAGTCCGCGAGGCGCAGAGGAAGGTCGAAGGATGAGAGAGTGGTCGGTCGGGGCACTTTGCGTGGTGAATAGCTGGTCGGCGACAGTACTATGATTTGGTATGTGGCCACTCTGATAGCAAGTGTTTTCAGCACCAGAGGAACGGCCGCTCAAGGTGAGTTGAAGTGCAATATATCATGTGTAATTTCTGCTTAGTGCTGCTTATAACCCCCCACCCCCTTCTGCGCCTCCTCCTCCCCCGCGCCGCGTCAGCGCGTGACATTTTCGCACGTTAGGTCATACTGAACTGTGCTAGAAGATGGGAGGGAGGGGTGGCAATTTCATCCCAAAATAATTAAAAAGAAAAATGGCCGCATATGTGATATGTCACGTGAAAGTTCAGCCCTGGGTATATCCAGAGCTGGTCCCTTAAAATGGCAGCAGAATTTCACACTGGTCCACCATGATAGATAAGTGTGAGAGGTGTGTGTGTCCCATTTGAGTTCTCCAGAGGGGTGTGACCGTCTCAGCCTCCCTCAAGATGGAAAAGTGGCTAAATATTGCATCATGTGTCAGCTGAAATGCACTCTTGGATGTGATGGAGCTCGCGCATGCACGAGACTGGGATGCAGGATTTCACACTCACATCCGTCTGATGGGATGGGGATGGAGGTCACAGCAGCATCCAAGCTCACAGCTCTCATCCCCCCCCCCCCCCCCGCCAAAAAACAGGGGGCCTGACAGAAATACTCATCCCTCCTACAAACTGCACAGTATCCATTTTGTTCATATTCCCCCCTCTTTTCTGATCACTCCCTATTGATCTGCTTAACCTTGCTTTTCCACTTGCGTCCAGATGAGGGAGACATGTGCCAGTCTGTCGCCTGGTAACTGATCCCAATGACCCCTCCACACATACCCAGTCAAAACTGGTCTGGCTCACAGGTCTGGCTCCTCCTGTGATGCCCGGCCAGAGCCAAGATAAGCACAAGGCAGAGATTTTAAAGCCAAATTTGTTGGGTCTTAGGAGCGGAGAACATCTCAAGGGATGATAACTTTCAAACGCGTTTCACTAACGACGTTACAGTGGTCCGGATGTACAGATTCAGAGGTGTTGTTTTGTGTTGCACTGCAGGGGATTTAATCCCTGCAAGCTATAATGGAACGTCACAAATCATATGCTGTATATTAGTCAGTACAACTAACATAATGGGTTTGTCTTAGAAATACGTGAGAGATTTTGGAATTTCTTGGAATAGTTGTGCAGTTTTTATGTTAAAATACTTAAAGGGTCTGGTCATTTATGAAGCAATGTTCAGTCCAGTAGTTATCAGTAGTTTGTACCTTCTTAGCTGGGAGTAAGGAATATGGAGAAAAGGGCTGAAGTCCCTTCAGGCTATGCTAATGGCTAGCCAAACCGGGGTCTGTTTCATGTTGTTTTTCAGGCATATAAAACAACTTTTTCTTAAATGTCATACTAGTGAGAAAGCATGCCACGTTAGCTAACACTATACACTTTTGCATGACACTGTTTGTTTTGGTCGTAGCTATTTTTTCAACTGAACCGAGTCCAGTGTCCATGACATTACTTGCATCTTGATCTTGTGGGGCTTTACCCAAAGGCTTTTTCACAAGACACCTCTGTCTGGGGCTTAACACCTTCTGGCTGCCTTGGTGTGACTTCTGAATGGGCTGAAGCAGCAAGAGGGGTTGAAGCCAGCCCATCCGTGGTGCTCTTTTCAGGCCACAAAGAGGTGTAGTAACAGAGGCAAAACAGCTGATGTGGAACAAATGTAAACTGGTGCTGCAGCTCAGAAATGCAGAGGTGATGCTAGGTATATGGTCTGTGACCGAAACAAGGCCACAATGAAGATCAAAGCCAACCCACCCTGGATGCTGTTTTGTACCACAAAGCAAGGACATTTCAGAGCCGAGTCATTCGACATGTAATAAAGCTGTTTTTTGTGGTTTGCGTGATGAAGTGATGAAATGGTCTGTGCGACCATCAGGTTGTAGGATTAAACAAGAACTAGATTTATTATCGAGGGAAGATTGATGACAGTTACTTTGTATTTAGTTAAAAAATAGTTAAACATAAAGAGGATCAACAAAGGGAGTGAATGTACCATGTTTTAAGAATTATACAAGGGAGACGTCCGTTACATATTCAGTGTGTTGCGCTCCAAGTCAGTCAAGCTCAGCTTGTCAAGCTAGCTAAGGTAGCATTCCTTCACACTGGTGTGATATATTTTTGAAAAGGAGTTGTTTTATTTGAGTAAAAAAACAATATGAAACATACCTCACTTGGCGCATACAGTAGTTCCTCGTTTATCACGGGGGATCCATACCCTGAAACCCTGCAATAAGTGAAAAACCGCAAAGTAGAAATAGTAGTACAAGTAGTAAGCAGTAGTTTATTTTAGTGTTTATTTATATAAAGGTGTTTTAAAGCCTTCCCACACTCTTGCAATATTCTAAACAATGTTTCTAAACTTTAAACATGCTAAAAGAGCACAGCATGTCATGATTTCAGCTCTCTGCCTCCTGCTGCACTCTGCCATCTGCAGCGCTCTCAGCCACGCCCACTTCTCCGCTGCAGAGCGGAGATATGACACGCTGCAGGAGGAAGCTTCTCCCGCAGCTGTGGGCTGCACACAGATGCAGCATGTGCTAAATAATTAAAAATTATTTATTTTAAATAAAAATTCCATGCCGATCGTGCGGCTCGTCCGTCAATCAGCCAGTTGTGTGTCATGTCCAATCTTATTTTGAAAAAATGCGATAGTGCGCGTCTGCGAAAAACAAACCGCTAAGTAGTGAGGGATTACTGTAGACAAAACATCACTTAAGAGAGCACCAAACTATTATTTTTAAAGTGTGAGAAAAAGGATAAAAAATGTGTGAAGGAGAAATGTATATAAAATACAGCTAAAGGTTATTAGCATGAGGTTTAATCGTCTGGGTAAAATGTTAGCTCCAGTGCCATACAAGCATTTTAATGCATATTTACGTGCAGCTAATTAGCTAAGCTAACAATCCGTTCACTTTATCTTTACATTAATACATGCCGTTGATATGGATTAGTTTAGCCATCTTTTGCTAAACGAATGAGCATGAAGCTATAAGACCTTGTAATGGCAGCCATGTTTTTACTTGACCTGACAGGTTTTCTTGCTGCCAGAAGTTTTTTGTTTTTTACTTAATTCTACTTTACATTTTGGAAATGAATGAAGTTACAATATTTATTATTGTTTGTCCGTGTGGTTCAGTCTTGTTCTTTAAATATGAGGGTACTTACTGAGGGTCAGATGTTCTTGCTTCAAAACAAAGAGAAGAGCAGTTGGATCAGAGCAGCTAAGCTGGGCTGGAACTTGGCTCCTTTCTCTGGAGTGGGATTTTGCAGCCTGTGCACTTTGCGCCATGTCAGGCATAAACAACAGGTCAGGAAATCTACAAATAGACCTTCTTCTTCTAGAACGTAGCATTTGAACGATGGACAACATTTCCAAAAACTTCTGATTATTTTTTTTGTGATATTTTCACACAATTTAACCATTTTATTGCACAAAGGAGATATATTTTCTTAACAAAAATCAAGGGTAGGTTTTAATAAACCAAACCAGATTAAACGGCAACAAGAAGATGTAAAACAAACTCGCAACATAAGGAGTGCCCGTGTCTACAATATATTCAATCATTCTTATGTAAAAGTGGCGTCATCTGCAAACATGTTTAGTTTGAAACAGAGGTGCTTACAACCCTTAGTGGAACTGGGACTGAAAAGATATATGAGCATGTTTTGTCATAAAGTTGCATTCAGTTATCAAAATAAATTCACTCATTTTGTAGTCATTGCATATTGGTTACGTTTAGGCGTATTCCAAGCTGCAAATGTTTGCTCTTTCTGTTATGTTTAATGGACTTTTAAAGAATAAAAGCACATGCAGATCAATAAATTAAACCCAACAAAATCATTCCAAAATGACTCATCCAGATATTAAAGCCAACAACACTGAGTTGTGGCTGGTTCATTTGAAAGAATTGTAATATAGTATTTTAACTGGGATGTAAACATCAGGGTGTCTACATTTTCAGAAGGGAAGTCGTGTTCAGAATCAACGTGATGACTGGCTCAGACTATAACTATAATCCGTTGCAGATTATTGTACTATTATCAATAGGGGAGGCTGTGGATGAGTGGTTAGAGCAGTTGTCTTCCAATGCAAGAGTTGGGGGTTTGATTCCACCAGCACTCACATGCCAAAGTGTCCCTGGACAAGACACTGAACCCCATGTGATAAAGCACTGATTATTCTTTGTAGAGATCTAGTAGAGTGCTGTATGAATGGGTAAATGAGGACACAGGTTATATTGTAAAGAGCTTTAAGTGTCTTGATCAGATAAAAAGGTGATATATAAGTACAGTCCATTTACCATTTATCGGTTCTGCTGGGCACATCCCAACCGGCTAAAGGAATTCTATAACTGTCTGTTCAAGACGGGCTCTTCTGTGCACGTTGGTGACTTTTTGATTAAAGTATGGGGGCATTGATGTGTCAAAGTTGATCCGTCTGCAGGGGTGATTTTCAGACCTGATTCAGGACAGAGTGGTGGATTACAGTCTCAAGAGCGTTGTTGTCATCCAGATGACTGCTAACCTGCTTCCATTTGAACATTATGAATTAAAGTGTAATACTAAATGTTTTTCTTTATTTTTATTGTCTTTATAGCCCGACAGGTTATGAGACAAAGGCTTTCAGTATTTTTCTAAAACAGTTCCATTTTATGCAACTTTTTATTATCCTGATGCATGCTCAATAATCCAGGTAGAAAAATCCAAAAAAGTTAAATCTGGTCCTCAACAAAAAAAAATGTAGAAACGTTTCGTCTTTCATCCGAAAGACTGCCTCAGTCAGCTTCACTCAGCAACTTTTTATTGTTAGTCACCAAAAAAGCAATGGAAGATAATGCTTTTGTCTGCCTATTAGTGAATTAGTGTGCCTGTTAGCAAAATATCTCAGGGACCACTTGATAGATGTTAATGAAACTTTTGGTAAATGGTCATTTGATATATCCTGATGCATGCTCAGTAATCTAGGTTAAAAAAATATATCTAAAACGTTAAGTCAGGTCTTCTGGACAGATTCTTCTTGGTGAAACGTTTTGTCTTTTATCCAGAAGACTTCTTCAGTTGGAGGAGCTGCACTAAACTCACTCTTATAAATAGCACCTTCTCATAGTGGATCAACCAGAGCCAAAACTGTTCACATGATAAAGGAGGACCATCAGCCTAACGATCGATCGTTAGTGCCCTGATGGCTGTTTACTATTCACAGGGGGCTGAGTGATACTAGCAGTAACATCACTGTAAAGAGGGGGACACTTGGACACGGAGGCCTCTGCCCCTGTTCATTGATGGACGGTTTCTTTTCACAAAGATGGCCTCCTTCACTCTTGTCTCTAACCAACGTTCCTCTCTATCAAGGAACAACAAACTGGTTGATCCACTAGGAGAAGGTGCTATTTATAAGACTGAGTTTAGTGCAGCTCCTCAGACTGACGAAGTCTTTTAGACAAAAGACAAAACATTTCAAATAAGAAGGATCTGTCCAAAGGACCTGACTTAACTTTTTTAGGTCATTTCATCTACAACTGATCCCCTTTTGAAGTCAACCCAATTCAAGATGGCTACCACAATCAAGTGCCATCAGGAAACACAAAAATGACTAACTCCGTCGGTTGTATAGATTTTGAGTTAAACTAGATGTGGTTGTATCATACACAACACATACTCCAAGTTCTACTCATTGCGTGCATTAGCTGTTGGAGTCAACCTTGTTTGTCTGTTGGCAAAACATCTCATGGACCCTTGGATGGGCTTTAATGAAACATTCAGATGTTTCATTTTGTTGCTAGATTTGTCCTGACATATAAAAAAAAACATCTTGTGTCAGATTGCAGCTGAATAAAGCAACTATTTATAATGTGGACAGGGTCATGAGCCCAAACAGCAGTGATAATAAGTGTTTCGCTTCCACTTTGACACAGTTGTGCTTCACAGATAGTGGGGAAAAAAAAAAAAAAAACTAAATCAGCTTTTACAGTTATAAAAATATAAGCAAGCACAAATTCCTGGTGGATTACTGTGGCACGACGCAATTTTTAAGCCGTTCTGCTTTGAGTTACAAACCTTTTCGCAGTTTGGGGAGTCTCCCACTCTTCTGACCCAGCTTTAGGAAGTCCGCTGCACGTTGCTCACATCGATAAGGACGTGCAGCGAACGCAGTCGCTCACAGTAAATGGGCATTCAAAGACTGCAGCTCGTGCCAAGTGGCTGTCCAGGAAACAGCATTCGGTCAGAGAGACCTGAGGTCGCTTCAACAAAGTCACCGGGGACTTGGCAGCCGATCAAAAGGGACGCTGAGGGCAAAATATAGAAGTAATTAAATGTTGGGAAGGGGTGCATTTAAATCTATTTAAATTATTTATTTTTTTGTCAAGCAAGGTTACCTGAACGCAAACGCAGAGCCGGTTTTCTCTTGGTGCAGTCTGGATACTGAGGCCTTGTGGGCCACTTTGACCCAAGGGCAGCAGCAGGGTTAAATGAGACTTCTTCAAGAAACGCTGGAGAAACTGCTTCGTCGGCAGTTTTACTTCAGACGTCTGCAGTTTATAGTTTTAACGTCACGTGTAAACAACACAAATGCCTCCTATTTAGACTTTTGCTGCAGTTTAAACAGTTTTTGTTGTGCATTTTTGTGAAAACTCGTCTTTCGGACGAACGATAATCAACTTTAGTGGAATATATCTATTTTTAAGTCTTCGTCTTTAGTCTCTATAAAAAACAGACTTAACTGCAACGTAACTAGTTAAGAAAATAACGCATTTGTCTGGTTTATTTTTGGTACGAATGTTATGAAACATGAATTGCTTTTTTGTTTCATTATTTCCACTTCTTTTGATTTTCTCTGAACATGCTAAAGGAAAAGTTCAAGTCTTTAGAGGCGAGCTTATGTTGAAAGGTTACAAATAATTAATATGTTCACAGTTGTATGTAGTTCTTGGAACAACCCCAGTTTAGAAAAGTAGAGTTTAATTATTATGATTATGAACTTTCTGAAGGAAGTCTGTTTGCATGATGCACCAAAATATGTTTCAGACTAAAATGGTTTTTAAACAGCAGCACTCCACTTTTGTTTTGGCCCTGCAGAGACTAGCTAGTTCCTAGTTTATATAATATTTAGGTTTGTTTAAGGGCACTTTATTTCTTATACATAGCACTATTTACTGTTAGGGTGAATAAAGTTGCTCTGATTCTGACAAATCAATTTGGGTAGAAATAAACTTTTTTTTTTTTTTTACCATTCATAGACCTATCTACAACAGGTAAGGTATTAATTGTTCATAACTTTTCACAGAACCACACATTAAAAGGTTTGAAATATCACCTGGAAAACCCTAAACTGTCTTCATGTTCCAGTTCTTTACATATTCCTGGACTTTTTAGTGTCGCCTTCACAAGTTCTTTGACTATCTTTATAAAAATGTATTTTACGATCTTTGTAAGTTTTGCTGGAACAGTTGTAAAGGTGGCTGTATTTTCGAACAGCCTCGGCCAGCGGCTCCTCAGTTGAAGTAAAATTAGAGCAGTGGACTGCAGCTGCTTTTCCACATAAACACTCCCACAATGTTCTGACCAAACACACAATACGTGGTGCACACCCCTGCGAGTAAAAAGTTCGGCCTGGAGCTTGTGCACAGAACCAGTACCGTATTTTTCAGCTTATAAGTCGCAGTTTTTTGCATAATTTGCATGCCCTGCGACTTATACACCGAAGCAACTTATTTATGGATTTTTCCATATTTATAAATGTGTGAGATCTGACCGTTTTCATTCATTCTGACTGAAAATATTGAACACTACCATTTTCAGCCACTAAATGGCACTCGAGTAGTATGGCATGTTGTTGTATCACGTAATAGATAAAAGTGGCTATTAATGACACAATCAGTTTGCCATAGCCTGCCACCAACGTCCAGCTTGCCTGGAGCAACTGTGAAATCAGCTTCATTTCGCTGCGCCGCCCCGGCAAAATGCAGCTAATTTGCCCACTGAAGTGAATTTATTAAGTAAAAGTTCAGCTGAGACACACGTTTGATATAATGTCGAATTGTTTTACGTGCTTGTTAAATTTCAAAGAAATGCGCAGCGTTCCTCCTTCCTGATTGGCTGCGCGCTCCCGGAGCACCGAGGCAGCAAGTGCTTTTGAAATACAACTCATTTGACCGTTAAAGTCCTTTTATTAAGTAAAAGTTCAACTGAGACACACCTTTACTATAATTTTGAGCAAACAAATAATTGTTTTTAGGTGGTTATCTTGTTAAATTTCGAAGAAATGCACAGCGACTCATTGCTCTGCGCGCCCCTTCCACGTTCGGGTTTTGAAAATGCAGCTGATTTGACCGTTAAAGTGCGTTTATTAAGCAAAAGTTAAACTGAGACACACCTTTACTATAATTTTGAGCAAACAAATAATTGTTTTTAAGTGTTAATCTTGTTACATTCTTGTTAAAGTCCTCCCGTGCACTCTCCCGTGGCTGACATTTGGCAGCCAATCGATTTTTGGCACAACACTGGCCCTCATCTTTGGGTTGTCAGCGGTGACGCATAATAGATGCGATGTATACGGTGAAACGATGCATTTATGAATTTTCCCACTTTATTAGACATATTTGGACTGATGCGACTTATACGGTGCTGCGACACGTACGGCGGAAAATACGGTAGTTCTCGGAGGCGGTGCAAGAACAAAAAAATACACAATCTCCGTCATGCAACTGCAACAATAAGAACAAATTTCAACACATCTCTTGGGAGTCTGGAGCCTTAACTCTGCAGAGGTGCCTTTTTTTTTTTTTACCAGTAAGCAACTGTTTCTGAAGTACTCATATGATGTACATCTACGGCTGATTAATTCTGCTTCGTTTCTCCAAAAAAAACATTAAAAATCCTTGAAAACCAGTCTAACTGAAAATTTCCAAAGCTTCTGCTAACTGGAAGATACTTTGTTAGTCAATACAGTGAGTGAGTTCAAACTGGGTTGTATTCGTTGATTCAGTTTTTTAACTCCCTTCATTTACTGCTCACCGCCATGACTGGTCTGTCTGTTAGCAAAATATTTCACGAACTGCTGGATGAGACTGTCAGAAATGAATCGTTCTACAGTTGATTAACCTTTGGAGTCAATTCAAGATGGCCGCCACAGCTAATCAACTTTAGGAAATGCAAAAAAAATAAATGTCTATAAGTTGCATAGTTGTACAGATATTACAGTTTGGTGAGGCTGAAGTTGAGAGTTAAGACTTGTCTCTATCCTGTACTCAGAGCTCTTTACGACAAGGCGCTGGATGACGAGCGTTCCTTTAAGCTGAAACATTTTTTTAATTTTTCCAGCAGACATGAAGCACATCGTCGCCTCTCGAACCCATTTTTTTTGTGCTCTGCGCTCGTTTTTTAACACGACTGTGAGAGTAAAGCTCAGTAATAAGCTTAGAGGAGGGGCTGCGCTCAAGCTGTGGATGGCAGACTCTCAGCTCTGGGCATCTGCCAGGGCCAGGCCCCCCCCCCCCCCCCCAGCCTCCCTCTTCCTCAGCCAGTTCGGTCCCGGCGGAGGCTTCTTTGCAATCAAAGCCTGCGGCATTCTGGGAAAGCCAGCTTTGTTTTTGTTTTTTTTCAGCACACGCAGTTCTGGTTTGACGGATTGTAAATCCTCATCAATCTGAGCACACGGAGCCCCCGGTTCATCGTAAATGTGTTCAGGTGGATTCGATGCCTAAACGGAGCGTCGATCTTCACGAAATCTGTATCATTTCTGCATTCGGAAAACAAAAATCTCCAAATATGCACTTCAGAAATGTAGATGGACTTAAGGGATTGTGGTTTTCTTCTAAGAGATCTATCGTCTAATACACGTCACATGACTTTAAACATTTCTTCCTGTATTAACACCCTGATATTGATGTTCAACTTAAAATAAAACCGTTTTTATACAGTCGCAATATAAGATAATTTATTTGAAAAGAATAAGCACTAGTTTTAACACATTTATTTATGACCATTTCTGAAAGAAAAACTGTTTCAGTCAGTTTTATATAAAACCTTGACATTTAAACTCCTTCTTTTTTATGTTTGGATTTCTGTTTGGGTAAAGAAATAATTAGATTCTGAGTTCTGAACAAATGATTAAAAAAACATGTAGAGAGTTGGAAGAAAAAATAATTTAAGATGTTAATTTCCAAACGTTAGATGGCATCTATTGCAAAATATTTTAAGCTTTGAGGTATTTCTTGTAGGTTTCTGTTTATTTTTTTAACATTTTAACCCTCCTGGGTCAAAATGACCAAAGGGCAGCAGGAGCGTAAATCCATTTTTACTGTTCTTTTTTAAATTTCGGGTTTAGAATGACATAAAAATCTAGCGTCTTTATCCAACAAAGTTAAGTCAGGTCCTCTGGACGGTTTCTTTGTGTTGAAACGTGTCGTCTTTCATCCAAAGGACTTCATCAGTCCGAGGAGCCACAACAAACTCAGTCCCATAAGCAGCACACCCACATAGTGTCCCTACCAGTTTGCTGATGATAAGATAGTTTCTGACTCCGACTCTGAGGCAGCCATGGTCATAGTGGTTCAGAACATCAACGTTCATGCCCAATAATCTGACAGGAGAGAGGGCGGACTCCAGACACCACCGTGTCACTGGTTGGGACACTATGCGAGTGTGCTGCTTATGGGACTGAGTTTGTTGTGGCTCCTCGGACTGATGAAGTCCTTTGGATGAAAGACGACACGTTTCAACACAAATAATTCATCCAGAGGACCTGATTTAACTTCAATGGATTTGTTACCTGGATTACTGAGCATGAACTTTGATGTTTCTAGTGCCTTTATGTAGATATAATGTTTATAACTCTATCCGTTTCCAATAAGGACAGCAGTCATTTATCCCAACACACAGAACAATGATGTGAGCTGCTGGGAAGATGAACCTGTGATTCAAACTCCAAACAAGCAGCCTCAGTCGTGGAAATAAACTTCACAGGGTGTGTAGCTGTGAGGTTATGAACCAGAACTGTGTTGTGATTTTTCATATGTGCAGATTAGACTAAAGGAATAACACGGCGTCACTTAAACTTATATGCCAGATCTTCAGGAAGTGGCGTTTTGTAGAAAGGTTATGAACAATTAACAAGAGGTGTGAGAGGATCTGGGCGTCTTCTGTGTTTCCTGCCTTCCTCAGTGTTCTTCCCCCGTGTAATCAGCTCCTGCCTCTGCCACCTGTTCCTCGTTGTCCTTCCCCAGGTGTTTGTGATTACTGTATTTTTCGCGGTATAAGTCACATCTTTTTGCATAAATTCCAAGTCCTGCAACTTATACAGCGAAGCAACTAATATACGTTTTTTTTCCATATTTATAATCCAATTTTTGGCTGAGATCTGACAATTTCATTCATTCTGACATGGAAAATATTGAACACTACCATTTTCAGCCACTAGAGGGCCCTCGACTAATATGGCAAACCAAGTGTCCCATTAATAGGTAAAAGTGGCTATTAATGACACACTTGGATTGCCATACAAGGCAACTTTGTGTCGCTCCAGAACTCCTGGAGCAAACGTCAAATCAGCGGCGAAATGCAGCTGATTTAACCATTAAAGTGCATTTATTAAGGAAAAGTTCAACTGGGACGCACTAATGTTGAGCAAACAAATAATTGTTTTTAGGCGGTTATCTTGTTAAATTTCGACGAAATGCACAGCGAGTCCTCCCTCTGCGCACTACCACTTCCTCAAATCGATTTTTGAAATGCAGCCTATTTGATCGTCAAAGTGCATTTATTAAGGAAGACTTAGACAGAGACACACCTTTACTATATTTCAGAGCAAACAAATAATTGTTTTTAAGTGTTAATTTAATTAAATTCTTGTTAAAGTTCTCCCGTGCATGCTCCCACGGCTGCCATTTGGCAGCTGATCGATTTTTGGCACAACACCGGCCCATGTTTCCGGGTGGTCAGCGGTGACACATAATAGATGCAACTTATACGGTGAAGCAACGTATTTATGGTTTTTTTTTCCACTTTATTAAACATTTTTGGACTGATGCGACTTGTTCAGCGGCAAGTACGGTATCTCCTCGTTAGTGTCCCTTATAAGTTCTGCGTCCCGTTGTTCCTCTGTTTGTGGATTGTCCTGTCAAGGCGTTCACGCTGTTCCCTCCATCTGTGCAAGCTTTGCTGCCACGTCAGCCTTTTGTTTTCATTTGATTAATGTTATTCTTATTTTACCTTCGAGTTCCCCGATAGTTTTCACACACTGAAGTCTAACCGAGGTTTAAGTCTTTAGTAAAAGATGAAGCAAACTGGAAAGTGGAGAAGCTTTTCCATCCTGTCAGTGGAGAGGAAGTCTTATTGACCTACATTTGGTAGAATTTATCCCCTCGCTGTCAGGTTTCTGTTAAGACTCAACATATTACGCCTACAGAAGTTCAGATATCTTTCTTCATATTTATAGAATTTAAAAAAAAGAGTCCCATCTTCTTGTATAGCGTCTGTCTGGAGTCCATCAGTATTCTGTGAACGTCTGAGCTGCTAGTTGTCTGCTGCAGTAGCTTGTTCTCGCTCACCTGGTTAAATACGACCTATTGATGCAGAATAAACGCTCTCATTAGAAGCTGTAATTATCCGAGCCACGTGAAGGCACCAGTAACGGTTGTAGCCGCAGCACACCTCCTTGTATAATTACTATAAAACCCCTCAGCCAAAGCATTTGTAACTCACGTAAATATTACGCGCAGCAACATTAAAAATGTCTGAACCGCGGCGGCGGGGGTTCCTTGACTCTCCCGCAGCTCTCGGTTTCACCGGCAGCCGAGCGTCCAGCGGTGTTTGCGCGCCCTCTGTGCCTTTGGCTGTCCTCTCCCCATCGACTCCTCCCAGGCAACCACAGCCGAAGTGGTTCAAGACATCAAAGTTCATGCTCAATAATCCAGGCAAAGAAATCCAGTCCATTTACCATTTACCTGAGCTGAGGAGAAACAGAACCGGACTGTGGCTCAGTGGTCCAATGTCCTCCTTTCTGATGAAAGTGAATTCTTCATGTCATTTAGAAATCAGGGTCCCAGAATCTGGAGGAAGAGTGGAGAGGTCCAGAACCCACGATGCTTGAAGTCCAGAGTGACGTTTCCACAGTCAGTGATGGTTTGGTGCCATGTCCTCTGCTGGTTCTGGTCCACTGTGTTTTCTGAAGTCCTCAGCTCAGGTTCTGACGGTGTCTCTGGTTCAGGAGTGGCGTCACTTCAGGACTGAGACATCTGTAGCTCATGTCTTGTCTGGGCATGAGTTTCCAATATGGAACTGTATCAGAATAATCAAGTTTTCTGAGACACTGAGTTTTGATTTTTCATCATTTTTAAGCCATAATCTTCAAAATTCCAAGAAAAAAAATATATATATTTCACTCTTTGTGTGATGAATCTTTGTAATATTAGTTTCACTTTCTGAAATTATTCAACTTTTTCACAATATTTAATTTGTTTTTAGATGTAACTGTATTAAGGGTAGAAACTGTAAACAAAGGATCAAAAAGTAAAGACTGTAACCAGGAGGGTTTCTCCACCTTTAGTGGAGAAATGACAATGTTGTATCTATTCTGGTCAAAACTTGAATAACACCCACATCTCTTGTAATATTGTGACGTCGCACTCAAAGTATGTGTTGGGAATGACTCAGAGCTACAACCACAGGATTTTAGCTCAGTATCTGTAAAACTGAATGAGTTGTAGACATTTTTTGTGTTGGCTAATGTTGATCAGCTGTGGCAGCCATCTTGAATACAGTCGACTTCAAAAGTTAATCAGTTTTAGCTGCACATCCAATGATTTATTTATGAAAGTTTCATTCAAAGCTACCCAGTGGTTCATGGGATATTTTGCTAACAGACAGGCAGGGTTCACTTAAATTGTTAATGTTGATGTTTTAAGCCGAGATTTAACCTTTTTTTTGTTGTTATCTACTTGGATGATAGAGCTTACAAACCTTTGTTGTTGTTGTTTTAAGCAGAGGTCTTGTGCAAATGAGAACACTTGGAGCACGTGTTGTCAATGACTGTTAGCTGACAAAATTTAGCAAGAAATCTGCTAAATTGATTAAATTATAGTCATTCAAATTAGTTGGCTGTGGCAGCCATCTTGAATTAAGTTGGCTCCTAAAGCTATTCAGCTGTAGGTGTTTTCCAACTGATTGTTTGCTGATGATTTTACTACAATCTGTCCAGTAGTTCATAACATATTTTGCTAACAATTTTAAACAAAGAGTTTTCTCCATCTGTTAACACTCAGAATATGTTTTGGGATCAGTCTCAGCTACTACCGTACCCAAGTTTAAGTCAGCACCTGTAAAATGGACTGAGTTGCAGCCATTTTTGTAAATATTTTGACACAGTATTTATGGATACAAGTTTTATGTCCTCTTTTAGCTGGTTGGAACTAGAAGCTAAACAATCTGAACACAAAGAAGTGTAAAGGAAACTCTAACCATGAATTAATTGTGTGAATGTTTATGAAACATTCGCTCTATTGTGATCCAATTTTCTTCTGTATGTTTTTCAGCATCTTTCTCATTCCACAATTTTTGTGCTATTTCAACAAATCATGTATCCAAATGTTCAGCTCTTTCAGGACAATCCTGCTTTGACTTTTGGTATAGGTGCAAATTTAGCTTTTTGAGATAATTAGCATTTTCTGCTATTTTTTGTGATCTGTTTACAACCTTTTAATGCTCCTTTCACATTTTGTTCTGGTTCAACTACTTTCAGCTTCCTTTTGCAAATTTTAACTTTTTCAGCTACTTTCAGCTGTTTTTTCAGCTGTTTTATGCTCCTTTCGGGTTCTTTCTGCTAACTACAACATTTTTTGCTTCTTCTAACTTCTTTCTGCCAGTTTCATCTTGTTATGCTCCTTTCAGCTTTTTCTGCTAGTTCAGCTACTATTCAACTGTTTTATGCTAATTTTAGCCTTTTCAGCTTATTCCACATTTTTTGCATGCATTTAAACTTTTTTCAGCCTAATTCAGCAAACATATGCTCTCTCCACTTCCTTATTGGTAATTTAAGCATTTTTCTGCCCTTTTTTTTAGCTACTATTCGTCATTTTTTTAATTTCAGCTGTTTTCATATAATTTGCCCTTTTTTTCTCCTCATTTCGGCTTCTTTCAGCCTAATTGGGCAAACGTGTTCTTTCTGCTTCTGCTAATTTAAGCTCAATCTACCTTTTCAGCTACATTTTTAGCATATTTTAGCTATTTTCATCTGTTTTCAGACAAATTCATGTTTTTCATGATAATTTCTGCTATTTTCAGCCTAACAAACTTTTCTCTGTTAATTTCAGCTTTTTATGCTCCTTTCAGTTTAATTATGCTAGTTTCAGCTATTTCAGTTACTATTTAACTGTTTTTTTGCTATTTTTTAGCTCAATAGCTCTTTCCACTTCCTTATGGTAGTTTAAGCGCTTATTTCTGCCTTTCATCTATTTTTCAGTCTTTTTTTTTTTTTTGCTAATTTCAGCTGTTTTAGCTACTTTACAATTTTTTTTCTGCTAATTTCTGCTTATTTAAACCCATTTCAGCAAATATGTGTTCTTTCTGCTTTCTTATGCTCTTCCATTTTGGCTACATTTCAGCATGTTTTAGCTAATTTCTGCTGTTTTTCAGCAAGTTCTTCTGCAATAAGCATTCACACTGCATCCAGCGGTGTTTGTGAAATGCAATTTCTCTAGTTTTATTTATTTTAGTCAGCGCTTGCTTTGATTTTTACATGCCCATATTATCACACACACATCTCCCCCCCCCCCCCACCACCACCACACACACACCGGCCGTTCTCTGATATGACCTTCAGCACATGCAGGCTGGCATTCAATTACCGCCCTGTCAGAGGTCCGTCCAGCCCAGTGGCTGCACGTCCTTCAGATTGTCTCTGCAGCCTCTGTCCAGTCTAGATTCTGTTACATCCTCCACATCAGGAGCTTTGTCCAGCACAAAGTGCTGGTTGTCACCACAACACACACGCACACACACACACACACACACACTGCTTTTAGCTTCTGATGTAACCTCTACAAACCTCCACCCAAGCAGTGAGCACAAAAGAGATTCTCGTTCGTGCTCAGAGTCAGATCCAAGCTCGAGCCAAATATTAGATTTTACTTTGTCTCTGTGAAATATTGTTTAATTCACAGGAACAAAGAAAGAAAAACAACTCCTGCTCATCCGTAACTCTCGCTGAGCTTCCTCCGTTTTCAAAAATCCTAATACTGCTGATTATTTTCTAGCTTTGTCTATTTACTGCACTAAAATCACCTGTAAGAAGCGTATTTACGGTGTAAAGTCAGTTATTGTTGGAAGCACAGTGTAGTGTGATTTTTATGCAAAGAACCGTTTTAAGCCATTGTGACAAAAAAGCAGAACTCTCTCGCAGATTTACTTCTTGTGCTTTTCTGCTGACTGACCTTAAACATGTGTCTTCATTTAGTGTGGATTGTTTATATCTTCTTTTTGTGTTTAACAGTTAAAACCTTTGTTTCTTGCTCACAGAATCTGTAACGAAACAGATTAGCCTGAGTATGAATAAATATTACCTTTAAAGACTTTGTGAGAAAAAGCAAAGTTGTTACAAAAATGGCTACAAGCGCTTTGTCAATAAACAGATGTTTTGCTGTTTGTTAAAGTCCTGAAATGTACCTAAGGCCATGAGCACCCAGAACGTGACCAGACAAGCATGAGGGCTTCATTAGCTAAAGTTTAATTTCAGCGATGCGTTTGTTGCAGTTTATTTCATCTCTAACGTGGATTTGATGGCTGATTTGTGTGGCTCCTCTGTGAAATCTTGCTGTGGTGTGAGTGGGTCAGACATCTTTAAATTAGTGAGTGTGTTCTTCACATGAATCACAATATGGACTATACTTGTATATCTCCTTTCTATCTTATCAAGACACTCAAAGCTCTGTGTCCTCATTTACCCATTCATACAGCACTCTACTATACAAAGACTAATGGGTGCTTCAGAATATTCATACACCGATGGGACACACATCGTAGGCAATGGGGGGGTTCAATGTCTTGCCCAAGGACACTTTGCCATGTGACTGCTGGTGGAATTGAACTAACAACTCTTGTATTGGAGGACGACTGCTCTAACTACTCAGCCACAGCCGCCCCTGTGTTAATATGTTAATATTTCATGATTCTTTATCACCATCGCCCATCGCCATAGATGAAGGTAGAGGGATGATATTTTTGCCCGTGTCTGTGTGTACACTTGTGTTCATTGGTTTGAGCCATTCACAAAATATACAAGGAGCATATTTTAATGAAACTTATAGAAAATAATGACAGGATGTACATCTATGACTGATGAACCTTTGGAATCAGCTTGTTTTAAGATGGCCACCATCTTGATTAACAACGAGTATTCAGGTTTGGTTAATTGATCCATCCATTATCTTCCGCTTGTTCCAAAGTCGGGTCGTGGGGGCAGCAGCTTGAGCAGCAAGGCCCAGACATCTCCTTCCACAGCCAACAGCCAGCTCTTCCACCTCGTTTGGGAGGATTCCAAGGCGTTCCCAGTCCAACCGAGACATAGTTTCTCCAGCGTGTCCTGGGTCTTCCCCGTGGTCTCCGCCCAGTCGGACATACCTGAAGCACCTCTCTAGGGAGGCACACAGGAAGCATCCTAACTAGATGCCCGAACCACCTCAGCTGGCTCCACTTGATGTGGAGGAGCAGCCGTTCTACTCCGAGTCTCTCCTGGATAACTGAACTTCTCACCCTGTCTCTAAGTGAGAGTCCAACTACCCTGAGGAGGAAACTCGTTTCAACCACTTGTATCCACAATTTCATTCTTTCGGTCACTACCCAGAGCTCATAACTGGTACATTTTATCTTTAAATCACTTCTTGGTCTGCTGCCTTCATACATCTCCTCCTACATGTCTCTACGTGAGTGCAGCTACAGCGTGCGCTCTCAGGACATTATTACCTGCAGTGTTCCCTCAGTGAGGACTGAACTAGGCAAAAGGGTCTTCTCCTACTCCGCTCCTGTTTCCTGAAATATCTTACAAAAAGATCTGAAACTCTCAACCTCAACCTCTCTAAGTGTCTTTAAGAATCTGTTGGACTCCTGGCAGGGACCAATGCAGACATGTCCCTGTTTTTAGTTTTCTACATTCGCCTTAGAATCTAGCTGTTTTTTTGTTACTTTTTTTTTTTTAGCCATCTTATTTGTAAAAAAAAAAATCTGTATGCCTTTTTTACAACTGTCTATTGTTGTTGCTGTTGTCCATTGTTGTCATCATTCTTTGTTGAAATCAGGTCTCTCTTGTAAATGAGTCCTCGGGGCTAAATGGGATTCCTGTCTAAATAAAGGTTGAATGAGTAACCATATGAGGGTAGGAACATAGACCGACCGGTAAACAGAGAGCTTCGCCGTACAGCTTAGCTCCCTCTTCACCACAATGGACCAGCACAGAGTCTGCAATACTGCAGACGCTGCACCGTCTGTCAATTTCACGCTCCATTCTTCCCTCACTCATGAACAAAACCGTGGTTATTGATGTTACACAAAAAGCGGCTATACGTGAGTACATTTTTCAGATACCGAGGTAAAACTGGGTGTGGTAGTAGCTGACAGTAATTCACAACACATACTCTTACAGCTAACAGACAATGCGAGCTATCCCCATGTAGCATGAGGTTGCATATATAGCTTTTTTTTTAGGTTTCAGTGAAATTGACACGACAGTCATTTCTCAACAAAAGACTATCTGAATCTAAAGGCTCTTTCCTGAAACGGTTCTGTCCATGGCTGCCCCTGGTCTTTCATAAATCACCGATGGAGCCGGCCACGTCCCGCACAGACGTGAGCTTTCAGGAATGAAGTGAACGTCTTGGAACCAAAAGAGGCGGGGAGCAACATGTGACGTGGAGTACACAGGATTAGTCAAGTCAAAGTTTATTTATATAGCACATATAAACAACCACAGCTGACCAAAGTGCTTTACAATAATTATTATATTATAAGGATTAAATGTGTGTCGGACGTCCGCCTCGCATTGTTTTCAAAACATGATGCATTAACTCAGTTTAATGATCCTCTTTGTGGAAAACTATTTTTTAAAGCTAAATACAAAGTTGCTGTGCGTCGTCGATCTTCCCTCGCTAATATATATAAATCTATTTGTTGTTGTTTAATCGTGCAACAAACACACAAACCATACGCCATCACTTCATCACATTACTGAGCCACAAAGTTTTTTTTACGTCAACTGTTTCAGCTCTGATGTTACTTCCTTTTGTGGTACAAAGGAGCATCATGGGTGGGTTAGCTTTAACCCCCTTTGTGGCCTCGGTTCTTCCAAAAGTCCCACCAAGGCGGCCTGAAGGCATCTAAAGTCCTGGCCTGGGGTGTCTTGCGACAGTAAAACTCTGGCGTGAAAGGCGATGAGATGAAAAGCCTGGCCATTTTTGGGAATTCTCATTTCTTGACTCCTTTTGCTTCAAATGTTACAACCACGCTTTTCTTGGAGTATGGAGTGTTTTTATCCAAGCCATGAAAGGTACTTATTTGTCTGATTTTTACAGTTTTAATTAATTGATCACCGCAGCTTGGGGGTGAGGGTTGTGTCTTCTTGGATCACTGAGACTTGGATAGAATATGATGTTTGGAGACAAGAACAACAATTCACGCTAATTAGACCTGGAACTGTTTAGACCCTGTTTTCTGGGTTAAGGTCGTCAGGCTCCAACAGGTTTTTAGCTAAAATGTTTTTTGCACAAGCAAGAAGCACTAGAAAGTAATTGCTGGATAAACATCTACATCTGACTACCTACTTGAGTCAATATGGCCACCAAGATTATCTTAGAAAACACAAAAAGAGGCTACAACTCAGTCAGTAGCTATGTTTACATGGACATAAGTAATCGGATCAATCGGCCGTTCGGAATAAAAACGCGTCATGTAAACGCCCCGTTCGGGTTATTTTTTTGTTTATTCAACGCGATCCGAAATAATTTGTGATCAGAATGAAAAGGGGGGTTTACGCTGATTCATAACCCGAACGGTGCGCATGTACACGCTTGATCTGTTTGTTTTTTCTGCTCGTGAAGAACTGACCTGACTGCGCATGTGCGACCTATGTCATTTCCGCCTGGCTAATGCTAATAATATTAGCATGTCGGGGAATCAAAACTTTTCGGTGAGCGACACAACATTTCTACTAGAAACTTTGAAAGAGCTCAAAATGATCTGTATTACCTGTAGCTCAGTCAGGGAGTGCAGCAACGTCTCCACCGTCATTAAAACCTGTCGCGGGTCAGGTTTGTTTATGTTCATCCCGGAAGTAAACCGGAAGTAGAACTTCTTCTGTGTGTTTTTTTTTTTAAGGAGCGTTTACCACTCTGCGCACATCAGTACTTCTGTTCAGAATCAAAGCCCACTGCATGTAAATGCTCATCATGATCAGATTGTGCCCATGTAAACGATACATTTGAATTATTTAATCTGAAAACATTTCAATCCGGTCAAAAAAATGTGCGCATGTAAACATAGCTAGTGTAGCAGATATTGAGATAAAATTTGGTGTGGTAGTAGCTGAAGGTCACTCTTAACACAGACTGAGAGGGCTATCAGTTTACGCAAGGTATTTGTTTGAAACTTGAGCATGCAATGTGGCAGGTGACGTGCATTCCTTTAAGAAATGTTAGTTTTGTTAATTTATTTATGAGATTGTTAATGTTGATGAACTTCACCGAAATCTGCTAAATGATTTAATTATCTGTAGAGAACATGGATCTAATCATGGGGTTCAGCTGTTACTTACTGTATTTGTTCTGAGCATAATTGGTCTATTTTTACAGCATTTTTGTAAGAATTTGCATATTTTTCACAATTAGACTGAAACCGTGACTTTTTTTTTCTACATAAGTGTTTCAGAATACCAAGTGGAAAAAGAAGCTTGACTTCTGCTTATATTCAAATTCTGACCTATAGCTTTTACTTCTGTGCTGAAAATCTAAAATCTTTACGTATTTGTGCTTTAAAATGAGTCAGTCTGAACGATTTAGATTAGACCTGTGACATTTGTGATTTGAGGCCGAGCCAAATTACTTTTTTCTATATAAAGAGGCAAGACAATGTGAGATACTGAACCGAACCGTCTGGTTTTGTTACAAAGAAAACACAGTTTTTCATTTCCTCAGAGTTTTTTTTTACTTGATTTTGTCAGTTTATAACTAAATCAGTCGAAATGGACAATTATGTAATAAATGCATACTCACAAACACAACCACTTCACTTGATTGATGCTTGTCCTCCTTCGAGGAGAAAACAGGGAGCTTGGAAATACCATTCATCTATCCATCCTTCTTGTAAACTGATAACTGCAAAAACAAGCAATGTGCTGACTTCCATTTACGTGTGTGACTGCACCTAGACATAAAAAGGTCACTATTGAAAATTGGGTTGCTAGTCAAAATCCAAGATGGCAACCACTATATAGACCGGCCACCCCAATTATTTGAGGAAACTATACTTTTCTAGTTTTCATTTAGCTTAAAAGTGGGAGTGGTGGCACAGAGTTAGAGAAGGTGGGCCAGTGATTGGAAGATCGCTGGGTCAACTCCCGGTACCGACAACATCAAAAATGTGGGTGGGAAAAGTGAAGTACCCACACCTGCCTCCACCCTCATTTGCCCCATTCTGGACCCTTGAGCAAGGCCCTTAACTCCCACCATCTTCTTCCCCGGGTGCCCTAGATAGCAGCTCTCTGCTCCACATAGAGGGCTGTGGTAGCTCGGTGGTCTGTGGTTGCATCAAAGGCATCCGGTGTAAAAACAATTGCCAAGTCTTCATGCGACTTAGTTCACTGTGGCGACCCCTGAAGCAGGGAGCAGCCAAAAGAAAAAAAAAAAGCTTAAAAGTATAGTTTCCTCAAATAATTGGGGGGATCCTTGGGGTGGCCGAAGATTAATATATGGTGGTCAAGCCCACCTTTGGCCACCCCCTGGCTCTGCCATTGGTGGATAAAATAGTTCCCTTCACTCGTCAGGATTTGTCACTGCACTAGCATGAACAAGAAAAAAAAACACTTCTCTTCTTATACACAGCGTAACTTGGCTTGAATATCAGGCACCAGAAACGTTAAGGTTTACTGTACTTTTTTAACGTTGATTTACTGACTTTTCAGGTTTACTGACTTTTTTTTATATTGTTGGATGTAACGGGGACTAGGCCTGTCGCGATAAACAATAAATCAGTTAATCGCATGATAAATGAAAATTATCAACCACATTTTCATTTATCAGCTTTAGCATTTCTTTGTGTCTTTCTCTTTCTATTGAAAACACTGGATGACAAAAGGCTCAACTCTGGTGCTCTTCACTGACCCCTCCCTTTCTCTTTTCTTTAACATCTGTTTAAACTGTCCATAATTGTGTTTTTGGATTGTTAAAAACAGCTAAGCTGAGAAGTTAAGCTACGAGCTAAGCTAACAGGCCGACCTCGGGGAAAAAACCCTCCGTCTTGTTGAAGCTCCAAAATTCACGGTTGAAACCCGTGCCTTTGTGTAAAAAGTTGTTTTTCTCTGCAAAACGAAGCTGAGAACTTGTTTACTATGTTTTAAATTTTTTATTAAAAGCTTTGTGTGAAAAATGCTATGCTAAAGAGCTCAAACAACACCAAGCATCCACCATTTTGAGAACCGAAGAGAGACAGCCCATGTCACGTCAAGGGGCCTCCCTCCCATTTTTCTTAAGAGACATGCTGCTTGCTCCCTCACTATCCATCCTTCGGTTCAATCAATCTTATACTGCCACCGAGTGGTCAAAAAAGGTACTACATGCAAAACAAATTAAACATTTCTTCTTAAATTTGACAATAATTACTAATTATTGTCAAATTTCAAACAATATTATCGTTTATAATTTTTGAGACAATTAATCGCCCAGCAAAATTTGTTATCGTGACAGGCCTAACTGGGACCCTGTGTACACAATTTCGTTTCATTTCATGTACCACATGTGATGCGAATGACAAAGAACCTTGACTTGACTATTTGCATTCCCTGTTCCATTTCAATCCATAAAAAAACACTTATCTGGAAAACAAACATTCTGTATTCAGATCCCTCAGCAGTGGGTGACATCTTGCTTGTTTAACACGTGAAACAGTGAGCTCTTACTTCCTGTGCTGTTTGGACTTCAGGTGATTTATCCACCAGGTGAATTGTTGCCCTCCAAGAATTCATGATCGCTGCAGTAAATCTTCTAAACGACGGGGATAGCTTCATAAAACAAACAGGTCTTCAGGATTTATTAGGAGTTTGATTTATGCAGATCTTACTCAACAGATTTGAAAAGGTTTTTATTTATTCTTCACCTTCAGCAATCACAAGTTTGCAGCCATCTCCTAACTCTGATTCCTTTCGTATATTCACACAGGAAATTTTTTTTGGGTTGTTTTGATATATATATATATATATATATATATATATATATATATATATATTTTTTTTTTTTAAGATTTTGAGCAGGAAGCTTTGTGTTGTGTTTATGACTTGTTGAGCACATAAATATTCTTCCCCCTGAATGAGCTCCTATAAAACCTAGCAGGTCAGCGTGTCTCCATTAAGGAAATGAGAAGCAGTGACTTAGCCGGTGTTCATCATGAAGATCCCGTAAAAGAGGTGGACACTATTAGCTCACCCTATTTTATCATTCCAAGTGTGTTCTGTGTCCTAGGCATGTTTCCTTTGCCGTAAGCATCCAGAAATATTATCAGCTGGAAACATGAGCTGCTAAACTTGAGCAACCCGAACCCTCTGCAGAGAGCACAATGGATTTCAGTGACATGCACTCAGGAGGACCACTGGCCTGATCCTTTGCTTCATGTCAAGTGACTCGACTTACTTTAACCAAACAGTGTGCTCAGTGTGTGCTGCTCTCTGCTCCTCTGGAGGCCATAGATTATCTTAAAGTCTTATACCCCAAAAGTTAAAACGAAAGAGTAATGATCAGAAGCGCAAATGAGTTTCCTCAAGACAGCCAGGAAAAGATTTGACCAACAGTTTAAAACCCCAAAAGCTTGTATTTTGAAAAACGCCACTAAATGTTTGCTCAGTGAAAGATTTTTCTTTACATTAGCAGCTGCTGCTTCAAAAGGTGAATCGTTACTGAGATCTTTAATTTGCAAGTGGAAGACTAGATTATTATTTTTGTTTGTAAAGATTTGGTGCATAAAAATTACAGGTTGATAATTTAAATAAGATGGAAGAGTTCAGTTATTTGGAAGTCTTGTTCCTGAGATTTGTTAGAATGGAGCGGGAGATGGATTAACAGATTGGGGCCTCGTCCTCATTAATTCAGGTGTTGTTCTAGTGTGTCAAGGTGAAGAAGATGCTGAGCCAAAAGGCCTTCTCACCTGTGATCATCAGGTAGAGATCATAATGGAAATAATGAGATGCTGGATAAGGTGAAGAGCTCTTTCATCTCAAGGGAGGTCATACTAGAGCTGCTGCTGCTCTGCACTGAAAGGAGTCTTGTGGTGAAAACTTTATAAAATGGTTTGATGCTCTGATTTAGATACTTCCTTGATGCCTTTGGAAGTTGTCTAAGTACATCTCCCTGGGAGAAGACCTAGAACACTTTGGAGGGATTATATTTCCTCTCTTGCCATGGAACTCCTTAGGATCCCTCAGTAGGAGATGAAGAGTGTCTCTGAGGAGAGGGATGCCTGGATTTCCCTTCTGGACCTGTTGCCTCCATGACCTAACCCACTGATAAGAAGGAGGCAGCAAATGGATAAATGAACAGAAGGATGGATGGACAGATGGATGGGCAGATGAATGTATGGATAAATGGTTGGCTTGATGAATGGATGATGGATGGATGGATGGATGATAAATGGATGGATGAATAGATGAACAGTTGGCTTCATGAATGAATGGATAGATCATGGATATATGAATGATTGGTTTGATTGATGGATGGGTAGATGGATGGTTGGTTTGATAGATGGATGGATGAGTAGATGGTTAGTTTGATACTTTGTAGATAGATGATGGATGTATTAATGGATGGATGGTTGGCTTGATGGATGGATGATGGATGGCTGATTAATGGATGGATGAATAGATGAATAGTTGGCTTCATGAATGAATGGATAGATCATGGATGTATGGATGATTAGCTTGATTGGATTTGGATGAGTGGATGGTTAGCTTGATAGATAGATGATGGTTGGATGGATAGATGGATGGATGGTTTGATGGTTGGTTGGATGGTTGATTTGATGGATGGATGACTGGTTGGCTTGGTGAATGGATGATGGATGGATGAAAAATGGATGGATGAATAGATAAATAGTTGGATTCATGAATGAAAGGCTAGATCATGGATGGATGGATGGTTGGTTTGATAGATGGTTGAATGGTTGGTTTGATGGATGTATGGATGGATAGATAGATGGATAAATGGTTGGTTTGATGGATGGGTGGTGTCTTGTTTGATAGATGGATGATGGATGGGTGGATGGATGGATGGATGGATGGTTGGTTTCAAAGATGGATAATGAATGGTTGGATGGAAGAATGGATGGATGGATATTTGGTTTCATAGATGGATGATGGATGGATGGATGATTGGTTTGATGGAAGGATGGATGGATGGATGAATCGTTGGTTTGATTGATAATGGATGGCTTGTTTGATAGATTGATGATGGATGGATGGATAGTTGGTTTCATAGATGGATGATGGATGGGTGGATGGAAGAATCGATGGATGGATATTTGGCTTGATGGATAAATGGTTTGATGGATGGATGGATGGATGTGTGGATGGTTTGATGGATGGTTGGTTTGATGGATGGATGAATGGATGGATAGTTGGTTTTATAGATGGATGATGGATGGGTGGATGGAAGAATGAATGGACAGATGGTTGTTTGATGGATAAATGGTTTGATGGATGGATGGTTTGATGGATGGATGGATGGTTTGATGGATAGTTGGTTTGATAGATGGATAGTATGATGGATGGTTGGTTTGATGGATGGATGGATGGATGAATGGATGGATAGCTGGTTTCATAAATGGATGATGTCTCAGTGCCCTGAGACAACTTCTGTTGTGATTTGGTGTATATAAATAAACTGAATTGAATTGAATGATGGATGGGTATATGGAAGAATGGATGGATGGATGGATGGATGGATGGTTTGGTGGATAGATGGTTTGATGGATGGGTGATGAATGGATGGTTGGTTTGATAGATGGGTGATGGTTGGATGGATGAATGGATGGTAATCATTTTAACAACTCTAATTGACAATTAATCTATTTGTTTTTCTTTTTCAACAAAAAATGTTGGACACTGATGTGGTCCATTTTAAATTAAGGTTTAAATAAAAGAATGTTACTGAGCTACAATCTAGTTTCCAAAGGAGATGCACTGTAATTAATATATGTTGGTTTTTATTGGTAAACACCTGTTTAATAACCAATTAATTGTAGGTTTGGACCTGTGGTCTTTCTGTGTGGAGTTTGCATGTTCTCGTGTTTGCGTGGGTTTTCTCCATGTACTCCGGTTTCCTCCTACAGCCAAAAACAGACAAGTTCAGGCTATGTTCAGGCCCAGACCTCCTTTGCAAAAGAGATCTGTGATCTCAATGGGATTTGCCTGGTTCCAAAAAAAGATTACTAAAATACCGGTTAATAAATAGAAATGCGATGAGGAATGATGTGGCTGCTTTAAGAGTACCTACAGAGAAAAAGAGAGCGTGTAAGGCGAGCGATGGAGGTAGCTTGTGTTAGCTGATCTGATCTGCAGCTGTTGGAAACTAGTTGGCAACTCATAATTGTGACAAAATAAGCAGACTCTCTATGTGTTTATGACCAGCGAGCCAACACGGCTGTGTTTTGCTTGGTCAGCTTTCTTGGGGTTGCAAAACTCTATTGTAGGTCTTGCACATGATTTAGTTGGCCGCCTCCATCCACGTCATAGCTGCTTAGTGCCCACCGTGGCAGCCGAAACAGTTTGCAGCTTTGCCTTTGGTCGTTCATTGTCAGAAACTAAGGCAGCAGAGAATAAAGTGTTACGTCAGGTCACCATGGTGTTATCTGAACGTTCAACGAAAAGAACGGGAACCTTGACAAACAAACATTTAGTTCCGTTATTTTGTCTGACGTTGTTTGTTCCGAGGTTTAGGCAGCGCATTAGACGTAGACGTATTTCAGGTCGTTTGTAAGTTGCACCTCAACCATTTTCATGGTACAGTGTCTTTTTGCCTTTATTATGTTTACTTTTGCATGAAAACAGTGACTTTTTTTCTTGTTGAGATGTGAAAAGTAAAGTTCCTCAGCGCACATTAAACTTTACTATCAAAAATTAGAATGCCACTTGTTCAGCTTGTAATTTGTAAGCAAATTAAATAAAGAAAGGGGTTTCTTATTTCTAGTTGTTCTTAGGCCTGTCATGATAAATTTTTTTGGGCGATTAATTGTCTCAGAAATTATTGCGATAAACGATAAAATAGTTTGAAATTCGACAATAATTAGCAATTGTCAAATTTAAAAAGAAATGTTGGCCAATTTTTGTATGTAGTACCTTTTTTGACCACCAGATGGCAGTATTAGACTGTTTGAACCAAAGGATGGATAGTGAGGGAGCGAGCAGCGTGTCTCTTTCAGAAAAATGGGAGGGAGGCCCCTTGACGTGACATGGGCTCTCTCTCCTTCCTGTTTTTCGGTTCTCAAAATGATGGACGCTTGTTGTGGTTTGAGCTCTTTAGCATAGCATTTGTCATACAAAGCTTTTAATAAAAAATCCGTAAACAAGTTCCCAGCTTCTTTTTGCAGAGAAAAACAACTTTTTACATGAAGGCACGGGTTTCAACCGTGAATTTTGGAGCTCAACAAGACAGAGGTTTATTCCCCCGAGGTCAGCCTGTTAGCTTAGCTCGTAGCTTAGCTTCTCAGTTTAGCTGCTTTTAACGATCCAAAAAAAGTGATTTTGGACGGTCAAAACAGATTTTAAAGAGAAAAGAGAAAGGTCAGTGAAGAACATCAGAGTTGAGCCTTTTGTCATCCAGTGTCTTCAGTAGAACGAGAGAGACACAAAGAAACGATAAAGCCGATAAAATGAAAATGAGGTCGATAATTTTCATTTATCATGCGATTAATTGGTTTATTGTTTACCGCAACAGGCCTAGTTGTTCTTTGACTTTATCTAGAAACTACATTTGGGCCTTTGTGTATAAAATCTGAGAACCCATGATCGTGGTTTTCTGAGCCATGCCCAAATATTTAACGCAATTCTTGTTGCTTCTTCGAGCTCACAGCTCTGAGACTCAACACAGATTCACAGACCATTAAAAAAAAAAAAAGTGCTGTTTGATTTAATCCGCTGTGTTTGAATCCAGAATCTGTGCTGGCTGAAATGAATAAAGTGGATTAACTGTGTCACAGGATAATGCAGATTAAACTGGTCAACACAATCACCAAGTGGTGCATATGGTCTGCAGGGGGCGGAGCTTAACCTTCGTTTCTCAGACAGAAAACAGGATGAAAATATTTGGGGTTTAATTTCAGTGTTGCTCGTCAAGCATCTCACTTTTACACAATACCGTGAACCGTGTTCGAGGATCTTTTTTCCAACAGTCCCTGTATCACCCTGCACGCTTTCAAAAATCTGCCCTGACAATGCAAATGATGCTGCTAATGAAAGCGCTTAGTTATTCAGGTGCTGGCCCTCTGGAGAGAACCGTCAGCATGTCTCTTGATCCTTGAAGCGATCTCCCCTCCCCAGCTCTGGGCGAGGGCCGGCAGTCACGCTCGTTCTGACGGCGAACATCCAGCCGGCGTGGGGTGGGTGGCAGCTGGAGAAAATCCATTCCCAGAGTGAGCGTTCTGCTGAGGCAGGTACGCCGACCTTTGAGTCGTCTGATGGGTCAACGCTCCTCAGCCTGCCAGGGCGTTCGTGGCGACACGCCAAGCCTGTGGCGGTGCTCGTAGTAAAGCTCCTCTGAGCAGCAGCCAGCGATGATCAATGGAAGCTCTTGGCAGCTCGTTCAGCATACAGTATGGTACAAATACTCACCGACAGATGCAGGTGACAGATGACGATAGGACGATGAGACGAGGGGGGGAGCTGATGAAAGTGAGAGGTTTTACCCGTGTGCTCAGGAGCCACACAGACTGCTGACTCCGATTACAGCGCAGCAGACCTTTAGCAGAATTTATTTCCAATCGATTAGCGCCGTTGATCACGTTTATTTGGCACCTAATTATTGTTTGTGAACTCCTCTTCAAGGACTTTCAGGGCAGCGGGATGTTTCTGCTTCGTCCGCAGTAACTCTGCGCATGGGCTAATCAAAGTTGTCTCCTCTCAGGTGCCCACGGCGTGAGAGAGGAGCCCCGGTTTGTGACGGCACGCGCCGGAGAGAGCGTGATCCTGGGGTGTGACGTGTCCCCTCCCCTGGACGGCCAGCAGCCCCCCTACGTGGTAGAGTGGTTCAAGTTCGGAGTGCCTATTCCCTTCTTCATCAACTTCCGCTTCTACCCTCCTCATGTGGATCCAGAGTACACGGGTAAGGAGAGCAGAACTTGCAGTCAGCGTTGTGAATGACTCTCAGCTACTACCACGTCAGATTTTAGCTCAACATCTGTAAAATTCACTGAGTTGTAGCAATTTTTCTGTTTTCTAATGATCATCGGCTGTAGTGGCCATCTTGAGTTAGATTTATTACAAAAAGGTAATCAGATGTAGCTGCAAATCCAGTGATTCATTTCTGAAAGTTTCATTCTGTTCCATCTGGTGGTTCATGAGATTTTTTGCTAACAGACCAACTCTTTAACAGTTAATGCTAAAGTTTTAAGCAAAGATCTCACACAAAAGGAGCAGCACTTAGAATATGTGCTGTGAACAACTCTCGGCTACTACCACACCAAATTTTAGCTCATTATCTATCAAATTGGCAGATTTAGAGTCCTTTTTTACATTTTCTGGTTCAGTTGGCTGTGGCGGCCATTTTGAAATATGTTGGCTTGAAAAATTAATCATTTGTAGAAGAACATCCAGCGACAATTCCCTGATAGTTTCATCAAAATCCATCCAGTGGTTGATGAAATATTTTGTTAACAGACAGCTACAGTAGCTCAGCTACTACCACACCACATTTTAAACTGAGGTGAAGTCATTTTTGTGTTTTTTTTTAAAGATGAGGTGGCTGTGGCAGCAAGTTCATCGTCTTTCGATGTATATTCAAGAATTACTTTCTACACGTTTCAGTTTTCGACACACGAAAAACATTATCGTCCGCCTCTGCCTTTGGATGGTGGTCGATTATAAAAGGATCGTCTTCAGTGGATTTTATCAACAACCTTTTGCTTCATGAGGATTATAATCCATGTTGGGATGACTTTAGTTGACGAGTCCAGTAAATCCACAATATTTTGTTGTGTGCACACATCAGCAGAAACAAAGTGTTTCCACATTATAATAAACGGCAGGAGGGGCCTAACGACGAACTGAAACGGATCAAGCACGTTCTGTAAAACACCAGCTGTTCTTCTAAAAACCTCACTTGATCACCGTTCTGATTTAATGCTTACTGTTCAGAGATTATGGAAATCATCGTTGGGGAAATTCTCACCTTTTCAATACTCATCGATTGGGAATATTTGAAGGGCGATGCTCATTTTTCACTCTGTCAGTACAGAGATCATTTGCATCTTCTAAGATGCATCAGACACATCACCCTTCTTTCTGCCTCCTGCCATGCACTTGCAGCACGGTCCTCTTCTTTTGTCTCATCTCACTCAGTTTGGCTGAAAGGTTGAAACCACAATCGTCGTCAGAGGGAATTTGGAAAGACAAAGCTCTCGATTTACTGACCTATGTTCCAACCCTTACCTGTGGCTATGAAGTTTCAGGTTCAGATTCAGATGTTCTTTACTGTCGTTCGCACCACATGTGGTACATGTGTTGAAATGAAATTGTGTTCACAGGGTCCCAGTTACATCCAACAATAAAATGTAAAAGAAAAACAGCAATAACATCTACTATATGAACTAAGAAAAACATCAACTAAAAATATGCTAAGCACTAATAGCATAAAAACAAAACAATACAGCACGAACATGAGCCTGTGTGAGCAGATGAGCACGCATGAACACAGCAACATGAAACAGATCAGCAGCAACATGAAACAGATCAGCAGCAACATGAAACAGATCAGCAGCAACATTGAAACAGATCAGCAGCAACATGCTGTAATTCTTCACAGTGATTATTCTGGTTAGAGATTCATGAGTCTAACAGCGTCAGGGTAGAAGCTGTTTCTCAGTCTAGTGGTTCTACACTTAATGCTTCTCAACCTCCTTCCTGAGGGGAGCAGGGCAAAAAGTGTGTGTGCTGGGTGAGTGGGGTGCTTCATGATGCAGGTGGCCCTCTTCCTGCATCTGGAGGTGTAGATGTCTGTGATGTTGGGGAGACTGACTCCAACAGACTTCTGTGCAGCCTTCACCACTCACTGCAAAGCTTTTCTTTCTGCAGTTGTGCAGCCTCCATGTCACACGTTGATGCTGGAGCACATGGTGATCTCCTTTAGGTTATATATATATGAGCGATAGAACAGGACCTTGGATACAAGCTGCCAAAACGAGATTTTGTAGGGTTTCCTGGCTCAGCTTCAAAGACAGGCTGAAGATCTCCATCATCCATGGGGGTTTCAGATTTAAGATGCTGCTCCATCTCATCAACAAGAGGAGGTGGTTTGGGCATCTGATAGGATGCCCCCTTGATGACTTGCTTTAGAGGTTTTCCAGTTGTGTCTTAATGACCAATTGTTAGGCTGATAATCCTCCTTTATCATGTGAACAGCTACCAATAGTTCTGACTGTCACCAGAAAACTGGTTGACCCCAGTGTTGCCAGATCTCGCGATAGAAACAAGCAACCAGCTCTATGAAAACAAGCCCAACTGGCAACCCACCACACTGTGTAAAACAGAAGCTGTATAAACATACATTTATTATGGCATTACATATAAACAACAGCAAAATTATACTAAACACTTTGAATAACATACTTTTAAGCTCTGATTAAAAAAAATAATTTTGCATATGTATTTTTTCTACATTATTTTAAAAACAAAACATCCTGACATCTGCGTGTGAGTGGAGCCCCCTACTGGCCACCCACATTATGAGTGTTTGGGGTGCGCGCCCACAGACGTATTTGTATATGTCTGTGCGCGCCTGTCGCCTCGCCAACTTGGGCGGGAGCAATAATCAGGAAACGGGGGCTTGGAAGGTACAAACTACCTACTACTACTCGTCTTTTGCTTTATTGTGCAGAGCTGGGAGATAATCAACTAGTTTCACTCGGAAAGAAAGTTAAGCCCAAATAAGCAACTTCACGTTCAAAACAAGCCCCAAAAGAACGCAACCGGCGACTCACAAGCTTTGCAAGCGACTTTAGGAAAAAACAAGCCCAAAGTCGCTTATGACCCACTGTGAGAAGGTGCTATTTATAAGACTCAGTTTGTTGCAGCGCCTCAGACTGAAGAAGTCTTCTGGATAAAAGACGAAACGTTTCAACAAAGAAGAATCTGTCCAGAGGACCTGACTCAACCTTGTTAGATTCGTTTACCTGGATTGCTGAGCATGTATCAGGATATCAACTCATCGTAACGACGATCATGACTCAAACATCAAGTTCAAGAATCTTTATTACACCCAAGGGGCAGTTTGTTTCACAGTCAGCAGGAACACAAAACATCCATACTAGACAAGACATTGAGACATTAAAATAACAGAAATCATCCTTGTTCATTGAGAAGCCTGATCACTACAGGGACGAATGAGTTTTTCAGTCTGTTCGTTCTACTTCTGGGCAGCAGAAGCAACCTGAACTCACCATGGAGTGGATGCTGTCAGCAAATGTCAGCTGTTCAGATTCAAATCACATGAACAGTTTAGTGATGAAACCCTTTCAGCCTTTTCCACAATTAAAAGAGCTGAAATATCCCTTTAAGGGGCACTTTGCAACTGTTTAGAGAACTTTGAGGATCGGCTCCGTTTTGGCGCTGCAGTGTCAAATCACAAAACTGCACACGACAAATCCAAAATAATTCATGTATAAATTTCAATGTTCTTTTGACTGTTTTGGCTCAGTTTGTTCCTCCGGCTCCTGAGGGAAACGTTCGGCTCTTCGGCAGCTTTAATTGTTGTCGTTGTTAATTATCTTTGTGTGTTTTGATGTTGAAGCCTGCTGCACGTTGTTACCAAACTGTCCCCGTGTGACCGATGAGAGGAAAACAGAACCCGTCAAGTTGAAGCATAGAAAATAAAACAAAGAGAAATGGCATTTCCTGCAAAAATGCTTATTACAGAAAAACAGCTGAAATTTGCTAAAAAAAAAAAACACGTTGAATTGTAGCTAAAATGGAAGAACAGGCCTAAATTAGCAGAAGAAAGCAGAAAGAACACAAATTTACTTAGGTTTAAATAAGCAGAAGAGAAGAGAAGTAGTTGAAAAGGCAGAAAGAAGCTTAAACTACCAGAAAGAAGAGGAAAGAGCTGAAATGAGCTCCAAAACATGTGGAATTAGCTGAAAAAGCTAAAATTGGCCATAAAAGAGCTATAAAGTAGCTGAAATAGCGTAAGTAGCTGAAACAAGCAGAAAAAAGCTTAAAGGAGCATACCAAGCTGAAATGAGCAGGAATAAGTTAATTAGGCTGAAATTAGCAGAAATAACCACAAAAAACTAGAATTTATCTCAAAACAGCTGAAATTAGCTAAAATGCTAAATATCTAGCTGAAAAGGTAGAACTAGCTTAAATTAGCAGAAGAAAGCAGAAAGAGCATGTTAGCTGAAAGAAACAGAAATGAGCACAAAAAGTGGAAATTATCTGAAAAAAGCTGAAATGAGCAAAAAACAGCTGAAAAGTAGCTATAAAAGCAGACAGAAGCTTAAGTTAACAGATGGAAGTGGAGAGAGCACATTTTTACTGAATTAGGCTGAAAAAAGTTGAAGTGAGTGCAAAAAATGTGGAATTAGCTGAAAAAGCTAAAATTAGCATATAAACAGCTAAATAGTAGCTGAAATAGCAGAAAAAGTTGAAACTTGCATAAATTAGCTGAAAGGAGCATAATAAGCTGAAATTAGCAGAAAGAAATTAGAAGATGCACAAAAGTTTAGCTAGCAGAAATAATCTAAAATGACCACAAAACAGCTGAAAAAAAAAAAAAACCATCTGAAAATAGCAGAAAAAATGTTTACATTTGCTCAATGAAGCTGAAAGAAGCTGAACCAGAACAAAATGTGAAAGGAGCAGTAAAAAGTTGTAAATGGATCTAAAGACTTGAAGGATGTAAAATGAGCTCAATTCGTTTTCTATGAGGAAAGAAATGTCAGAAAAGGCCAAATATTCCAAACAGCTAAAGTTGCACCAATACCAAAAGTCAAAGCAGGATTGTCTTGAAAGAGCTGAACCTTCTGATATGTGATTTGTTGAAATTGCACAAAAATTGTGGAACGAGAAAGATGTTGGAAGAAAAATGGTTCACAATAGTGTGAATGCTTCGTGAACAGTCACAGAAAAGCAACGCTGCCAAACTGCCTGCAGCTAAAACCAGCTAAAACCAGCTGCTGAGTGTTTCACATCGGATTCACCGTTAATGTAAAAATATTGATTATAGCGGATTTAAAATTAGGCCAACAGCTTCTGATTCATGTCAGCCTCTGACAAAATGTAAGACTATCCTTCTTCTGTCTCAGACAACATGTCTGACTCTTTACAGCAGGAAGTATGATGTTTCTACAGGGTCTGACTTCCTGTTTCCATCATATCATCCAACCTGACCAGGTGTAAAACAGACAGATGAAGGCACAGTTCCTTCTTTTTTAATGTTTTTGCTCGTGCCTGTTATTAAGATGTGTCATGAACCATACAATAACTTTTAATGGCACTTGCTTAAATTCATCCTTAGATGTAGGTCTAATAATGATTAAATGTTGGAGTCAACCTGATTCAAGATGGCCGCCTCAACGACGTGAACTTACAAAACACAGAAACGACTCTAGCTTAGTCAACTTTACACAAAGTGACCTCATCTTTGTTGTGGCTGAACCTGATCCACAGAAAGTTTCCTGAAGATAAACAGATCACTTGATATTTGTTCAAACTTTGGCCATTAACTGTTAACTGAGTTAAGTCTGTCTGTTAGCAAAATATCTCATAAACCATCAAACAGATTTCCATGAAACCTTTAGGAAGTAATCAGTGGAAGGTCAACTACAGCTGATTAACTTTTAAAGCCAACCTGATTCAAGATGGCCGCCTCACCAAGTTCATCTTCGATAACACAAAAATGGTTACAATTCAGTCAGTTGGACGAATATTGAGCTGACATTTGGCGTGGTAGTAGCCGAGAGTCATTCACAACACTTACTCCCAAGTGTTACTGATTTCCCAAGAGCTTTGCTTAGAACATAAACATTACATGTCAGAGTCAACCCGGTTTGTCTGTTAGCAAAATATCTTATGAGCCACCCAACCGATTTAAATTAAACTTTCAGGAAACAATCATCGGATGGGCATCTATAACTGATTACCTTTTGGAGTTAATGTGCCACAGCTAATCCACACTGTCCTGCTCAAAAAAAAGTCCAAAACTCAGTGGGATTTACACTTTGAGAGTCGTGAACACGTTCGCTCACAATACTCGTGACATCGGATGGCAGCGGGCGATATGCACCCCTTTAATTATTCACATGAATTTGTTTCAAACTGGATATTTAATAGCGTTTACTGAATCTCCTCCCTGCTGGTCGCTCAGGCGGGAGTCTTTAATGCAGAGTCAGAGTCAGAGTCAGAGTTTCTTTATTGTCATTCGCACCTCATGTGTTACATGTGGTGGAGCGAAATTATGTACGCAGGGTCCCAGCTACATCCAACAATAAAATGTATAAGAAAAACAGTAATAACATCTAAGATATGAACTAAGAAAAACATCAACTAAATATACACTAAGCACTCATAACATAAAACATTGAACATCACCACAAACATGAACATGAGTCTGTGAGCAGATGTGCACGCATGAACACATCAACATTGAAACAGATCAGCAGCAACATGAAACAGATCAGCAGCAACATGATATGGTTTTTCACAGTGATTATTCTAGTTAGAGATTCATGAGTCTAACAGCCTCAGGGTAGAAGCTGTTCCTCAGTCTAGTGGTTCTACACTTAATGCTCCTTAACCTCCTTCCTGAGGGGAGTGGGGCAAAAAGTGTGTGTGCTGGGTGGGTGGGGTCCTTCATGATGCAGGTGGCCCTCTTCCTGCATCTGGAGGTGTAGATGTCTGTGATGGTGGGGAGACTGATTCCAACAGATTTCTGTGCAGCCTTCACCACTCTCTGCAAAGCTTTTCTTTCTGCAGCTGTGCAGCCTCCATGCCACACGTTGATGCTGGAGCACAGGATGCTCTCCACTGCACACCTGTAGAAGGAGGTGAGGACTGAGCTTCCCAGACCAGCTCGCCTCAGCCGTCTGAGGAAGTAGAGTCTCTGATGAGCTTTCTTGATCAGGCTGGTGGTGTTGTTGCTCCAGCTGAGGTTGTCATTCATGTGTACACCCAAGTACTTGTAGCTGGAGACCACTTCCACCACAGATCCTCTTATGTTCAGGGGGGTGTAGGTGTTTTTGTTCCTTCTGAAGTCCACAATCATCTCCTTTGTCTTCTTCACATTGATGTGAAGGTTATTCTCTCTGCACCAGCTCTCCAGGTGTTCCACCTCCTGCCTGTAGCTGGACTCATCATTGTTTGTGATGCATCCCACCACCGCTGTATCATCTGCAAACTTTACAATGTGACAGCCTGGATGGGTAGCTGCACAATCATATGTGAGCAGAGTAAACAGGAGGGGGCTCAACACACATCCCTGAGGAGAGCCAGTGCTGAGGGTTATGGTGGAGGAGGAGAGGTTGTGGATCCTCACTAACTGTGGTCTGTTTGTTAAAAAGTCTAGTACCCAGTTGCAGATGGAGGGGCTTAGTCCTAGTGTGGATAGTTTGTCCATCAGGGTTTGGGGGATCATGGTGTTGAAGGCAGATGTGAAGTCCACAAAGAGCATACGGACGTAAGAGTTTTTCTGCTCCAGGTGGTTGAGTGCAGTGTGGACCACAGAGGAGATTGCATCCTCTGTTGATCGGTTCTCACGGTATGCGTACTGATGAGGGTCCTCGTTGATGTTGATGGTTGTTTTGATGTGAGTCATGACCAGTTTTTCGAAGCATTTAGCGACTATCGGGGTGAGGGCCACTGGCCGATAGTCATTCAGACCAGTCACTGTAGAGCTTTTTGGGACTGGGATGATGGTGGCAGTCTTCAGGCAGGTGGGAACTGTCTCCAGGGTAAGTGAGGTGTTAAAGATGTCTGCCAGCACCTCACAGAGCTGATCAGCACATTCCTTCAACACTTTTCCGGGGATGTTGTCTGGGCCAGTTGCTTTGTGCGGATTAATCCTCCTGAAGGTACTCCTTACTTCTGCTGAGGTCACGCTGAGATGCTCTTCATCCGGTGGTGAGGTGAGTTTGGTGCTGGGTGGTCTGTTCGGGTCTTCAAAGCGTGCATAGAACTTGTTGAGGGCATCAGGCAGAGATGGGTCTTTGGGACATTGTTCACTCCTTCCTTTATAATCTGTTATGCACTTAATGCCCCTCCACATGCTCCGAGGGTCTTGTGAGATGAATTGACCCTCGATCCTCTTTGCATATGTGGCCTTGGCCCTCTTAATACCAGCAACCAGCTCTTTTCTTGTCCTACTCAGCTCCTCTGAGTTTCCAGACCTGAAGGCAGTGTTCCTGGCTTCCAGCAGGGTACGCACCTCTGCATTCAGCCAAGGTTTTCTGTTTGGGTAGCTTTTAACATTTCTGATAGTGGAGACTGTGTCAGTACATGTACTAATGTAACCCAGTACTGAGGATGTGTATTGGTCAAGATCAAGCGAACCTCCATTTTCAGCAGCTTCTCTGAAAACCTGCCAGTCTGTTCGATCAAAACAATCTCTCAGTATGGGTCCACTGTCCTGGATCCAACATTTAACTTTCTTTTGAATCGGTCTGGAGCGTCTCAGCGGGGGCATGTAAGCAGGAGCCAGGAAGATTGAGATGTGGTCTGACAGTCCTAGGTGGGGGCGGGGTTCGGCTTTGTATGCATCTTTTACGTTCGTGTAAACACGGTCCAGCGTGCGGTCTCCACGTGTCGGAATCGTCACATGCTGATTAAAGCTTGGGAGACAGTCCTTTAGATTCACGTGGTTAAAGTCTCCCGCTACCACGTAGAGAGCCTCAGGGTGTTTGTTCTGCAGCGAGCTGATGATATCATGAAGCTCCTGCAGTGATTCATTAGCATTAGCGTCCGGAGGAATGTAAACAACTGTGATAAAAGTCACTGTGAACTCTCGGGGTAGATAATGTGGCCGACATTTCACTGTTATTTGCTCCAAAGCCTTCGAGCATGAGCTATTTACAACAGTACAGTTCGTGCACCAACTTTTACTCACGTAAATGCACACTCCGCCCCCCCGTGATTTCCCCGTTAGCTCGCTGCAGCGGTCCGCTCGAAAAAAAAGTCTGTCATCCAGCTGGAAGACTGAGTCCGGCGTTTCACTTGTAATCCACGTTTCTGTGAGGCAAAGCACTGCACACTTCTTCATCTCTTCTGAGGCGCCCGCTCTCAGACGAAGTAAATCCACCTTGTTGTCCAACGAGCGGACATTCGACAGAAAGAGAGACGGCATGGGGAGTTTACCGGCTTTAGCGTTAGCTCGAAGCCTCACCATAACCCCCGCCCGGCATCCTCTCCTCTTAAGCCGGGAGCAGCGCTTCCTCTTCTGCCCGCTGGAACGCCTCTGCTGCAGCTTCCAGGTAGATGACTTTAAGATCTGCATTCTGCCGAGCGTAGTTTTGAGTTTGTTGCTGATTTCTGCTATATTTCGTGGCAAATCCGCTCCTATTCTCATCAGTTCGGTTCGGCTATAGTTCACACGCATAAATCGCGCGGAGTCAGGCACAGAGTCAATATCAAAACTTCTAAAAACTGGGATGGTACCGGGAGCCTGTGAAGCTGCAACTGCTCTGAGCGCGGCCATCTTAACTTAAGAGAACTCCTCCTTTTCATTTGGGATCCTTCTCAGCGGACGCGCAATCTGCCGGAGTGCATCACTGTTTACTTTCAGCTGCTCTCTACCAGCGGGGTTTCAACTTCTCGCCGCTCGCCGTGCTCACTCGGACTCAGCTCGTGGGCGTCCTCCTCGAGGCTCAGAGCCGCGTCAGTGAACAGATGCAGCCCGAACATGGCCGCTCTCATTCCGTAGATTAAAGTGCATTCTGGGGATTGCATGTGCTCAGCGACGCCGGACTCTTCTTTATGAGACGCTCGTTTGGGCCGACTAATGGCTCCGTGCGGTCTCAGAGCTCATTTGGGCTAATCCCATGAACCGGTATCGTTCGGTGTGAATGGAGCTGATGAGTAGAGCGCACGTGTAACTGTAGCACGGCTGCAACACAGACACGCACGTCCAGAAATGTTGGACTTATTTTTACGAACGCAGACGTGCTTCACAATAGTCTGTTTCCACTCGTCCTGACAACGTTCAGAGTTTTGGCTGTTTGTTTTTCTGACTTTAACTGTTTTAGTTGTTCCAGCTGTCCAGGTATCAGAATGTTCGGCTGCTTTTCATTGTTGTAGCTGTTATACTTTTTGAAATATTTAATAGCGTGAATGTTTATGACGCATTCACACTATTGTGATCTGTTTTTCTTCCATACATTTCTCGTCCCGTTTTCAATCTATTTCAACAAATCATAAATCAAAACGTTCAGCTCTTTCAGACCAATCCTGCTATGACTTTTGATGCAACTTTAGCTTTTTGAAATATTTAGTCTTTTCTGCCATTTTTTTCTCATAGAAAATTAATTGAGCTCATTTTACATCCTTCAAAACTTTAGATCTGTTTACAACCTTTTACTGCTCCTTTCACATTTTGTTCTGGTTCAGCTTCTTTCAGCTACCTTGTGCAAATGTAAACTTTTTCAGCTACTTTCAGCTAATTTCAGCTGTTTTTTCAGCTGTTATGTGCTCCTTTCAGACCCTTTCTGCTAATTAAATGTTTGTGCATCTTCTAACTTCTTTCTGCTAATTTCAGCTTGTTATGCTCCTTTCAGTTTATTTCTGCAAGTTTAAGCTTTTCTGATTATTTCAGCTACTACATAGCTGTTTTTATGCTAGTTTAAGCTTTTTCAGCTAATTGCGCATTTTTACACTCAGCTAAACTTTTTCAAGCTAATTCAGCAAAAATGTGCTCTCCACTTCCATCTTGTAATTTGAACTTCTGCCTTTTTTAGCTACTTTTCAGCTGTTTTTTGCTCATTTCAGCTAGTTTTCAGATGATTTCCACTTTTATGTGCTCATTTCTGTTTCTTTCAGCCTAACTGGGCAAACGTGTTCTTTCTGCTTTCTTCTGCTAATTTAAGCTTCTTCTACCATTTCAGCTACATTTTTAGAAAACAATTTGCTAATTTCAGCTGTTTTTAGATAAATTCAATTCTTTATTGGTAATTCCTGCTACTTTCAGCATAATTAACTTCTTTCTGCTAATTTCATCTTGTTAATCTCCTTTCAGCTTATTTCTGCTTTATCTGCGATTTCAGCTAAAATTGAGCTGTTTTAATGCAAATTTGAGCTTTTTTAACTTTTTATTATTTAGCTACATATCAGCTCCTTCCACTTCCTTCTGGTAGTTCTTTCTACCTTTTCAGCTGTTTCCCCCCCTAATTTTAGCTGTTTTTAGTTGATTTCCTTATTTTTTTGTGCTCATTTCTGCTTATTTAAACCTAATTCAGCAAATGTGTTCTTTCTGCTTTCTTCTGCTAACTTAGGCTTGTTCTTTCATTTCAGCTAGTTTTCAGCATGTTTTTAGTTAATTTCAGCTGTTTTTCAGCAAGTTCTTCAGCAGTAAGCACTCGCACTGCATTTTCGCAGGAACTGTAATTTCTCTAGTTGTATTTAGTATTTTTCCTCATGGACTGCATTGAAATGTTCTTTTGCATCAATTTCTGTTCCGTCTTTGTCTTTTCATGTCTCTGTATGTGTCCTCTTAGTCTCCTTACGTGCTCCTTTTGTCTTTTAATGTGTCCCTTTGGTCTTTTTATGCATCTTTTTGTGACTCCTTATGCTTCATTTTTATATTTTTATGTTTCCTTATGCTGTCTTTAATCCTTCTCATGCACCCTTTTTGCAGTTTTATATCCCCTTATCTTTATTTTGTCATTTTATGACCTATTATGTCTCCTATGCATTCGTTTTGTCTGATTACGTGTCCTTTTTGTCTTTTTATGCAACTTGTTGTCTGTTTATGTCTTTTTATGTCTCAGGTTCATCGTTTTTATGTCCTATGCTTCATTTTTGATTGCCTTTTTATGTCTCCCTATTCTTCCTTTTTCTTTTTTCTCCTAATGCTTTCTCCATCTAGCTTTTAACACGCGTTCAGATCTAAAGAACATCTTTTGTTATTGCAACAACTTCTTTTATTTTTTTTTAACTTCTATAATTTCCTGCAAAGTGAGAAACCTGATCCATATCTTCCTGCCATCCTGGATCATCTTGCCCGTTTGTCCTGCAGCTGTATGGAAATTATTGCATTTAAAAACATCTATTTTTGTTCTCACTCCAGCAAAGACTCAATCAATAATTCAGATGTGCAGCTCGTGAAGTTTTAGTGTCAGATCCTGCTGCTGTGGGACAATCTGCTGGAAAACTAAATTACATCTCTGCTCCCCACAGATTTAGAAAACTCTCCGATTCTTCAGCCTGGCAGTGTCTACTGCCGTCGCTGCAGAGACACATGTCCCAATAAACGCTTGTAAAGAGGTGAAATCGATACATATGCTAATGTTGGGGCTTTATTGTGATATATACGGTGCCGGGTGAGTATCCTCCACATTTAGTCCAAAACTTCAAAGTTTTTTACTGGGATGTTTTGCTTTTGGGGTTTGTCTCCCTCAGCTCTGCACGTCTGTAAGCTGAAGATGTTGTCCTCTTTTCTTTGCAAAATAACTCCAGTTCAGCCAAAATGGATGACGAACGTCTGTGAACAGACGTTTTTCAAATCGGTCTGGACTTTGACTTGTTCATGGATATGCTTTGATCCAAACCGTTCCTCTTGCCTCTAAGGTTTTCTTCCAGGATAGTCCTGTTTTAGCTCAACCCATTTCCCCATCAGCTCTGACCAGGTTTCCTGTCCCTGCTGAAGAAATGCATCCCCGCAGCATGATGCTGCCACCACCATGCCTCACAGTGGAGGTGTGTGTTAAGGATGATGTGCAGCGTTTGTTTTCTTCATTTAGGACAAAGGATTCAGTCTCAGCTCAGGACTAATAGTTGTCCTGTTGACAGATTCTGGGCTGTGGACCTCTGCAGCTCCTACAAAGTCACCTTCTTGGATTAGTGCTCTCCTGGCCTGGTCTGTCAGTTTAGGTGGACACTCATGTCCTTGTAGTTCTGCAGATGAACCAAAGTCTTTGCAGCTTTGGGTGATGGATTGAACAGTGGCTTTTTGAGATGTTCAGAGCTTGATATATCATTTGAGGTTTTGTTTTTGGTGTGCTCCTTGGGCTTCATGATGCTGTTTGTACACAGTAACAGACCTCTGAGGCCCATCTCAAATTAGCAGTATTTATATTGAGAATAAATGACAAAGGTTGACTCTTTGTTAGTTGCAGAGTGAAAAAGGGACTTGAAAATACCTTCTGCCCGTCCGTCTGTCCATCCGAGCATGTTGTGAGCACGATAACTTGAAAAATAAGTGAAGTGTTGACTTCCATTATGGCGTATGGCTGCATCTAGGTGTAAGTCACTATCAAAAGTTGGGCTGCAACATCAAAATCCAAGATGGCCACTGCCATGTATGAATGTAAACTGACCACCACCATCATTTGAGGAAATATGCTTTTATATTGCCCAGTGTTTCCTCTATCTTTATACAACAGGGTGCCCCGCCCTGTCAACAGAACCGAGCGCCCTGCCTATCGGCGCCCCCTTCCCTCCCGTCGACAACTGCCAGCACCGACATAGCGCTAAGCTAGCGGTGCGCAATACAGACACGCTAGCTAAAAAGCTAGAGTAGCACTCTGCCTCCCTCATGTTGAGCCATCTCCCAACATGCCCCCTCCCCCCTCCCCACACACACAGCTCAAAAACTTCCGGTACAAACAGTGTGCAACACTGCGCACAACTCAACTGTGCGCAGTGTTGCACACTGTAACTGAAACACCTAAAACTTTGCCGCTCAGGTAAAAATATGCTCGGCTCTTTTGATCAAAGCTTTTTTAGATACATTTTGTGGTTCTGTTTTTGTCACTTTTCTTTGTTAGCATTGGGCTTTAAAGTCGTTCCATCCGGTGATGTGGTCTGAGGTCGTGCTTCATGTTTTCACAAGAGACAAAAGCTTGTACTCTTGAAGTGATCTCTGCCATGGGGTCGGGTCAGAACCGGATGTAAACTCTGGTAACTGTAGGACCTTCTGACTTCTTGACAAACAGCAGCTGAGGTTGATCCGTTCCCTTCACGCAGTCATCAACGCTCAAAAAAACCCCAACAACCTGACTTTTTAAAGACAAGCTATCGTTGCAACTGCAAGCCTGCGTTTCCTCACTCGTGCCGCTTCCTGTTTACTGTATTGATTTTCTGCTAACAAAATAGAAAAGCCTCGTTTTTTTTGTTTTCACCTCAACCGTGATTGCAGTTTTAGGGTTTGGGATTTATCCGTTGCCTTTACGGAGCAGTTTCAGCCCACCCCCGGTGTCAGGATATTTGCCTGGTGCTGACTTTGAAGTGACAGGACGCTGCGTGTACAGTACATCTACACATCACAGCTGCAGCGACGCCTCGTTTCCTAACGCTTGTCAGACGGAGCGGAGCAGGAGCGAACGTTGCCGTCTGTCGGGCCGTCAGAGGCAGCAGGGCTGCAGGTTTTTGAAGACGGGCGGCTCAGCAGCCGAAGATTTCGCCACGCCTGCGTTCCTGAGCGGCTCTCGTCCCTCGCGATTTCCTCCTTTTTAGAATTCCAATTTATCCCCGGCCTTGAAGTCGGCAGACGTGTGGATGGAGGAGTTTTAGAGGAGATGGGACTTCTGTGAAGTACAGGAGCGGCGCTTTTCCCGTGACATCAAATACTTGATGGTAATTCAGATGAAGGTGTGACTCCCGGGGCAGCTTCCTGGAGAAATTATAATTCTCAAGCTGCTTCACACAGAGTTAATTTCATGGGCATCATGATCGAGGTGGACAATCGTGTGTGCATGTGCTCATTTCTGTGTCTAACATCATAGCTAATGGATACTGTGTTAACTGTTTTGGGGTAATTCATGTGTCTCCCCCCTTTTCCCTTCCACTCTCATCTGTGTGCAGGTAGAGCCTCTCTGCATGGGAAGGCCTCCCTGCAGATCGACCCGGTACGCTCTGAGGACCAGGGCTGGTACGAGTGCAGGGTCCTGATGCTGGAGCAGCAGTACGACACCTTCCACAATGGCAGCTGGGTGCACCTCACAGTCAACGGTGAGTCACCACACTGGAAACGTGTGTGAGTTAGGAGACACCTAATCCAGAACTTTAGCTCCCCATAGAGAAATCTCACTTTGCTAGAGGGCATTTCAAAAACAGACTTTCACTTTTAGTTGGTTCCTGCTCCCGTCTGCTCCCGTTAGCTTTTTATCCCATACCGTCCCAATCACGTGAATAATATTAAAGTTGACAATCGTGCGTCATGTACAATCTTATGATGAAAACTAGTGAAACTGTGAGTCCCACGAATGTCGAACTGCGAAGTATTGCGGGACTACTGTGTATTCATAAATATTCGTTTATTTATTTATTCAACCTTTATTTATACAAGTTAATCCTATTGAACCTTGGGGACTCATTTACAAGAGACCTGAATTTTTAACACAGTGTGATGACAACAGTGGACAATAGGGCTGGGATATATCATACCGTTCACGATAAGACCGGTAAAAAAAAGCTTGCCCGGGAAAACAAATGATATCACGATATGCTAATTTCATGACGTATGTATGTCAGTGTTTGTCCCACCCCGTTAACAGAACCGAGTGCGCCGAACTACCAAACCGAACTGTGCACTCCCCCCTCCACTTGTCAGTACTGGCGTAACGCTAATTAGCTGCGCACAATACTAGCTAGCTAAAATGCTAAAAACAAACAACGCACATCTCGCCTGCGCTTCTCCTCTATCCAGCTCTAAACTGCGGGTACAGACAGTGACAGCTCAGCTGTCTCACCCTTCCTCCCACCCGCGCAGCTCGGCCCCCCCCCCCGTTCTGGGCTGCCGGTGCGGGTGCAGCTCGGCTGGGTTAAACTGCCAGTACAAACACGTGCACACTTGAGTTCCACAGTCCATGGACCAAGAACAGAGTTCAGAGAAATGAATCATTCCTGCAGGAACAGAGGAAACACCACAAGCTTCAGGGTCAGCTGATCACCTTGGTACAAGTTTTGGAAGTTATTGCTCATTTAAAGGCAACATGTTTTTATTGTATGTTACATTTATGCTCAACAGATCTTAAGCTTCATTTTATTTAGTTTTTTTGGGGAAACTTCACCTGCACTTTAGTTTTTGTGGTGGATTTATTGATCTATATTTTGTGCAGACTTTTTCCAATCTAAATAACAGAAAGATCATTTTTTATTTTTTATTTTTATACTTTGAGACTGAATACTTTACTAAATAAAGTAATTTCAGTAAAATTAACCCTTGTTGTTTTTTAATTTTTATATAATACTGCAAAGCACCATGTTGTTATTTTTGTCAAACGAATAACTATGATTTCAGGGGGTTTTGTTATGTCATGAAATTTACCGTTATCGTCATAATGCTCTGAGCCATATCGCCCACCCCAGTGTACAATAACAATAGAAAATCATAAAAGATGCATACAATTTTTTTAACAAGTTAAAATAAAATAACCAAAAGGACAATCAAAAGGAAAAGTAGTGATAAAACAACTAGATTGTAAGGCGGTGTAGAAAACTAAAAACAGGAACATGTCTGCTTTGGTTAATTTATTAATATATATATATATATATATATATATATATATAATATTATTTTTGCAAACCTGCCACATCAATAATTTCACAAAACTAAACTTTCTTGTTTTTATTTTGCTTAAAAGTATAGTTTCCTCAAATGATTGGGTTGGCCGAGGATTAATCCTTGGCGGCCAAGGCCACCATTGGCCACCCCCTGCCTCCGTCATTGCACCTGGTGTTGGATAGAATTGCTCCCTCCTCTCGCCAGGGTCCATCACACGTCGCTGCCTCAGACAGTGAAGTAAGACTTTATCCTTGTGGAAAACTCTCTGAACGTACCTTCTGTGTGTCCGAAACACACTCGAACATGTCCGTGCAGCTAAAGATGTGACTGATTCGGCACTTTTTTTCTTTCTAGCAGCGGCTCCACTGGAATGTCTTACACCAAAAACATAAAGGTTTACTTGCATTCCGTGTTCAGTTTCACCTTTTACATAATATTCCATTGATAGAAGAAATAAAGTGATATTCTCTTATGATATTCTCTCTCTGGTGATAATAGTTATTTCCTAACCATTGATCAGCTCTTTTGAATAAAGCCTCACATCATGCAGCTCTCTTCTTTTTTTGTCTACACACCTCGGGTAAAACGGAGTGAGAGGCTGGTTAGCGCAGGATTGATCGTGGCTCGTTTCAGGCGGTTCCGGCAGGGATCGTCTCTGATAGACTGAGAGCTATCAAACTGATGAGCAGGCGGAAAAAAAATCTGCACCTTTGCATTTCCCAGGAATGCCCCAGTGGCTCTGAGAGGCCGGCGTGAAGAATGTGTTCACAGCGTTGCAGAGCACCACAGACAGCGATGCGTTCATGCTTTAGGGTTTTTTTTTTGACGAAGGCGCTGCATCCGTACGGTTATAATGCGATTCAATAAGAAAATGCAGCAACAATTTCAGTTTTGTTGCATTTACCTACAATTCTGTTATCTCTGCATGCGTGTTTGTACCATTAGCTACATCTCTTATAAATCACTGAATACATTTTTATAAAACTCTCAGGAAGTGTGACACCTACAATTGATTAACGTTAAGAGTTAACTGAATTCAAGATGGCCGCCACAGTTAAGTGTTCTTAGAAAACACAAAAATGGCTGCAACTCAGCCCATCTCACAGTTGTTGAGCTAAAGGTGTAGCAGTAGCTGAGAGTGTTCTTCAGATTATATTCTGAGAACTAATCACTAATAGATCTATGATTAAAACGCCATTTGAATTAACTCTGTTAGCAAAATATCTCATCAAGTACTGAACAGATTTTAGCGAAACTTTCAGAAAGTGATGAATGGGTTGACGTCTACGACTCTTTAACTTTTGAACTCAACCCAATTCAAGATGGCTGCTTTAACCAGCTGTACTTGAAAAACATATAAATGGCTGTAACTCGGCCAATTTTAAATAGATTTAGTAAAAATTTGTTTTTTGCGTAGCTGAGCTTCATCCCCAACACATACTTTGAACGCAGCACATTGCGCAGCATCTTTATGCAAAACCTTGCCATTAACTGTAGTCATTCCTGATTGTCTGTTAGCAAAATATTCCATGACTCGCTGCATGTAATTCAATTAAACTTTCAGAAAGTAATTATTAACTGTATATCTACAACTAATTTACTTTCAAGGTCAACAGAATTCAAGATGGCAACCACAGCTGATTTTTTTTCTTCCCATTTATTCATTCATTTAAAGTAAGCAAAACAATTACATCAAAAAGAAAAAAAAACATTGAATGAAAGGGGTGCAGAAAGAATAATTTTTTAAAAATAATATCTGCCCTTTATTTTAAAAAATAAATTAAATAACTGCAAACAAACAATAACCTTCACTTGAATCTCCAAATTGGAAACAAAAAAAATCAGGCATCCTTCACCTGGCACCTTCATCCTTCCCAACAACTTTAACTTAATCATCTTTTTAAATATATTCATTATTTTCTAAATTTTGGTGGTGATATCAAGGCAATTCCACAATCCTATTCCCTAAATGACAACGCAGCTCCTTCAGACTAGTTCGAAATAGAGGTTTAACAAACATTTCCATTCCCTTAAGTTTATAATGTCTCGCTTTTTTAACAATATTTTAATTGAATATTTGGGGGTAATATTTTTCATGAGCTTTATACATGACTTGCAACATACTATATTGAACCAAATCATAAAATTGTAATAATTTCAACTGATGAAATAATATATTTGTTGGGTGACCATAGCACTTCCTACTAATAATTCTTATAGCTCTTAAAGAAAAAAAAAAAAAAAAAGGATTTGTAATTGTTTTGCATGCTTTTCCACAAACTTCAATACATTAGATTAAATATGGAACAGTCATTACATTATACAATATATACATAGCTTTTTCATTCAAAACCTATTTTATTTTATACAGTAATGCAACTAATTTTTGCTAATTTTATTCTTAAGTAATTTACATGAGATTTCCATGTCAGCTTCTCATCAATAACAACACCCCCAAATTTTATTTCATTCACTCTATGAATTTTAATACTGTCAATTTTAAATAGGACTTCGATAATTTTCTTTCTAATACTAAATATCATTTAGTTTTTTTTTTCCAAATTTAAGGATAACTTATTAAGATGGAACCAAGTTTTTATTTTTACGAATTCTGCCTGTATCATCTCTAACATCCGTTCAATATCTTCACCCATCATCTGCAAATAAAACACACTTCATAAGCCCTGACACATCAACCAGATCATTCACATACAAAATAAACAACTTTGGTCCCAGCACAGAGCCCTGAGGGACTCCACATCTATTAACACAAAATTCAGATCTTACATTGTTTACTTGTACAAACTGTCTCCTATTATTCAAATAACTGGATACCCACTGTAGTGCTAATCCTCTAATGCCATATTTATTCAGTTTTTCAAGGAGAATGGTGTGATTTCCCTTTGCCTACACAAAAATGACTACAACTGTGTTAACTTGACTGTTAACGAGCTAAAGTTTGGTGTGGTAGTAGCTGATGGATATTCACAGCCTGCACCCTGAGCACTAATGCATCATGCAGGATTGCTCAGCACAAGACAACCTTAGTCTGAAGAGTTCATTTTACTTGTGCAGACGCTGTTAAATGCCGTCATCACTCTCGTGTATATTTTCGGTCTGTGAACTTATGAGCGCTGCGTGAAACTCGTGCATATTCAATCCTAACGTGCACGTGTTTTACAGTTTGAATAATCCCAACGACGCACGGCGTGTAAATTCCCACATAAAGAATCGTTTACAGAGTCCACAACCTCATCACTGTGAAATAAAAACGCTGACCTGCGTCTGAATCAAAGCGGAATCTAATGCGTCTCTGCTCAGTATTCTGTATGAACTACACCAACATGACGAGATGTTGTAGCTAAAGATGTCGGTTTGCTGGTTAATGATGGATGAGGCGACTCGTCTGCTGAGTGTAAACCTGCAGGCGTTTGGACAAACGTCTTGTGTTGGCACACTGCAGCTCTATGACCACCTCATTATTATTCCATCGCCACTGCTTCCTTGTTCTGCATCTGTCGGACTTTTTAATAAAAGCTGAGCGGCAGAACTAATATGATCCCTCATTTTATTTTGAGAAATAAATATCTTACCTGGTGTTAGAAATCTCTTTGATTGACCTCAGTTTAGAGCAATAGTTTAATTCTGACCAGTTTGATGAGCTAGCTGAGTGAGGCTAAGGCCAAAGTGGAATGCTGCCATTTGAACAAATTATGCAAATACTATTGTCTAATACATTAAAGGGATAGTCTGGTGATTTTTGAAGTGGCGTTATGTTAAATAGTCATAATTTTAAGATTTTATAAACATAGTCAGAGAACACCCAGTACAGTAGTCCCTCGTTTATCATGGGGGATACGTACCCTGAAGCCCCGCGATACGTGAATATCAGCGAAGTAGCAATAGTAGTATAACTAGTAGTTTATTTTAGCATTTATATATATATATATATATATATATATATATATATATATAAAGGCATTTTAAACCCTTCCCTCACATTTGCAACATTCTAAACAATGTTTCTAAACGCTCTAAAAGAGCACATGATTTCAGCTCCCTGCCTCCCGCTCTCGGCCACGCCCACTCCTCCGCTGCAGAGCAGAGATCCTGACACTCTGCAGGAGGAAGCTTCTCCTGCAGTGTGGGCTACACACAGGTGCAGCAGGTGCTAAATAATTTAAAGTAATTTATTTTTAATAAAAATTACATGCAGATCGTGCTGCTCATCCATCAATCAGCCAATTGTGTGTCATGTCCAATCTTACTGTGAAAAACCGTGATGGAGCGAGTCCGTGAAAAATGAATCACGAAGTAGATTACTGTACAAAGGAAAAGGACAGAAGTCTTCCTCCAGGCTAGGCTAATTGCTAGCTAACGTTAGCCTGTTTTCTAAACAAGTTTTTCAGGCTTTTAAATCGTTTTCTGAAAAACAGCTATCTTTAAACCTCTGCACTTTTGCATGACTCCGTTTGTTTACCTTGTTGTTTTCTAGAACAAGCTATGTTGTGATTTGACACAAATGTTTGTCTCCTGAGGCCGCTGAATGTAAGGTTAGCATCTCTGCTCAGATGGACTGATACAGTCAGGCTGTTTCTGCTGTTCAAGACTGGAAACCAGTATAGAAGGCTCCATGGTTTGACTAACTACTAACCGTTAGCGTAACAAAACCAGGACAGAGACTTCTGCCCTTTTCTACACACTCCATACTTTGTGAGTGATGTCATGGCAGATAAGTTACTATTTGATAGAACATTACTTTAGAATTTCTATATTTTTATTACTGTTATTTACATAAAACTGGGTACTGGCAAATGCAAATAGCAGCAGCTAGCTGTAGCACTTGTTAGTGCAGCCTGGGTCACTTCACTTCTACTACCACCTTATTTATAAAGCACTTTAAAACAATCACAGCAGCAGCACAGTGCTATACAGGTAAAATCAAGAACATTAAAACACATTAAACAAAGAATACAAAGAGTTAAAAACAGTAAGATCAATAAAAGCAACAGAAGCTATGAAAACCATACTCAAGCCTCAGCCTGTGCCAAAGCCTGGGGAATAATATCTTAATTTGACTGCCAGAATGAATGTGAAGTGTAAAAGGGACAATGACGCAAAACAGTTACAAAATAGTGTTTGTATGAACTGATATGAAATTTTCTAGGTTTGCTTTAAGTCGGCAGCGGCTCACTGTGGTCTTGGACTAGCCATTAGCTTGTCAATGTGATGATTATAAAACTTAATTTTTCTAAAGAAATATCTGCAACAGGTAAGACACTAATTGTTAGAAGCTTTCCACAGAACCCCACCTTCCGATCTGTCCCTTTGGTATCAAATGTTGAATTACGGCTTCTTTTTTTTTGTAACCTCCAATGTTTGTAGTGTCTGCAGGTAGACATGTTCATTTTACTATAATGTTGAGCTTTTACATGAATATTTACTATTTATTAAAGAAAGCTGGTTCAGAGTGTAGACGTTAACAGAGGAGTTAAGGCATTATATTCCTCTAAATGGGAGTCTTTGAAGGGAACAGGTGCCCTTTTCTTCTGGTTTCTGCTCAGACACTAAGGACGCTCGTTTCCTTCGGACGTTGCTATTTGCACACACTCTTCCTTTGAGTTGCTGTTTGTTGGACTCAACTTCCTGCCAAGCGGACAGGGAATTCATGCCCGCGCAGTGGCAGGTGTCAGATGGCAAGGCCTCCTGCCCGAAGAGGACACTGAGGCCAGTCTCTCTTGGTCCCCCCCTCCTCTCATCTCTGTTTCTCATCCTGTCTCCTTCGTTGTCTCGACTTCTAAAGCATCAGTCAGTGTTTTCAATAATAGGTTAACCGGACAAACGTAAAGAGTTAAACCTTTGCCTCGGTGCCTCTTTGGTAAGATCGTTCTGGCATTTATGTCCCATTCAGAGCCCAACTTCATCTGAACAAATGTCTTTCGATGCACGTTGCCACAAGAAGAGGGCGATCATGTAATCGCCTGCGTGTGAGCGTGTTCGTCTGTTAGCAAAATGTTTAATGAAATGAGGGACAGTTAAATGAAACCTTCAGAATGTAATCACCGGCGTTTAAGTTTCTATCAAACTTGTTAAACTATATATATTTTTTCTTCATAACATATGGTATTTTTTGTGTCCTCAAATGTATAAATATTAATGCATATTATTACATATTATAAACATTATATAGTCACCCCTACTGGCTGGAAAAGCCCTACTCCAACAAACCCAAAGTAGCCCATGGGCCACCAGTTGATAACGACAGATTGATGTAAAGCTTGCCTGACCTCAGTAAACAGTTCCTCTTTCCCAAAGTTTGAAATCTGCACAATCCTATACTTAAAATGTCTAAATTTGTCTAAATCAGGAAGTAAATCTTTGAGTTTTTAAAAATTTATTTATTTGTTTTTTTCATGGTATAATCTTAGTCCGGGCGACAGAGTGGCTCAGTTGGTAGAGCTGTTGCCTCTCAGCAAGAAGGTTGCCAGATCAAATCCTGGCCCAGGACATTTCTAGGTGGAGTTTGCATGTTCTCTCCGTGCATGCGTGGGTTTTCTCCAGGTACTCCGTTTCCTCCCACAGACCAAAAACATGCATGTTAGGCTGATTGGTAACAAAATTGTCTCTAGGTGTCAGTGAGAGAGTGAATGCTTGTCTCGTTTGTCTCTCTGTGTCCCTGTGATGGACTGGAAACCTGTCCAGGGTGTCCCCCTGCCTCTCGCACAGTGACTGCTGGATATGGGCACCAGTGACCCCCACGATCCGAAAAGGAAGAAGTGGGTAAAAATGATGGATGGATGGTATTCATCCATCTGTTCGTAAACTTTCTCTTGTCTAGACTGTAACGTCTGATCTTCTCAAGATAATTTAATGAAACTTTAAACACGTGTATTTACATCACCCCAGCTCCAGGGTTAAGGTCACAAATCAAGGTCAAAGTTATACAAGGTCTTTGCTTGTCCGATCCATTGGTATAGACTGCTGTATTGCTGTGTAAGTTTGTCGACGGGTGTATAATGTGCCATATACCGCACTCTTTTGTTAGTTAGCGGTGTTGCCAGTAAGCTTTAGGCGCATCTCTGCTCATGGTTCTATAAACATCTCGATCTAAAAAAGAACCTGCTGCGTTTCAAATGCACCTGCTGGTGCAACATCATCCTGGAGGTGCAGAGTTTGCAATCAAAACCTGCGTACGATTCAGCAGGAAAAGCCTCTCTGCTTTCATAGCTGCTCGCTCTGAATACTCCAGACATTTTCCTGATCTCGTCATATAATTTTCTAATAAGGATTTTGTGGAATAAAGAGGCATAAAATTGTCCTTAAGTGTCTCCTTTTCTTTTCCGTAACAGATAAAACGGAAACATTCAGTCCTTGTGATGTGAAATCAATTAAAAAAAAGCATGTTTATTCTTTTGCAATGATCTTTATGAAGCAGGAATGAGTAGAGAAAAACTGTCCGGGGACTTTAAAATAAGCTACAAAAGCACTTTGAAGTTGGTGAGCAAATACCATGCGCTGTGTTGGGTGGTCCACAGAGAGGAGCAGCAGGAGCACAGCTTCTTCCACAGCTTCTAATTAATGAAGAGCAGCAGTAAGTAGGGCAAGAATTTACTGCGCAGGTTGCTTTTTTTTCTAGTCATACAATTCCCAGGTTTCCCAAACCATGGCGACGCGTCCTCGTGACGAACTGGAGCTGACGGTGTGAAACGAATCCCAGGTGGAGCCGTCTACCTGCTGTCACTGGCAACGCCACGAGTGTCCCCTACTTCCTGTCAGCTGATGCTTTTTCCCTTGAGTAAACCTTAAAGTAGGCAAAAAAATAATATATAGACAGCTGATTAAATTAGCCTTTTAGTTGGCTAAAATAGCTCAGTGTTGGAAGACATTCTGTTTAAAAAATGATAAATTTACTTGATAACAAAAAGCTAAACTCTGTAAATAATCACATTACACAGCACACGTGCAGTACTGATGAGTCATTTTTGGTCCTTGAGGGCCACCATCTTGTATGTTTCAGATGCTTCTCTGCTCCAACTCACCTGGTTTGAATCAATGAACGATTAACAGGCTTCTGCAAAACATGAAGATGATTACATCATTGGATCAGGTGTGTTGGAGCAGGGCAGCATGTAAAACATGCAGGATGTTGGCCCTCGAGGAACAACATGCAGGATGGCGGCCCTTCAGGAACAACATGCAGGATGGCAGCCCTCGAGGAATGACATGCAGCATGGCGGCCCTCGAGGAATGACATGCAGCATGGCGGCCCTCGAGGAACAACATGCAGGATGGTGGCCCTCGAGGAACAACATGCAGGATGGTGGCCCTCGAGGAACAACATGTAGGATGGTGGCCCCCGAGGACCAACATGCAGGATGCAGTGAGCAGGCCCTTAGCTGGTGCGGTGTGTGGTGTGGGATCAATGAGAGTTGAGACAGTGGCAAAGCGCCATTACTTTGTTTTAGATTGTACCCCAGACAAAACGAAAAAATAAAAATTGGCACATTCCTAATAACAAGTTCTAAAGAAAGAAGTCTAATGGTTTAGTTAGTGGAAGACTTTGGGAAGCACCTCTAAAATAGAATAAATTTATTAAATGTGCATATTTTGTTTGTGAACCACACGCAATCCATTTATAATCAATGAAACCAATGCTAAAATAGAAGCACAGTTTTAGTGAGCTGGTCAGGTTTAGCTGTTAAGATCAGTTTAACATCCATCGGCCCTTCGGCTGCTCAAATCAGTCGATCATTTTATTAAAACCTCCAATAATCTACCGTGTCGTGTAATGTGATGAGTGTTGGGGAGTGAGAGGGCAGTGTGGACAGACAGATGTCTAAATGTGCTAATTGGGCACTTTGTTTATTCCATGCCAGGTGCTTGTGTGCAGTCTGAAGCGTGGCAGCACTCCCAGAGGCAAGCACTGACCCAGTTTTACCACTGCAGCCTTTTTGTTTCCTCGTCTAACTGAACACAGCAGCACCGTTTAGACCCAGAACGTCATGCTGGAAGGACGCTACAGTTTACTGGCCTAGAAGAGACGATTAGCTTCTTCATTGTGGCTCATAAACATCAAGTGGAAGTGGAGAGAGAGCTATTAGCATAGACAGACTACGCAGTCTATGACTAGCACGGACACACTTACGTTGTTCGGCAGAGGAAACAGGGAAAAACTAAACAAACGGTGCTACACAGAAGTGTTCAGGTTTAATGTTAGTTAATGTAGCGTTCCTTCACACCAGTATGTCATTTTAGTGTAAAAAGCTGTTTATAAGCCTGAAAATGATTAAAAACAGGGCTTTGTTTGGCTAGGCTGTAGCCTAGATGAAGACTTCTACCCATACTCCATGCTCTATAACTGATAAGATAAATCTTCATAACTATAGATGCTTTTAAATTGTCCAATCTCATCATGACTCACTTTCCTTTATTCGACCCAACCAGGTCATACACAGTCTTAGCAGTTTTTATCCACTGATGGGGAGTGAAGAAGGGAGTTAGAAATACCATATGTCCATTTGGTTCATCATGTGAGCTGTTTAACTTGAAAAATAAGTGAAGTACCAACGTCCGTTTTTCCATTTTGGTGTTTTAATTTCAGACTCTGGTCCTCTACCAGAGGCCTGGGAGCTTCAGGGTTCTGTTCAGTATATAGACGAAGAGAAACACATAAACCAGCCACCCCATTTATTTAAGGAGACAATGATTTCTAGTTTTTATAAAAGTGTAGTTTCCTTACATTAATAGGATGGCAGTAGGGGTAGCTGAAGATTAATATATGACGGTCAAGGCCTCCATTGCGTCCCCCCAGCTCAGTCTTTGTGCCTGGTGGAAAAATTGTTCCTCCCAACCCCCCAGGATTTGTCATTCTGTGCTGCTTCAAATAAGCAAAAATAAATACATTTACCGTATTTTTAAGACTATAAGGCGCAATAGCAATAAACGGGTCTGTTTTCACACATAAGATGCATTAGGCGAAACAAAACAGTCAGAAAAGTGAAACTTTATTCAACTCGTTCACAATAACCACATAAAATTGTTTCGAGGTCAGTAAGCACAACCAGAATTATTACATAAGGCTCACCTGATTATAAGGCTCACTGATGATTTTTGAGAAAATTAAAGGATTCTAAGTGTGCCTTATAGTCTGAAAAATACTGTATGGTACCTTTATTCTTATGTGCAGTGGAACTCTTAGCCACTTGAACATCTGGCACCAAAAACATTAAGGTTTACATGCATTCCCTGTTCAGTTCCAGTCCAGAAAAAACACTCATCTCCAAAACTTTCACTTTTCAGACGGGAGACATCAGTTGTACATTTGAGCGTTGCCTCATCATAGCGACCCCCTGAAACGTACCACCCACAAGTAAATAAAGGAGAATAAAAGTAAAAAAAAAAACATCATTCCCACATTTCTAAAAATGCCACGGCCATTTGACGCCACCTTTTTCCTCCCCCAGACAGACCCTGTAGATCAAGACCATTTGGTCTCTGTCTGAATTCTGTTATCAGCCAAAGAGCAAGAAAACGCCCGCACCTCCTCACTGTACCACAGTGTTGTAATTTTAATGGATTTATTATTCACGTTTTAAAGAAGTAAATAACAAAAATAAATACTGTTGTTGCGAGGTTTTAAAAAACGGTGTGTTTGACTCGTGATTGACGTGGCTCTCTGGCCAATCACCGTCGGCTGATGTCAGATCAGCTCGCTTGGAACCTCGGCCGAGTGAGTTCACTGGGCCGACCTGTGGAAACAAGTAAAAAGTCCTTTTATGACAGAACACCATCAGAATGTTTGTATTTTAGGCACTCCTGTTAAGAAGAACACATCTTGCAGGTGTGTGGTCATAAATGCAGGGTTAGTCTGGGCTATGTCTCGATACAAATGATGCAGACTGTTTCAATCAAATCTGTTTCTTCCTGTCCACAGCCCCACCCTCATTTACATCAACGCCACCACAGTATGTGGAGGCGAAGGAAGGGGGAAGCACTCTGCTTAGCTGCTCTGCCCAGGGAAATCCGAAACCAACGATCAGCTGGCTGAGAGAGGGGGAGGAGCTTGCAACCAACGCAAAATATTCAGTAAGAAAATGCATATAGACAAAACAAGATTTTTGATTGAACACAAAAATAGAGAAAGGATTTGGGCACAGATGGTGTCATCCACTGAGCCCATCTGTACAGACAGTATGTGTCGGTCTGTCTCATCCAGGCCAAAATCATCTCATTCTGTTGGAGAAGAATAGATTTTTAATTCTCAGTTGTTTTGTCTAAATGATGAATTCAGCTGCTGTAATTCTTAGAAAATGTTTTGTTTAGTCTCACAGAGCATGCAAATTCATTTTTACTCATTCCTGTCACTCAAGAAGCTGCAAACATTTGTTTAAAATGACTCAAATATGAGATCAGTCCTGGATGGTTCCTGCAGGAGCAGTCTGCCAGTATGAAGAGGAGCTACTGGCAGCGCGCCTCACATTTCTGAACCGTCTTTGTTGTTTATTGAGGCCTGATTTGAATGCTTGTGGAAAAAAAAAAAAAAAACGTCTTATGTCATGACAAGATATTTCTGGCTCAGTCTCTGGTTTGAAAGCAGCGAAATGTCTCAGTTACACACGGCAGCATCAATAAACATCAGGTTTGCGTGGCGCTGCTGCTTCAAGTCAAAGATTTCTAACATCTGGATGACTCAAAGCACAAATAAAGCAACATGTGATGATGAGTCTTAAATGTAAAGATGCAAATTTCATTTTTTTCTGGGAGTGAAACATCTCTCACTCCAGCTTGAAGGCACCTAAATATTGAAAAGCAAGGAATGAAAAATGAAACCACAGGAACTAATTTTTACCCGCTGCTGAAGGTGAGTGGTGATAAAGTTTTTACTTTTGTCTGCTTGTTTGTCCATCTGTTAGCAAAATATGTCATGTCAACCAGTGGATGGATTTTAATACAACTCTCAGAAAGTAATCGCTGGATGTACATTGGCCTGTCACAATAACAAATTTTGCTGGGCAATTAATTGTCTCAGAAATTATTGCGATAAACGATAATATTGTTTGAAATTTGACAATAAGTAGTAATTAATGTCAAATTTAAGAAGAAATGTTTTGTATTGGATGCTACTGTAGAGTCTCGGTCATCCAGGACATGGGAAATAAAATTTAAAAAATTTAGACTGTATGACGTTGTTATTATCATCATCGATATTTGGATCGATCTACATCCCTCTACTTTATTTGCAGTATGACTGTTCAGACTGAGTTCACTTTGAAACACCAAATCTGTAACCAATTCAGTACCACATATGAAAAAGATCTGGGTCGAATTTGAAAAAAAAAAAAAAAAGATTTGTCACGTTCCGAAAAATCAGATTTGAGTTGCATAGGGGCAAAAAAAAGAACAGAAGAAAATTGATTTGGGCCACGTTTGCCTGCAGTGTGAATACAGCCCAAGTTTCTTACTGATATGAAAGGAGGCATTCTAACAAGGAATGCTTGGCCTTTAATTATAAAAACAATGACTGTATCAGAGCAAATTGTCCAACAAAAAGCGTAAAGGAGCATTTCTTTTCCTCCATGTTTTGTTTCTGTGTTTGGGACTTATCTAAAATTTGGCCTTCTTTCTTCTCTACACCCATCCACATTCTCATATGTCACTGATATTTCAGTCTGCTGCAGGCGCTATCAAGTCTTCACAGCTCCCTGTGTGATTCGCTGTAGAGAAAATGACAGGAGCATACAGCGTCTGTTACACGCCTCAGCCCTTTTCCCTTTCATTTTGCTTCTCTGCTCCACTGCTGCCACCTTTAAACACCATCTTCTTAGTTAAACTTTTAGAAAATGTTCTGATGAATAATTAAGTGGTGCTTTCTGCATCAATATACCAAAATCAAATGGTGCATTTAAACAGAAAAAACACTTTCTTCAGCAGTTTTTTTTTTCTGAGTAACTCCCCTTACATTTGGTTGAACTCTTTCTAGTGTAAATTAGTGAGAGTGAGCATGAGGGTGTATTTGCTCACCCACATGGTTCGATCCATGGAGACGTCAAGGAGAAAAGGAGGAATGTGACAAACGGGGTGAGAGTCGAGCAGAAGTCCTCATCCTTTTTTTTTTTTTTTTTAACTTCTCTTCATTACTTTTTAAAAATGCGCACAGAGAAGGAAAGAAACCCACTGAACAGAAGAGTTGAGAGGGATATTTTGGATGCTAGAATAGGATCATAGGGTCTTCTGAGGGAAAAAACAAAAAACAAAATATCAGGACAACACCAGCAGCTTCTCCCTATATGAGAGCTGAATGTTGAAGTGAAAGTGTTCATATTAAGATCTGAGTTTATCTGATTAAAACAAGCAGATTATTGTGGCAAAACATCAGATCTACCCAAGTTTACTGTCCTTAAAGTCTAATAGAACTGTAAATAACATCATGATGGCTGGCTGGCTGGCTGGCTGACTGGCTGGCTGACTGGCTGGATAGATCGGTGATGGATAGATCATTGGATGGATGAATGGAATGTTGGATGGATGGATGGATGGATGGTGGAGGGATGGATGGATGAGTTAATGGATGTATGAAGGGCTGGCTGGATGGATAATGTATGAATGATTGATGGATGGATGAATGGAAGCATAGATGGATGTATTATTGGATGCATGGATGTTTGATGGATGTATGTTGGATGGATGAATTATTGGATGAATGGTTGGAAGATAGATGAATAATGGTTGGATGATGTCTGAAAGATGGATGATGGATGGATAGATGGAATGTTGGATAGATGGATGCATGGATGATGGATGGATGATGGACAGATGGATGATGGACAGATGGATGATGTCTGAATGATAGATGGATGGATGGATGTCTGAATGATAGATGGATGATGGATGGATAGATGATGTCTGAATGATAGATGGATGGATGATGGATGGATGGATGTCTGAATGACAGATGGATGGATGGATGATAGACAGTTGGATGATGTCTGAATGATAGATGGATGGATGATGGATGAATGGATGTCTGAATGATAGATGGATGATGGACAGATGGATGATGTCTGAATGATAGATAGATGGATGATGGACAGATGGATGAATGGATGATGGACAGATGGATGATGTCTGAATGATAGATGGATGTATGGATGAATGGATGATGATGATGGATGTATGGATGGGTTAATGGATGTATGGATGTATGGATGGATGGATGATGAAGGGCTGGATAACGAATGATGGCTGGCTGGATGGATGGTGTCTGAATGATAGATGGCTGGATGGATGATGTCTGAATGATGGATGGATGGATGGAAACATGGATGGGTGTATTACTGGATGTATGGATGTCTGATGGATGTATGTTGGATGGATGGATGGATTATTGGATGAATGGCTGGATGATAGATGAATGGTTGGATGAATGGATGGATGATGTCTGAAAGATGGATGATGGATGGATAGATAGAATGATGGATAGATGGATGCACGGATGATGGATGGATGGATGGATGAATGGATGTCTGAATGATAGATAGATGGATGAATGGATGATGTCTGAATGATAGATGGATGTATGGATGAATGGATGATGATGATGGATGAATGGATGGATGGGTTAATGGATGGATGGTTGGATGGATAGATGATGGATGGATGATGAAGGGCTGGATAGATGAATGATGGCTGGCTGGATGGATGATGTCTGAATGATGGATGGCTGGATGGATGATGTCTGAATGATGGATGGATGAATGGAAATATGGATGGATGTATTATTGGATGAATGGTTGGATGAATAGATGGATGATGTCTGAAAGATGGATGATGGATGGATAGATGGAATGTTGGATAGATGGATGCATGGATGCATGGATGATGGATGGACGATGGGTGGATGATGGACAGATGGATGATGTCTGAATGATAGATGGATGGTCGATGGATGGATGATGTCTGAATGATAGATGGAAGGATGGATGAATGGACGATGATGTATGTATGTGTGTATGTATGTATGTATGTATGTATGTATGTATGTGTGTATGCATGTATGTGTGTATGCGTGTATGTGTGTGTGTATGTATGTGTGTGTGTATGTATGTATGTATGTGTGTATGTATGTATGTATGTGTGTATGTATGTATGTATGTATGTATGTATGTATGTATGTATGTATGT
>NC_056503.1:35931559-35949344 GCF_014905685.2 Nematolebias whitei
GTATGTATGTATGTATGTATGTATGTATGTATGTATGTATGTATGTACGTATGTATGTACGTATGTATGGATGGATGGATGGATGGATGGATGATGTATGGATGTATGGATGGATGATGGATGGATGTATGGATGAATGATTGGATGGATATAGCTAAAATAAAATGAATGAAAGCAACAATCAGTTGCAGAGTTAGTTAATCAGTTGTTAGTTGCTGTAGTGTTTCATTGCTTTATTACAGTAAACTGCTTACGTTGACGGTTAAAACACAAATAAAACATTCAATTCTACATTAAACAAAGTTGTAATTCACACAACACCTTAATTTGATTTCTTAGGCCCTCTTTACATGTAATTGATATCTGAAAACATATCTTTCTTGTGTTTATTGTGCAAAAGTTAAATTTTTTCAATAATGTTGGTTTCATTGAATCCACTTGTTTCCATGCCAGGTCACCAGCTGGTACTGTGATTTTTGTATTTCAACACCGTGCGGATGCTCGCAGACCCTCTAGTCTCGAGTATAAAAACAGTTCCTTCTAAAACGGCGAATACATGAACGTGTCCCCAGAGAAACTAGTAATTTATTTTGTTTTGTGTGTTTATTCTGACACGGTTTTATTATTTTGATCATGTTGCATGTTAAATTAATTCAGTGTTTCTCAAACATGGCAGCACGGTGGCGCAACTGGTAGAGCTGCTGCCTCTCAGCAAACAGGTCCCTGGTTCAAACCCCGGTCCAGGGGCCTTCTGGGTGGAGTTTGCATATTCTTTCCGTGCATGCGTGGGTTTTCTCCGGGTGCTCCGGTTCCCTCCCACAGATCAAAAACATGCATGTTAGGCTGATTGGTAACTCTAAATTGTCCCTAGGTGTGAGTGAGAGAGTGAATGGTTGTTTGTCTCGTTTGTCTCTATGTGGCCCTGTTATGGACTTGCGACCCGTCCAGGGTGTACCCCGCCCCTCGCACAGTGATTGCTGGACATGGGCACCAGCGACCCCCGTGACCCAAAATGGAATAAACGGGTAAAGATAATGGATGGATGGATGGATGGTTCTCAAACATTTTTTATCAGGTCCCTCCTTTTCAGAAAGAAAGTTGCCCATCAACATTAAATAACTTCATAATTGGTCATAATGTAAACTAGATCAACAAAATCATCAGAATTATTGCCAAAAAAAATTATATTACTTTTACGATCATTAATGCAGTTATGTAATGGAATTGTTCCAAATATAAACCAGATTATTGCATACAAATCTCGAAAACATTACATATTTTCGTGTTAATATTATTTAACTCCAAGAACTAAAGCAGAAGGAATACTCAGACTGACCATGCTCCCATGGCACCCAAACATTTTTTGATATGGCACTTGTACCATGAACTTTTAGAAACAAACTCACCTCTCTGTGAAGCAACGTCGACCTCTTATCTTTTATCTTTATATTTTAAACATGTTAAATTAACTCCGTTTAGAGATCCTCAATTAAATACTTGATTTTAGCGATAATATACCTTAACATTTGATAGATCTGTTGTGTTGTGCATTCCTAAAATTGGGTCGGACTGCAGTGCTTTTAAGAACAAGGGTGATGTACGGAGTTGTAGCAACTATAGTGGAATTAAGTTTATGAGTCACACAATGAAGGTCTGGGAGAGAGTTGTGGAAGATAGACTTAGACGAGAAGTGACTGTGAGCAGCAGTATGGTTTCATGTCAAGAAAGAGCACCACAGATGCCATCTTTGCTTTGAGGATGCTGATGGAGAAGTACAGAGAGGGTCAGAAATAACTCCATTGTGTCTTTGTGGTTTTAGAAAAAGCATATGACAGAGTGCCGAGGGAGGAGGTGTGGTATTGCATGAGGAAATCTGGAGTGGCAAAGAAGTATGTTAGACTGGTACAGGACATGTATAAGGACAGCAGGACAGTGGTGAGATGTGCTGTAGGAGTGACAGATAGCTTCAAGATGGAGGTGGGAGTGCATCAAGAATTGGCTCTGAGTCCTTTCTTGTTTGCTCTGGTGATGGACCGACTAACAGATGAGGTCAGGCAAGAATCCCCATGGAATGATGTTTGCAGATGACAGTGTGATCTGTGGTGGGAACAGAGAACAGGTGGAAGAGAACTTGGAGAGGTGGAGGTATGCATTTGAAAGAACAAGAATGACAGTCAGCCGTAGTAAAACAGAGTACATGTGTGAATGAGAGGGAGGCCGGTGGAACAGTGAGGCTAGAAGGAGCAGAGGTCACAAAGGTGCAGGACTCCAAGTACCTTGGGGTCCACTGTCCAGAAAAATGAGGAGGGTGGTAAAGAGGTGAAAAAGAGAGTCCAGGCAGGATAGAGTGGATTGAGAAAAGTTTCAGGAGTGATTTGTGACAAAAGGGTGTCAGCAAAGGTCAAAGAAAAAATTTACAAGACAGTGGTGAGACCAGCTATGTTGTTTGGTCTGGTGACAATGGCATTGACAAAAAGACAGGAGAACGAACTGGAAGTGGCAGAAATGAAGATGTTGAGGTTCTTCTTAGGAGTGACAAGGATGGATAAGATTAAGAAGGAGATCATCAGAGGCACAGCACAGGTTGAACAACTGGGAGACAAAGTTAGAGAGACCAGACTGAGATGGTTTGGACATGCCCAGAGGAGGAACAGTGGGTATATTGGTAGAAAGATGTTAGAAATGCAGCTGCCAGGAAAAAGACAAAGAGAAGATATGTTGATGCATTGAGAGAGGATATGGATGTACTTGGAGTTAGTACAGAGGATGCAGAAGACAGAGTGAGATGGAGGAGAATGACTTGCTGTGGCGACCCCTGAAGAGGGTAAAGACAAAATAATAATAATAAGAAGAAGAAGACTGCAACAAGGCATTGCAATATTAGTTCTGCCTGCAATATGTTTAAGTCAGAGGCAATCCTGGTATTGTTATATGGTATGGTATGGTATGGTATGGTATGGTATGGTATGGTATGGTATGGTATGGTATGGTCCCCCCATGGATTGGGGACCGTACCATACCATACCATACCATACCATACCATACCATACCATACCATATAATACCGCCATGCCCCCCACCTTTGATGGGGCGCACATTTTGAGTACTTCTGAATTAATCAGAGTTCATCCTGATGGTTTGCTCAGCATTTAGTATAATACAATTAAACTACATTTAAAAAAAATCACTTTGCTTTCTGTTTTAACACCTCGTTTTCACAGCTCTGTTGTCACCGACACGGCTACTCAGACTACGGCAGAGGCTCTAATTAATTTGGAGTCCTGACACGAGTCGGAGCGGAGCATTAAAAGTCACTCAGTCATGAACGAGGCTGAACAAGAAGAATAATCGCTCCTCATCAATCAGCCGGTGTTCCTTATTAAAATGAATCTAATTCAAATCTTTTTGGCTGTTTTAATTGTTGCACGTGGCTTCCAGAGCTCAAAGGGATTCTTCGCAACAAGTTCTTGATTGGTTTACACTCGCAGCACCCAGCGCGTTGCATGCCCTGCTTGTTTATCGCAGCGAAACACAAAGTGTTATCTTGTGATAAATAGATGAGGACACAGTTTGCCAACAGATTCGCAGAAGTTAAAAGCTGCTTTGGTTTCTCTAACAGTATCATCTCTTGGCTCCTAAACGTTTGAAAGACAGATGAATGGAAGTAAACGGTGCAGGCGCAGCAGATCCCCCTCTCAGCTGCGGGAATGGACAGACTACAGCTGTGTGTGACTTGAATGGACAGAGCCCCTCGCAACCTGTTGCATAATTTATGAGGCTGTTCCAGTTGGGTTTGTTTAATGTGTTTCTTCATCGTCGGCGCCTGAAAACAAGGACAGTTCCAAGGTTACGAAGTGCGGGATCAGTTAAAGAATAACATGTTGACGGCTTTGGGGAATTGATTGAGTTTTGTTCCGTTTTATTTTTGTGTTGATTCTCATTGCAGATTTACTTGAAAGAGCTCTGAAAGTCACATTCCAAACATTGTACTGTCAGGATTTCCCTTTACGCAACATTGTACTTTTAATGAGCAATATTAAAGGACTTGTTAAGATTTTTTTTTTAAAGTAGGGTTATGCAGAGACGTTATGGACAATAAATATCCTACCGGTTTTAGATAGCTGCTAGAACAATCTCACTTCGCACGACCAGTTAATGGCTAGCCAGAATGTGGCTAAAACCAGTTTATGCAAACACTATTTTATAAATCCATGTAAGTTCAGTCAGGTCCTTTGGACATTTTTTTGTTGTTGCTGTTGAAACCTTTCATCCTTTATCCAAAGGACTTCATCAGTCCGATGAGTCACAACAAACTCAGTCCCACAAGCAGCACACTCACATAGTGGGCCAACCAGTTTGATGGTGATAAGATGGTTTCTGGGGCCCGCCCTCTCTCCCGTCGACTTCTCTGAGGCAGCCATTCCCAAAGTGGCTCAAAACATCGAAGTTCATGCTCAATAATCCAGGTAAAAAAATTAAACAAATTCAGTCAGGACATCTAGACAGTTTCTGTTTGAACCACCCTGGCCATGGCAGCCTTACAGGAGTCGACGGGAGAGAGGGAGGACTGCAGAAACCGTCTTATTACCATCAAACTTGTTGGCCCACTATGTGGGTGTGCTGCTTGTGGGACTGAGTTTGCTGGGGCTCCTCGGACTGATGACGTCCTTTGGATGAAAGACAAAACATTTCAACAAAAACAATAAACCATCCAGAGGGCATGACTTAACTTTGTTGGATTTTTTTACCTGGATTATTGAACATAAACATTGATGTTTTGAACTATTTATAAACCTTTACATTGCCATAAATACAGGGCCACCTGCATCATGAAGGACCCCACTCACCCAGCACACACACTTTTTGCCCCGCTCCTCTCAGGAAGGAGGTTGAGAAGCATTAAGTGTAGAACCACTAGACTGAGGAACAGCTTCTACCCTGAGGCTGTTAGACTCATGAATAATAATAATAATAATAACCAGGATAATCACTGTGAAAAATCACTGTAATGCCACTTGACTGTTGATATGTGCTGCTGATTATCCACCTTGCTGATCTCATGCTACCGATTTATTCATGTTGCCGTGTTCATTCACACTCATCTGCTCACACAGACTCATTTTTGAGCTGCTGTTCGGTGTTATGTTTTTGTTTTTGCTATTAGTGCTTAGTGTATTTTTAGTTTAATATTTTTCTTAGTTCATATCTTAGATCTTATTACTGTTTTTCTTTACAGTTTATACTTTTGTTGGATGTAACTGGGACCCTGTATACACAATTTTATTCCACCACATGTACCACATGTATGACAAACAAAGAAACTTTGACTTTGACTGAAATTTAGCATTACATGGATTCCTACATTGGATTGTATGGTTATTTGCAATAAGCAGAAGCAGCTAGCTGTAGCACATCTGGTGCAACTTGGGTCACTTCCAGTAGAAATATTATTTTTGCAGTGATGCAAAATTGAGGACATTATAAAAGTTTATAAAATAAAGGGAGAGCCCAGACACCCTGCGGAGAAAACTCATTTTGGCCGCTTGTATCCGAGATCTCATTTTGTTGGTCACAACCCAAAGCTCATGACCATAGATGAGGGGCAGGACCTCCACCCTGACCCGGAGAGGGCACTCTACCATTTTCCGGCTCATAGCCTTTCTTAAAAACTTCTCTTCAAAATAGCTGCACTACTTCTTTAACAAGTATAGTTGTTATTTTTTTATCGAGTAGAAGATCCGTAGTTTGAACCCCAGTTTCACTATGTGCCCAAGCATGTTTGAGGAAAACACCAAAATCCTTATAATTGTTGTTAAAAAGTATTATTATTGTATTATTCTGTATTCTGTAATCCTGTCTTTTTATTAATTCAGGACTATTTATGTTTGATGATGTTACCACTATTATAAGTAATTCTAAATATATAAAATTAACTTTGAATTAGTTTAAAATGTAGAAAAACCATTAAGATGCTGAGAATCTACAGTCGACATTTAATTGAGTTTGTCGTTTTGGACTAAACATTCAGCTGATTGAATATTAACTAAATTAATTATTAGCTGCTAAATCCAGGTTGATTTGAAGCATCTTGAACAAAATATAGTTTAATCCATCACAGAATCCTATAAATTATATTGTTTTTGTTTTCCTTTTAGATGAATGACCTTGAATCGATCACTTTTTTATCGATTCAGCCGATGTGTTCCCACATTTTATTCAATGTTCTGGTTGGTCCATAAAATGTTAAATATAGCAGTAAATCCTCTATATAAACTACACATCTAAACAAATCAAATATTTAAATAGTCTGTTAGGGCTGACAGTTCTAACGTAATATATAACTTTAGGTTTAATGGCCGAGAAAATTAATATTTTGATGAAATAAATGACCAAACGTCGTTGCTGTTGAATTTTCTGTTGATCATTCGATGTAGGTTTAATAATCCAGCTTTAGTTTTTTTTATGCTTTGTGTGTAAAACGTTTAACCCGGTTCTCCTTTCTGTGGGACCACAGGTACATGACGGCAGTCTGACCGTCCTCGGCATCACCAGGGATGACAGAGGAGCGTACACGTGCAGGGCGTACAGTGATCAGGGAGAAGTGCTTCACACCACCCGGCTGTTGGTTCAAGGTACCGTCTTCACACTAACACGAAACGTGTTTCTTGTTCTCTGCTTCTGTGTGTGTGCATCGCCGCATCAGCTTTCAGCGTTTGGACCTAAAGGCAAAGCGGTGCGGCTCTGCAGCGCACCGATGTGTGTGACATACCTGGTGGGGCTGTATCAGCTCAGTCCGATACTCCAATCTGGGGTCTGTTAATGTGAATGTGTGCGTACAGCTGGATCTGTGAGAACGTCAGCGTCTGTCTCCGGTCCATTAGGCAGGCTCTTTCTGTTAGACACAGATCAGATAGATGGTTGTGATACCAGCCTGCAGTTCTTCTCCGTCTCCTGATACAGCACGGCTTCGTGGAGTTAACGGTGCGTGTTTTACAAGAAACTGGGCGTCCTGGTTTTAACGCAGAGCGGGGGTCAGGTCTGCTTTAATGCTTGACTTCTTTAGGTGCGAACAGCAAATTAGTTACTATTCTCTGTGTTCACAAACAGTACACACACAAACACACACGCACAATAAAAACACATTTGTCTGCAGTCACGTAAAACTGAGTGAAGGGTGTTTCTAGCATTTGATTCAAAAAGGTCATAGTTAGAATCTCTTGAAGTGGAGTTCTGTTAAAAAGTTTTTAATAATATATCACTTGTTGTAAATAAGTATGTGAATGACCTAACAAGCTAGTTCAAGCAGGACAAAGACCAACATGGATCGGTAGTGTAAAGAATCTGTACACTACATTGGTAGTGTGATTGGTAGTGGTACATTGGCAGAGTGATTTGATTTAGTATTTCATTGTTTTTCATTATATTTCATGTTTTTATGCTTTTATTTATGTTGCTGTAATATCTTGTTATTAATATTTGATGCTGTGATCTTTTTTGGTAAGCACTTTGATAACAGTTACTGTTTTAAATGCTCTATATAAATAAATGTGACTTGACTAGAAATAGACTGCAGCAGACGAAAGGAGGCTAATGCTAACGTTCACAGGCTTTTGATGTGATTTTCAGACTCGTTAACAGGCCTTTATTCATATAGACATTTTTAATGCTGCGGAGCTTGTAAAAGTAGCTGCTCAGGTATAAATATGAAACGTATGTCTTAAATCGCAACATGAAGTGAACCACGTTTCAAATGTTATGGAGCTGTGTGGCTCGTTTTAATTAATTGTACACATACTACAACTGTAAATACAGTTGATCAGTGCAGAAATATTTTCGAGATGATAATTCATACATGTTGCTCTGAAGGGTGTGATGTAACGACTGAAGTCTGTGCTCGTGTTAACAGATATAACAAAAATGTGAAAATAAATGTTGTTATTGTTATAAAGACGGATCATGGTAATTACGTTGGATTGTTACACATCGACGTGCTTGTACAAAGAAACAAACAAAAAATATATGTATATATATGTGTGTGTGTATACACTTGCTTTTTTTTTTTTTTGCAGACCTCCAAGCACCAGTTCGCGGACCCCCGGAGGTCTGGGAACCCAGTTTGAGAACCACTGGTCCAGAGGACTTGACTTAACTTTGTTGGGTTGTTGATAACCTTTCTGTACAACGGAGCTTTAGGGCCACACTAAGAAAAAAAAATTAAAAGCCATAAAATTACGAGAAAAAAGCCCTAGTATTACAAGAATAAAGTTGAATAAAGTCTTAATATTACGAGAATAAAGTTGTACGAGACTTCTTTTTTTTTGTTGAAATGCTCGTCTTTTTTTTTTCCCACGAGTCGGATCCACGACGCGACCTGTCAATCAATCCAATAGGCGTGTCAGCTAATGACCAATCCGAAGCTAAATGAGTTGTAATATTATCTGAACTCCGACACGATAAAGCAGGATTACTGCATTTTAACTGTGGTAAAATGAAGAATGTTGAGCACCTTGTTGAGTTATACTACATAAGCATCAGATTATTGTGAGTATCAGGACTTTGAAACTGGTTACAGTAAGGTGGTACGCTCTGATGGGCTGCAGCGCAGCTCTGCAGGTACGGAGCATTTAGTTTCGGATTGGTCATTTGCTGACACGCCTACTGGATTGACAGGTCGCGTCGTGGATCCAAACGTGGAAACAAAAATAAACGAGAGCTGTAAAAAAAATAAAAGTATTGTATGACATTATTCTCATAATTTTATGTCTTTAAAAAAAATTCTTAGTGTGGTCCTAAAGCACTAGGATCTGACATGTTCCTTTATTCTCAGCACATTAACAGTGGTTCAATAAAACCGCTAAAATAAGAAGTTATTCCAGAGTTTGGTGCAGTTTTACATGGATAAAAGTTTCGAAATCAAAGAGGGATTGCGTCCCACTCCCTCAGACTGCAGATTCCAGAGCAGTGATGGTTCTCACTGCAGTGATCTGCTTTTAAATGTTGCAGGAGCCTCAGTGCTGCCACTCATCCCAGCTGATGTATGAAGCCATGCACGCCGAGAGGAAAATAAGCAGGAGCTTTGGATCTGGCCCCTCTCATAAAAGACAGCTTACCTTTCATGGCTTCGGCTGTTTTATTGAGAGTTTAGAGCTAACCTGGGGAACCTGAGGGGGTGGAGAGGTTACAATGTGAGGCACGCATAAGCTGCACCTCCAACTACTATTAATGTTACAGTAGCAGGCTGATTTTACTCCAGACCGGAGTGAGATATTGTAAATAATATGTAGTGTGTGCGTTTTCTCACACTGATGTGTTACAGAGAGAAAAAGACGACACTTTGGAAGTGGAAGAAGTGGATGCTTGTTTTTAGTGCAAATTACTTTAACAATTTATTTGTTTTTTCCTCATTTTTTTAAGTAATTTTGTACTTTATATACTGTAAAAGACCCAAAAACACTACAAATTCTAGCAAAGACAGGGTAATTTTATTTCTTGAACATATGCTGTTTAAAAATCTAATGTATTTATTTTCCGAACCAGCCAGGAGGTTATTCCAGACTGTTGCACAAGAAATCCTTACAGGATCATTGTTTTAATCTGCTCTTTAAATATAAGTTTAAATAATCTAATCATGTGCTCAGGTGTCCGGCTCGTCTTTAGATTACTCACTAATATGGCGCCTTCACCCCTGAAAACAATCCTACATCTTTGTTAAGAACGGATAAAGAACTCTCTGAGTCAACACCTAAAAGAAACTCGTCTTTTCAGTCAGGCAGCGTTTAGAGCACATTTAATTTTAGGACATGAAAGGATTTTATTTGATATTTTTTCTGAGAGACCGTAAATATTTAGTGATATTATCAAGTTTAACTTCTGATTGGCTGTCATTTATATATAATTTTGTTCACTCTTGCTAGTGATTTGACTTTTTGGATGGACCACTGCTTTAATGTTTGCTTACATTATCGTGATCCGTTTTTCTTCCAAATGTTTTTCGGTGCGATTCTCGTCCCGCAGTTTTCCAGCTATTTCAACAAATTACATATCAAAACGTTCAGCTCTTTCAGGACAATTCTGCTACAACTTTTGGAATTGCTGCAGCTTTAGCTTTTTGAAATAGTTATCTTTCTCTGTCATTTTTTTCCAGTTTTTTTTCTTCTTCTGAATTTTCTAAAAAAAAACCAAATAAATATTGAGCTCATTTTACATCCTTCAAATCTTTAGATCTGTTTACAACCTTTAACTGCTCCTTTCACATTTTGTTCTGGTTCAGCTTCTTTCAGCTGCCTTGTGAAAATTTTAACATTTTCTCAGCTACGTTCAGCTCATTTCAGCTGATTTTTCAGCTGTTTTGTGCTCCCTTCAGTTTTGTGCTTCTTCTAACTTCTTTCTGCTAATTTCAACTTGCTATGCTCCTTTCAGCTTATTTATGAAATTTTCAGCTTTTCTATTTCAGCTATTTAGTAGTTTTTAATGCTACAAAGGGAGTGGTGGCGCAGAGGTTAGAGAAGGTGGGCCTGTGATTGGAAGATCGTTGGTTCAACTCCTGGTACCGACATCACAATGTGTGTGGGAAAGGTGAAGCACCCACACCTGAGCTCTTAACCTCCACCATCTGCTCCCCTGGGCACCCTACATGGCAGCTCTCTGCTCCACACAGAGGGCTGTGGTAGCTCAGTGGTCTGTGGTTGTGTCAGGAGGGGCATCCGGCATAAAAATAATTGCCACTTCTTCGTGTGACTTAGTTCACTGTGGCGACCCCTGAAGCAGGGAGCAGCCGAAAGAAGACAACAACAACAACAAAAGAGAGCTAACTTTTGCTTTTCCATCTAATTCCACACTTTTTGCACTCAGTTCAACTTTTTTCAGTCTATTTCAGCAAAAATGCTCTCTCACCACTTCTTTCTGGTAATTTAAGCTTCTTTCTGCTTTTTAAGCTACAAAGTACTTTTCAGCTGGTTTTTTTTTTGTTTTTTTTTTGCTAATTTCAGCTTGTTTCAGATAATTTTCACGTTTTTGTGCTCATTCTGCTTCTTTCAGCCTAATTGGACAAACACGTCTTCTTTCTGCTTTTTTCAGCTAATTTAAGCTTGTTCTACCTTTTCAGCTACTTTTATAGCATTTTTAGCTAATTTCAGCTGTTTTCAGATATATTCAAAATTTTCTTGGTAATTTCTGCTCCTTTCAGCCTAATTAACTTATTTCTGCTAATTTCAGCTCGTTATGCTCCTTTCAGCTTATTGCTGCTAGTTTCTGTTTTTTTTTTTTTTTTACTATTTCAGCACTGTTTTGTGCTAAATTGAGCCTTTTCAGCTAATTCCACTTGTTTTAGCTCATTTCAGCTCCTTTCACCTTCTTCTGGTGGTTTAGGCTTCTTTCTGCCTATTCAGCTACGTTTCAGCCATTTTTTGGTGCAAATTTCAGCTTTTTTTTTTTTTTTTTTAGCAACTTTCCTATTTTATGTGCTCATTTCTGCTTATTTAAATCTACTTCAGCAAATATGTGTTCTTTCTGCTTTCTTCTGCTAACTTGGGCTTGCTCTTCCATTTCAAAAAATTTAATTTCTTTAGTTTGGCTTGTAAATATTTAGTTTAGAAATATACTGAGTGTCTTTTCGGACCTTGACTCAGTTGCAGTTATTTTTCCACATACTAGCAAACCTACAAGCTAACATTAGTAAACCTAATGAGAATCTTAAAACTTACTTGAAAGAAGCCCAAAAGGGAAAATAAAATACAAGTGTTTGGTGTTTTTTATTGAAACGATGTTTTGTGTGTTTCTATGTATAAGGCCACAAAGATAATTATCACTGTTCTCTGTAGCTGTACCTGGCTCTACTGCGATTTTTTAATCACGTGTTTTACTTTTATAACCAAAGCCTTTTTTATTATTTTATTTTAACTTGCAGAACTAAATACAGTACCTTATCTTTGAATATATACCCACCAAAAAACATTTAGGAGCAGACTGAACCAAAAAAACAAATATAAATTTAGTGAAAGCCAGACACAAATTCAAGTGGCCTGAAGAAATGATCAAATAAATCAGTATACATAGTTTTGCTGGTGCAGGATGTGTACCGTCAATCAGTCACTAAACTGGAAGGATCATTTTCACTTTAAAGGTTGATACCATCACTATGAAGCAGCCAAAGTTTGATTAAGCTCAGAATAACTGATAAGACTTCTTCTTCTTTCAGGGCCTCCATACATCGTCTCACCTCCTGAGAACGTGACAGTAAACATATCGCAGAATGCACTCTTCACCTGCCAAGCCGAGGCGTATCCTGGCAACCTGACCTACACCTGGTTTTGGGAAGAGGACAACGTCTACTTCAAGAAGTAAAGTTATGATTAAGTTTACTTCCATACTGTTGCAGCAGGGGCTGTGTGCAGAGTCACTTATGGATAAATCTAGACTTCAAGCGTCCCTGACTTTTAAATCGCCACCACCCGGGCAGCGAGGGGCCTTTATCTAGCAGCTTTAGTCAAGTGAGAGACGCCGTGTGTCTCTGACTGTGTTGTGACTGGCTGTCGAAGGGTATTAGAGTGTGTGCGCCCTGTCCCACTGTGGCCCCAGACGATGTTAGAGTGGGCCTACTGGGGGCCTGTCTGGAGCACGCCAGGCAGCCCAGTGCGCTCTGATAGCTCACAACTCGGGCCTGGTGTCATCTATAAGGATCATGCAGCGATGATCTGAAGTGCAGCCCGGACCTCTACAGGCTCCAGCTCTCAGAGGCCGACAGAGTAGCTGTAGTCAGTGACGGAACAATAAGGGTCAGGGTTTGTGTTTGTCACGAGCAGCAAAACTTTCATCTTCTAATCTTTAGAATAGAATAGAATAGAATAGAATAGAATAGAATAGAATAGAAAAAGCCTTTATTGTCCCACAGATGGGAAATTCCAGTGTATCAGCAGCAACAGCAGCAACAGATAAAAAGATAAAAAGATTTAAAGATTTCACACAAAAGTTCCTAAATGTTAATAAACAATACAATATATAAAGAAATAAGATAAACAGTATCAATAATAATGTTCAATATGTGTTGGAACATTGATAAGGACAGACTATTTACAGTACAGTATTACAGGCAGAGTGTGTGTTTAAGCAGAGGTCAGCATGTATTTAATCCTTATTGGGTTTGTTGGGAGCAGTGATGGTTGTAGTCTAACAGCTGCTGGGAGGAAGGACCTGCGGTAACGCTCCTTTGTGCATTTAGGATGCAGTAATCTGTCACTGAACGAGCTCTCCAGTTCAGCAACAGCTTCATGCATGGGGTGGGAGATGTTGTCCTGCAATGATGTTATTTCAGCTAGAGTCCTTCTGTCTCCCACCACCTGCACTGGGTCGAGGGGGCGTCCAAGCACAGAGCTGGCCTTCTTGATGAGCTTATCTAGCTTCTTCTTCTCAGCTGATGATAAGCTGCTGCTCCAACACACAACACCATAAAAGATGGCTGATGCCACTACCGAGTCAAAGAAGGTCTTCAGGAGCACCCCCTGCACTCCAAAAGACCTCAGTCTCCTCAGCAGGTAGAGTCTGCTCTGACCCTTCCTGTAAAGTGCATCAGTGTTGTGAGACCAGTCCAGTTTATTGTTCAGGTGAACACCCACGTACTTGTAAGAGTCCACAATCTCGATGTTCACACCATGGATGTTCACCAGGGTCAGTGAGGTGGACCTGTGCCTGCGGAAATCCATAACCAGCTCCTTAGTTTTAGCAGCGTTGATCAGGAGGTGGTTCTGCTGGCACCAGTCCACAAAGGGTCTCAGGAGTTTTTCAGGCTTTCTGAAAGTCCTTCAAATTTTTTCTTTGGTTGCTGGTTCACAATTATTTTCAACTATCCAAGCATGTACAAGGGCAAATTTTTATGTTTTTAACCATTTCATTCTTACGTATGAGTCATTCAGGCCTAAAAGGCTCTCTGATTAGTTGGAACAATAGACCCTATTTGATGAATAATTACTTTAGATATAAAAATGTGAGTGTAAATATATTCTAGGCTGTTTAGTTTTTATAATTTTTAATATTTATTAATTTAAATATCAATGACACACGGACGTCGCCATTTTATTTACGCTGCAATGCATTCTGGGCAAATGATGGAGACAGGTTGTTGCGATACACACGCCATTTAGCTTAAATGTAAATTTTGGACATTATATTATATTAGATTAGATTAGATAAAACTTTATTGATCTATTGGGGAGATTGCTTCAGGGAAATTAAAATTCCAGCAGCATCGCACAGGTGGTACATACAAAGACTGTTGGCAAGTATAATGCAAAGTAAAACAACTGTAGATGAACAGATGCAGAGATATATTCATCAATTAAAACGGATTCCTCATTTTTCTGGACTGAATAAAACGTGCATTGATGTTAATGAAATGCAAACGTGAGACGTCATTTATCTTTGACCCATCAAAATGAATGCGGTCATTTATTTTACAGAATCAAAGTTTAACATCAAACATTTACATTAATTTGGCAAAATATGGAAATAACAACATCATTAACAGCTTTACAGGTAGTGAGAAACAATTCGGCGATTGTTTCCACTCTTCAGCAGAACAGCAGACATCAATGAAAACTGTACAATTATGATCAATTATCCACACGGCGTGGATGAGCACTTTACACAGACATTTCTAAAATATCTGGAAGGATTTCTACTTGAGAGAAGAATTTAAAGATGGAAATGAAGTTTAAAAGAAGTAAAAGATGGTATGTGAGGGGAAGTGTTCACCAGAACCGACACTCTCCATCAGAACCCAGCTTTCCTCGGTACGCTTTGGTAGGAAACTTGACTCATTACCTTTCTGAAGATTAATCAGCAGATATGGAGGTCCAGTTAACGCTACCTGTCCAGCGTCTCCATAGGATGGCTGTGACTCGTCCGAAGTAGTGACGAGATTGCGTCCGACACCAGCTCACATCAGCAATAGACTTCACATGAGTGGGGTCCTTCAGAAGTTCCACTCAGAGGTGGAGGATATTATAATCCAACTCGGAGGAGCCTTATCATGCTGGACTTCTGTTCTCCCAAACGACTTTTCAGCGCCTCACCGAACTCCTCAGAAGCTTCACCGCACTGCTCAGACTCTGAGAGAACTAGGAAGTACCGGCATTTTAAAGAGCTCTATTTCCGGTATATTTGAGCGTCCCTTATTGGGTAATATCAACCAGACAGGGTGTGTTTTGTGATGTAATAGGTTACTAGAAGTCAGAAAACAGCAAGAATTGTTATGGAACAGATTAAACTGTTCTCAGAGACAGAGAGAGTTTTGTTTTGGCGAGTTTTGGAAACAGGTGCCAGCTCCCCTGTTGACGTCTGAGAGGATGTAAACAAGACACATGTCTGCTTCGACTCCTGACCTTGGAAAACGCACACTTGCTCATTCAAAGACAGAAATCAGAAAATGCATAAAAATCTGTAACAGACCTTAACATGAATTCTAACTCTGCATAAGCATTAAAAAATCATTACCCTGTTTCACAGTTAATAAAATTGATTAGTTCACTGCAACATCTAAAATGGTTTGAACTAAGACACTTTGATTATCAACATTTGTAAAATAGTAATGATAATAAAAAGAGAGTGTTCTTTCACTTGATTTTCAAGAAGGAAAGTCTCAGGATGGGTGAACCTGTATTTCTGGATTCAAATCAATGAAATAACAGTTTCTGTCCCACAAGGTTCTTAAGGTCAAGGGATTTGACCTTAGGCTTAGTTTTGACATCAGGTTAAGTTCACTACAGTCCCCCCTTTGGAAATCATCACCTGTCCATGGGGATGAATTCCAAACATGAACTTACGCCTTCGATTGTCCTTGAAGCTTGAGTAATCCAGCAAAGAAACAAGAGTCAAGAGTAATCTAGCAAGGAAAACAAAAGTCAAAAGTAATCCAGCAAGGAAAACAAAGTCAAAGGTAATTCCACAATGTTCTTGGTAATTCCATTGTGTTGATTATAATTCCATAACGTCGTCGGTAATTCCATTGTAGCAATGCTTTAACCCCTTGGAAACAGAGTCTGTAATCCATTGGAAAAAGTCATATAATCCACAACGGTAAATCCACAACGATTGGAAGTGTTGATTGATCAGCATACAGAGGGGTACCCTTGGATTGAACTGAAGATGCGGCCACTGGACGAAGAGTGGAGACCACGTCAGGATTGCAGGTCGCCTCCAGCGAAGGTCGTCTCTGAGCGACGTCCAGTCGGTGCAGTTCTGGTTCAATGTGACATGCAATTATGTGGTTTAAGGTGGGCTTATGAATGGGATTTTACATAAGGCCTTAAACTATATGCACCTGGTGTGTAAGCTATTATGATTGGGAACAGCTACAACTACCAGTTAAGGGGTGGAACATGCTGAAAAGGGGTACCTACAGGGGTTTATACCTATAGAAAAGGGTTCCAAACTATTTTCCCATTTCTAACTTGGTTTAAGTTAGCTTTACATGGCAAAATATAGTTTGGTGCAATTGTCTGTTGTCTTTTAGACGAACGACTTGAGATTGGGTGTTTGGTTTCCCCATAAATGTTTTTGGAAGTCTATGACGAGACTCATCAAAAAGAATTAGCTATCCCCCCGAATAGAATTGTTCGAGTAGATATAATAAAATAATATTCTAGGATTCAAGGTTCTTTATTTGTCATTCCAGCACATGTGGTACATGTGGTGGAACAAAACTGTGTACACAGGGTCCCAGTTACATCCAACAAAAGTATTAAAATGTAAAAGAAAAACAGTAATAAGATCTAAAATATGAACTAAGAAAAACTTTAATAAAAATACACTAAGCACTAGTAGCATAAAAATAATACGCCGAACAGCAGCACAAACACACACACATACATACACATTTAACAGCAAATAATACTATATAACCAGTGGCTATTATAAGGTTGTGGTGGTGCTGCTGCTCCTTCTCATCCTCTGTCCTCCTTTTACTTCTCCTCCCACCAGTGAGGAGTTGTACAGTCTGATGGTTTAAGGTCGTTTTCACACCAGATAGTCCGGTAGACTCGGTTCGGGACCAATATTCATGTTTACATTTGAGCTGGTGCGTTTGCATTCACACTGCACTGTGCAGTCGAGTCAACCTGTTGAACCAACCTATTCCCCCACTCGCCTGTGGGGGCGCTGCACCAAGAAATACTGAAAGAAACGATACAAAAACCTCTGAAGACACGTCTTCTTCTTCTTCAGTAAATAAAAATAAAAATGAAGTGGCATCAAGTTTTAGCAGTTTTAGGAGTTATATGTTGTCATATTTCAAAAATGGACTTAGCATGAGCAGAAGATGAGACAGAAGACCATGGAGAATATTGTTTTTCACACAAGGCAGCTGACGGCTCCATATAAGGTCAGAGAAATGCGTGTTTGTTTGTCCTGCGGAGCGGGTCCCGGTCTGTTTACATTCACACTGCACTCGAATCGCGCTGGAGTTCTCTTCTACCGGACCGAGACCTAGGTTTTAGCCCGGGACAGAGTTCGCCTTTTTGTTCCGTGACAGAGTTCAATGGCTCGTTCACACCTCCCTAAACGAACCAGACTTTCTAGGAAAACGAGCTAGAGTTCGATTAAAGCGGACTAAACAGGGCTGGTGTGAATGCACCCTAAGGGACAAATAGGTTTTTCAGTCTGTTCGTCCTACACTTGGGAAGGAGCAGTCTGTCCCTGAACAGGCTCCTCTGGTTGCTGATGATGGTGTACTGTGTGTATAAAAAAAGGTGTATACATTATATATATATATATATATATATATATATATATATAT
>NC_056503.1:35949744-35966550 GCF_014905685.2 Nematolebias whitei
ACACACACACACACACACACACACACACACACACACACATATATATATATATATATATATATATATATATATATATATATACATACATACACACACACATATACAGTATATACAAACCGGATTCCAAAAAAGTTAGGGCACTAAACAAATTGTGAATTAAAACTGAATGTGGATGTGCAAACATCTAATATTTTATTCAGAATAGAACAGAAATCACAGATCAAAAGTTTAAACTGAGAGAATGTATCATTTTAAGGGAAAAATCTTTTTCCAAATTTCATGGCGTCAACAAATCCCAAAAAGTTGGGACAAGTCCATTTTTACCACTGTGTGGCATCCCCCCTTCTTCTTACAACACTTAACAGACGTCTGGGGACAGAGGAGACCAGTTTCTCAAGTTTAGAGATAGGAATGCTCTCCCATTCATGTCTAATACAGGCATCTAACTGTTCAATCGTCTTGGGCCTTCTTTGTCGCACCTTCCTCTTTATGATGCACCAAATGTTCTCTATAGGTGAAAGATCTGGACTGCAGGCTGGCCATTTCAGTACCCGGATCCTTCTCCTACGTAGCCATGATGTTGTTATTGCTGCTGAATGTGGTCTGGCATTATCTTGTTGAAAAATGCAGGGTCTTCCCTGAAAGAGATGACGTCTAGATGGGATCATATGTTGTTTTAGAACCTGAACATAGTTCTCTGCATTAATGGTGCCTTTCCAGACATGCAAGCTGCCCATGCCACAAGCTCTCATGCAACCCCAAACCATCAGTGATGCAGGCTTCTGAACGGAGCGTTGATAACTTGGGCTATCCTTGTCCTCTCTGGTCCGGATGACATGGCGTCCCAGTGTTCCATAAAGAACTTCAAATCGTGACTCATCTGACCACAGAACAGTCTTCCATTTTGCCACACTCCATTTTAAGTGACCCCTGGCCCAGTGCAAACGTCTGAGCTTGTGGAGCTTGCTTAGAAATGGCTTCCTCTTTGCACTGTAGCGTTTCAGCTGGCAACAGCGGATGGCACAGTGGATTGTGTTCACTGACAATGCTTTCTGGAAGTATTCCTGAGCCCATTCTGTTATTTCCTTGACAGTGGCATTCCTGTTTGAGGGCAGTGACGTTTAAGGGCCCGGAGATCACGAGCATCCAGTAGAGTTTTACGGCCTTGACCCTTACGCACAGTGATTGTTCCAGATTCTTTGAATCTTTTGATGATGTTATGCATGGTTGATGATGATAACTTAAAAGTCTTTGCAATTTTACGCTGGGTAACACCATTCTGGTATTGCTGCACTATCTTTCTGCACAACAATGGTGGAATTGGTGATCCTCTTACCATCTTGGCTTCTGGGAGACACTGACACTCTGAGAAGCTCTTTTTATACCCAGTCATGTTGTCAATTGACCTAATTAGTGTTAATTGGTCTTCCAGCTGTTCGTTATATGCACAATTTCTTTTTTCCAGTCACTTTTTGCTACTTGTCCCAACTTTTTTGGGATTTGTTGACACTGTGAAATTTTGAATCAATATATTTATCCTTTAAAATGTTACATTTACTCAGATTAAACTTTTGATCTGTCATCTATGTTATTTTACGAATAAAATATTAACATTTGCCATCTCCACATCATTGCATTCAGTTTTTATTCACAATTTGTTCCATGCTGCTGATCTCATGCTGCTGATTTATTCATGTTGCTGTGTTCATTCGTACTCATCTGCTCACACAGACTCATGTTCGTGCTGCTGTTCGGCGTATTGTTTTGTACTATTAGTGCTTATTGTATTTTTAGTTTAATGTTTTTCTTAGTTCATATCTTACATCTTATTACTGTTTTTCTTTTACATTTTATACTTTTGTTGGATGTAACTGGGACCCTGTGTACACAGTTTTGTTCTGCCACATGTGCCACATGTGGCGCAAATGACAAATAAAGAAACTTTGACTTTTGACTTTGATTAAAGGTTATTTCAACACATGCGATTGTCTCAGATGATCAGCATTTGTCATGTCACGGGAAGAGAAAACTGGTCGTTTGAGCTCTTTTTGTGTGCCAGTATAAAGTTCTGTAGTTTCCATCATGCATAGCCAGTTCTGTAAGCCATGAAGATAATCTGTAATTTGTAAAATAATAATTAGATGAGCTATGAGGAGCTAAAATATAAGATTTAAAATATGTTGTTTTCATGTGGTTTAAGGGTGTAAATGTTGAACTGCTTTGTGGACAAACACTCAAAAACCACAAGTAGTATGTTGAATTATAGAGATTTTTATGATAAAAAACATGAAGGCCATTGCATTTAACACTTTTTTTTTTTTAATCTATGGCTTTGTACTCGGTGTTCTCTGCCACTCTCTGCTGGCTGCTGTTTGACTCTCTGCTGCTCTCTTATGGCACTTTAATGCAATTTAACACACACATGAAAGAAGTAGTAGATGCATGAGCTCATTCCTGTTCCGTCGACGAGTTCCCAATAAGAACATGAGTATTTATTTTTTTTTCTTTCCCGCAGCGATCTGAAGCTCCGAGTGCGCATCCTCATCGACGGCACGCTCATCATATTCCGGGTCAAGCCGGAGGACGCCGGGAAATTCACCTGCAGTCCGAGCAACAGCCTCGGTATCTCGCCCTCAGCATCAGCCTACCTGACTGTTCAGTGTGAGTGTTACCGTGGCAACAAAGTGGAGGGGGGAGGGGCGGAGCGAGCCGTGCGGGGAGAACAGCAGCAGCAGCACGGAGGCTGTAGTTTTTGGCTGCTCCTTGATTGAAACGAGAAGAAATGGGTATGAATTTGAAGGTCAGGTGACAGAGGCAACAGCAAGCGCCCCCCCCCCCCCCCCCCCGCCCCCCCCCCCCCCCCCCCCACCAGCCCCCCAACACACACACACACAGAAACTCCTCCATTAAAGAAAAATAATAATATCAGCCTCTTTAACCATTTTCACACATTCAGTTAAATGATCCATTCTGACTCCAGTGTGCTCCTTGAACTGGTGACGTATTCAGTCATAGATGCCATTTTTCCCTTTTTTTCTGAGTGTGTATACGCATGAATCTGCCCCTCCCCCACACACACACACACACATGCACACACACACCTTACATAAAAAGATGACATTCCTCTACATCAGCAAAGAGCGAGGAGTGCCACCTCTGAACCAAACGGCGTCACGTTTTGGGTCTTTATTCCGCTTTAGGTTGATATTGCTTCCAAGTTGCTGCTGGTCATTGATTATTCTGTTACGCTGAGAGAAAGACAGAGAGAGAGACACACAGAGAGAGAGAGAGAGTGCAGCACTGCAGGCCTCAACTACAGCAGGACGGGATAAAACCAGCATCCTGAATGCAACATAAATGCAGGGCATTGCACAAGAATCATCTATTTTTGACAAACAGCTGCATTCCAATGACAAGTTCAGAGCTCCAGTTTAGAAATTGTTAAGAGGTGTAATAGTTGTCTAAATATGCTTCATTGTACATAAAGGGTTAATTTTTTACGTATAAAAGCACATTTTACAGGCTGTAAAGCTGCACTTCATCAGGCACATGCAGTGATGGAACTAAACAACTGTCCTGCTCACTGTCACCTAACCTTCTACTAATTCCCCTTTTCAGCATTTCTTTTATGTTCCCTGCATGCTTAGAAAATGTATATTATTGTGTTACCCAGGCTGGAAAATGCAAGTGGAGCTGAAACACAGATTATTTTAGTTTTGTTGCAAGAAATTGGATTTTTTTATTAAAACCTCTGATAAACAAATTACGTGTTTTTTTCTCATCTAAGACTTTGAAAATGTTGATTCTGATAGAAACCTGTAGAAGTATGTACGTTTTGTTAGCCAGGACTATTGAACTGGTGGCCCGAGGGCCACATCTGGGCTGTGGGTGAGATCTCTCCGGTCCACCGATGAGTTCATTAAAAATACAACTCGGGGTTATGTAAAGATAAGAGAAATTGCATTTCCTGCGAAAATGCAGTGTGAATGCTTAAACAGCAAACAGCCAAAATTAGCTAAAAACATGGTCACATGTAGCTGAACTAGAACAAGCCTACGTTAGCAGAAGAAAGCAGAATATATATAATAAATAAGTTTATTCATTTTTAAAAACATAACAATTATATATATATATATATTATAAATATATATTATACCTACCTACAATATGAAGTACAATCACAAATTTTAAAAAAGGCAGCAGAAAGAAGAAAATATCTTTTAATATCTGCCCCTTTTAACTAAAAAATTAATTCAAACAATAATAATCTTCAAATAACAAAAAATTATTAAATAACTCCTTCTCGAGCAACAACTCATACAAATACACATTAAGCTATTTATTATTTTTTAACAAATCAACTTTGGTCATTCTTTTAAACATACAAACATGTTTTTTTTTGTTGCAGAAATTAGCACAAAAATTTGGAAATCAGCAAAAAAAAAAAAGGCTCAAATTAGCATAGAAATTGCTGAAAAGTAGTTGAAAAAGCAGACAGAAGCTTAATCAACCAGAAGAACGTGGAAGGAGCTGAAATGAGCTGAAAAAAGTGGAATTAGCTGAAAAAGCTAAATTTAGCACAAAAACTATTATATAGTAGCCGAAATAGAAAAGGCTGAAATGATCAGAAATAACTTAAAGGAGCATAACAAATTGAAATTATATGAAAGAAGTTAATTAGGCTGAAAGTAGCAGAAATTAGCAGAAAAATGTGAATTTATCTGAAAACAGCTGAATATAGCTACAAAAATGCTAAAAAAAAGAAGCTATTTGAAAAGCTAGAACAAGCTTAAATTAGAAGAAGGAAGTGTAGAGAGAACAATCTTACTCATTTAGGCTTAAAGAAGCAGAAATGAGCACAAAAGTGGAAATTATTTGAAAAAAGCTGAAATTAACAACAAACAGTTGAAATGAAGCTAAAAAAGCTGAAAGAAGCTTAAATTACCAGAAGGAAGTGGAGAGAGCACATTTTTGCTGAATTATGCTGAAAGAAGTTTAAATAAGTGCAAAAAATGTGGAATTATCTGAAAAATCTAAAATTAGCATAAAAACAGCTGAATACTAGCTGACATAGCAGAAAAAGCTGAAACGTACATAAATGAGCTGTAAAAAGCAGAAATAAGTTAGAAGAAGCACAAAAATATTCTAGTTAGCGGGAAAAATCTGAAAGGATCACAAAAAAAATCTGTAAAAATGTCTGAAAATATAATAATAATGATAATAATAATAATATACAGTAATAATGTGTTATGTGTTGTCATCATTGGATGTTCCCATACAATGGTGAAATCGGCTCTCTTCTTTTAACCCATCCACCCCCAGGTGGTGCAGTGGGCAGCTATTGAAAGCACCTGGGGAGCAATTGGGAGTAAACGTCACCACTGCAGTGCTCCCTAAAACAAAAAAAAGAGGAAAATTGATAAAACCCTCAATTAGTGGTCTTTTGGAGATGATTTACAATTGTGCTTCCTTGTGTTCTCCTTCAGGTACCGTATTTTCCGGTGTATTAGTCGCTCCGGAGTATAAGTCACATCAGTCAAAAAAAGCATCATGAAGAGGAAAAAAACATATATACAGCTGTAAATATCTTCAGTGTATAAGTCACATTTATTAGGCGTCACCGCTGAAACGTCACGTTTATTATGCGCTTATTAAATGGTCAAAGCAGCTTCCTTTCACCTGGGCGATGCAGCACCATCCATCCATCCATCCATCGCGGCCGGAGCTGCTAGCTCCAGCGTTCCTCCGCCTGCACCAGCTGAGTGAATCGAGCGTGCATGGGAGGACTCGCTGTTGCAGTTCTTCAAAATTTAAAGCATCAGTCAAATATTTCATTATGAATATGGAAAAAAAGTATATAAGTCGCAGGACTGACAAATCTAAGCTTAAAACTGTGACGTATACGCCAGAAAATACAGCAGTTCTAAGGTTTCACTAATAATGAATTTGATCTGTGAACCACTGTACCCACTGAGCCACAGTGGTTGGAGCAGTCATCCACCAATGAGAGAGTGGGTTTGATCCCACAGTATACAGTCACATGTCAAAGTGTCTCTGGGCCAGACACTCAGTCCAACATCTGTGTGCCCCATTAACGTCTAAAGCACTGATTAGACTCTGTAGGAGGTTTGATTCAGATTAACTTTGTAGAGATGTAGTAGAGTGCTGTTGGTGGATAAATGAGGGCACAGGGTTGTGAAGCTCTACAAAGGTGCTATAAAAGTAACGTCCATTTCTTAATGAATCAATGATGTGTAACTTGTGTTCAGATCCTGCCCGAGTGATCAACATGCCTCCAGTCATCTATGTCCCACGGAAACTGCCAGGCATCATCCGCTGTCCCGTGGACGCCAACCCACCGGTGACATCCGTGAAGTGGGAGAAAGACGGCTACCCGCTCAGGGTGGAGAAGGTCAGGCTTTCATATATGAAACCGTAACACATGAGGTGGTTTAAGCCATTAAAAGTTAAAATCCTCATTTTTAACCATGTTTACTTTGATTTTTTTGATTGGCACAATAAGTTCACAAACAGCGGGTTTAACAAAAGTGATTTTTTAACTGTGAAATAACAACAAAGACAAAGAAAACATGTGCAGGCTCAAAACTGAGAATAGAACAGCTTCTTTTGCTCAACAACTCTAGTCACACGCAGCTTTGCTTGCTACTTTTATTGTTACGTCTACTTTTTTACATTTCAGGAGGAAATTATAGTAAAGCTGTGTCTCAGTTTAACTTTTCCTTAATTGATGCACTTTATTGGTCAAATCAGCTGAATTTTAAAAATCGATTTGTGGCTGCTGGAGCACGCAGAGGGAGGACTCGCTGTGCATTTCTTCAAAATTTAACAAGATAACCACTTAAAAACAATTATTAGTTTTCTCAACATTACAGCAAAGGTGTGTCTCAGTTAAACTTTTACTTTTAAATGCACTTAATGGTCAAATCAGCTGCATTTCGCCTGGGCGGTGCAGCGAAATTCAGATGACTTGACGTTTGCTCCACGAGTTCTGGAGCGAGACGAAGGTGGCTTGGTATGGCAAGCCAAGTGTGTCATTAATAGCCACTTTGACCTATTAATGAGACACTTGGCTTCCCATATTACTTGATGGCCCTCTAGTGACTTAAAATGGTAGTGTTCAATATTTTTCATGTCAGAATGAATGAAATCATTAGATCTCAGCCAAAAATTGGTTTATAAATATGGGAGAAAAAAACATTTATTAGTAGCTTTGACGTATAAGTCGCAGGACTTTCAAATTTATGCAACAAAGGTGTGACCTATATGGCAAAATTATGGTAATTGTTTCACAAACTCCCCAAATTAATTAAAAATCCTTGTTATTTTATTTCAACTATTCTCAAACTCTTTAGTCACATTATTTTTAAATAAAGTTCGGCACGGACTCTGGACAACGTTTATTGGTAAATGGACAATACTTTAATATTTGCTGTTGTATCATTTTGGGGTTGAAAATACAACACAACGCTCCTCTTCCTAACCTGCTTGTTCTGTTCTTGCTGCGGCCAGGCCTGAATGAGCCAGATCTTGAGTTGCAGCATCAAAGCACAGGGGTGGGGGTTGTAGGGGGGAACGAAGTGTGCCTGCTCGTGGCGCACTGTGACGAGAGCAGCACTTGGAAGCAGCAGGACATACACAGACAGCTAACCACAGCAGCACATACTGAAAACCTGAAGCTAAGGCATTGATAGAGGGTTTAGGAAACCAACTGAAATCAAACATTTCAGCACCCTCCTCTCCTTGTCTTATAGTATCCTGGTTGGAGCCTGATGCCAGATGGAAGTATCCGGGTGGCAGAAGCCACAGAAGACTCCCTGGGCACCTACACCTGTGTGCCTTACAACGCCCTGGGTACCATGGGCATGTCCCCCCCTGCCACTTTGGTGCTAAAGGTAGCTCACTGCTCAAGTGTTTGATGTGTGTACTGTCTAGATTCTGCCCGTTTCTAGATTATTTTTGTGTTGGTGTGTGTGTTTGTGAAGGATCCCCCTTACTTTAATGTGAGACCTGGGGGGGAGTACCGTCAGGAGGCTGGGAGAGAGCTGGTCATCCCCTGTGCTGCTTCTGGAGACCCCGATATACCCACCATCACCTGGAGAAAGGTGATGTAGATTAAAAAGAAAAAAAAGGTTTTTTATACCAGTCGTGTGTGTTTGCCCCTGCCTGACCCCCTCGCTGTATTTTTCTTTGTTAATTAAAGGTGGGGAAGCCAAGCAGGAGCAAGCACAACATCCTACCCAGTGGCAGCTTACAGTTTCTCTCCCTCAGCAAGGAGGACCATGGAGAGTGGGAGTGTGTAGCCACCAATGTGGTCACAAGCATCACTGCCAGCACACGCATCCTCGTCATCGGTACAAATAATCAGCACAGCGCGCTCAGCTCGCTTACAAATACCGACCTCTAGTTGTTATGAGTTCTCTTTAGTTCCACTTTCCTGCAGAGGACGAGTCACTGACATCACGTCAAAGTGACACTCACCTTTCAAACTCTTTTTTTTTCTCCTCTCAGTTTCCTCTTGAACATCATTAAAGTTTAATTTGACCCTATCTGTGATAGCGTAGAGCTTGTGTTATGCATTCTCGCTTTGCAGCTTTTGTCTGTTGAGTTTCTTAACTAAGGACATCTTTTTACTCATAAATTGACTGAATTATTGATAAACGCAAGCCTGAAGTTGCATATTTTCATAGATGGACTTGTTTCTGTATTTTCCAAGTAAATGTTTATATTAAAGTAGCAAAAGCAAAACTGTAGTGTTCATATATGAAAAACTAGCATTTCCCATGCCCGAGTTTAAATTTGGTTGACGTCAAAAATTTTGCATTCCAACAAAAATAAAATATGCTGCTTCTCTTCCTTTTTTACTCAGGGAGCAGTTATTGGTTAAAAAGATAAAACCATTTAGATTTGCTAGCATTTTCTGCTGCAATATGGTTGATTTTTATAATTATTGTATTTTTATTTCTGTTGGCTACCCTTCATTTACCGTACGTGCCACCGTATAAGTCGCATCAGTCCAAAAATGTCTAATAAAGTGGAAAAAACATAAATACGTTGCTTCGCCGTATTAGTCACAGCTATTATGCATCACTGCTGACCACCCAGAAACGTGGGCCGGTGCTGTGCCAAAAATCGATTGGCACTCGAATGGCGGCAGCGGGAGTGTGCACGGGAGGACTTTAACAAGAATTTAACAAGATTAACAACAATAATTTGTTTGCTCGACATTATAGTAAATGTGTGTCTCAGATGAACTTTTCTTAATAAATTCACTAATAGTCAAATCAGCTGCATTTCACCTAGGCGGCGCGGCAAAATGCAGCTGATTTGACATTTGCCCCACGAGTTCCTGAGTGAGATTAAGGTGGCTTGGTATGGCAAGCCAAGTGTCTCATTAATAGCCACTTTTACCTATTAATGAGACACTTTGCTTGCCATATTAATCGAGGGCCCTCTAGCGGCTGAAAATGGCATTCAATATTTTCCATGTCAGATTGAATGAAATCATCACATCTCAGCCAAAAATTGGATTATAAATATGGGGAAAAAACATAAATACGTCACTTCGCTGTATAAGTTGCAGGCGTGCTAATTTATGCAAAAAACTTCAATTTATACAGCAAAAATTAGGGTATTACTTACTTGATTACTATGATAACAAGGAAAGTGACCAAAGTCCCAAAGGGAACAAGATACCAAATGTCTATCTTTTAAAGTCTAGCAAAGATGTGAGCAGGTCAGGAACTCTGCTGCAGTGGTGGTTTTCCTGCTCGGTGCCAGTTGTTGTGTCACAGCTGGAGTGTGACTACCCATCAGCTGGCACAAAGTCACAAAACGGTGCAGGCAGCTGTGCTCCTCCTCAGACCCCTGTATGAGTATCTATGCTCAGATCTTTTTGTTTTTTTAATCCCACTGAGAAGCAACTGGGTTCAGGCCACACTGCACAGCTGTCAGGTGGGTGGGATGAACTGGACCTCACACTTGTAACAACCTCAGGCAACATCACATCCAGCCGGAGCTGACACACATACAGTTTCCCATTATCACAACTACTTGTTATTGTAAAGTATTTATACTAGCACCACACAAGTGTAGGTATTATTTATAAATGTGTTCTCACTCTGTTCCTGTTTCTGTTATCCTCTCAGGCACCAGCCCACATGCTCCTGGCAACATCCATGTGTTGCCCTCTACAACCTCTGCTAATGTGTCCTGGGAACCAGGTTACGATGGCGGCTTCGAACAGACTTTCTCTGTGTGGTACGGTCCAGTGTGAGTGCTCTTAGTTTCCTTCTAATCAATAGCAGCAGCTAGCTGATGTGGAAACATATTTGAAGCTAATGACCAATATCTTAACGAAAGAGGACACCCTTCACCATTGATGGAAAGAAAAATAGATTTCATTCAGGAGCTCACGGCTGAATTGTTCTAAAAAGGATTATTTTACGCATACGTCTTGGTGTACACTAGGACACCAGTGGTGTGTAGCTAAAATAACATCAGGTTCCCATTCGATCTCAACTGATTGTTTATTCTTGATGAAATTGAAATAAACATTGATCTTAAGAGTCGAGACAGGGATATCGTCCAGTTTAAGCCCTAAACGAGTAAGAACTTGAACAAAGGAACAAAATCAAAAACCTGCATAAAAGATGTTGGTTCACTTAAGATCTTTTAAATGTCAGCAGTTACGTTTTACATTTTTTTTTTTTTTTACCTTTATTCATACAGGTATTCTCATTGAGTCCCAAGGGCTCATTTTCAAGGGAGACCTGTTTTAGACTAACAACATATAGGTACAATAAACAACAATATACAACAATAAAAGCAATTAAAAACTATAGTGTTATTAAAACAATAAAATCAGGCCAAATCAAGTGCCATATAAAACAAGGTAAAATACTAAAACAAGAACACATTTGCTTGGATTTTTCCAATAACCTTATCAATTTTTTTAATCCCTTAAATCAAAGTGGACAACTTCATATTTTGGTGCAAGATGTTCCAGGTTACAGGAGCAGAGTAAGAAAAAGACTCTTTGCCAAGTTCAGTCCGCACTAAGGGAACGCTGCAGGTAATGATGGCCTGAGAATGTGCACTCTAACTGCACCGACAATGTGACGTGAGAGAACATTTAAGAAGGCAGCAGACCAAGGAGTGATTTATAGGTGTAGATGTACCAGTGTGAGAGCCTACATGTAGATAATGATGACCAACTGACCAAGGAGTACAGAGTGCAGTGATGGGTACGGTAGTTACTGTACAACCAGTAATGAACCTTAGTGCACCATGGTAGATAGCATCCAACATCTGCTTGGAGCTGGCAGGGACATTTATGTAAATAATGTTACCATAATCGATAGCTGGTATAAAAGTGGCAGCTACAAGTCGTTTCCTTGCGTTCAGAGTTACACAAGATCTAATTTTGAAAAAGAAACCCAGCTTCAATTTCAGTTTCTTTAACAGGTTTTCAATATGTGGCTTAAAAGTGGGATGTGCATCAATTAAATATTCAAAGTATTTTTTAAGAGTCCACAAACTCAATAGGAACATGATGCACCGATTTTCTGTTTGAAAACAACATCCCCTTGATTTTATCAGCATTTAGCACCAGTTTGAGATGGAACAAGTCTGACTGAATGATGTCAAATGCAGACTGTAGAAGCTGGAATACCTTGGCAACTGTGTTAGCTAGAGAATAAACAATTGTGTCGTCAGGACAGAGATGCAAGGAGGCGTCAGGAATGTTTTGCACTACATTAATTAAATACATTTTAAAGAGTGGGTCCTAAAACAGAGCCTTGTGGCACACCATTAGTGACCATTAAATAGTTAGACGCAGTACCATTGTGTTGTATGGTACCCATTACCCCCGACCTGAGAGATGGTTAGAAAACCAACCAATAGTGTGTTTTGAGAAACTGATATCTGAGAGTTTATGGTATCAGTATCTAAATGATTAATAAAGTATCCATCTATCTATATCTATCTATCTATATCTATATCTATCTCTATCTAGCTATCTATCTTAATCTTATCTATCTGAACAATAAGGCTTATATCAAATAAAGTTTTAAAATCTTTGACCCAAATGATCCACATATTGCTTTTTGAAATAATCAAACACAACTATAAACATAAATGGTATGTTTTAAGCTGTTTATTAGTTTGTAAATTAAGTTATTAAATGATGGAACTATTTACAGAATTGGTGACCTTAAAAATAGTTGGAAATCCCCTAGATTAGATTAGATTAGATTAGATTAGAGAAAACTTTATTGATCACTTGAGCAGATTCTTTCAGGTAAATTAATAAAAAATGTAGTAAATCTATGATAAATGCACTGAATACAAACAAATACTCTTACTATTATGTTTATTATGTGTATTGTTAGGCATTGAACTATAAGAAGTAAAATTTTTAAATTATCCAAAATAGTGATTAGCAAAATAATGACCTGCAGATAAGTTGTGATTAAATATAGATTTTTTTTCCTGCGCTCTCATTCTGATGTTTCTGTGTATTTTAATGTTTATTTCTCAGGTCTAAAAGAACAGACTTCGGTCCTCATGACTGGCATTCGATGCCAGTTTCTGGTGCTCAGACCTGGTTGGTGGTCCCTGGGTTGGAGCCTGGTACAGAGTACCAGTTCAGTGTGTTGGCTCAGAACAAACTGGGCACGGGCCCATTCAGTGAAGTTGTGACAGTCACCACTGCAGGTGGGTGCTGCTAATTAAAGGTTGTTCTATTCAGAAACTCTTCATGCAATTTTAAAGCATCAGGCATACTGATCAATGTTTTGCTCTCAGGTGATATTTAAAATACTGCAGACATTAATCATGTCACTTCATATTTAAATGTGTTCTCAGATTTATTGGTTTGGTTGCAATATATATTGAGAAATATATCTGGACTTTCTTTCTCCAGGTTGAAAATATTCATAGAGGAGACTACTTCAATTTAATTTTTGTCATCTCAGATGCCACCTCATTCATGCTCCACACAACACTTCAACAGCTGAGGCATTAAAACACAAACGTGAAGCTTCTTTTTGTTGATTTTAATTTGACTTTCAGTACCATCTTTACAGAAATTTTACCTCAAAACTGGTCTCTCTAGGACTGAACTCCACTTTATACAATTGGTTAAGGGACTTACTGTCAGATTGCGCACAATATGTCAAAGTTGGTCAGCATGTATCCTCCACTGTAACCATTAACATTGGGGTTCCCCAGGGATGTGTGCTTAGCCCACTATTGTCCACAATAAACAACCCTGACTGCTCAGCCTCTTATTATCATCTCATTCTAATCTCATGATTAAATTTGCAGATGACACTACACTATTGGTCTCATCACAAACAATGATGGGGTGGAATAACATCTGGCATGGTGTGAGGACCACACCCTGGCATTAATCATCAAGAAAATAAGAAATAATCTTTGATTTCAGGAAGTCAAGCCAGTTTCAAATGTACATTGATGGGGGGTGGAAGGGGTCAGCAGCTTTAAGGTGTTGGTCTCACTGTGACAGAGTATCTGTCCTCGAACTTCAACATCCCCTCTGTCATAGGAAATACCCTGAGGGCCTTCACTGCCTGAAGAAACTAAGGAGAGTTTTTCTTTCTGACTGACTAAACACTTTTCCTACTTGTGTAAATAACTCTAAAGAGAATATTTACAGTTTTTGCTCAAACTCTTACTGTTAATATCCTAAACATATGTGTGCAGTATAGACTAAAATTACTTAATGAAGCTGGAGAGCGACATGTGGTAAAGTTTCTCCTTAGATCCTAAACACAGGCATAATTTCCTGTGCACCAATCAGCCCTAACAATTAAACTTCATGCCTGATATTGTGTTGGTTTCCATGCACATTCAAAACACTCTGAACATGCTGAAGCATGAATTCTACTGGAGCTCCGAAGGTATCAGACATGAACTCATTAGCAGCAGAGCTTTTAAATCCTGTAAAATGAAGGGTGTGGTCTCTGGGTCGAACTTGTTTTCCTAGTTTACCCCTCAGATCCTCCTGTAGACTGACATCCAGAAAAGTTGGAGGCTGAGTCAAGGCCTGGATCAGAAAAATAATCTGTGTTTTATCTTGTGAAAGGATGCTAACCTGAATAAATATAGTGGAGGAGGTGTATGTTGTTGACAGCAGAACTTCAGAAACTGTTCAATGTTTGATAAGTGCCAAGAGTTTCTAGCAGAACAATCTCCTTAGCATCACAGCCTCTGCCAGCTTGACTTTGTCCTCTAGTTTATCCAGTTTCCACAAAAAGGACTAATTTATCAGCATGATTTAAAAGATAAGAGCAGGATTCATCCCTGCATATTGCCTACTTCCACTGTCTCCACTGATCCATCCAGACAGATTACAAAATCCCATAGTCTGTTGAAGTACACAATGTTCCAACACATTTTTCTTATAGCCAACATGCAGGTTTTCAGCTGTTTGGCTGTTGCCAAACATCTCTTGTCAGATTTAAATACACAGACTCCTCTTTGCTCCTCAATCATTGCTGTGACTCTGATTGACCAGTTCAGAGAGCTACAACCAACACACCACAAAACCTGCAGTTTAAGAGCAGATCAGTCATATGAGCATTAGATAGCCAAATATACTTCATCTGACTGCTCACCTGTTCTCTTACCTTTCACAAAATGTGAAAAGGGCCATAGTTACAACTAGTGTTGGTAGGTTTATTGTTGTGGCTGATTATGCATGTGCCCAAATGTTTTTATGTCTTAAAACAGAGGTCAGTGATAATTCTCACTTCAAACTTTTGAACTTGTCAGTAGTGGTACTTCCACCTATGTGTGCCCATGTAGTTCCTCTAGTATGGCAACATTCTGGAGAGGTAGAAATGCTATTTTGAAGAGCAGCTAGTCTGACAATTCATATAAATCTGCTTGATGAAACATTCAGGGACCTCGTTTATGACAGAGGGCTCAGCTTTCACACTGAAAGCTGGTGTATATATGGCAAAATTGTGTAAAACAAATTGCAGATTTTCTGAACCTTGTGCAAGCATGTTTCTTTGCACCTTACATCCGGACAAATGTGTAACTAAGCTCACATGAGACACCTCCCTGACACACATCTATGTAAATATGCAAATAGATGCAGATATGTCCTGCATGTGTGATTCTCTTCTTTGCACGATCAGAAATCATGTCTAGATGCAGGAAAATTAGGAATTTCATGAAATTCTTCTCATTGCCTCACTACTTCTAAATAAGTAGTGAAAGAAAAAACCTGATTGCCCCATGTGCACAAAAAGGAGTGTGAAGCTGCGGTTGTCAATGAATTAACTGAATTAACTGGGGCGTTGATATTTTTAAATGCTTAACAGAGAAGAAGGAATTAGCTAAATGTATATCTTAGCAGTAAATTGGAAATTAAGTATGTTGCATAAAATGTGTTTAGAACTATTGTTTTGTTTCATGCAGGAAAAAATAAAAAAAAGTACAGATTTCATGACAGATTGTCTAAAACATGATATTTTTATTATTAAGTAATTACTAACTGAGGCTTTCAAAGTTCTGACCAGATTATGCTCTCAGATTACCTCCTTTTGTTTTTCTGGTTTATGTTCCTCCTGGTCCACAGGCTCTCCCCAGGGTACCGCGGAACCGCTGGTGCTTCTTACTCCACCACGATGCCTCACAGCCAATCGCACGCAGCACGGTGTCCTCCTCACGTGGCTCCCTCCAGGCAACCACTCCTCACCCATCGACAGATACATCATGGAGTTCCGCCTCGGGGAGAGGTGGGAGGTTCTGGATGACCTGATCCCATCCACCGAAACCGAGCTCATAGCAAGAGACCTGGTTCAGGTCAGATTAATAAATATCACTTGTCTGTTCAGGATTTGTTGGATTAAATCCTTTAAGAGAAACTTGCAGCAGATGTTGTGGCAAAGTTTGACTGACTGATAGAGACTGACTGCAGGCGTCTCAACTGATTTCTCTTTAGGAGCTACAACTGACAGATGCAAAAAAAACAAAAAACTTTTTCTAAATTTTGGTTGAAATAAAAAAAAATGACTGCGTGCTAAAGTACTTTAAAATCAAACCTCTGTTTACATGTTGATGAGCAGTAAAATAAGCAGAACATACATCTCTGGAGAACACACTTTTATTATATATTTGATGTAATTTATAAACACTTCAAAGATACTACAAATTGGCAAGTCTCTCAGCCATTAGACATAATGCATTCACAGACTGCAGAAAAACTTATTTATTTGTTTATAACAAATTAACTATGTTGCAGAAAAACTTATTTATATATAGCAAATTAACTGTGTTGTGTTCAGGCTCCTAAAAAAATTCTGAATGCCCATCACAAGTTAAGCTGGTCGAGAGGAAAATGATCTAAATCCAGTTATCCGTCCGTCCCTAATAACTGACCGCAAAGTTAAATTTCAAGTTCTTTATAAACAAAAACTGGAGTCAAACTGTTAAATATTTGACTTGGCCTGTTCACAGTCCGCATTTTATCTTGTAAACAACATTCACAAATAAAGTTTGGACTTTTGAATGAATTAAGAAACCTTCATAACTGTAATAAAGTTAGATTACTAAAACAACAGTAACATAAATAATAATAAAAGATCTTGCTTGCCATCATACCAATAATAGTTTAATAACTGTCATGTGCTGTATGTTGTTATTGTTATAGTCCAAATGTGACAAGAAAACCACCATGACTAAATAAAATACACAAACAAGAGTATTTGTTTACATGAGTACACTAACAAGAGCATTTGTTTACATGAG
>NC_056503.1:35966560-35969115 GCF_014905685.2 Nematolebias whitei
TACATGAGTACACTAACAAGAGTATTTGTTTACATGAGTACACTAACGAGAGCATTTTTTTTACATGAGTACACTAAGGAGGTATTTGTTTACATGAGTACACTAAGGAGGTATTTGTTTACATGAGTACACTAACAAGAGTGTTTTTTATATAAGTACACTAACAAGTATTTGTTTACATGAGCACACTAACAAGAGTGTTTTTTTATATAAGTACACTAACAAGTATTTGTTACATGAGTGCACTAACAAGAGTGTTTGTTTACATGAGTACACTAACAAGTATTTGTTACATGAGTGCACTAACAAGAGCGTTTGTTTTCAGGAGTCCTGGTATGAGTTTCGAGTGATGGCGGTCATGGATGATCTGATCAGTGAGAGCAGCAATGTAGTGGGAGTGTCCAGCACAGGTGGGTGCATTTACAAAGAAAAGCTTCATTTTCTGCAATGAATTCATTCATGCTGTGTTTCAAAATGTCTTTAATTATGTTGTATTGTTTGTGTTTTTACTCCTTCGTGTGCCCACTTAGACCCGTTCCCTGCTGCAGAATTGCCAGAAGAGGGCCTGGCGCGACCGGTGGTGGCAGGCGTTGTGGCGACGATCTGTTTTCTGGCAGCAGCAGTACTGTTCAGCACTCTAGCAGCTTGCTTTGTTAATAAGCAACACCGTCGAAAACTCAAGCGTAAACCAGGTTGGCCTCTTCCTTTACTGGAAAGTTGATGGGTAACTGCACGGGTCTGCAGGTCAAAAACAGATGTGATGGCTCTTTGGATCCATTTTGTAGTGGACTCCTTTTGTTTGGTTATCCTACTTATTTGATGATCTTGAGGCTCATTTCTTTATATTCTGTCCAAGCGTCCGACTTGAATTTGGGCCAATGAGCAAAAGAAAAAGCTCAATTAAATGTGTTTTTCCTCTCAGATCCTCCCTTGTCGGTGACACACTTCAGGAAAAGCATTGAGTCGCCGTAAGTAAAGACATCTCAGAGGCCCTGCAGTCTGCCAGAGGTGGCTACTTCTGTTCATCTTCTCTTACACCTTTTAAAAATGTAATTATTGTTTATGATGAATGCTGTCACAGAGCAATTAATGAAGGATAGTCCACAGAAAAATAAATAAATTAAACAGTGATCCGGTTCCCTGCATGGTGTTGAAGAACATGCACAGAGTCAATCTCTAGCAGATCATGGGCAAAGCAGCAAAACCAGCATTTAAAGCACATTACCCAGAGCTGCTGTGTGCATACTGATTGTTGATCCATCTGTAATCTTTAACCTTGAAACGCCGTCTGCTTTGTGCATGACTGTCGTTGTTTCTTTGTCTTGTTTTCTTTGTGTACAGTATGGGTTCTGTTTGTGTTTCTTTGTTAATTTGTACAGTATACCTTGTGTACGACTGCATTCCAATCTCAAAAGACTCATTTCTATAGTAATCTGTGTAGATCTCATTCCAGATTGAACTGTTCATGATTTTATATCCACAAAAATAGCCATTAGTGTCACGTCATGTTTCTCTACTTTTATGAAATGATAAAGGCAGGTTAGAAAGTTCAGAATTTGTGCTTCCTCCAAAGAGCGTAGTTAGAGATGAACCAGGCCCGTGTCGTTTGTCTCCCATCGCAGGCCTCCTCTCACCCCCTTGCCAGGGGTAGAGCCCTGCTGGGACGAGCCTGCCAGGAGCAGTTTCTTGCCCCCACTGGCCAGCCCCTTGTGAGTGCCTGCCTGCACCAAAGTAGTGTACAGCGTGCGCTGCACTGGCTTGGCTGCATGGTTAATGCATTGCATAGAAACTACCTGCTGACAATGGTTACCTGTAGCTGAAATGGCAACTGTTCCTGGAATATTTGCATGCACAACCTTTCACATACAGGGAGAAACCTGCATTCGCCATGTTGCATGTACAGTACAGAACTGTGTATATACTAATATTACAATTTATAGTGAACCCTTATGATTTTCAGGTTCCTTCTGCCTTGAATTAATAGGACAAAATCAAGCTTAAACATTTTGTTAAGGATAAGTTTGGTCCTTATTTAACTATGCAGAAAACTAATTTTAGGGGAGAAGGATTGGAAAGATTTGTGTGCATGTCTTTTTGAAAGATTCAGTCCGTCCTGAGGTTTACTGCTGAAGGCTTTCTGTCTAAAACTCTAAAATTCTTAACTCATAACCAACGTCATCTTGATAAGTACAGCACAACTCAACAAAAGTTTGCAGTAGGCGTGGACCTCCAAAAGATGATCATTTTTAACAGATGTTCACAAAGAAGGGTGAAATAAAAAAAAAAGTAGATTAAACAGCAGCTAAATGTAGTCATAGTTGTGAAGTAAACACATTTATTTTGAAGTCTTACTTTTGTCCTAGTCACAGAGAGAAGACGTGAATTAGAAATATCCTCCATTTTCCTGTCAAAACAACTGAACCCTTGTAGCTGAAGACGTTTTGCTTCTCATCCGAGTAGCTTTCTCAATTCAAAGAAACAGGGAGTGTCGGATTCAAGTTATAAAGCAGAGGTGTTCTGTAAGCTTGTGTATATATATATATATATATATATAT
>NC_056503.1:35969515-35982015 GCF_014905685.2 Nematolebias whitei
CTATGTAGCTATATATATATATATATATATATATATATACACACACACACAGAGTGTATAATAAAAGTAAATTTATTTTGGCTGCCCCCTTCTTCACGGGTTGTCACAGCGAGCAAACTCGCATGAGAGATTTGGAAAACATTTTTACGCCGGATGCCCTTCTTGACCTAACATGGGCCTTCTAGTTTTTATATTATTTAAAAGTACAGATTCCTCAAATTATTGGGTCAAAAATAAGCCGAGTGGCATGTGAGGTGGCTGAAGAATGATGTTATAGTAGTGAACAAGGCCTTTATTGGCCACCCCCTGGCTCTGTCAATGCGCCTGGTGGTGGATAAAATTGCTCTCCCCACTGGCCAGGATTCTGCGCTGCCTCAGACACATAAATAAATCATTCTTCTCTTCTTAGTCACAGTGTAAGTCTTACCCAGTTGAATATGTTGCACTAAAAGCATTAAGGTTTACTTGTGTTCCCCGTTTGATTCCAGTCCAGAAAAACACTCATCTCCAAAACTACAAACATTCACTGTTTAAATCCCTCATTCTGCTCCTATTAAAATAACACTGGGAACTTGATAAGTTATCTGTTTAACAAGCTGAGTTACAACAAGCATGCAGAGTTTAGTTTACAGATAATACCCAGTAGATTTGTACTATCTTTCATTTCAAAACAGTGAACAAAACCTCCTAACTCATTCTTATGAAGAGAGATGGGCGAAATGCCCGTGGCAGACAAGCCATATTCGTCTGTGTTTTTACTGCGAAACGTTTTACAAATAATGCAATGAGGGCCAAATTGTAGGAAATGGTGTCCAATCATTTGACTGTTGGGGATAGGGAGCCTTAAATATTGAGTCCTGCCAAGAAAACAAACGCTACTCTTAAAGTTCGAGGCCTATTCTGAAAAAGAATGGAAACATGCAAGAAGCTTGCATGATCTTCTGGACATGGCAAAAAAAAAATGCAGTTTATCTTCTGTTTAATGTTAGGTCACTCCTATATGTGCAGTCAAAGGAAACCTATAGTGTTATTGAAAATTCATATTAAAGCAAAATTCTTCATGTTTTCTAAAAGTATTGAGTACGTATTCAGTGACTCAGTGCAGTAAGCGTTGAGTATGCTGCTCCTGGTGTTGGCAAAGGAGGCCTGGTTACACGTCATCTGCTTTTCTCACATATCCATTTGGTGTAGCATATGAAAATTGGTCTCATGTCTGCTCAGAAAGATGCAGATTCAATAAATCTGTGATACGGTTGTCATGGTTGCGTTATTGGTTCTTCTCTCATCCCATCACAGTGGCTTGGTTCATTAGCTAAAGCCTGTATCCCGAGGCTGTTGCTAATGCCAAACTTGTCATTTTCATATTGTAGATCATTATGGCTGTTTTGAATGAGTGCTTTGGCTTTGTATTGTTTCGTTTTATTTAAAAACTGCAATCATGTCAACTGATTCACGGCATCAAAGGTATTTTCCTAGAAATGCTCAACCCACGCTACCTTTGGATTTCAGCACTTTGTGTCTGCATGATTTTTTTTAGGTTATCATCAGGGAAGATAAGTCCAGAGAGCTCCCCTCCATCTCGACCCCGCTCTCTCTCATCAGAGGGTTCCCATGGTCCTGGCCTCTACGTCAGAAAGCTGCCCAGCCCTCAGAAAGATAAAGACAAAGAGCTTTCCTTCTACAAGAAAACCAAGCGTGCCATAGTCAGCAAGAAATACAGCGTGTCTAAACATGAGGCCGAGGTCACCACGCCCATTGAGTTGATAAGCCGAGGTCCCGACGGCCGCTTTGTCATGGAGACCAGCCCACCTCTTCGCCGAATCCAGGGCTTCCCCTTCGCTGAGGAGTCTGACTTGTACCCTGAGTTCCGGCAGTCTGACGAGGAGAATGATTTTGACCCTGGGCCTCTGCCACCCATCATGCCCACTTTGAGGCCTCAACTCTCCCCAACGTCCTCCAGCCTGGAGTCAACGCAGCCCCCCACCTACAGTCCTCGCCTGCACAGGCCCATGGAAGGTATGAGCTTTGCAGAGGGCAGAGTACTTCACGCCTCGGGGCAGGCGCCAGTTTCCCGCTACAGGGGCTTCCCCCAGGGCCCGTTTTATGGATATCTAGGCAGCCGTGCTGAATCAGGGATCCCACCACCTTTCTACATGCCTGACATCAGCCCGCGTAGCTCCGCTCTGTCTTCTCCCCCAGGCACCACCGAGGGGCCCTTTGGTTACCCCTCCATCCCTGAGGAAAGTGGAGAGTTGGAGCACCATCAGTACACTGCCTCTGGTCATTCTCTGTCTCACACCCACAGCCCTCCTCCTCGCTCACCTGAAAGCTGGCACCCTCATGAGTTACCCTTTCTGGGTCTAGAGGGTCCACGATTTATATACCCACCACACCATCCTCTACGTCATCCCCAGGACCTCCCTGATCCACCCCCTTACCCTCCTCACTCTCTCCCCCCTAGTCGCTTTCACCTCCCTCCCCTAAAAGATCCAACAAGCCCTGGACTTCTGCAGCTGGAGGTCCCTGTGGCTCCACCAGGCAGAGACAGGCCCCTGGGGCCTCCGGTTAGGCGTTTAGCTATGCAACAGGCCCAGAGTCTCGGCCAGCTCAGACACACGGCCCACGGTGTGGGTGTACCAGTGTTGCCTTACCCTGACCCGGCAGCCCGCACAGGGAGCCCAAGCACAGCCCCCAGTAGTAGCCCTCAGTCCTGGCTCAGCCCGAGGGCAGGGCGCCGGGCAGACCCCAGCCTACCCCCGTTAGTACTCCAGCCCTCCCGCCTTTCTCCACTCTCCCAAAGCCCTCTTAGCACCCAGCCAGGTTCCCCAGATATTCTAGTTCGGCCCCCGCCACGACCCAGCATCCTTCGCACCTCTCGGTCTTTGGAGATGCCAGAGATCACCCTGCAGCCCTCGGCCACCGTCAGCTTTTCTCGGAGGTCCTCCCTGACCACATCTCCCACTCAGAGCCAGGGCGCCAAGCAGTCCAGCCCCAGTTACCATATGTCCTATGCCTCCACCGCAGCCAGTTACCCCTCCCAGTCCCCCTCCCCCCCTCCGGAGGGCAGGGATGTTTTCGGGCAGAGGCCATCCCAGAGAAGGACAGAAGAGGAGATGCTGCCCTCAGAACCCTCTCAGCTCCAGATATCAGCCTCAGGGTAGGTGATCCATTCCAGTAGAAAGTAGATGTATATTTCGTAAAGAGGAGACTCGTCTCCTCGTCTGTTTTCATTTCCTAATTTCCCAAGTATTTATCCACACTTGTACCTTGGTGTTTCCATTTAGAAGTAATTAGGAGCATATTTACTTCAATATGCTGAAGGCATGTTATAGCATTTAGTGCACAATGTTCATTTAGATTTTAGTTTTAGTGCATTTCTGTTTCAATATTTGTACAAAACACTAAAAACATGTAAACAATTTTTTAAATGAACGTTTTTTTAAAGCAGTACAATATCAAATCCAAAAACCTATAGTTTATTTTATAAAGTCATTCTATATTTTCTGTCCCTCACTTAAAAAATAGTGCTTTTTTTATTTATTTAATTTTAGCCAAAAAAAAAAGCATCTAAAATAAATTTAGTGTGATAAATGAGCAAGAAGGAATAAAACTTGAGTGAAGCATTTTACCAAGATTTATTATTTTTACAAGCACCTATTGAAAAAACATCAGCTTTCTATGATGGAGCTTTAAGGCCATGCAAAAAATAATAATAAAAAAAATTACATTGCCACGCTAAGAAAAATAAAATAAAAGCCATAAAAATTACGAGAATAAAGTCGTACCAGACTTTTTTATTTTTTACAACCGTCGTTAATTTTTTTCCATGAGTTAGATCCATAACACGACCTGTCAATCAATTCAGTAGGCGTGTCAACAAATGACCAATCCAAAGCTAAATGCTCCTTACCTGCAGAGAGCTGGAGTGTACCACCTTACTGTAAGCAGGTTCAAAGTCCAGATATTGATAATATTCTGATGCTGATGTGCTAACAGATTACATAGTTTCTCTCACTGAACGCCGTTTTCAAACGGAAACAAAAATGAAAGTCATGACATAATGACGCGTCATGTATATGCATTCCAGAAGCAGCATACAAAAACACAACAGTAGGTGGCACTATTGGAACACTTTTTGCGTAAGAGAAACAATAATTAAGATTGTATTACGACTTATTTAGTTTCGGATTGGTAATTTGCTGACATGCCTACTGGATTGATTGACAGGTTGCGTCGTAGATCCGACTCGTGGGGAAAAAATTAACGACAGCTGTAAAAAATTTTAAAAGCCTCGTATGACTTTATTCTCGTAATTCTATTACTTTATTCTCGTAATTCTGTTACTTTATTCTCGTAATTTTATAGCTTTTTTTTAAAATTCTTAGTGTGGCAATGTAATTTATTTTATTTTTTTAGAGTGGCCCTAAATCTCTGTCGTAGCTTTCTTTGTATTTAATGACTATCATTTGAATGTTAATTGGCTTCCTTCAGCAGGACATCTGATATTTATTAGCGGTTACTTGTTTCAATTAGTAATATTTCTCTCCTATAAAATATCAGGGTGTGCAAATTAAATTTAACAAACATTTTAGGAGTTAAGAGCTGTATGCTCTTCTTAAATAAAATGGCAAAAAAAAGCACTTTTGAATATTTGCAAATCCCTATTTTCCTCCGCAGTTCATGTCCACTTTATTAATTTATTTCAATGGGATTGTATTTTTTTACTCTAAATAAGTTCCCAAATGAAAGGTTTCTTAAATAAAATAACATAAAATGTCATCTAACCCAAAAGTTGAGGTCAAAAGTTTGATCGGAGGAGCTAAAATGACAAATCGTGTACTTTGCTGGAGAATAAAAATAAATGTGAAACCTTTAAACACAAAATGTATAATTTTTTAATTGTAGGGTTTTTTTATTCATTAAGGTTACATGAAAACTGTTTCCATGAGGGATGGAAACATTTTTAGTTTTGAGTAAAAAACAACAAAACCTTTCTTTTTCCCTAAATTTGTTTAACATTCACAGATTAATGAAACCCTTAAATAATCTTTAAACACAAGACAAGCTTCAGAGTTCTGTAGTGTCCACCCCTACACACACCACACAGCTCAAATGGAAGCTAAAGCCATGAGGCCGCATTTCGACTACACTCTTCACTGGCCTTGAATCAAAAGGGTAGCTTATAGGGCTGCTGCTTTGTAGAGGGTAAGGGTCTTACCTGATTTGTTTTTGATTGATCTCAGCTATCTGGGCAGCGTTGTTGTGACCCGGTCCCCTACGCCACAATAGGTAAGGGTCGGACCCATGTCTGAGAGGGAAGGGGGTCAGCAGGGGGAGGGCTCTAATCACTCTCTCCTTTAAAGGGGAATCGCTTCGGGTCGTTCCTCTGTGTTGGATTCAAGCGAACTAATGAAAGCACGACTGCAGGACATATTTATCAGTGCGTGCCTGCTGGGGCGTGGCCCACTAATGAAGCTTCTGAGCACGCTTCAGGAGCATTTTTTTTTTTTAATAGCTTGAATGTGGGTTTTAAACCCTGCAACAAAATAACAAAATAAGTAAAAAGACAAGCCTTGAATCAACAGAGGACGCTCTTAAAAGACAGACTCGAGTATTCCCCTTTAAAGCTTTGTTCCATGTGCAAAATGCCATGCATGCATTCTCTAAACTCCTCTCTTTGACCAAACAAATAACAACAATTCTCAAACTAAATTCTTCCGTCACATCTGTCGTCTTTAGTGCTTCCGTTCTTTCTTGTCATGTGACCGTTTTTTCTATTGGCCATTTCTTCTTCCTGTCATGTGACTTGTTCTTTAACGGCCATTTCCTCTTCCTGCCATCTCCTCCCGTCAGCATGGTGAAGCCTCTGTACGCAGTGTTCATGTTTATCAAAGTGTGATGTACAGTGTTTCTGTATCTGGAAGTCTTCTAACACTCAGGGCCTTTTTGCCCTCAGTTTATTTAATATTAGAAATGTTTTCTTTTTTTTCCTCTTTCTATCCAGGATTGTTGCAATTTTCTGCCCCACTCCCCCTCTGCTAATGGCTCTCAGTCTCTCTCTCCACAGCGACAAATGACGGGCAGCCTCTAAAGCTTTCTGTTCCTTTTGATACAGTATTTATGCCACGACAGCTTGATTCGATTAGATTGAGTCGAGTTTTGAAGCTGTTTTGACCACACTGAAGCTGAGCGCAGCGTTGTGAAATTATTCAGATTCATGTTTTTTTCTATTTGAAAGCGACAGCTAGGCCTGTCACGAAAACAAATTTTGCTGGGTGAAAAATTGTCTCGGAAATTATTGCGATAAACGATAATATTGTTTGAAATTTGACAATAATTAGTTATTGTCAAATTTAAGAAGAAATGTTGGTAATTTGTTTTGTGTGTAGTACATTTTTTTGACCACTTGATAACAGTATAAGACTGAACCGAAGGATGGGTAGTGAGGGAGCGAGCAGTGTGTCTCTTTAAGAAAAATGGGAGGGAGGCACCTTGACGTGACATGAGCTGTCTCTCCTTCCTGTTTTTTGGTTCTCAAAATGGTGGATTCTCAGTGTGGTTTGAGCTCTTTAGCATAGCATTTGTCACACAAAGCTTTTAATTAAAAAAAAAATCAATAAATAAGTTCTCAGCTTCTTTTTGCAGAGAAAAAAAACTTTTTACATGAAGGCACAGGTTTCAACTGAATTTTGGACCTTTGACAAGAGAGTTTTTTCCCCGAGGTCAGCCTGTTAGCTTAGCTCGTAGCTTAGCTTCTCAGCTTGGCTGCTTTTAACAATCCAAAAACGCAATTTTGGACGGTTAAAATGGTCAGAGTGTTTATTAAATAGTAAAGCTGCCTAAAGAACAGACTGCAGAGGTTTTTGGAAATTATGGTTTTATTTTGTGCTGATTAGACATTGATCGTTTTTCATTCAACTTGGCATGTATCCCTCATGAAATGAAAATAGTTCCTCAGCTTCCTGTTTGTTTCCTGCTTATAGCGTGGCAAATTTTTGTTTGGGAATTCAGAGAAATGCTGAATGACTTGCACTTTAAGAGGGTTTGGCAACCTTTTCCAACTGCTTCAAGACATTTGCTAAAAAATAAAGACAGTTTGTAAAAAAAAAAAAAATTAACTTCTATCTCAATTATTTTTAACCGGATCACAAAGGATTTCATTGGTGAGGTATTTACAGTATTTAGACAAACTAGGGCAAAGTAATTGAATAAATCTGCTTTCCTCTTATTTTAATAGTTACTTCAACACAATTGTGTCTGTTTTAATGTTTATCCAAATCATGACTGGGTTCAATGAAAGGCACCTTATAAATAAATTTTAAAGCTAAATAAATGTGAACCATCACACCAAATCAAGGATCCAGTCATACCTGTATTTGTTCAAACTAAATTAATTATATTTTCAGAATCCTGAGCAGTTCCAGAGATGTGGCTTGATTTGTTGTTCAAAGCGGTTATTGTCCACCGGTATGGAGCGAAGAAGAGTGTACCTCGAAATGCCTTCCATATGTTTGTCTTAATGTCTCTGTCCATCCACCCATCTTATGAGCAGGGTAATTTGAAAATAAATAACAATTCATAGCCCTGGCTCCACTGTTGCACCTTGGTGGATAAATTAACTCCATCCACTTGCCGGGATCCGTCACTCTGCACCACCTTGGACAGAAAAAAATCTACCTCTCTTCTACACAGTGTGACTTCTACACACCTGAATATCTCACATCAAAAACATTAAGATTTACTTGCATTCCCTGTTCAATTCCAGTCCAGAAAAAGCAAACATCTCACAAACTACAAACGTTCACTATTCAAATCTCTCAGCAACAGGTCATCAGTGTACTGCTTGTACCCCTGGAAAGTGGTCTGAATCATATTGTTTCCGTAGTCTAATGCAGACTTTCTGATGTCATTTTAAAGAGGAAATCTTTAAACATGTTTGGATGTCAGTATTTCTCTGCTGGTATTTAAAAAAGCCTCGCTAGCAGACAAGGAAAATAGCTAAATGTTGTGGCTTTTCTGCTCAACATCATCATTAGTTGTTTGTGCTACTCAGAAAAGGGCTTGAAAACGTCCTTTAGGGTTACATTTCAGACATTTCCTTCAAAGGACTCATAGATGAGGTATTTATTCCTCATATTTTGACAAATATGTACGGTTTATAATGAGTCGATGCGCCATATCTGCCTCTACTTTGTGACGTATTCCTCGGTTTGGTGTGCCGGGCCTCTTGTGAATGAGTCCTCGTGACTCAATGTGACTAACCTATACAAATAAAGGTTGAATGAGTAACATGAGATTTAAGCAGTTAATATATCAATCAACCTTTATTTATACAGGTAAATCCCATTGAGCCTCGAGGACTCATTTACAAGAGAGACCTGATTTCAACAAAGAAAGATGACAACAATGGACAACAGCAACAACAATAAACAGTTATAAAAAAGCATACTACAGTTTTTTTTTTTTTTTTTTTTTTTACAAATAGGATGGCTAAAAGGAAAAGGTAACAAAACAAAAAAACAGCTAGATTCCAAGACAAATGTAGAAAACTAAAAACAGGAACATGTCAGCATTGGACCCTGCCAGGTGTCCAACAGATTCTTAAAGACACTTAGAGAGGTCAAGGTCGAGAGCTTCAAATCTTTTTGTAAGATATTCCAGGAAACAGGGGCGGAATAGGAGAAGGCCCTTTTGCCTAGTTCAGTCCTCATTGAGGGAACACTGCAGGTAATAATGTCCTGAGAGCGCACTCCGTAGCTGCACTCACGCAGAGACATGTAGGAAGAGATGTATGAAGGCAACAGACCAAGAAGTGATTTAAAGATGAAAATATACCAGTGAGAGAGTCTGCATGAAGTTAATGATGTCCAGTTAACCAGTGAATACAGTGTGCAGTGGGCAGTATATACTTTTCACCAATTCACAGGAGAAAAAGTGGAAAGTTAAAAATTTATATGCCTGATTTTTACAAAAAAAAAAAACAACTTAAAAAAACCCTAAAATTATTTTATGTTGGAGAAACATAATAGTTAAAAATGACATGTATGCAACCATTAGCGGTGAAGTCTTTCCCCATTTGGTCGTAAAAACTCAAAAACGTCTGATGTAATTCACTCATCTGTAAAATCGTACAAAGTGTTATTATTGTCTTTATCTGTACAGATAGAAAGACAGATTCAATATTTCAATACACTGTTGTTGTTTTTTTTTTTTTTACATATTTCTGTGAGATTAAGTGTACAGTAGACCCTCATTTATCGCGGGGGATCTGTACCCGGAAGCCCCGCGATAAGTGAAAAACCACAAAGTAGGAAAATGGTACAAATAGAATGTAGTAGTTTATTTCAGTATTTATTTATATATTAAGGTGTTTTAAACCCTTCCTGCGCTCTTGCAATATTCTAAACAATGTTTCTAAACTCTAAACGCTCTAGAAAAGAGCACAGCATATCGTGATTTCAACTCTCTGCCATGGTTGCTCTCTGCCACGGCTGCTCTCTGCCATGGTTGCTCTCTGCCACGCCCACTTCTCCGGTGCAGAGTGGAGGTATGATACAGTGCAGGAGGAAGCTTCTCCCACAGCTGTGGGCTGCACGCAGGTGCTAAATAATTTAAAATAATTTATTTTAATACAAATTCCATGCCGATCGTGTTGCTCATCCATCAATCACCTAATTGTGTGTCATGTCCTATCTTATTTTGAAAAACCGCGATAGAGCATATCCGCAAAAAACGAGCCGCGAAGTAGCGAGGGATTACTGTAATTCAAATGAATTTTTTTATTGTAATCGTTTCTTTTTTTTTTTTTGACAAGAAAACAAACATGATTCAATTACCGGTAATTGGACATTTAGTGTGGGAATAAAACACTAACGTGAGATTAGTTAATCATTACAATGTAAAGTTTTTTAGTTCACTCCTTCCTATATTTACATAAGTCATCTTTCTGAAATGTGATAAAATATTTGTAATATTTATCCAAGGTTTTCCTGTTTACTGTCTACTTAAGTCACAAACTTTCAGAGTTACTCTAAGAATTTCACCCACCTCAGCTGGTTCAGTCCAGCCCTCCAGTCCAGCCTAAATGCCTCACTTTGATGCAGCTAGATTTATTAAGACTCTGGTGTTCGTTGGTAAAGTTCTTGTGTCGTTACGTAGAAACGTGTGTCAAAGGCTGCCAACCCACAACGTACAGCACATCAATCCTTGCTATATTGGAGAATTTTGAAGGATAAATAACTCCTCGTCATCACAGGAATAATTTGGTATAAGCAGAAATTATTTTCATTTTATGAGTTGAATACAGCAAAAAGGTCAGTCTTGCCAGCATTTCTAAAGCAGTCACTATTTAAAGATTAAACCCCGAGTACAGTAGGTAATGTTACCGCACAAACCTGCAGCTCTTACTGCATTTAGTCCAAAAATGAAAGATCCCTTTTAATTTTAGATTACAGCACCTATAACTAGATTTTGGCAAATACTTTTAATTGCATCTAAACGCTGACTTGGGTCTTTAATGTAGTGACTGTTTAAGAGCAATAACTCCACTGACACCTTCTGCCAAACTATTCTTTCTCTTTTTCTTCTTCATTCCTTCTTTCTCTTCGTAATTTTGTCATCCATCAAAGCAAATAGAAAGTGAAACATCATCATCTTAGTCATCAGCTTCAATAGAAGCTCAAGGCTCATCAACTCATATAGCAGCTACTGGAAATGGTGATGAAAGCACTGTTCTTTTCTCTGAGATGTGACGGCCGGATTAACGCGGAACGTTGTGCGCTGTGCTGTCTGTCGCCCTTCCAGGGGACCTCCAGGTGCGTCTAGTGCTACTGCCGGGTCTGAGAGATTACCAGCACTGCTACACCACTGTATAACTAAAGCAAAGGGGGTGGCTGCCAACAACAATAACAACACGACGTCCACGAGGAGAACAGGTCGGTCCGACGCTCGGAGAACAGACGGACAGGCCGACGTTACAATCGACGTGTTAACGCTATGCCTCTGTTTCAGATGCGTCTCCCTCTCAGACCCAGCAGCAATCCGAGACACCCCGAGACGAAGACGAGCTCAGCCTCCACAGAAAGAGTAAAAAGCAAAACAAAAAGAACCCTTACCACTATCTGACCTCCTTCCTGCATCGCAGGCAGTCCGAGGAGGACCAGACAGGCATTCTGGCCAGTGCAGACTCTGAGGGCCCAAACTATGGAACTCTACGCTGACCCGCCTGCCCTTCAAGCCATTGGACTCCACTAAACTGGCGCCTCCTGGGAAAAAAAAGGGAAAAGGAAGAGAAAACACGTCAGCCCTCCCTGCTCCAGCCCCAGTAACAAATATGTTTCTTAAAATCCCTAGAAGTTTGATTTATACTCATGGAGCAGGAAACATCGTGCTGAATCCTCCCGGGTTGGAAATCTCATCCGAAGACTAGAACAATGGCTCTTTTTTTTTTCTGGGGGTAAATTTCACTTGAAAAATGCTCTGAAAATATATAATGTATATAAATAGTAAAACAAAGGAAATAAGCTTCCTCTTACAGTAATAAAACGTGTTGGTTGAGTATGACACAACACGTTAAAGATTTTTCACTCACTTATCATTGAGGGGTTCATATCTTTAGGTTTCTCAGTGTACTGTTAAGCCTGGTGCGTCCTGCTACAAGGACACAAGTCTACCTTTCCTACAATACAAATAGTGTCAGTATTTAAAACACAGGGTTCTTACCACAAAAATATACCTCAGAGTAAACGCAGAGTAGCTGTAATTTTTGTGGTATACTGTACGTACTTGACCTTTTTACATGCAAAAGGTATGAATAAAACGGTTTATAATGCTCACTGCTCATTCAAATGGGTGACACGGCCTAACGTTACTTTATCTGGAAGCTTTTTTTTATTGGTAATTGCTGGCTTGTTACTTTGGTTTGTGGTTCAATGCCAACCATCAGAGGAGTGTCTTAACTTCAGTGCTTCGACGGTTCGGTGTGGTTCTGCAACGCAGCATTAAGACTAAGATCGCAGCCTTCGTGAGATCTCAAACGACTTTTGGACTTTAATGCTCTACAGAGGTTGGACTAAATTGTGAAGTGTCTGTACGTATGTATTTCATTAATGAATTATTTGTAAAATGAGGCACAGCTTGTGCCTTTTTTTTTTGCCTTTGTTGATTTTTTCTGACATAAACTGCCTTTTTCCTTTGCCTTTTTCATGTTTGTTACTATAGAAGAGTTAATATGATATGTGCTTTTACTTTCTCTGCCAAGGACACATGAACGAACATGCCACAGAGAATGCATAACTCTTGTTTTTTGTTTGTTTTTTCTACATCTGGGTAACTGATTCAACTGTGTAACAAACTAAGTATGAGAAACAAAAGATAATGGATGTTAGAAAAGCATAACTGTACACGCAGAAAGAACCAAGCGGTGCAGAGTGGATGTTAAAAGTTTCACAGCAGCTGTAACAGGAGAAGGTGATTGCTTCAAAAAGCTGCTAACGAGCGAC
>NC_056503.1:35987015-35993009 GCF_014905685.2 Nematolebias whitei
CCACATAAAACTTATTTTTTTCAAAAGATCTAAACTATCTCTTTAAGGACTGAAAAGTGCAATGGACATGCAACGAGAAGGAAAACAAATGTCCTGAAAGACGTCTGCTACAACGACCTTTGTGCTTTCGTAAAAAAAAAAAAAAAAATCCCGTCAGGAAGGCTGGGAAGCAAACAAATGAGCCGCACACACCTGCGTGAAATGCAAAGTTCAGTTAATCCACTGTTCAAACACTCGAACCCTTTGAGGCCTCGCTGCTTAAGTTTCAAAGCTGATTCTTGAATGGGTTAGTGCTTTGTGTCCTTCATTGTTGTTGCGAACACATTTTTAGGCTCACAAAGTGATTTGATTCCAGGACTCTTGTTTCATATTTTCTGAAAGGAGTCATTCAATTAAAACTATATATTTTTGTTTTAAGTACATACATTTTGGTGTCTGGATTCACTTCCTCACAAAGCAAAGTAATTATTAAAAAAAAAAGCCTAGTTCAGTGAGCTTGTTTCTATAGTTTGGTGTTTAATCACCAGGTCCACTTTAATGTGGGATTATAAGACTGCTCAAATGTGTGCAACATGTCAAATGTTGGTTTAGGTACTAAAGGCTCTTCAGTGATGTTTTTGTGTTCAAACATCCAACTCAAAAGACACAAGTTGCAAGGAGAAGAGGGGAGGAGTACATTTAGTTTTCCTCCCTTGACTCATATAAGCTCCAAAGAAAGGAGACGTAAAGACAAGAAAAAATGCACCCTGTGAATGTTACCTTATAGCCTTTTGACCAAATTATGTTGCTTTGAGACTTTGTGTAATCCTATAAACCTTCAAATAAACATTAATTTTAGTATTTTTGCTGAAAAAGTTCTACACTGTTAGTGAGCAGACTCTGGTTCCAAAAATACAAAATGGCACCTCCCATAAACTGCTATAAACAAGTCTAAGCCATTGTATGGGGGCTGACATGGGGTAGAGGCAGGGCAGCCGACTCGGGACCCGAAAGTCCCAGGTTCCTGAGTCTGACTCTAAACTTCAAAACCACAACATGGTTTCATGTCTCTCTTGTAAATGAGTCCCCATGGCTCATTTGGGATTAACCTGCATAAATAAAGGTTGAATGAATGACAGCACCACCTTAAATGGTAAATGGACTGTACTTATATAGCGCCGTTTTATCTTATTTCAAGATACTCAAAGCACTTTACACTACAATCTGTGCCTCATTTATCCATTCATACAGCACTCTACTAGATCTCTACAAAGCTAATGGAACAAATCATTCTAAAGAGACTAATCAGAGCTTTTAGATCACATTCATACACTGATGGGACACACATCAGAGGCTATGAGGGGTTCAGTGTCTTGCCCATGGACACTTCAGAATGTGACTGTTGGTGGATTAAAACCCCCAACTCTCGCATTGGAGGACAACTGCTCTAACCACTCAGTCACAGCCGCCCCATTATTAAAGACAACACTTCTGATTTAGCTCTGGACAGTTGAAGTGACACAGTGGTGCAGTAGAGCATCAAGGTCAACGGGTTGAATCCTGCTTGGAGTATCGGGTACTCCTTCCACAGACAAAAATCCTACATGTTAGACTAATTGGTATTTAAATTTTTGTGATCGAGTGTGTGAATGATTGTCTCTATGTGTCATGGACTGGAGACCAGGCCAGGTGCCTCTCGCACAGTGATGGCTGGATATGGGCACCAGTGACTCCACGACCCAGAAAGGAAGAAGCAGTTAAGATAAAGGATGGTTAAATGGACGTTGATGGAGTTGATTTGTCCACATTTATTCAAGTTGATGGTGCAGACTCTGGTCCAAAATTACAACATGGCTGCACCATTCAAACTAAATCCAACAGTGTAAACGTGTCAGAACAAAAGCAGCTATCTAAAACCCTGACCTGACTCAATCAAAGCTCAATGGACACTAAACTAGTGAAGAAAAGCCCCAAGCAAAAATGTCCCTTTGTCTTTCAGAGGACAAACAAGAAAAGGAGTTGATGCAGGAAGGATTTGAAGAGCAGTTTTCACTCCTCTTTCTGTCACCACCCACCCACAGAGGGGAGGCTTATGTAATTCCAGCATTACCTAACTCCACACAACTGCGGCTCCTCCAGCTGCTGAACACCACGGAGCAACTCCGCTGCTCGTATCTGCCTCCGAGACGAGAACCGTACAAAAGGAGGGGGGTCCGAGGGGGGAACCCCAGGAGCCTAGCTGGGTAAAGAAGCGCGGGCACGAAGAAAGCGGAGCGCGCTCCCGCAACAGCAGCAGATCCCCGGCTCTCCTTCAGCGATGCAGCACCTGATCCGGGGCTTTCCTCCTCAAATGATCTACCTCAGATGATCACCTGCGCTAGGCGTGTGCGCGCGCGTGTGAGCTGCGTGTTTTCGCAGTGCCATGCCGACAGCCTGTTTCCTCGCTGCGCAGCATAGAGGAGCAGAAGGAGCAGGAGGAGGAGTGGAGCTGGAGCACTCACAGGTAGGCTGAAGGGGCGATCAGAACCTGCTGCTCTGGACCCGGATCAGCAGGTTCTCCTAGAAACTGATAGGTGATCTGGTGTGTGTGTGTGTGTGTGTCGGTGTGTGTGTGTGTTTGTTTATGTTCCATTTGGGGACTTGAACCAGCATACACACCAATTTTTTGGGGACACCTTGGAAATTGGGGACCAAAGCTAGTTGGTTCTTAAAACATGCAGCCCCAATGTGGATGTAGGCAAGTTATGTGTGTGTGGTGTGCCTGTGTGTGTGTGTGTGTGTGTGTGGTGGGGGGGGGGGGGGGGGGTATCTGCCAGGTCCAACAGGTCAGAGTACACTGCTGGTGAACTCTTCCCAGTGGATCCCAGCAGTCATTAGATGGCTGGAATGTAGCACAGCTCATAAAAATATGTTGATGTGTCAGGAGGCTCCTGGTGCTGCTTTCTGCTGTCTGAACACTGCAGAAGAGCTACAGGTCTGCAACAAGTCAGCTGTCTTTGTGAGTCTTTTAAAAAAGTAAGCCTGGACTGATTAAAACACCTGTTTGTAAAGTCTGCAGAGCTTTGAGGGGTCATTTCTGAGATGAAGCCTGCATTACAGAGTAACCACATTTTTGGATTCTCATTTGTGTGCAACTATGTTTTCCCTCTTCAGCTAGACAAATGGTTCATAAACCATGAAGCAGCTCAAAAATGTCACAGAACACCTTTTAAACAGGGATAATTTTCTGTATTTGGTTAATAATAAACCAGTCATTGTTTTGACTGCTTTAGCAAACACATAACTTATTACTTTGTATGTTTTTTCAATTATTTTCAATTTTGGATGGACATAAATAGATATTTTAGTTCTTGCTTCCTTTTTGCCTCCTATGGGATGCAAGCAGAATATCTTTAAATGTTTGACAGTTTAAAGCAGGAATACTCACTGTTTTGCACCGATCTGTCCTGTCTTACAGATGAGTGAGGGCTGGGGAAATGTACAAAACATTAAATGATTACACACACAGTCCAAAGTACTGCAACTGAGCCAAGCTCATAAAAGGAACACAAAGAAAAATGGTCATTTTTCAAAATAAAATACCCATTTGACCAAACATGTGAAAAATATAATTTTTTTTAAAGATGGTTTTAGTGTGTCTCTGTGGCCCCGTGCAAAATGATTCATGGACCATGGCCTTTGGGGACCTTTTGTTTAAAAGCTACAACACTTCAAACACATTTTAAAAATATTTAAGCGTATGGTCCAAATCACTCCTATTATTCTAACAGGAAGTCTTTGCCTACAGTTGTTTTGTATGTTAAAGCTGATAAAACACTGAAAATAATAAAAAATTTACTGTGGGCTAAAATAAAGAATGGTTTAAGATTGAAATAAAATCATTCATCAAGAATAAAACACAAATAAATGTGATGGAGCAATGGGAATCAGTGGACTGAAGTTCATTGACATCCTCCTCATCAACACCCCTGGGCAGCTGCTGTTTTTCTCCAACAAATATCTGTAATCCGTCTGCGAGTCTGTGGATTAAGTGGTTGAATGTTTGTCCTCCTGAGAATCACGGATGTGTTTCAGAGTTATTACACAAGACTTCCTCGGATTCAGGATTTTTAGATAATTTGTTCGATTGTCAAACTCAAGCTTAAGAAGATTAGATTGTCTTCCTAAGTGACAGATCGCTCCATTGATAAAATATTTGTATCTGAGTCAGCCTTCTCTTTAGCTCAGCTCCAGCCTTCGTCCAGGATCACTCGCTCAAAGATTGAGCTGTGACATCTCACTCACTGTGGGATGAAATAATCCCAATCTGGTAGATTTCAAGGAGGATTAAAGGATTAAATGAATAGGACACTCCCCACCACCATCGTTAACCCAGTCACCTTCTTTCCTCAAGAGGTGACATGAGGGGCAATGACAGCTTTAGCCTGAGGCAGACGGGCAGATGATGATGATGTTAATGATGAAGATGATGTGTCAGAGTTTCTGGTCGGAGGAGCTTCTGTGGCTTCATTTGCCTCCATGTTACATCCTCATCCTCCAGAACCTGGAGGAACATCAAGTCACGTTGGATGAGAGACCAGTTGCCATGACAACCACAGGGCCCTTTTCCCACTGCTTCTCTGTGCTTGTCTTGACTGCAGTCAAAACGAGAGCAACTTTCCCATCCATGTTTTCACTGGACTCTATAGAAGAATCTTTCAAGAAGCAGCTGAAGATGCTGTCACCGGGCATTTAGCGATCCTTCAGCTGATCATTTTGAGGTTTAACTCAATTTGAATGCAGTATGAACAAATGAAATGTTTGAAACGACGGATGGGCTAAGAATTTCCTGAAGGCAAGATGCCTCTAAGCAAACAGCAGATAAACAGATGGCGGGTGCTGCAACTTTAAAAGCAACTTCTTTTAATAAGGTTTAAGAAATAAAATTCCTTACATTAGGCTTAGAGATTCTAACTCATTAGGAACCAAAACTAAAAATGGTAGCATGTGATGCCAAAGTGTGATGGAACAGTGAATGCTATATTCAGGAAAGTTCAGTGTATTATGATTAATTACAGTTTCTTTGAATAAGATTATATGTACTTTCCAAGTAAGTTGCTTAAATAAATGCAGGAGCTGACAGAAAAAAATCTAAACTGGAGGTACAATAATGAGTTTATAAACACAGTTATTGATTTCAAAAGGACAGTATGTTTTAAGTTAGGTTTTGTAGAAAGGTCATAAAGAGTTCATATTTTGAAAAGGTACTTTCATTTTGACTGGATTGATCATACCAAAACCTATAAAACGGCTCCAGTCTCAAGCATGTTATAGTAATTGATGAAAATACTATTTCATGAACCTTTAATACACAGCATGTTTGGGGTTGTATGATATTTCTTTCACAGAAATTTACTGCGTGTGATGTAAATCTGATGACAATGTAAAGGTTTCTAAAATGAATTCAAAATGAATTACTTACATAAATGTTTGACTGAAGTTGACTTAAGATGTTGGCAATCCTCTTTGATCTCGGCTTCGCTCAGGTTAGCCGTTAGCGCATTGATCAGGAAGCTGGGTGCTGGGATTTGCTGATGAAGTAAAAAGTGAACCGTTAAAACTAAAAAAGGCAGAAAACTAGCTGGAATCCAAAAGCAGCAAAACACTAGTTAAAAGCTAAAATTATTCAAATGGATGCTAGAAGCTAAAAGTACCAAAAAGCTAACATAAAATAGCAAAAGGCTAGCTAAATGTAGCAAAAGCCTAGGTAAAAGCTAAAAGTTTTAAATAGGAAGCTAGAAGTTAAAATTAGCTTAAGGCTAGCTAAAAGTATTCAAATTGAATCTAGAAGCTTACAGTACAAAAAAGCTAACATAAAGTAGCAAAAAACTAGCTAAATGTAGCAAAAGCCTAATTACAAACTAAAAGTATTAAAGAGGAAGCTTGACATTAAAATTAGGTTGAAGCAGATTTGAAAGAGAATCATGTTTTGGGAAATCATAATTTTTTTTGAGAAAATAAAAACAAGACATCAGT
>NC_056503.1:35993409-36001900 GCF_014905685.2 Nematolebias whitei
TATAAATTTTTAGCAAACTGATGTTGTTCACAAAGCTATCTACAAAATGTAAGCTATTGATTAGCTTCAATTATTCAAAAACTTTCTGCAGAACCCTACAACAACAATTGTGAACTATTACCTTAAGTCCAGCAAATAAACAATAAGTAAAACAAATTACAAAAACAAAAAAACAGCACCAAACTCTTAAAGCTGTTTTGGGCAGAAATATTTCAGAGCGGTCACTCTTGGTCCTCAGTGTTCATCCATCTGATTTAGTTTGCAGGTGGAAGTTTCATCTTCATACCTTGAGTATGTGTGTTGGAGCAGCATATTCTCTGACATTTAGAAAGCTAAGAATGAGCAGGCATTTAAATAAACCTGCTTTACATTTCTTCCCTCCCGGTACATTCTGTACCACCAGCTTCGAATGCTGAGGATGGAACAACTTTCAGCTGTGCTTTCGTAAAACTCATTCCTGCCACTCAAACAAAGTAAAAACTTTTTAGATCCTGTTCATTATTTAAGAAAAATATAACAAGCTTACCCATAAAATAAGGCTTTATTAACATTTCTAATCACATCTAGAGGTTTCAAATCAACAAACAAGCTTGATGAACATGAAAGTGGTAATTTAAAAAAGGTGTTTTAACATTCTCTCTCCCTCTATGGGTCCAGCTGCCCCCTCATCTCATCTGTGACTCACGTTCTGCTACCTGCATATATTCAGCCATTTTCCTGTCATCAAACTGGTCTCATAGCCCAGCTGCAGGATTGTTCAGGCTCCTTAAAAATGCCATGTAGGTCATCAGATACCGGGTGACATCCTTTTGTGCTCGCTGCTCCAGCCTCCTGAGATCAGAGCTGCTCCTCCTTCATCAACGGTCTTTATTCATGCATCCAGCATGGTGGGGTTTGACACTTTGGTCATGACTGATGGAGAAGTAGTGGAAATGTGATTAGCTCTTAACAGAAAAGCCACAGTAAGAGGTTTCTTTTGTTACGCGTTTTGGGTTTTAATCTGTTTGTCAACCTGTAATCTTGCATAAAGTGGTAGCCTCCTTACTGTGGCTCACCTAAAATGATAACTTTTTATAGCTGAAGCAGCCATGTCTATTTATATCTTATGCTATTTGAAGCATCTCCAAAATAGCCTACTAATAAAAGCAGTGGTTGCTGTGGCACTCGCTCATATTGGCCGTCTTCAGAGTTTCTTTCAGACAGAAACATTAAGCTGTGAGGCTTTCTATCATTCAGCTGTTTAAGCTCAACGCCTCTGCAGTGTGCAGCACAGCATGTTCCTGCACTTAAAGCAGATACATGTCTGGTGTACAATCAGCAAGGTCAGGCGTTATGGTGCAAACTTCTTTTACATGCAATGCATTCAGCTGAGAGAAATTCATTTTCCTCGATTGGAACAAAAAGCCAAGTAAAATGCCTGGCGTTTCTTGAAGGAACACATTTCACCCACCACTTTTATCTCCAGAGTTTTAGGGTGCATTCACACCAGCCCTGTTTAGTCCGCTTTAATCGAACTCTAGCTCGTTTTCCTTGAAAGTCCAGTTCGTTTAGGGAGGTGTGAACGTGCCATCAAACTCTGTCACGGAACAAAAAGGCGAACTCTGGCCCGGGTTAAAACCTAGGTCTCGGTCCGGTAGAAGCGAACTCCAGCGCGGTTCGAGTACAGTGTGAATGTAAACAGATCGGACCCGCTCCACAGGACAAACAAACACACATTTCTCTGACCTTATATGGAGCCGTCAGCTGCCTTGTGTGGAAAAACAATATTCTCCATGGTCTTCTGTCTCATCTTCTGCTCATGCTAAGTCCATTTTTGAAAAATGACAAAATATAACTCCTAAAACTGCTAAAACTTGATGCCACTTTGTTTTTGTTTTTATCTACAGAAGAAGAAGAAGATGTGTCTTCAGAGGTTTTTGTGTCGTTTCTTTCAGTAATTCTTGGTGCAGCGGCCCCACAGGCGAGTGGGGGAATAGGTTGGTTCAACAGGTTGACTCGACTGCACAGTGCAGTGTGAATGCAAATGCACCAGCTCAAATGTAAACACAAGGTCATGAATATTGGTCCCCAACTGAACCGAGTCTACCGGACTATCTGGTGTGAAAACAACCCTAGACGAAAAGCTGATTTATTCTCTGCAGGATGTCAAGATATTCATTTTCATTGTTGCAGTTGTGTGATGAAAATCAGGACTTTTTGTTCTCGCACTGCCTCCGAGAACCCATTCTGTGCACAAGTTTCTGGCAGAACTTATTTCTCGCAGGGATGTGCACCAAGTATTGTATGACTGGTCAGAACCTTTGTGTGGGTATTTATGTGGAAAAGTATAGTACACTGGTGTCATTTCGCTTCAAATTTGGGTTCAGTGGGGGTTGGGTTTTGAATAATTAATTTATAATTAATTTTGAATAAAGTAGATGTGATTTCCTGCATTGTTGTGTATTTTAACAGGTTGTTAAACATCTAGGTTTACTTACATTTGTAAACAGTCCGCTCCTTTCGAGCATCCTGTCCCCTGTCTCCCTTACTTGACGGTACCGAGCCTAACTCTTCTCCACTGAATTCATTGTCCTGCTTGTTGTTATCTGACTCCACATGTGAAACCTCCAGGCACCTCCTCTGTCTGTTCATGGCGGCTGCCTGTGGGCTCCTGCCCACCTACAACTGCCTGATTAGCTTGGCACTCACCCCCACCACTCGCTCGCTCTTGCTCCAATCCCGGTTGCCACTGCCTGGAGGTGCTTCAATTCTCTGTTGTCCAACTATGGACAATGAGAAGCTTTCTTTTAATGAAAGTAAATTGGACTGTCTTTTCAACATTTTGATAGCTGTTATTTTGACAAATTAGAGCCATTGTTTTGATAAGTTATGTGAATAATACACATCAAACATTTATCTTGTACTTTGTATTTTAATAATCGAAACTTTATTAATGACCTACATAAAATGTCAAACTGATATACAATTTAGTTGTGCTGTTTAATTATTTTTGAGTTTTTTAATAAAATTGCACAACAACTTTTGATTTTTAGGAGAGTAGATTTTTTTAAGGGTAGAAGCAGATGTTTTTCTTTACAATTTGTGTTTTTGTTGGATGTAACTGGGACCCTGTGTGCATAGTTTCATCCCACCCCATGTACCACGTGTGTGGTGTGTATGACAAATAAATCTCTCTGACTCTGAAATGCTACCTGAAGAGGCAGCTCGTATGTGATATTAAGAAGCTCGTAAGTGGCTGTTGTGTTCAAAATTTGTGCTTATCCAATTATTTTCAGATTACATATCCAATATAGGTTTTATTCATTCAAGGCAGTCAAATTTGTTCATAACTTTATTATTAGTAAGCCTGAGAGTTACTGGATCCAAGCCAGAGTGCACCATGTCAAAATAAGAGAGTTCCCTGATCTTGTTCTGGCAGGATCTGGCTCAAATTAGGCCCTGGCTTCAACTACTCTGCCAAGCCTGTTAGAAAATACAGTCATCTTTACAACAGATCCAGTACAACTTGCATAGTCAAAAGCTTGTGGAGAAGGCACGGGGGGCATTGCTAGCCAGGAGGGAATCCCTACACGGTCTCAGCCAGGGAGTGTAGGGACACATTCCTGGACCATCTGTCAGAAAAGCTGTCTGTCTCTTCCTGACAAATTTACAAATTAGTGCTTGCCTTGGTTAACATAAACAGAATTACCAGTTATCTTGGCCTTACGTCATGTAGCAAACTCAAGCTCAATATGTTAGCTTGATTGAGTCACAGTCATTTTTGTGTTTTTAAAGGTCAGTTGGCTTTAGCAACCATCTTGAATTGGGTTTACTCCAAAAAAAATCAGTTGTAAATCCAGTGATCAGGAGTTTTTATTGGTACCAGGCAGACACACATGCACAGACACACTAAATCATTATATTTTGCCTTTGGTAGTAGTATCCTGATGCATATGGAAAAATCTAAAAAAGTTAAGTCAGGTCCTCTGGACGTTAAAAAAAAAAATTGTAGAAACGTTTTGTCTTCCATCTGAAAGACTTCTTCAGTTAAAAAAAAAAAAAAAAAAAGAAACGTTTTGTCTTCCATCCGAAAGATTTCTTCAGTCAGACTGAAGAAATTTTTTGCATGGAAGACGAAACATTTCTAAAAAAAAATTTTTGAACGTCCAAAGGACCTGACTTAACTTTTTTAGATTTGGTAGTGGTAGTTTCCTTACAGTTTACAAAGTGACACTTAATATAGCATAAGCCCTCTTTTTGCTTGTTTTTTTTTCATTCACATTTCCATAAAATACTATGGATGTTCCGTACAAGTGACTTTTATATAACAGTACCTCATGTAATACTTCTTAACAGTAAGTAAGTGGCAGCCAGTGTGATGCATTCACTGTCCTCGGGCAAGGTCTAGTCTCTCAGAGAGCTGATACAAGATGAGATGAGGTGGAATCGAACCCAACCACGTAGTCATGTGGGTTCAGTGGCATTTTACTGAGTCAGAAAGCTTTGTGGAAGTTTATCAACAGGAACTCATTGATGCTCTGGGGCCAGAGGCGTCTTTGGGGAAACTTCTACTACAGAGGCAGCGGTCATTAGAGGACTATGAACCCTATCGTTAGCCCAATTGTTTTTTTGTTGATCAGCATGAAGTTCAAGGTTCTTTATTGTCATTCGCATCACATGTGGTACATGAGGTGGGACAAAATTGTGTACTCAAGGTCCCAGTTACACCCAGAAATAGCAAAAATACTGTATAAAGTATAAAAAAGTATATAAGGATGTAAGATATACACTAAGATATAGGCTAAACGATACACTAAAAGATCTAAGATATACACTAAACACTAATAATGTAAAATAGAATGGTATATTAAATAGCAACCTGCAACTGTGCCGAAGGGATGAGGGGGTTGTTTAATGCTAAGTAAGCACATAGTGTATGTTCAGAGACTTCATGGGAAGACTGTGCAAGAAGAGAAAAGTCTGCTCAATCAGAATATTTCTTGTGTTTGTTTACACAGCATCAAAATGCAGGAGCGATAAGGGAATCTGTGAGAGAGTGATAGAAGCTGTGTTACAGTTAATTCAAACAAAGAGACCTTGCCAGGACAAGAAAAGAAGACGCCACAGATGAAGAGCACACAAATAGTGATCAGATTAGACCTTCTTTACTTTTCAAACCACACACAGGCAAGTTTACCACAGCACTGCACCAACACCATGTGTGGCTTTTGGAGCTGTGTAGACTAATTGGGTTTTTAAGTGAAATATTTATCTTGCTTGATTGGTATAAGGCTGTAGCTGCTTGTGGCTTCCTTCACCACAGTTTTCTATGTTTTATCTTGAATGGGTCAAAATCCAGTTTCATACTTGGATTATTTTACAATGCAGCCATTTTTAAAAAAATGTGCAGAATAACATAAAATTTGTTAACACAGTAACAGACTGGCATTCTCTGCTGTCCAACTTCTGTGAGTACAGAACATTTAGGCTACAAAAATTGACAAAAATCAATTAGAATCTGCAAAAGTGTGGATTTTTAAGTTTTAGAAATCGTCTATTACATAAAGATCTGAAGAATGTCACTACCTGCTGTTGTTGATTAGATTTTCTCAAAATCACAAGTTGACTTTCTATTTTCTTGAGAAAAGATTATTGTGGTGCCAAAAAAAGAGTGATTTTTGTGTTGTACTTTGTTGCATCATTTGGGGAGTGGTGGGACAGAGGTTAGAGAAGGTGAGCCTGTGATGGGAAGGTCGCTTGTTCGATTCCCTGTACCGAAATCAAAATGTGGTTGGGAAAAGTGAAGCACCCACACCTACCTCCACCCTCATTTGCCCCACTCTGGGCATTTTAAGGCTATTAATCTCCACCATTTGCTTCCTTGGGCACCCTAGATGGTAGCTCTCTGCTCCACACAGAGGGCTGTGCTAGCTTGGTGGTCTGTGGTTGTGTCAGGAAGGGCAGCCGTCATAAAAATAACTGCCAAATCATCTTGGGACTCAGTTTGCAGTGGCGACCCCTGAAGAAGGGAGCACTTGAAATAAAAAAAGAAAAACTCTAGCATCATTTATTATTGCTGTTATGCCATCATGATTATCCAGATTTCTTATGAATATACAGCCCTCTTCTTTTACTCTTCTTTTATTGGAATCGTAAAAATAATTTGCCATCATGAGAAAACAACTTTTCTAGGTCAAAATAACTAAACATGTTAATGTTATCTTGAGAAAACAACCTCCTTCAGCTACAGACAATGTGATAAATTTCCAAGCATGCCAACTCTCCAACCTGCATGGTTTTACCCTCAAATCAGCCGCATTAAAGGATTTATTGAATCATTATTTACAGAAAAAAAATTCATCCATCCATCGTCTTCCACTTGTCCTGAAAATAAAATTAAATAACCAAATTAGCAATTTCATTATAGTTTGTTATAAACTGTCAGTCTTTTATGTGGAAATACTTGTTCACTTTATTTTTCAGAACGTGGTTGGACATTTTCTTGTTAAAAATATCCCATTTAAATTAAGGCTTCTGCAGAACTGAAGATGTCAATCAACCGTTTGAATCAGTTGTGTTGAGCAGAAATACATCTAAAAGATGCAGGAAATTGAATTTTGAGTGAATAATTGTGTAAAGGATAAAAATAACAAAACTACAGTAAAATGTGTCAGATATTCTGACAAGGACAGAAGTAGAACAGAATAGTTTCTTGAAGAGGAACTGAGAGGACTTTTCAGCAAATACCCGTCAGTGTTGCCAGAAAGAAAAGGCTGATTTTCTCACAGAACCATTCTATGAATTTTCAGCCTGACATGTTTATCACTGAAAGGAGCCCATGACACTGAAGCAGTGATGTCATCCCAGATTACTGTCTGCGCTGGGTGGATTGTAGCCTTGAGAGCTGCGCAGCCTCAAGTGGGTTAGCGTCTGGTGTCTTCAGAGCTTCATTCTCCTCACCCACCCATCCTGACTATCTCTCTCCTTCCCTTTCCTCCCACTCACGTTTCTCTACAGCGGGCTGTTGCAGCAAGGCAGCATCATGGAGGCTGGATGCGTGGTTGCCGCGGTGATTGAGAATGCTGCTTCAGGACCTCTGGGAGAACCAGGAAGTAGTGACGTCCTTGAGGGGTGAGTTATTCTTCCTCTCCCCCCTTCTTTGCTTCATGTCAGCTGCTCTGGATCATGAGAGGACAATAAGGAGCAACGCTGAGAGGATAGCGCGTGTTTTTGTTGCTGGATGAGATGTTTTATGCTTGTGTGTGCATTTACGTTTACATCTGAGGTGCTGCATGGGGGAAAGCTGAAGCAGTGAAGGCTTTAGCTTAAAATGACCCAATTAGGGTGACAAAAAGGCAAACTAGCCTCATTATTACAGCTTCTCTAGATTGAAACATCCATCTTCAGTTTTGTTTCTGTGCCTCGTTGAGTCATTTTAGGTCACATAAATGACATTGTGTGTCCAGACCTCACGTCCTGATACGACAGGACTGAATCACTACAGTAAATCTAAGCTCCCTCCCGTCTTTGTTGCTCATAAAAGTTTGTCTGAAAGGACCTCACCCTCCACTTCACTGAATGCACTGTGTCACATTTCAGTGGACGGTTTTGTGAAGCACTCCCTGTGGGTGGATTGTCTTTACGCCTCACTGAATAGATGAGCACTGAGTGTGCAGAAATGACTCCGACTGAGGAAGCTTCTGTATGTTCCAGACTCATTTAAAGGTTTATTTCGCTGCATTGTTTCAAACCTGAATGAATGACAGTGATTCTGAATTCCCAGCTTTAATGTTTTTCTGGGCCACATTGCTGCAATGTCATGATTTGAAGCCATTTGATGACTTGTTCCTCACTTGCTCCATCTGGTGGAGTTTTTGCAAAGCTGCACATCATATTTATAAATTCCACCCTGGTAATTCAGTTCAGTTTATTTATAAAGTCATTTAAAACTCCCCAGTGGAACAAAGTGAAATACAATAAAACAAATTTACAACTAATTCAATAACGCTAGAATTAAAATAATAAAAATCAACACCTAACATGAAGCAAAAGCCAAAGAATATAAATTGGGGTTTAAGGGAACATTTTAAAGGAGCAATTCTGGCCCCACCACCCACCCAGTTTTTGATAGTCAGCTGATCAGCAGACCTGGGAGACTGGGCAGGTACGTAAGGATGCAGCAAAAATGCAGATGAGCAGGATCCAAGACCCCAAGAAGAAAGATAAAATTATAAATAAAATAATTTAAAAATGGATTTGCAACTAACAGAGATTTTAACACATGTGCCCTGTAATTAAAATTTATTGTGCCAGTATCAGACAACAGTTTAATTCCTCATTGTTGTGATTATGCAGCAATGGGCTGCAGTCCACTGATCTGGACAAGGACGATGCTTTACCTCAAGCTACAAACAGCCTTCCTCCAGAGGAGAAGCAACCACAAGAGACATCCACTGCCATGGTATACACACACACACACACACACACACACACACACACACACACACACACA
>NC_056503.1:36001910-36064033 GCF_014905685.2 Nematolebias whitei
ACACACACACACACACACACACACACACACACACACACACACACACACACACACATACACACACAGAGAACACTGTCATCACTACTGCAAGAAAATGCATCCCCAAACAAACATGTCGTCCTTCTTTCATGAAGCTTCTCTGGTTGTTTAGGTGATTCACATTCATGATGTTACCCCGACATAAGGTCACATGTCAATTTGAGCTGTTAAAGCTGCATTACAGGGTGTATCCTCTAAGATGGAGGTGGTGTGGTTTGATAATATCAGCTTGCACACACTTCAGTAATGTTTTTACCCTCAGTCACAGAGAACAGTGGAGCAAAGACTACAACTGTGACTCCATTGTTTTTAAAGTGGCAGAGCTAACATTTTGTTTACCCCTCCAGTGATTGACTTAAAAATAAGTAATCTTATTAGTAGTGGCAATATATATATATATATATATATATATATATATATATATATACTGTGCAGGTATGTAAATATGTAAACAGGCCACCCCTATAATTTGAGGAAACTATGCTTTCTTGTTTTTATGTTGCTAAAATATATAGTTTCCTTAAATGATTGGGGTGGCCAAAGATTGATCTATGGTGGTCAGGGCCACCATTGGCCTCCCTGAGGCTCCGTCATTGTGCTTGGTGGTGGCTATATTTGCTCCTTCCACTCACTTGGATCTATCACTTTGCACCTCATCAAACAAAAAAACAACCTTTTACTACATATCCTAATGCATGCTCAATAATCCAGGTAGAAAAATCTAAAAAAGTTAAGTCTGGTCCTCTGGACATACAAAAAAAGAAAAAAAACAAAGCAAAATAAAACAAAATAATTAGAAACGTTTCGTCTTTCATCCGAAAGACTTCTTCAGTCTGAGGTGCTGTATTCAGCTCAGTCTTATAAATAGCACCTTCTCAGAGTGGATCAACCAGTTTGCTGCTGACAACAAAAACCAACTGCTCACATGGTCAAGAAGGACCCCAGCCATCAGTGTGCTAATGATCCATTGTTAGGCTGATGGTCCTTCTTGATCATGTGAGCAGCTGGTTTTGGTTGTCAGCAGCAAACTGGTTGATCCACTCTGAGAAGGTGCTATTTATAAGACTGAGCTGAATACAGCACCTCAGACTGAAGAAGTCTTTCGGATGAAAGATGAAACGTTTCTACTTTTTTTTTTGCTTTGTTTTTTTTAATGTCCAGAGGACCAGACTTAACTTTATTTAGCTTTTACTACATAATGCAACTCCTACCCACTTGAATATCTTGTACCAAAAACATTAAGGTTTACTTGCATTCCCTGCTCAATTTCAGTCCAGAGAAACACTCATCTTTAAAACTACAAATGCTCATTAATCAAACCCCTCAGCGACGGGGGACATCGTACAATTTTGTTTCTATAAATTCTAATGATTACCTGCTACCTAAAGGTAAAGGTGGAGGATAATGTTTTCTGCCAGTGTGTGAATGTGTCCGTCTGTTACGTTTTAATGAAACTTTCAGGATGTAATCTTTGAACGTCCCTTTACAACTACAGGATCACACAAGTTTAAATTTAAGCTCTTTTGTGATGCTCTTACATAGACGTTAGCCTATCCATGCAGGTGTGTCTACATGAGCAATTTTTGGGATTGAAAAGGCACCAAGGCTAAAATCTGGGTTAATTTAGCCAAAAATAAACGTTTTAAAGACATCTACACCTGGTATTAGATGTCACATGTCTGCATTAAGGCAAGATTAGTACACAAAACACTCCATCAGTTTCATGCAATCATGATCAGTTGCCCTGCCATTGGCTGATGTTTGCTGATGTTCCTGTTCGGCAGGTGAGGAGTGATGATGTCACAGATTATCCAGCCGAGCCCCTCCTGCGCTCCTGCGTCAGCACAGCGAGCATGAAGGTCAAGAACATGAAGAAGTAGGTGCTCCCGGTGACGTCGTTGCTGCTTTTCTGAGATCTTTCACTGACCTGGATAGGAACCGTGTAAAGCGGGGCTCTCATTCAGGCCATGAAACGAGGCGCTCACAAACACTCAGACGAGTCAGGCCTGGTGAATCTCAAACACTGCAGCCAAACCTTTCCCTTTTCTTCCTTTTCTCTCTTTCACATCACTCCTCTCATCAACATTCAACACATGCCGATGCTGAGATGAAGAGTTGCTGTTCTGTGTGTTCTAGGTTAACGTTCCCCAGAGGTCACTTCCCCAGACTGGCAGAGTGTGCCCATTTCCACTACGAGACGGTAGATTTTGGCAACGTTCAGGTGAGTTTTAAAAATACTTTGCAGAGAGTTATGATGCTTCAGAATCGTGTCTTTGGCTGGTGTCCAGCAGCCATTTTGGTGATGTGCTCTAGAAACGTCCCTCTCTTAACCTGCACTGTGGCAGAGCAGTCGATAGTTGTCTTGACCTGACACAGCCAGAACTGTTGGACAGCTGATCAAGATAAGTCTTAAAGTAAAAACACAAAACTGATGTAAGAACTTGGCTTTAATCACAACTCATATTTACACGCTTCAAGTCAAATGACTTAGAAGTTGGCCTTTAGTAGTAAAAAATACAGCACTGTATTGTATTGCACTGGCTATTTGGAGGGCACCAGAGGAGGTCTGTTGCATGGCAGCATCTCTGTTAATATGCTAGTCTTAAACAGTTTAATTTTGTTTGTTTTTTTGTACATAGCTCAACTGACCATTTTATTGCACTAATGCAAATGCTCAGTCAGTATTTTGCCATGCATTGTGGTTTGGATATATTCATGCCTCCTTCCAGTTTGTTGAACTACACTTCCTCCACACAGTGTTCATATCTTCAGATGTTTCAGCTGTGCTCTGCAGTCAGTCCAGCACACAGCAACTGTGCACGTTGAGGACATTTTGCTGTCACTGCATAAAATACCAATAAAACTCCTTCATAAATATGTTTGTATAAAAAGTCAACAAGCAAAGCTGGTGTAAACCAAAAGACTAGAGCTGAATACAGGAAGAAGCTATGACTGTATTTGATTTTATGCAGGCACATTAGTAACTGTAAAACGCCATATTCACATTCTTGTCTTCATTTTGTGGCAAAGCCATTGTTCTCTGCTGGCCAAAGCTTCAGCTTTCAGTACACCGAGTGCAAGGTAGCAATCTTTTTTCCACCCCATCCATTTGTTTTAGAGCTAGAACTAGAATTTTCCCTAAAAATGATTATATGTTGTTGTTACGTCCCGTCTAGGAGTAGCCTGTGGTGATTCCAACTTCTGCTAAACTCAACAGCTTCTGGGTCGGGATTGTAACGTTATATAAAAAGAGTGATTTATTTACAGTGATGGACTATTTACAGTCTTACCAGCTTCAGGATGAGCCCAGGCCAAAATAAACCAAACATACTACCTCACCATTACAGTATTTCTCTTATCTATGTAAAAAAAAAAAAAAAGTGTAACAAAAAACAGTTCCGGGGTGGCACGGTAGCCAGATCAAATCCCGGCCCGGGACCTTTCTCGGTGGAGTTTGCATGTTCTCTCTGTGCATGCGTGGGTTTTCTCCGGGTACTCCAGTTTCCTTCCACAGACCCAAAACATGAATGTTAGGCTGATTGTTAACTAAATTGTCCCTAGGTGTGAGTGAGAGAGTGAATGGTTGTTTGTCACGTTTGTCTCCATGTGTCCCTGTGATGGACTGGAGACCTGTCCAGAGTGTCCCCAGCCTCTCACACAGTGACTGGTAGATATGGGCACCAGTGATCCGGAAAGGAAGAAGCGGGTAAAAGATAATGGATGGAGAACACAGTTCTCTTACCAGCCTTTACTATCAAAAACAGGTCTTAAAATAAATGGCAGCTCACTCCAACAAACTCCTCACAAAACTATTTACAAACGGACTAATACTGATGTGGCACCGCGGGTCAGCTGTGGCTGGTTGGGATGCACTGAATGAATGGAAACTGACGTCATCACTTCTGCAGCGCCTCTCGTCAGGCAGCCAATCCCCATTCAGCTCCTCGATTATTTCCTCCAATCACAGCGGGCTACCTGGACATTAATTTACATAATTAGATTTTCATACACAAGATACACAACCACAGTTGTGACAGTTGTAAAAAAGCAGAACTTTGCATAGAGCAATAAAAGCGTGGAGGATTGTTTGTTTTAAAAAAGATGTGAAACTGATGAATCCTTTACATGCAGTAAAGCATCTTTTCTACTCGCTTGTATGTTTTCATTATCAACTTCATTTTCTTTTTTCCGAAAATGGTTTAAAACTTTTGATAAAACAAACCGACAACATTAGGGTTGATACTCTCAACATTTATTCTGCATACGTTTCTGGATGTGCTCAATGTGGCTTTTGTTCATTGCTACTTTTTCATGCAAATATAAACAATGTTTATTTACATTTTACTTTGCAAGATTAAAGTTTAAAAGCACACGATTATTAGATTTTTACTATAATAGTGGTATGAAAATGACCACGAACAACAAAACAAAACACTATTTTATGACAAATGATTTGCTCATTTAGTGTTTCGGGTTCAACAAAGAGCAGCTTGAAGGAGAAGCTGTGAGGTTCTGTTGAGAGGAAGTGGACATCAGCTACAACGTTACCCATGATGCAGTTCTGTTTGCTTCCCAGCAGAGTGTGTCAGTCAACTGCATGACTAAAAGCTACTGGTTTATTCCAGCGCAGCCTAACCAATGCTCATTGTTTGTCTGAATCCTTACATATTGCATTAATGAGCTCAGCTGCAGCGCTTTAATCCCTCGATGGTTTCCACTCCGAGTCCATTTCAGTCTGTGGCTTCTTTGGCAATATGATGGGAAGAAAAGGTTTAAGGCTGCACTGAGCTGAAAGGGTCGGGGTGGGGTTGTAGTATGAAGCTGCACTCTGAGCATCTTTGACTTAATCTTGGAGCTGAGTCTTTGTTCTCATTGCTCTTGTCGAACCTATCTGCATGCACAGACTGACAGAAGGCAGAGGTGGGGTCTCGTGTGTCCTGCCTGCAGGATGAACACGAGGACGGCAGCAGACAGCCTCTGTCTGACTGATTCCTCTCCAGATTAGCTCGTCTCACCTTGGGGGTGGGGGGGTGGGGGGGTGGATGGCTGTGTAGAAGCCGTTTAGAAATGATGGAGTGTAATCTGTCAATTTTACTCCTCTGTATTCTGATGGATGAGCTCATCCGCCGGTGTGTGCCGGCTAAGCCCATTAACCGGCAAAACCCCCCTCTTTTGTCACCGGAGAAAGGAGAAGAAGGGGGGGAGGGTGATGGAGTACAGGATGGAGGGAGGGAGGAGGGGGAGAAGAGCTTGAAAGAGGGAGGCATCCAGACGCACATAGGGGAGCATCCTTCTGGCTCAGTTAGAGCATCAGCGTGCGATTGTCCAAAAGCTCTGCAAAAATCAGCTGCTTCTGCGAGGAGACAGATGAGGCGAGAGCGGAGCAGCGTCTAAACTCTTCAACCCTCAGCTCAGATTTGGCCTGTTGGAGGAGCTTCCTGTGGTCCTGCGCACAAAGAGAGACCCCTGACTTCATCTGCAGATGGATGTCTGAGATGTCCTAGTGGGAGGTAACATGAGCAGGCTTTGTGCTGGCTGCAGATAAGCATGATGCTGGCGTTTTGTTTGTTCTAAAGGAGGTTTGAGCATCAGAAAGAAGGTGATGGACAGCAGAGAACCTGCTGTTTTATGATCCTTCACATATCACTCCAACCTTTTTCATTGCCTAGTTTTTGGTTTGGACTGGTAACATGTGAACCCATCTAAGAACAAATTTCTCAGTCTGTGGTTTTTGTCAGTGTGCTTTGCTGTAAGTAGGTCGCTGCGTGTTGTGTAAGAGTGTATCTGGATGAGTTACTAACGGTTATAAATACCCAGAACTTCCCTCGGCTCCGAGGCCTTTGAAGTCAGTTCTTGCGTTAACGTCAATCAAAAGAAATCCTCCAAACTCCTGCAACACAACAAGCAGAATCTGAGCTCCCACTGGCTCCGACGCGATCCATTATACATCGAGTCCTGCAGGATTCATATGGAATATGGATCAGAAATGAGCTGCTCATAAAATATACACACAGACTCATCGTCTGTCTTTTTAGGAAATTATTTTATAGCTGTTCCATTTTCTCCATGTTGAAGTCTTTTTTATTCTATTTTGTGAAAAATAAAACTCGTATATGAATGTTCTTGTAGTAGTATATTCATCCAATATTTAGAAACCAGGGCAGCACGGTGGCGCAACTGGTAGAGCTGCTGCCTCTCAGCGAGCAGGTCCTTGGTTCAAACCCCTGTCCAGGGTCCTTTCTGGGTGGAGTTTGCATGTTCTCTCCGTTCATGCGTGGGTTTTCTCCGGGTGCTCCGTTTTCCTCCTACATACCAAAAACATGCATGTTAGGCTGATTGGTAACTCTAAAAATTGTCCCTAGGTGTGAGTGAGAGAGTGAATGTTTGTTTGTCTCGTTTGTCTCTATGTGGCCCTGTGATGGACTTGCGACCCATCCAGGGTGTCCCCCGCCCCTCGCACAGTGATTGCTGGACATTGGCACCAGCGACCCCCGTGACCCAAAATGGAATAAGCGGGTAAAGAAAATGGATGGATGGATTTAGAACCATTTATTTTTTCAGTATCAGACAGTTTCTTGTTTTTGTCCTGCACAGTTGGCTTTGGCAGAGGGGCAATATGAAGGACCAAAGTCTGCACTGGACTCTAAAGAACTTGTTTTTCTGGTCCAGATCACCTGCCAGGTAACGCTGTGCACATTCACTTGATGTCATAACCATTTTAATGATCATTTTATTCAGCCGTTTGTAGATTCTTCTTTTTTTAGCTGTTCTGTCTTCAGTGGTCGCCACAGCAAGTCATCCTCATCCATCTCACTCTGTCCTCACTCCCACTACCTCCATGTCCTCTCTAACTGCATCCATATATCTCCTCTTTGTCTTTTTCCTGGCAGCTGCATTTCTAACATCCTTCTACCAGTATACCCACTGTCCCTCCTCTGGACATGTCCAAACTATCTCAGTCTGGCCTCTCTAAATTTATCTCCCAGTTGTTCAACCTGTGCTGTACCTCTGATGATCTCATTCTTATCCATCCTTGTCACTCCTAAAAAGAACCTCAACATCTTCATTTCTGCCACTTCCAGTTCTTTCTCCTGTCTTTTTGTCCATGTGTCTGTCTCCAGAACATACAACATAACTGGTCTTTCCACTGTCTGGTAAACTTTTCCTTTGACCTTTGAAACACTTTTGTTACAAATCACTCCTGAAATTTTTCTCCATCCACTCCATCCTGCCAGGACTCACTTTTTCACCTCTTAACCACATTCTCCATTTTCCTGGATAGTGGCCCACAAGTACTTGAACTCTGCGGGTGTAAATCACCAGCTTTATCACGATACGATATATTGATTTGTTTGTATGGCGATACGATTTTTCTTGATATCACAAAGTCTGTCACGATACGATTTTGATTCTATTCGATTCACAAGTCTGCACTCAATATTAAATGCCCATCTCCTTTACATATAAATAAATTTACAAAAACAATTCAAATATGATTTAACCATTTTATTTCTGTTATTCAGGCACCAGGTATTTAAATAAAAAACATTTTTTCTTAATTAATGATAAAAAAAGACCTGTTCAGTATAGTCTCACATTTGTCATGTTTAAGTGCATTTTTAAACCAGTTAATGTGCCCTGATGACCTTTCATTTACAAAGAAACAAAAATAGATATTGAGTTTACATAACATGGCTATCAATGTCATGTTTCTTCTTCAAGTGAACGGACAAATTTGTTGTGGTTCTCGAGTATTTTAACTCACACTGGCACCTGTTGCATACGGCGTGAGTTTTGTGTGTTGAGCCGTCCTTCTGTTGGAATCTAAAATATTTCCACAGTGTTGAGTTAAATCCAGCACGAGAGTGAATTTCATTATCTGTGTTTTCTGCCTCATCCGCCATGTTGCTGTGGCGGCCGCAGAGCGCATCCGTGCACGGAAATGGTGACACAGACGTGCCTTGGGAATTTCAAAATAAAAGTGCATTTTAAAGCTGACGATATGAATCGATGTTCTAGTTTTGCCACAATATAATTGAATCATTTAATTGATTTACTGATTAAAATCAATGTATTGTTACACCCCTATTGAAGTCCTGCACCTTTGTGACCTCTGCTCCTTGTATCCTCACTGTTCCACCGGCCTCCCTCTCATTCACACGTGTACTTTGTCTTACTACGACTGACTTTCATTCCTCTTCTTTCAAGTGCATACCTCCACCTCTCCAAGTCTCAAGCTGCTCCTAGATTAATTTAAAGACATGTATAAAAATATGTATTTCTTAATGTATGCATTTTCTTCACAAACAGAATGAAGGAAACTTAACGAGAACCCAGTTTTTCTTCTAATATCTAACATCAGGGGCGAAACTGGTTGGTGAAGCGATCTTACGAGGACTTCCGGGTGCTGGACAAACACCTACACTTGTGCATCTACGACCGTCGTTACTCCCAACTGACTGAGCTTCCACGATACGACGCGTTAAAGGAGACTGTTGAGGTACCGCAGAGCCTCAGCTGCTTCGTATCTAACCCGTAACACCGACTGTATACGGTACATTGGTAATTAATCATTTATTTTGCTCTTTTCAGTCGGTCACCACAATGTTGGCAAACTACCTGTCCCGCTTTTCTGTCATCGCAGACAACAAAATCAACTGCGGTCCAGTGTTAACATGGATGGAGGTACCACTTTCTAATAATTCTCTTAATGAATGTTGTAGAGGGACTTTTTCACTTTTATACACCGAATCCTTTAATGTTCCAACTTTTACACAGTATGAAGTGGATAAATGTCACAACTCAAGTAATAATGAAGAAAAGAAGACATTTGATGTTTTACTGTCTTTCTGTGACTCGCTGGAGTCACAATGAAAAGCAGCCCAACTGTGTCTTTTAGATACCACGTGTGTGTTGTATTTTATTTATTTATAGAGCGACAACAAGGGGAACCATCTGCTGGTGTCTGAAGAAGCTTCGATCAATATCCCCGCCATCGCCGCCGCCCACGTCACCAAACGATACACAGCTCAGGCCTCGGACGAGCTGACCTTCGAGGTAACTTCAGTCGAAGATATTTATCACTCGATGCCTCCCTTTCCCGCTGATTCTCATTTTACGTTACTTTTTGTTGTGTGATCAAACGCTGGTTTTATCTTCCTGGTTCAGGTTGGAGACATCGTGTCCGTCATCGACATGCCTCCTAAAGAGGACACTGGCTGGTGGAGAGGAAAACACGGCTTTCAGGTAAAGCTGCCACTGTGCACATTACATACTGTGGAGCAAAGAAGCTGGTAGTGCTTATATTTAAAGTCAAGTATTTATTATTGCTATATTTATTATTGCTATATTTATTAGCGTTATATTTATTAGCGTTATATTATATATGTATTTATTAGGCGTTAATGCTTATTTGTCAGCTTGTTAGCAAAATTCTCATGAACAACTGAAATGATTTTATTGAAATTTGCAGAAAGGATTGTTTGTTGCTTTTATGTTAAGCCATATCTGTTTTACCGAGTTGGGGAAATGTATAAAACACAAACCTAGACCCAATATTTAAACGTCAAGAAGGAATTGGATTTTATACCTGGATTATTGAGCATGAACTTTGGTGCATACATCAAAACGTTCAGCTCTTTCAGGACAATCCTGCTTTGACTTTTGGTGTTGGTGTAACTTTAGCTTTTTGAAATATTTAGCCTTTTCTGCCATTTTTTTCCTCATAGAAAATGAATTGAGCTCATTTGACATACTTCAAATGTTTAGATCTGTTTACAACCTTTTACTGCTCCTTTCACATTTTATTCTGATTCAGCTTCTTTTAGCTTCCTTGTGCAAACGTAAACATTTTTCAGCTACTTTCAGCTAATCTCAGTAGTTTTGTGCTCCTTTTAGATTTTTCTTGCAACTACAACATTTTTGTGCTACTTTCAGCTTCTTTCTGCTAACTTCAGCTCGTTATACTCCTTTATGATTATTTCTACAAGTTTAACCCTTTTCTGCTATTTCAGCTACTATTTAGCTGTTTTGATGCTACTTTTAGCTTTTTTAGCTAATTCCACATTTTTTGCACTCATTTAAACTTTTTTCAGCCTAGTTCAGCTAAAATGTGTTATTTCCACTTCCTTCTGATAACTTAAGCTTCTTTCTGCATTTTTAGCTACTTTTCAGCCTTTTTTTTTTTGCTAATTCCAGCTTTTTTTAGATACTTTCCATTACTTTGTGCTAATTTATGTTTCTTTCAGCCTACTTGGACAATTGTATCCTTTCTGCTTTCTTCTGCTAATTTAAGCTTGTTCTAACTTTTCAGCTACTTTTCAACATTTGTTTTGCTAATTTCAGCCATTTTCAGATATATATTCATGTTTTTCATATTAGTTTATGCTTATTTAAGCCTAATTAACTTTTTTATGCTAATCTCAGCTTGTTGTGCTTTCATCTTTTTTCTGCTAGTTTCACTTTTTTCTGATCTTTTAGCAACTATTAGCTCTTTTGATGCTAATTTTAACTTTATCAGCTAAAAAGAAGAAATTATATTTCTTTATAATGTTAAGTTTTATCATTGTTACAGTTTGTTTCATGAAACTTTTTATCTGTCTTGTTGCCAGTTTTGGCCAGGGCACTTATTTAAATGCAGTTTAACATAAAACTTAAATTATTTATTCAACCTTTGACGCTAAAGAATGGCTGTAACTCAGTCATATTTACAGATATTTAGCTCAAATTTGGTTTGGTAGTAGCAGATATTCTACAATCCGTAATGAAAGACAGTTGACAAAATGCATTCCTTTGAGGAATGTTGTTTTTTAAATTTCCTTCTCCTCTTTTCTTGTTGCAGGTTGGCTTCTTCCCGTGCGACTGCGTTGAGCTCATAAACGATAAGATTCCTCCGAGCGTTCAGAACTCCGTGCCGAAGCCAGGTACTCTTTAGTGTGGATACGTGCCTGACGATGTAGACTGGATTTGTTCCCAGAGTTTGAGTTGGATTGGTTTTAAAGAGGCTGTTGTTTGTATGTGTGTGTCATCTGTGTCAGTGTGTAAGAAGCACGGGAAGCTGGTAACATTCCTGAGGTCTTTTATGAAGTCTCGGCCTCCGCCACAGAAGCTGCGGCAGCGCGGCATCCTCCGAGAGCGAGTGTTCGGCTGCGACCTTGGGGAACATCTTCACAACTCGGGACACGAGGGTAAAACGTTTACACAAAAATATGGTTTCCTTTATTTTCCTCCCTTCATTTAATCTGCTGACTGATCAAACTCTTTATCCAAAAGCTTTAAAATGATTCATGGTTTGTTTAAATTTGATGATTTTATCACCCAACATCAAACTACATTTGTTTATGAGAACAAAAAAAAAATCTCAGTTTTTATAGGTCTGGAATGATGTCATTGGGAATTTCAGCTATATTAAAATAAAAAGAAAAAAGGGAATCCCCAAGGTTCACAATGGCACCAAACGCTATACGAAGGGATTTCCCTGTGCAGCAGCAGCCATGATTATTTCTGAAGAAAACTTTGTTTTGATCAGGAAGACTGATGGTAGTTTAAGTTACCAAGGTCACTAGAAGGCGTCTTTATGGACTCACTTTTATACAAAAATTAACACGTTCATATTTTTGCAGCTCATTCTGACTCATTTTACTGACACATTTGTTTATTTTCTTCAAATAGTGATCAACAGGGGTCACCTTATTTATTTATGTTGTTTATTGTAGCAGTTTTTGATATTCCACTCATGAACGTGCACATTTACTTAGCAGATTTGTGACTAAACTCTTATTTTTGGTGCATAAATCTTCTTGACTTATTTTAAGTTCACTTATATTCTAGAAGCTCTGTGCTTTAACAGAAGGGGTGAATCGCATTTGGTGCAGTAGGAAGTCTTTGCAGATTATAATCTGTGTAGTTCAAGGTTAAGTCAAAATAAACCTCTGTGCCTGTTTCTATATATTAAAAATGGAGCGTGTTCTGCAGCTTTTGTCTGCTAAAATAAAGCTGTGCAGTGGAGCTGCAGTAGCTCAGAAGTTTGAGGTGGGGTTCTGTGGAAAAGTTATGAACAAATAACATCCTACCTGTTGTAGGTGTCTTTAAATGACCCGAGTTTGAAAAATAAACTTTAATTCTGCCCATACTGATGAGCTGATGGCTAGTCTGGGTGAGGAATGACCATAGAGGGTTACTACCATGTTAAAAGATGTGAATTTTAAATAATTCATGGCTTTCAGTTTTGCTTCATTACAGAAAAATTTGATGAAATTCCTGCTAGAAGTGCCCCAGGCTGCATCAGGAGTGTTACAGCTAGCTGCTACTGTCATCTGCACCTGTGAAAACCTGCAACATTCTTAATAAAGTATAAATCAAACTGTAGACCATTAGTTTACATGTATTTCTTAGGGTTTCTTTTGCTTCTAAAAAGTGTGCATGCAGCTGAAAACTAGTCTGTCGTTCTGCCTCAGACTTCTTATGTTAGTTCCACAAGTGACGTTTGCACAAAGCTTGCCTGCTGAATAGTTTGACGTTCTATAGACAAAATAAAAATAAAAAACTTTATCTCACAGATGATCATTTTGACTAATTCAAATGGACAAATGGACAAATTTAGAGGGAATTTAACACCTCAAAACTTACAATCACAAGCTACACTCATATTCTTATATTTCTTTCTTTTTTCTGTTGGAATGACACAAAATGAACAAACTTCTTTGTTTTGGTTTATCTTTCAGTCCCACAGGTGGTTAAAAGCTGCACCGAGTTCATCGAGAAGAACGGAGTCGTGGATGGAATCTACAGACTGTCGGGGATTTCTTCCAACATTCAGAAACTGAGGTTTGTTTTCTTCTTTCATGCTTGATACTATCGAAGACCAAAGCCTCTATTTGAACTGAAAGTCTTGTTTGTAACTATTAAATTCATATTTTATACAGCCTGAGTAAAGTCAAGAGGCAGCTGTATGAGTTCATAGCAGAACTGGCGTGTTAGAAAATGGTGAATTAAAAAAAAGGATATCAATAAAACAAGAAAACATCCATTTCTTGCAATAATGCAGTTCGAATGCTTTTTTGCTGAAGAACTTGCTGAGAAGCAGCTGAAATTGGCTAAAAAAAACATGCTGCATTTTAGTTGAAAAGGAAGAATAAGTCTAAATTAGCAGAAGAAAGCAGAAAGAGCCCATATTTGCCAAATTAGGTTTAAATGAGCATAAATGAGCACAAAAAATAGGAAATCAGTTAAAAGAAGCGGAAATTAGCAAACAAATTTGCTTAAAAGTAGCTGTAAAGGCAGAAAGAAGCTTAAACTACCAGACGGAAGTGGAACAATTTGTAAAGAGCTAAAAAATGTGGAATTAGCTGTAAAAGCTGAAAATAGCACAAAACAGCTAAATAGTAGCTTAAATGACTGAAACTAGCAGAAATAAGCTGAAAGGAGCATAACAAGCTGAAATTAGTAGAAAGAACTTAATTAGGCTGAAAGTATCAGAAGTTACCACAAATAACTTGAATTAATCGGAAAACAGCTGAAATTAGCTTAAAAAAAGCTCAAATAAAAAAAGGTAGCTGAAAAGGTAGAACAAGCTTAAATTAACAGAAGAAAGGAGAAATAGGCCTAATACGTTTACCCATTAAGGCTGAAAGAAGCAGAAATGAGCACAAAAACATGGAAATTACCTAAAAAAATTCCAGAAATGAGCAAAAATAAACAGATGAAATGTAACTAATAAAACAGGAAGATGCTTAAATTACCAGAAAAAAAGTAGAGAGAGCACATTTTTTTTGAATTAGGCTGAAAAAACTTGAAATGAGTGCAAAAATGTGGAATTAGCTGAAAAAGCTAAAATTAGCATAAAACATCTAAGTAGTAGCAGAAAAAGCTGAAAATTGCAGAAATAAGCTATAAAGGAGCATAACACGCTGAAATAAGTTAGAAGAAGCACAAAACAGGAAAAAAAAAAACAGCTGAAAGTTGCTGAAAAAAGTTAATTTGCACAAGGAAGCTGAAATAATCTGAATCAAAACAAAATGTGAAAGGAGCAGTAAAAGCTTGTAAATAGATCTAAAGATTTGAAGGATGTAAAATGAGCTCAGTTCATTACCTATGAGGAAAAAAAATGACAGAAAAGGCTAAATATTTCAAAAAGCTAAAGTTGCACCCATATAACAAGTAATAGCACCTTTCTCCTGAATGAGCTGAACGTTTCGTTTTATGATTTGTTGAAATAGCACAAAAACTGTTGAACGAGAAAGATGCCGAAAAACATACGGAAGAAAAATGGATCAAAATAGTGTGAATGTTCCATAAGCGTTCCAACAACAAGTAGGACCCACTACCAACAACTGCAGCTCTCCAGTGATTGAAGGTTTTTGTTTTTTGGGGGGGGAGGGTAGTTGTATTTTTGAGCTGATTAAAAAAATCTATAAAGTACAATTTGTTCCATACTGTGTCGGTACATTTAAGTGTTCATTATTACCCTCTGATCTATTTCATGCTTGCCAGAAGGATTTTGGTAAAACTCCCATCTGATGGGGGCGTGCATGTTTTTGACAGCCAGTCAAATAACATGCATACATAATACACAATGCAGCAGCTGGTGATGATTTATCTCCCAGATGAAATGCACGACTGGCTTGATTTCATACTTAAATTGATTCACTACTGAAGGAAATTAAGTCACAAAAACAGGATTTTTGTTCTGAAGGAAGCCTGGTGCTGATGCTGCTCTGTGTCTCCATCGTCTCTCCCTCTGCCTGCATGTAGACATGAGTTCGACTCCGAGCAGATTCCAGATCTGAGCAGAGACGTCTTCAGGCAGGATATCCACTCGGTGGGCTCGCTGTGCAAGCTGTACTTCAGAGAGCTGCCCAACCCTCTGCTCACCTACCAGCTCTACGATCGATTCTCAGTAAGCATCCAGGCGGTGGAACTGAAACTCACATTTATGCCTGATGGGATAAAAATAGCTCTGGGAGCTGGCACAGTGTTGGAGTCATGTAACGAGAGAAGCAGCTGCAGGGAAAGTATCGGTCACTCAGTGATAAAAGAACAGAATTAACTATTTGAAAATATCTCTTTTTAAAGGGCAGCTCAAAAATGAGGTCATTGCGTTATGTTGAGCTTTCTAGGAACTGCAGGGGATGGACAGGCTCAAACCAAACTGCAGATTAAGTGAGCTGAAACCTGCTGTGGTTATAAAAGAGAAGAAGAGGGTGGGAATAATCAGACGACTCCCTCTGCTGTGATTATCATCCACGTGGTGCTTTGTCCTCTGTTTCCTCGCAGGAGGCCGTGTCTGCAGCCACAGAAGAGGAGAAGCTGCACAAAATCCACAATGTGATTCAGCAGCTGCCCCCTCCGCATTACAGGTCAGGCGTTCAGCTCACTGCTGCCCCCTGCTGACTAAAACTGGAACTACAATGTCCTGGTACTGAAGTGGCACATGGTAATACAAGCACCAAATTTGGCATGAATTATACCTATAACCTGTTTAATAACTAATAAAAACAATAACAATAATAACAACAACAATAACAATAATAATAACAACAACAACAACAACAACAACAACAACAACAACAATGCTATATTCATTCAACCTTTACTTATACAAGTTAATCCCATTGAGCCTCGGGGACTCATTTACAAGAGAGACCTGAATTTTAATGAAGAGTGATAACAACAACAACAGACAATCATAAAGGATGCATACAATTTTAAATATTTTTTAGCAAATGAAAATAAAATTGTAATTAAAAGGAAAAGTAGTGAATAAAGTGCTAGATTGTAAGGCGATGTAGAAAACTAAAAACAGGAACATGTCTGCATTGGTTTTTGCCAGGAACTTAACAGATGTTTAAACAACGACGACAACAACAATGACGACGACGACGATGACAACAACAACAACAACAACAACAACAACAACAACAACAACAACAATAATAATAATAAATAAATAGAAATGTATAGAATGCCCCTTCTGGGTTGCGAGAGACAGTTTTTCTCAGGTGGAGGAGTTCAAGTATCTGGGCATCTTGTTCACGAGTGATGGTAGCATGGAGCGGGAGATGAATCGACAGATTGAGGACTCGTCGTCAGTAATGAGGTCAATGCTTTGGTCTATTGTGGTGAAGAGAGAGCTGAGTTGAAAGGCAAAACTCTTTATTTACTGGTCTGTCTATGTTCCAACCCTCATCTATGATCATGATGTTTGGATCATGACAGAAAGAAGGAGATCCCAGATACAAGCGGCCAAAATGGGCTTCCATTGCAGGGTGGCCAAGATTAGCCTTAGAGGTAGGGTGAGGAGCTCCATCATCCGGGGTGAGCTCAGAGTAGAGCCGCTACTCTGCCACATTGAAAGGAGTCAGTCCTTTTAGAGGTTTACCAAGCACCTCCCACTGGTAGGAGGCCCCGGGAAGACCCAGAAGTTGCTGGAGGGATGGTGCATCTTCTTTGGCCTGGGAATGCCTCAGGATCCCCCAGAATGAGCTGGAAAATGTTGCTGGGGGAGAGGAACATCTGAATTTCTCTCTTGGACCATAAGTAGTAGAAGATGGATGGATGGATAATAATAATAATAATAATATTTTTTTCATTTTATTTTACTGGGTAGGTCACAGGTAGACATAAAACTACAGTGATAAAAGTATAAAAACAAAACGTACAGCAAAAATCAAAATGTTTAAAACACATTATACAAGTTTTAAATGAAGAAGTGCATTGGGAACAGTAAATCAGTAACAAGAAATGTAAAACTCAAAGCAAGTGCAGTCGTCATGGACCAATGATTGTACTGAATTTTTGAAAGAGGAGAGCGAAATGAATGAGCCAAGCTTTAAGGTCTGTTGCAGATGATTCCAGCAATCTGCAGCAAAGAGCTGAGATAAGGAGCGACCGAAGGAGGGACGTGATTTAGGTTTGAGGAGATTGATGAGGTTACTAGAACGCAAACTGCCATTTGCAGAGTGAATAATAGGAAGTGACTGTAGATGAAACAGGGTTTCCCTACGAGAATTTTGTAAATTAACAGAAACCGGTGAATTTGTCTGCAAGAATGAAGAGATGTCCATTTTATCAGGGAGTACAGATTGTAGAGGCGTGCATTAAAAGAAGGTCCAGTTACAAACCGGACAGCAGCGTGAAAAATGACATCCAGTTTGTGAAGACGAGTTTTTGAGGCAGACGTGTAATCCACATCACCATAATCCAGGATTGGAAGCGCTTTATTTTAACTATAAGTTGTATTGTGGTGTGTGTGAAAGATTTATTACGTAAAAAATTTTGTGGTGTGTGTGAAAGATTTATTACGTAAATTTTTTTTAAAAAGCAGGATTTTATCTTTGAGAGCAGGACAGTTACATAGGTTTCATGTGCATTTGCTGTCAATCTAGATACTGAGATACTTGTATCCACTAGAATAATCAAAGATGGCGACTGTTTTGTATGCGAAAACTGTATTTTTTATTTTTTGTAAAATTTGAAAGGCTCGGCCAGTCATGCAACACAGACTGTCATGGCGGATGCAAATGCAAAAGCTTTGGTCTCAAATACACACAGCTTTGTGCAAACGTGATGAGTAGACAAAGCAGTTGTCTAAGTCAAAGTTTCTTCATTGTCATTCTGCCACATGTGGCGGAATGAAATTGTGTACACAGTGTCCCTGTTACATCCAACAAAAGTATAAAATGTCAAGAAAAACAGTAATAAGATCTAAGATATGAACTAAGAAATACTCTAAACTAATACTCTAAGCACTAGTAGTACAAAAACAATACACCAACCAACAGCAGCATGAGTGTCACTCGTCAGCACTCTTTATGTAATCAATCAAAATCCATGAAATATTTCAAACGATAATGTGTTCATATCGTGACCTCACAAGACATTCACGTCCCTCATTTATGGTAAAAATATACTTTTAGACTTGCAATTAAAACAATAATAATTTTTAGACACCAACAAGAATAGAGTTTAGTGTGATTTTCTTTTTCAGTTTCTCCCACATTGGGAAATTTGAACAATTTAATTGCAATTCATGTCAAAAAACACACACAAAAAAAAGACTTCTGAAGATGACCATATTGAAAAATATCAACTTTTGTTTTCCATGTTTTCGGAAAATATATTTCTTGGAGATTTGTGCCAGAATTCCTGCTTGTATCACCAAGTGACAGATGGTTTCACTAATCTGCAAAATGCTTTCTGATTTTAGTTTGCATCACAGAAATGTTCCTCCCAAGTTGGAAAAATTAATCTCTTTCCCGTTTTGATAGAAATATTTGAAAGTTATAACAATGACATTTGCTTTTTTGGTTATCCACAGGACTCTGGAGTTCCTCATGAGGCACCTGTCCCACCTGGCCACCTTCAGCTCAGTCACTAACATGCACACAAAAAACCTCGCTATTGTCTGGGCACCGAACCTCCTCAGGTGACCGGCGCTATCGTGGCATGACGTCTTTCTTTTTGTGTGTGACAGAGAACTGGGTTGTGTCTCAGCGGTTCGTTGCATGAAATATGTCGTGCTGTTCTCCCTTTCAGGTCCCGGCAGATCGAGTCGGCCTGTTTCAGTGGCACAGCGGCGTTCATGGAGGTGCGTATCCAGTCGGTGGTGGTGGAATTCATTCTCAACAATACCGAGTCCCTCTTCAGCCCAAAACTCAGTGCCGTTTTAAGAGAAAGCAACGGTGAGTCATTTTGTTAAGGGCTAAGAATAAATAGTGCGACAGACTGGATCCTTCTCTAACATACTGCACTCTACTGTAGGTAACAACACCTTATCAAGACCAAAGTCCCTGATGGTATGTTCCCCATCCACCAAGCTGCTATCATTAGAAGAGGCACAGGCTCGCACTCAGGCGCAGCTCGGATCGCCAGCTACCACCCCCTGCCTCACCAACAGTGACTACATTGAGGTCGGGGAGGGACCCGAAGCTCTCCTTGGCAAATTTCACACAGTCATCGAACTCCCGATGGAGAGGTAGGTCTCTCTATCGTCACAACTTGCTACATTTGGTGAAAGTCAAGTTGCAGAAAGAAGCCAAATACGGGCAGGGCCGAGGCAGTATCTGCAACTCAAATGAAAAGCATGAAAGAACAGAGTCAATGGATGAGTAAGACCAAGAAGCACATAAAGGGATGGGTGATCATTACAACAGATTCATAGAAGCTTTGAAGGGACACTGATAAAACTGATCAACTTTTATATAGATTATACAACTTTATATTACTTTTACATTGCCCAGTATTCCTCTATCAGTTATTAAATCAACTGCACTTTTTTCTTTGAAAACCTCTGATTAAGTTTCATGAATCCAAGTCTACTTTTTGGTAGAAGTCAATAGGGTCAGTGGTGCCGTGTACCACAAAATGGAAATAAATAAATGAATAGTTGGATTAATTATAGCCAAATGTTTGTATTGTACTTAATATTTCTCATTGTGAAGTTTTTTTTTTCATCTATTTTGTTCTTAAACCTAAAAATTATAGATAATGTATCACCAAGGTCAACATCTGTATCCACCTCTTAAGCCTGCGGGTCAAAATGGTACCATTCTTAAACTGCAGTCGTCGGTCACACAAAACCACTGTAAGGGCCACAGATGGCCCTCGGGCTGTACTTTGGACACCCCTGATTTAGAATATTGAAAAGCTAAGATAACAAGTTAATAATTAACTCAAAACACAATAACTGTCCTTCATATTTATTTACCTGTACAAGCCTTAGAAGATCAACAGCAAGAAAATCAGACAAAATTTTCAATAAACATCTTTTATTTGTTGAGAATCTTATATCATATTATATCTTGCATAATGTATTAAGAAGCTTTTTTTTAATATATATATCTATATATATCTATATCAAGTGATTGTTAGTCATTAAAAAGAAGATTAACATGAAAATTAATAAAACTTGAAGAAATTTTTTGGCTTTTTTCTTTCTGTGTGCGGTTGCTTGCGTTTTATTAAAGATGATTTATTCTTTTCAGCAGCAACAAGCGGCCAGCTGTTAGGTCTAAGAAGTCTCCCGTGGGGAACTGGCTGTCCTTTTTCCACCTGGGAAAGTCCCACTCTGTGTCCAAACGTAAACTGAAGCGACACCCGAGTGAACCGAACGAGATAAAGAGCATAGCACTGCCAGGTCAGTGCGCTACTGCTGTGAAGGCGGGAAAATCCTGCTTCTCTACCTCTACTCGTTCTATTTGAATGTCTCAGTTTTTTTCCCCTGTACGTTGGGTTTTTTAATAGATGGTCTGTAATTCATTAAAACTAACATTCGCAGGTGGACGAGGAGATGGCGGCACATTACGGTCCACCAAAAGTGAAGAATCTCTTACATCTTTGCAAAATTTAGAAGGTAATTATTCTGTAAATGTCAATGAGATCAATTAAGACTTCAAATAAACTCTTCCTGGTTATATTTCCATTTTTTGAAGACTTAAAACCTTTCCATCTTCCACCCCAGGAGAACCTCCAAGTTACCGACCCCTCAGACCTCGTTCAACTAGTGAAGCGGTTTCTGGCATCAGCAGAGACGAACACAACACAAGAACTAAAGATGACCACAGAACTCACCCGGGGAGAGAGAGTAATAATGATTTGGACAAAGTTTGTGTTTCTCCCCTTCAATCAGAAGACGATCTTGACCTTTTCCCGCCAGCTGCAGGCATCTATACATTGGACTTTGATCCCATGTCCTTCCAGTGCAGCCCAGCGGCAGCAACTCCTGCCCTTCAACACAGCAAAGATGGAACCAATTGGAAGAGGAGCGTAGGGTGCTCCAGTGAACCAGAACCCATCTCCTCTCCCAACAACATCATCTGTTCACCCTCTCCAGATGCAAGCCCAGTTCTATGTAAAAGTGGGAAAAAGGGTACCTCCAAGCAGCTTTCTCCAAAACTGAGGAAGAAATCCTTTAAAATGCTGGCAAACGTTCAAACTGCATCTGCTCTGCCCCCTGTGTCGCCTTTCTCCCCTCAAGTGCGTGACGCTCCAGTGGCAGATGGAAATGAGCCAAGAGCAACAGTGTTGCAGCGCTGCAGTCCGCTCAGCACAGCGAGTCAGGCATCAGCCGTGACGGACCGCAGTCACTCGGCACAGAACCTGCCCGATCCAGGTCAGTCACTGCCACTTCTCCGTAACATCACACAGCAGCTACTGTTTTCCATATAGTTAGTATTTAAATAATAATGCACTTTGTAGTGTCTTACAAAAGCTTCTGTGTTTTGTCCCATCATGTCTTACCATAGCTTTGTTTGTCTTGTCATACTGTAGCGTTGTTTGTCTTATCCCTCCCCAGGAACAGATAGACTTATGAGTTCAGTGTCTGTTCTCCCTCCTCATCCTTCCTCGATGAGCGCCGCACGCAAGTTGGCTTTGGTGTTGGCTGAAACTGCCCAGAAGGCCAGCAGTGCCTCCCAAAGAAGGAGCAACACCCCGCTGCACATTTTCCAGAGACAGGAAGCACCGCACACCTACAACAGACTGCCAAGACCCTCTGCTCTGGATCTTCAGATGCACCCTCAGGAGTACTGTGGCCCTTCAGCACAAAGCTCTGCAGAGGCCCATTGCTGTTCTCGTCCTGTTCACTTCTTATCTTCGCACCTCTGCCCAGAGGTCAATGATGGTCAGGAAAGTGTGTGCAACTTCACTCCTAATGTCAGCCCGCTTGGGTCAGGAAGCTTGGATGAAGGCAGTGCAGAAGAGAGGGACCCGCAAGAGGAAAACGATCCGAGAGACACCAACCAAGAAAAGCACACATATCAGAGTGTTGGAGTTTCAACTCCTTCTCAGCCTGCCAGCTTGGCTAAAAGCCCTTCAACCTCTCCCATATATGCCAACACAGACTCTGTAGATGTTTATAATTTCCGCTCTGTCTTATCAGAGTCTCTGATGCCTGCTTCTGTTGGGGAGGTTTTTCCACGTCAATTACACACCTCTTCAGTCCATCACTACAGGCCAGAAGAAGACAGACCACTCAGTGTGGATGAGAATGTCTACAATTATCACCATCATCGGCATCATAATCGACCGATTCATGTAGGAAGAACGCCTGCACCTCAATGCCCTCGGCCCAGCGCTCTGCCACCTCAACTCTCTGGACCTAAAGGCTTGTACAGGCAGTCTTCTGAAGGCCGATGCAGCTCCCTAGGTTTAAGGCAATCTTTATCACCTCAATGCAGACGTTTTCATAAAAACCAGCACCTTATTGGTGGATTCCACAGGCAACAAGGGGAGTGGCAGAGGTCTGAGGACAGTGTGGTTGGGCATTCGGCAATCCGAAGGGCTCGCTCTTTCCATGCTCCTCAGATAAGTCGCTATGAGTTGGCCAACACACAAGTCCTTCCAACTGAAGCCATGTTTTATGTTGAACCAAGGACAAGCCAGGAGGAGCCCTATCGAAGGCTGATTCAGACTAACCTCAATTCTGTACGTCCGCAGTTTGAAAACACTCATGCCAAGTACCAGTACAGACCCTATTCTGATATAAAGCCAGTTGATGGCTCTCGTTATTTCATAGATCCTCGCCTGCAAAGTGGTATCCATCACCATCAATCCTACTCTGTGCATTCCACAAGGGAAAGTGGACAGTCAGATTACTACAACTATTCTCCTCATCGTGTCCCTCCTGGGAACAGAGAGCTTTACATAGAGAGTAGAGGCACGGTTGTTTATGAGGCCACAGATGCAGAGGTCTTTGAAAGAGTAATTTATCAACCAATCAAACAAGAGAGTCAATCCAGACTTAAAAACCCATACCCTTCTTTGTCTCCTTGTGAGAGTCCGGTCTCACCAAGTGACACTAGAAGCAGAGACATAATACACATAAGGAGCAAGTCAGACCCTGGGAACGCCAACCTCCTCTCCACTGACAGGACAGAGGGTCAAACTGCCATAGTTACATCAAAAACCTCCCCAAGGGCCCGACAAGTAGAAACTGAAGTAACCAGGCAGCGATGTGGTCACGTCTCTGGTGCAGAGCTGAGACGTATCCCAATCAAAGAGGGCTCCTCTCAGCAGCTTCGCAAAGTTCCCTCACTTCCAGAGAGAGGCTGCACCAAGACCTTTGAGCACAATAACAGCTACCGTCCACGAGGTCACGACCAAGATCGAGCAATGGTGACCAATGCTGCCAACAGCTACTCTGGTGTCTGGAAACCCAGTGCCCTCAGGAGACCGGGCCGATCACAGAGCACCAGAGAACATCGCCACTACTATAATCACGCCAAATCTCCTCTGGATCCCGAACATCTAGAATCGTTTTCGTCACGGCTCACCAGACGGACTCAAAGCACTAAAGTCAAGCCCACACAATATGACCACATGGAAGGGTATTACGTTGCACCCAGACCTAAATCCACAAGATCCAGTAAAGCTGTGTCTGGATATTTACCTGGGCAGAGCTGCATGTCTCCCCATGGACAGAGACTGCTGTCCCAGGTTCTGGGCCGCGAGGCGTTTTATCAAACTGGAATGAGATCAGAGGCAGGGGTCTTTGAATGAGTCCAACCACCACCTTTTATCTGATTCCATGTCGGGGCCAAAGGAGCGCTGCACTTTATTCTCAGCTGCACCAACAAGACTGTTGTGTGGACGGTGTTTTTGTTCTAACATTCAGGAGTTGCTACAAAAAAGTGTTAAGCCAGGCTGCTGCTGGGGAGCGAACGGTTGAAATTCCTTTTCCATTTTTGTTTTGTTTTGTGGCTTCAAGGGAACAAATTAATGCTGATAGTCTTGAATTTAAAGATGTGGAAGAAACTATAAGAAGCATGCCTACACAAAGAGCGCTGCCATGTTTTATTTAATGTTAGAGTACGTGACAAGGGACAACAAGGTAAATTATTTGTTTTATTTGTATGATTTTTAAATATTAAGAATGTGTAAAACTACCATTTATTTTAAATTTAATGCACTTCTATAAATACCACAGTAAAGAAGTGGCAAACGTACTGTAAGTTTTGTTTTCTAGTCTGCTCAGACATCAATAAGCACTTTGGAGGGTCAAACATGTCTTAACGTGGTGTACATGGAGACATTCAGCATATATTCTTTTCTGTAAAAGACAGCTTGCTCTGAATTATTGCTAAATGCTAAAAACGCACTTTTGATGGGGTAAAATGGAAGTTAACCATGTATTCTAACTTTTCAGGGTCCATTTGCAAAGTTTTCTTTATCACACGGTTTATTGCAGTCCAAGTGAGTGCTACTATTTCTGTTCAAATCAATGCTTTTGTGGCGAAATATGCTAGAACTAAATGCAAATCAGCTCCCGCTGTTAAGTGAAAAAGTGTATTTTATATACCATTGTAGTTTTGTCATGAAATGAAAACATCTTCTATAGAGAACTTCTAACAATGTGGTGTTTTACAGGAAACGTTTTATTCATTTAAAAAAAGGCTATTTCAATTGCAGACTTGTAAAAATGGACATTCCGGTAACACACGTTATACAAGTTATTTTCGTGAGAATAAAACAAAAGATATATTATTAATGTAACAGTTTGTTGTGTGTGGTTTTGCCCTTTTTAAAAAAATTACTTTGTGCATATGCAGTTTTTGTAATCTGGGAATAATTCAAGAATTTTGCCATTTCAGTGAGCTCAAAGAATGCTTACCGTACTTTTTGTTGTATAAGTCACATTTTTTTGTATAAATTTACATGCCGTGCGCCTTATACAGCGAAGCAACTTATTTATGTTTTTATTTTGCCCATATTTATAACCCAATTTTTGGCTGAGATCTGACGATTTCATTCATTCTGACATGGAAAATATTGAACACTACCATTTTCAGCTGCAAGAGGGTGCTCAAGTATCATGGCAAGCTAAGTGTCTCGTTAATAGGTAAAAGTGACTATTAATGAGACACTTGGCTTGCCATACCAGCCACCGTTGTCTCGCTCTGGAACTCCTGGAACAAATGTCAAATCAGCTGCATTTCTCTGCGCCGCCCAGGCAAAATGCAGCTGATTTGACCATTAAAGTGCATTTATTAAGGAAAAGTTAAACTGAGACACACCTTTACTATAATGTCAAGCAAAGAAATAATTGTTTTTAAGTGTTAATCTTGTTAAATTATTGTTGAAGTCCTCCCATGCACGCTCCTACGGCCACAAATTTGCTTTTGAAATGCAACTGATTTGACCGTCAAAGTGCATTTATCGAGGAAACGTTAAACTGAGACACAGCTTTGCTATAATTTCGAGCAAATAAATAATTCTTTTTAAATGTTACTCTTCGTAAATTCTTGTTAAAGTCCTCCTGTGCACACTCCTGCGGCTCCTGTTTGGCAGCCAAATCGATTTTTGGCACAACACCGGACCACGTTTCCGGGTTGTCAGCGGTGACACGTCTCAAACACGACACAACAAATCTTATTCTGAGAATTGATGGAGCTGCAGCTGTTTTTAAAACTAATCGATCTATTGAGATGTGTTAGCACTCAGTTAACCTGTTGATGATGACTCAGCTACACCAACATTAACTCAGTACCTGTTAAACTGAGTTATAGCCTTTTTTGTTTTGGTTACCGTAGACTAGCTGTGGTGGCCATCTTGAACTGAGCGAGTTGTAGATGTACGATTACTTTTTATGAGTTTCACTAAATTCTGTCCAGTGGCTCACAACATATTTTGCTAACAGGCACAGTTGAGTTCAACAGTTAGAGATTTTGATAAGGTTGCTTAGGTGGCCATCTTGGATTGGATTGACTCCAAAAGTTATCAGTCATAGTAGATGTGCATCTGTTAGTTACTTTCTGAGAGCAACAAAGTCCATGCTCAATAATCCAGGTATACAATCCAACATTTTTCAGTCAGGTCATCTGGACAGTTTCTTTTTTTGTGCTGAAATGTTTCGCCTTCCATCCAGAAGGCTTCATCAGTCAAGGAAACACACAACACAAAATTGATTCTTCCCCCAAACAGCTTACTCCAAAGTGGAACAAACCAGTTATGTTGGTGCCAAGATGGTGTCTTTGTCACATCCCCTCCTCTGGTGCGGGCCCTCTCCCTCGTCGACAGTCATGTCAAACTGGTTAAAAACCAACAAAGTCCATGCTCAATAATCCAGATGACCCGACTGAAAATTGTTGGATACTTCCTGAGGTTTATTAAAATCTCAGGAAATATTTTGCTAACAAACAATCAAGCATGAAGACTAGCATCACAACTTAATTGCCACTTCACCTCTAGAGGTGGGTGATTTTTAGATACTTTTGTCATGTTTTCTCCAATTTAACAAAATGTCAAGCCTGCAATTCAAAATGAAACTTAATTATAAGCATCAAAACGACAGTATAAATTATACGGCGTATTGCAGTGTAGGAAATTGTTCTAAATCTGAATCCTTTAGTTATTTTTTTATAAGTTTTGTCTTAAATTTTAGGCTCATTTTCCATTATTGGTTTCTTTGTTTTCCACAGTTCCAGTTTTTTCCTAGTGTTCCCCGTGCCATCAATCGTGTCTCCTCAGTATTTTACAGTCGGCTTTGTTTCTCTCTTATGATGCTTCCTGCACCGTTTCACCATCGTCACGAGTCGCAGCTAATAAAACCAACCATAAACATTTATAAAGAAATCTAACACAGATCCTGATACAGGTAAGTCCAATATTGCCTTAGTCTGTTTTTTGTGTCAGAGATGATAATATTTATTTTCATACAGATGAGATTTTCTGATAACATTTGTCCTGTTTTGGAGATAATTTTTAGTTTGTTTCTGTTGCTTTTATTTTCTGCTAACATCTAATCACTACAGCTGCCTTGGATTTAGTTATCTACTCTTTCAGTTTATACACTCCCTAATTTTGTGTAGTTTTTTTGTTTAGTTTTTTTTTATTCTTTATTCATTTACATGGTTTTAGTTTGGTTTTTCAGAACTGTGGAGTTCTGTTTATGGACCACTTACATCTGCAGCCTTTTGGTTAATAACGTCTTTACATCGTGACTCCTTCCACCCACAATGCTCATGCTGCCGTCATAAAGGCGTGCAGTGAGATTACATTTTATGGGCGGTGGCTGAACAGAAAATGTTTTTCTACAATGCTGTGAATTGAACATGTGAATGTGTTTGTTGATCATTTTTGTGTGGACTGGTCATGTACCACTCCTCCACACCTCCCAGCATGTGCTCACGTGTCACAAAAAAGAGTCGCAGCGACTTTCAGCACACGTGATCACAGTCAAATGAGGCTGCTGAGGTCTCTGAAGCTGCAGCACACGGCATATATTTTCTTGCTTGATTTTTTTTCTTCAGTTGAGTGTTTGTTTAGGTCTTTATTAAAAAATAAATACAAATCTGACATTATATACGTTAATGACATGTCAGACGTTGGCAAGTTATGGCCTGAGGGCCAAAAGTGACCCTTGGATAATCTTCATACAGCCTTCAATATTCATCCATCCATCCATTTTCTTTACCCGTTTATTCCATTTTGGGTCACGGGGGTCGCTGGTGCCCATGTCCAGCAATCACTGTGCGAGGGGCGGGGTACACCCTGGACGGGTCGCAAGTCCATCACAGGGCCACATAGAGACAAACGAGACAAACAACCATTCACTCTCTCACTCACACCTAGGGACAATTTAGAGTTACCAATCAGCCTAACATGCACGTTTTTGGTCTGTGGGAGGAAACCGGAGTACCCGGAGAAAACCCACGCATGCACGGAGAGAACATGCAAACTCCACCCAGAAGGGCCCCTGGACCGGGGTTTGAACCAAGGACCTGCTCTGAGAGGCAGCAGCTCTACCAGTTGCGCCACCATGCTGCCGCCTTCAATGTTATTAATATTTATTTAATATATAATATTATTTGTGGCAGCTGTGGCTGAGTGGTTAGAGCAGTCGTCCTCCAATGCAAGAGTTGGGGGTTCAATTCCACCAGCAGTCACATGCTGAAGTGTCCCTGAGCAAGACACTGAACCCCTCATTGCCTCTGATGTGTGTCCCATCGGTGTATGAATGTGATAAAGCTCTGATTATTCTTTGTATAAATGTAGTAGAGTGCTGTATGAATGGGTAAATGAGGACACAGATTGTAAAGTAAAGAGCTTTGAGTGTCTTGGTAAGATAGAAAGGTGCTATAGAAGTTCAGTCCATTTACCATTAAGTGAACAGAAAAACAACTATTTTTAAGCCCACTGCTACCTTTGGGTCAAAAGAACCCATGAAACCTCAGTGTTCAGCAGAGGTGGAAAGAGTACTGAAAATTTGTAATCAAGTACAAGTACTGTTACACTGCTTAAATTGTACTCAATTACAAGTAAAAGTACTGGTGCTATAAAAATACTTAAGTAAAAGTCTAAAGTACTCTTCTCAAAAACTACTCGGAGTATTAATTACGTTTGATGTTTTATTGTGCTGTCAATAGAAGTCATTAAATTTGATTTATTGTATATCATGTGTGTCAAACTCAAGGTCCGGGGGCCAAATGTGGCCCTCGCTTACATCTTATCTGGCCCTCAAGATGACATGTGAAACATAAAATACTTCTCCAACATTTTTCAGTCAGGTCATCTGGACAGTTTCTTTTTTTTTTGTGCTGAAACGTTTCGCCTTCGATCCGGAAGGCTTCATCAGTCAAGGAAACACACAACAAATGTTATTCTTCCCCCAACAGCTTACTCCAAAGTGGAACAAACCAGTTCTGCTGGTGATAAGATGGTCTCTTTGGTACGCCCCCTCCTCCATTGCCGGCCCTCTTCCTTGTTGACAGTCGTGTCAAACTGATTGAAAATACTACTATCTCTTGAAATTTTTCAGTAATCTTTGATTGTGATGTTGAAAGCACAACAGAGATCAAATGAGACCAAACTCTTGTTGAGGAACCTGTGACCAAGAAAATACAATGGATATCTGATTTGAGTTAATGTAGTTTTTGAAATTTGTCATTCGTTTGAAAGGTTTTAATTTTGCCCCCTTTTTTAAGTGAGTTTGACACCCCTGCTGTATATAATATCTACTTCAAAGCTCAGATGCTCAGAAGCTTCGTCTTATTTTAATATCAGACAAACCAATGGCAGTAACAATATCTAAGCTCTTTGAATCCTTAGCCAAACTAATAACCCACCACACTTACAAACAGTAAAAATCAATATCATACATGTAAAAACCTCATGTACCACAATATGTTTTTAGAGATTAGATGCTGAAGTCTTGTAAGCTGCTATCATCGTAGAGATCAAACAAAGTTTACATCTGGACGCCGTCTCCTTTTCTGTTCATGAAAACTTCCTCCAGGTACATCCACGTGCACTCGTCCTCAGCCTTCACCTCGTCATTGTCTCTGTTGTCCTCCGTCTCCATTTTGGCTCTTTCTCCAAATCACTGGTCCATAAATGACTCTCTACTCTACAGAGTTGTCCTTTACTTACGTCATAGTTAATTGTCGCGTTCGCGATCTGAGAGTTTTACTGGATACAAAGATGAACAGTTTGAATATTAATTCAAGTTGCGGCTGTACTCAGTAACAACTTCTGATTTTAAAAGTAGCAAAGTTGATTACATGGTCTAAACTATACTTAAGGATGAGTAAAATTACACACTTGAAAGAAATACTCATAAAAGTATAAATACCCCAAAAATCTACTTAATTACTGTAACGTGAGTATTGTAGATGAACAGATGCTGGCATATATTCATCATTTAACGCGGGTTCCTCATTTTTCTGGACTGAATAAAACGTGCATTGAATTTAAGGAAATGCAAACGTGAGACGTCATTTATATTTGACCCATCAAAATGAATGCGGTCATTTATTTACAGAATCAAAATTTAACATCAAACATTTACATTAATTTGGCAAATTATGAAAATAACAACATAAGCAATCAATCAGGAAAAATCATACGGCCATGATTTTTCCGTTGCTTCACCACAGCGATGTTATGAAAACTGTACAATTATGATCTTTTACCCACATGAATGTGGGTGAGCATTTTACACAGACATTTCTAAAATATCTGGAAGAATTTCTACTTGAGAGAAAAGTTTAAAGATGGAAAGAAGTTTAGAGGGAGTTAAGATGGTATGGGAGGGAAGAAATGTGTTCACCAGAATCGACACTCTCCGGCTTTCTTCAGCTTTTCCTTACAGTACACTTAGGTGATGAAATCGGCTCCTTTACCTGGAGATGACTCAGGTGGGATTCCGTTTAACGCACCCTTTCAGCGTCTCAGTAGGATGCTGTTACTCGTCCGAAGTAATGGCGAGGCTCTGTTCGACACATATTCACCTCAGTGGAAAATGTTATAATCCCATGGAACTCGGAAGAGCTCTGTTGTCAGGATCATCCCGTCTCTCACAGAACTGGTTGGACTGTGTGTCCAGCAGAACTCCAACAGCACTCCATCAGAACTTCAACAGAACCAAGACCTAGCAGAACTGACAGAACCAAGCCCGACTTCAACAGAACCAAGCCCGACTTCCACAGAACCAAGCCCGAGTAGCCCAGGAAGTACTGACATTTTAAAGAGCTGTTTCCCGGTTCACTTTTGGGAGTATTACCATTGGTCAGAACCGACCAGACGGGGTGTGTGTTGTGACGTAAGAGGTTAGACGAAAAACAAGAATTGTTATGGAAAGATCAGAAATGTTCTCACAGACAGAGAGAGTTTTGATTAGGCGTGTTTCAGAAACAGGTGCAAAACATCTATATTTACGTCTGAGAGGATTCTAAAACATGACAGTTTTAACATAACAACTTGTTTTTCGTTTGACTCCAACCTTGGGAACGCACACACTTGCTCATTCAAAGGCAGAAATCAGAAAATGCATAAACTCTGTAACAGCTTTGACATGAGAATAAACTTTGCAGGAGAATAAAATCATTACTCAGTTAATAAAATTGATTAGTTCACTGCAACATCTAAAATGGTTTGAACTAAGACACTTTGATTATCAACATTTGTAAAATAGTACTGATAATAAAAGAGAGTGTTCTTTTCACTTGAATCTTCAAGAAAGAAAGTCTCAGGATGGGTGAACCTGTATTTCTGAGTTCAAATGAATGAAATGACAGTTCCTTAAAACAAGGTTCTTAAGGTCAAGATTTTGACCTTAGACTTAGTTTTTGACATGGGCCTAGTCCACTACAGTATTTATAATTCGTTACTTCCACCCCTGGTGTTAAGACTGAGACCTTGTGGGCGGTTTTGACCCGAGGGCAGCAGAATGGTTAAATAAGTTGATGAAAACCTGCATTTTATCAATGAACCTAAAGAAGTCTAAAATAAACATCTTGAAATAAAAAAATTGAAAACTTTTGGATTAATAGGCTATTTTTGATTAATTTTTTTTATGCTTGTTTAAGCTCATAAATATATTGTCACAGGAGCCAGTTGACCAAAAGTATGTCTTGAATTGCTATGCATGAGGTAGACGTATGTCTCAAAGAAAATGTATTTCCCAACTCTTCATGTGGCCCTTTGATTGCTTTGTCTTGATTTTGCACTCTGGGAAACAAACTGTGGCCCACCCTGCCTTAAACGATGTTCACATACCAGGAACCTGATGTAAAGTTTGATCACTTTCATTCCCCTCTGCATCACCAGAGCTTGTTTCTCATTTTCAATGAGGAGCAACGTCACCTGGTGAATTATCAACTAAATCTTTCATTGTTTTGTTGTTGTTTATTTTCTTGTTTATTAGCCCATAAGTTGGGATATGTTTGATTTAATCTCAAGAAAATTGCCAAAACCAATAAAACCAGACTGTTTTGATCTCTTCATTCATTATGCATCCTAATCAACCACTACACTACTCTACAGCATACTGAAATTATTTAGTTTGTAGCTTCTGCTGCTCACCGGATGGCGCTGTAACACTGCAGAAAAACTACATTCAAAGAATATCACAGTTTGCTTTGAAAACATCCTCAATCTTCTCTTAAAATCTACTGCTTTTGATTGTTTGGAGGTATTTATTGTAAAAAGTGCATCCGTGTTTTACGTAGGAATGTTTAAAACCCAAGTATTATTCCAATTATTTGATTGTATTAGATAAATCCTTTAGATGTGACCTCGGCTGACAATGACGCCCTCTGACAGGGACTACGATGCCATTTCTCCAGCTGTAAGTGCAGAACCACTGAAAGGCTGTTCAATCATGGTTTAAAGGGAGTTCGGTGGCTGGAGGATAATCGGAGGGAATCGGTGCAGATTGTCCAGAGTGTCTGGGGAATTGTTGCTTTGTTAGAAAATATTAAAGCGCTCCCCTCTGATCAAAACAGCCTTCCCATTCAAAGCTGACTGAAAGGCTTGGTCTGTGGCAAAAACCATTAAGAGAGCCCACGGACTCAAAGTGGTGTCTTCTGGCAGCTCTGCATCGCTCCTGGAGCGGAGAGCCATTGTTTATTCATTGCTGCATTGGCATTCAAAGTGCATCCTCACTGTTCTCTCATAACCAACAAGTTGCAATTTTTATGCATGTGAAGGTTGAAGGCAAATTATTTATGGGAGACTGGACCTAAGGAAAGCAAACGGCCTCCAGCAGAATGGGTCTTCGTTGAGAGCAATCCTTTTCTATAGGCTATTGAATTTGTCGGATCACAGCGAAATATGCATGTATTATTCAGCTATTCAGAGAAAGAATTGTTGCCCTGCTAGACAGCCTTCTGCTTTCTGGACATTGTGATGCATTTGAGACATGCCACCTTTCAGATTAAGGTTAAAGTCTTATTTTTCAGCAGGAGGCAAATAAAATGAGGAGAAATCTGATAGATTTTTAACTCCACATACAAAGTAATGGAATTAGAAATTACTGATTGAATTAAAGTTTTAAAGTACGTATAGACAAGTATATACAAGACAATTAGACAAGTATAGACATGGACATTTAGAATCTTACCTGTGGAAGACGACGCTTAGTTTAGAGAAATAGTTTTATTCTGAAGGCACCAGTTTAGAGAAATAGTTTTATTCTGAAGGCACCGGTCATCCAGTGTCCAAGATAAAAGTGACTGCTGCAGTCGGAAAACAACCTAAGTCTCAGAAATTACACATGAAGCGTAGCTCGAGCGCCACCACCAGATTGATGGGAATTCGTCCATGGCACCTCCTTTTCAGCTCATTTGGGATTTAGGGCTGTAATGTTCTAATTTTAACAACATATGTAGCTACAAAGTACTAAATTTTACTCACTAGCTTGGCAGAAAAGCAGCGGCTCGGTTCTACTCCGACTTGGTTCCAATTCAGCGGAACCCTGCCGGTTCTGGTTGGCTCTCTGGCTCGGGGTAGTGCCTGGGCTCCAGAGAGAAGCCGGACTTACGGCGGAGTGTCCCCAGACCTACGGCGGAGTGTCCCCCGCTCAGAAGTCCTCATGGGCCAGCTACCAGCTCTTGGGTTCACAAGTGAGTCTGGGGTTCCGATTCTGGTCTGGTTCTGTGCAGCCCTCTAGTGCTGAAGCACATTTTGGGGTGGTGGTGCGGGGACCTTTGGTTGGCCGACGTGGTACTGGTGGTCTGATAGAGAGATGAGAAGGGTCCTAGTGGGCACCGGAGGGAGTGCCAGATGTTCAGTGGTGCATGTCCCCACTAGAAAGTCCTTGTGGGCTGGCTAGCAGCTCTCTGGTTCATCGATGGGTCTGGAGGTCAGGTTCTTGTCCGGTTCCCGTTGGGTTCCATGAAACTCTCTGCATCCACTGTGTGCCGTAGTCACTGTTAAGGGTTTAAATTTTTCGGATCATATCAAAACTTTCCCTCTATGTATTTCAGCAGAAGGCAACGGGGCTTCTGGGTGTGGCACTGTTGGCTTCTGGGAAATGTAGTCCTTATGAGTGGCGATACAGTATAAGCTTATTGAGAGGAAACTACAAAATAGCAGCACCTGTCCAAAGTTTTTATTTTTTTGGTTAACTTTTTACTGCACTGTATCCAGTACTGTCCCAATCACGTGAGTAATATTAAAGTTGACAATCACGTGTCCTGTACAATAATAAAAAATAAAAAAAAACACTCATGTTTGATCTCACTTTGAAAAACTGCGAAAGAGTGAGTCCGCAAAAGTCGAACCGTGAGGTAGCGAGGGACTTTTGTACTATTTTTAATCTTTTACATTACACTTTATCGCTCATCACTGAAAGTGGACTAACTTATTTTATTTTGGTAACTAAAATTGTCCCTAGGTGTGAGTGAGAGAGTGAATGGTTGTTTGTCTCTTTGTGTCCCTGTGATGGACTGGAGACCATTTCCAGGTTGTCCCCCGTTTCTCGCACAGTGATAGCTGGACATAGACAGCAGTGACCCACTTGACGTAAAAACGAAGAAGTGGGTAAAAGATGATGGATGGATGTATTCACATCTCATACTTCAAGATCTGCTTCAAACATTGACATCACCTGTTGTTGCCAACCCATTTTTTATGTTAGCACAATTTCTCATGAACCACTGGACAAAAGTTAATGAGACTTGTAGGAAGTGATAAATTAATATAAATATACAGATTCAACCCAAATTCAAGTGAGCGCCACAGCTAATTGACTTTAGCCAAGAACAAAAATAGCTACAGCTCAATCAGTGATACCCAGCAGAAACTGGCAGTGGTAGTTGATGAGAGTCATTTCCAACACAAATCCTGAGCACATCATCTCACAAGGTTGCCGGAGAATGCACAACACTTATTTCTTAACATAAGATGAACTTAGTCTGAAACCTCATTTCTTCAAGCAACAATGGTCCTGTAATTTACACTCATCTTTATATTTATTTTTAAGGGCAAAAACAGCAACAACAGCTAGCAGTAGCACTTCCAATGCAGCATAGGCCCTTTCCTGCAGTAATATCATGACAGTTCTGTTTGAATAAGCATGTAATGTTATACTGACAGCAAAGAAAAGGTTTATTAAACCTTGTTTTTGGCAAACTGCTTTGATTTTGGCCTCACTTAGGCTTGCCGTTTACCTGTAAGAATGCAACACTTTCTCCAAAAGAACTACCTGCAACAGGTAAGACATTATTTTTTATAACATTTCCTTGTCATTGTGTGTACAAATTAGAAGACAAGTGGAGTTGCAGCATAACTTTCACCTGTAAGAGAAATTATTCAACATCTGGCATCGTCCAGAGGCAGGATGGGTTGTGTGAGGCGTGTGGTGCCAAACAGCAGCAGGTGCAAGGTGAAAGGACTGTTAGCTCTCCAGGGACAGGGGATCTGCAGTCCCCCCCACACAAACAGCTCTTTAGAGCCGAACAAAATTGTGCATTATGACTCCTTAAATTCGAGAGGAACAATTTACAATCCTTAATGGTTCTGACTTTGACTGCAGTCTGCAGCTCTATTAGTAATACAGCACATGGCAGGGGCTGTGTTTCTCTGGTTCACGGCACTTTAGTGGCTCCGTAAAGAACCATTTTTGGTTGTTCATTACAGAGTAATGTTCCATTACAAAACATTATTGGAACTTTATGAATGTAGACTTTCTCATCGTTTCTTTGATAGATCTTGACGGTGAAGTGCGGAGCATGTTTAAGTAGTAAAACGGAAAAACAGCAGCCTATTCTTCTAAAATCGACCTTTCAGACAGCAGAATCATGAAGGGCTTTATTGTGGATTTACATCCGTCTAAACTTGCTTTTTTGGGGGGTAATAATATGCAAAACATCACCGTTTTCTTAATTTCAGTGTTCATACAACACCTTAAAAGTCTAATCCAGCCTTTAGTCCTGATGCAGTATTGTTGTTTGTAGTAATGGTTCTTGGATATCCATTCCTTAGGGAATGTCCCATTGTTTAAAAGTTATAGCTTTAAAAACATGTATTTTTTAAATATATTTAATGTATTTCCCCTGGTTAAAATCTTTAATAAGACATTAAAGCTGGGTCACACACACACGCCCTCCCCCTCCAAGCTGTCAGTCAGCTGTGTTTGACAGCTAAGAAATTAATTCCCCTAAAGTTTTAACATTGCGTCACCTCACTGTCCTTGTGTGTAACCATGCATAGGCCTGTTGCGATAAAAAATAAATCAATTAATCGCATGATAAATGAAAAGTATCGACCTCATTTTCATTTATCGTTTCTTCATCTATCTCTTTCTACTGAAGACAATGGATGACAAAAGGCTAAACTCCAGTGCTCTTCACTGACCCTTTCCTTTCTTTTTTCCTCTTTAAAATCCATTTTAACGATCCCAAATCACGTTTTTGGATCTTTAAAAGCAGCTAAGCTGAGAAGCCGACCTCAGGAAAAACCCTCCGTCTTGTTGAAGCTCCAAAATTCCCGGTTGAAACCCGTGCCTTTGTGTTAAAAGTTTTTCTCTGCAAAAAGAAGTTGAGAACTTATTTACTGATTTTATATTAAAAGCTCTGTGTGAAAAATGCTATGCTAAAGAGCTCAATCCGCCAACCGTTCGCCATTTTGAAAACTGAAGAGAAACAGCCCATGTCACGTCAAGGGGCCTCCCTCCCATTTTTCTTAAAGAGACACGCTGCTCGCTCCCTCATTATCCATCCTTGTTCCAAGTCTTATACTGCCATCGAGTGGTCAAAAAAGGTACTACACTCAAAACAAATTAAACATTTCTTCTTAAATTTAACAATGACTAATTATTATCAAATTTCAAACAATATTATAATTTATCGCAATAATTTCTGAGCCAATTAATCACCCAGCAAAATTTGTCATTGTGACATGTGACCGTGCATCAAAATGTCACATTTACATCACCATATTAACTATTGGAGCAACATGTGATTTGATTTAAGCAACAGAAGCAATAAAAGCAGTTGCACTTCTGTTAAACTAAAGCAATTAGATTGTGTGAAATATATATTTATTATTCTTCAGTTCCATTATCGTCAAGACGGAATGAGGCTGGACCCAGTAACGCAGAAAGAACTCCAAAGTAAAACTGAACTTTATTGTGAAAACAAAACAAAATGCTGATATGGCAGCTGAACGCACGACTGATGCCAGCCACAAGGGACAAAAAGGAGTCCAGGTGTGGCACGTGAATCGCTCAGTGCTGCACTGGTATGTTGTGAGAAACAGGATCATATAAACTGGGGCTGATGGGAAGAGTAGCTACAGCTGGGACCGATAGAAGCAGGAAGAGGTGTGGCTGCGAAGCAGGCCTGAGGAGCAGAAACTAACTCGGGGAGAAAACGCAGATTGTGACGAGCTTACTCTCAGAATATCAAAGTTCATATTCAATGATCCAGGTAAAAAATCCAATAAAGTTAAGCCAGGTCCTCTGGACAAGTTCTTTTTATGGTGAAAAGTTTTGTCTTTCATCCAAAGGACTTCATCAGTCCGAGGAGCCACAACAAAACTCAGTCCCATAAGTGGCTCACTGACATTGTGGGCCAACCAGTTTGATGGTGATAAGATGGTTTCTGGAGTTCACCCTCTCCCCTGTCGACTCCTCTGAAGCAGCCATGGCCAAAGTGGTTCAACCATCAAAGTTCATGCTCAATAATCCAGGTAAAAATTCAACAAAGTTAAGTCAGGTCCAGAAACCATTTTATCACCAGCAAACTGGTTGGCCCACAATGCGAGTAAGCCACTTATGGGACTGAGTTTGCTGCGGTTCCTCAGACTGATGAAGTGCTTTGGATGAAGGATAAAACGTTTCAACAAAAAAACGAAAATCGTCCATAGGACTGGACTGAACTTTGTTAGATAACTCTCAGAATCTTACCCTGGCTCATGTCTAGTTTGATGCGCTTCACAAGAAGGAAATAATAACTTGTTACCGTTTCTACTGTTTAGGAATATCCTGATTATCTTTTCAGTAAGAAGCTGCAGCCCTCTTTGCCTCAAACCACCAGTGTATTTTACATTTTCTAAACTTGTTTGTGAAATGTAGCGCAGTGCCATCGATGGGGGGTATTTGGGGAAGGGACGTTCAGAAATCGTCTGTGTCTCACCTAATTATGTAGTTACACATGGCAGTGGATTCACATTTAATTAAAGCAAGCAGGAGAACCTCGTTAGCACTTCAGATAACCAATTAGGGGCCTGGCTGTGGGCAGAGATGCGTGATTTTATTAAAGTGTATCCATGGTTTTTGGGCAAATAAAGAGCAGCTGTTTTTCAGGGGGTGCAGCAGCAGTGGGGCGTAGGAGAGCAAGAACACAATGCTTAGTGATTGAATAAGTGATTAGACCTCAGATTAACACAAAGAATCTTGACTCTCTGCCTATTAGAGCTTACTTCTCTAATTTGACATTCACATGCATATCAAAGTGACTACGCATCTAAGGGCTGTGAACCGCTCCGCACAATGCAAGGCTCAGTTCGTGTTACCAATAATGCTCTTGACCTTTCACTGATGAATAATAGCCCCAGATACAGAACACAATTATCCGAGGTGTTACAGTTGGTTCCAAAAGGTAGCCACCAGTTGAGCAGGCTTTAGCCATGTGGATCCATTTGCAGCATTTACTTGGAAACGATACGTTATTTTGGGGCTCCACGGTGCCAAATACAGTTCAATGATTTTGAATTATGCAACATTTAAAATAATTGCTAATGAGGAAATGGTAACAACAGGTTCCATGCCACAGAGTGTGGGTTTTCTCCATCAGAGGAAGGAAAATATTTGTTTAAGGTCTCCCATCTGCATAAGTGAGCATTCTGTGCAACCATCTGGTGAAAACTTCCCAAAAAAGTTGTACCCTCAGCCCTATACTGATGCTGTGGTGCTGGTTTTGATGGTTTATGGCTGGTCATGCACACATGTCATTACAGAACATGTGATGGTGAGGGGACTGTGGGGTTGAAGAGGGGAAACAACTTGAGTGTAAGAGGGTACATTCATTCAAAGTTTATTTATACCGATAATCACAATGAGCCTTAAAGACTCATTTACAAGTGAGACCCGTTTAAAAAACCCTGTATAAAAACTATTACATCATTGCACCATATCAGTCACCATACCAAGGTGTCTTATTGTCAACGTTGCACCTTTACACACCCACACACAAAAAAAACACCCAGAAGAAATTAATTTTTTTTTTTTAAACATTTAATTCGATTTACAATAAATGGAAACATATTTGCAGGGGCGGCACGGTGGCGCAACTGGTAGAGCTGCTGCCTCTCAGCGAGCAGGTCCTTGGTTCAAACCCCGGTCCAGGGGCCTTTCTGGGTGGAGTTTGCATGTTCTCTCCGTGCATGCGTGGGTTTTCTCCGGGTACTCCGGTTTCCTCCCACAGACCAAAAACATGCATGTTAGGCTGATTGGTAACTCTAAATTGTCCCTAGGTGTGAGTGAGAGAGTGAATGGTTGTTTGTCTCGTTTGTCTCTATGTGTCCCTGTGATGGACTTGCGACCTGTCCAGGGTGTACCCCGCCCCTCGCACAGTGACTGCTGGACATGGGCACCAGCGACCCCCGTGACCCAAAATGGAATAAACGGGTAAAGATAATGGATGGATGGATGGATGGAAACATATTTGCACAACACAAGCTTATTTTTGGTGAATGATTTTTTCCTGCTGGTTGTCTGTAAGTTAAGACTGAAAAAACAACTTTATTGGATCAAAATTTTCAGACTCAAACTTCTTCTTCACTACATTGGGTTGTCAACCCAACTGGGTCGACTGAACTCATTTTAAGTTGCTTGTTGAAAACAAAAAAACAAAACACTTTATTGTGAGCTAGGTTTGGTAATCATAAATATTTACATGATTAATCACCTGGTTTACATTGTTCTTGTTCTCTAAATCTTTATTGTGTAAATGTTGAGTCAGAGTCTGCTCCATCTTCCTATTTATAATTTCTTCACTACTTTGTTTGCAGTAAAACCACCGTATTTTAGTATACTTTGTACTATTTTATATCTTGTGCCTCTGTGTGACGTCTCTGGACATGCTCACCGCCCTTGCGTCCCCTCCCCCGTACAGAATGTCAGTGCCATTATGTGCTTGTGTGCGAGATTTTTTTTTCATTATCATGCTGTTGATCTTCAACCAAAGATTAAGATCATGTTAGGTTGTTTTTGTCTCCAAACCCTGTGTGTAATTTGTCACCACTTATTGTCTGTTCAAACAGGTCTCACTTGTAAATGAGTCTTCAAGGCTCAATGTGATTTATCTGTTTAAATAAAGGTGGAATGAATCTTCATGCATGAAAATAATCAGCTCTATTTGGAACAGTGCACTATGACTTTGCAATAGTTTAGCTAAAAGAGTTTTGGTAGCTTTTACCTATTTTCCTACACATTTTTTATCTGTGGTTTTGCTAATTATAGCTTTTACCAGCAGTTTTGGTCCCTTTTAGCTACTGTTTTTTACTGTTTTAGCTATTGTTCTGCTTGTTCTATCCACAGCAATTCATTCTTTAATTCAAATTCTTTCACATTTTTGTCGTTTCTGAATGAATTCTCTAAACCGTGTCATTTGCTTCAGTCACAAATATCCAACTGTTTAGTAGATATTTTGCTATTTCTTGAATATTGACATAGTTTCAATATATTTTGTACTTTTATATACATATTTTTAAATTTTGTTTGAAGTAGTTCATATGTCTAAATTGGAGTCAGTCTCCCCACCATCACAGCCATCTACACCTCCAGATGCAGGAAGAGGGCCACCTGCATCATGAAGGATCCCACTCACCCAGCACACACACTTTTTGCCCGCTCCCCTCAGGAAGGAGGTTGAGGAGCATTAAGTGTAGAACCATTAGACTGAGGAACAGCTTCTACCCTGAGGCTGTTAGACTCATGAATCTCTAACCAGAATAATCACTGTGAAAAATCACATCATGTTGCTGCTGATCTGTTTCATGTTACTGCTGATCTGTTTCATGCTGCCGTGTTCATTCGTACTCATCTGCTCATACAGACTCATGTTCGTGCTGCAGTTCGGCGTATTGATTTTTATGCTACTAGTGCTTAGTGTATATTTCGTTAACTTTTTTCTTATTTCATATCTTATTACTGTTTTCTTTACATTTTAATACTTTTGTTGGATGTAACTGGGGCCATGTGTACACAATTTCGTTCCACCACATGTACCACATGTGGTGCGAATGACAAATAATCTTGAATCCTTGAATAACTGTTGTCTTCTTGGTCAGGCCCCCTGAACAAGAGATCTTCCCTTACAAGAATATCCCATGAATTTCACATGTGAAAGTCACATGTGAAATTCATGGGATTTTTTTTTTGTAAGGTTTGTAATCTCACCGGGACTCACCTGGTTAAACAGAGTTGAAAAAAATAAATAAATAATTGTTTAATCAATGTGTAGGATAATGATGTGCACCAAGAACTAAACACTTTCACTTGTATGAAGCAGAAAAAGACCAACTGTCTTGAACAGGTGTAAAAAGGATCTAACGGTGTGTTTACAGGTAATTATTGACACGAAGAAAGAGGGATGTTCACGCTCATGTTTGATTAATTTACTTGAGGTCTATGATGAATTTCTAAAATGGACACATTGCTGGTGGTACCATTTCTCAACACTAATTAACTGTAGTAAAAAGAATGTGCTCCATCTTGTTTCCATCAACGCATCGCTTTTGTTCTTTAATGCGCTCGTTTTCCTCGTCTCCAGCTCCGTCACCCTCTGTTCACAGCGCTCCAACAGTGGATGCTCACACATCTCAAGCTCCGGCTTTTATGTCTTAAAATGAACAGAGTGATAGAGGAATTGTTCTTCAGATGACGGCGTCCCTCATCTCACGGTGGTTTTGTCACGTTGCATGTGTGCAGTCTCAACTGTTGTGTCATTGTGTACTCGGTGGGAACATGGAGCAACGACCACACAGGCCAACTATATAAACAGCTCCGCTCGGCAACATTTCAGCAGCCAAAAAAGAAGCTCGAGTCTTTGCACAGCTGATCAAAGGAAACGAACGGCAAACATTTCATTGTACACCTCTACATCCAGACTTTCTTAATCCTCACTGCCAAACTAAGATGCAATAATTACAGTTGCTTTTATTTAAAAACAAAGAAAAAAGAAAAAGTTGGGGTAAAAAAAAAAATGAAAGCAATTGTGTTTTTTTTGTTGTTTTTTTTTGCCAAAAAGCAAAGAGAAAAACACAAAATTTGCCAACATTCAGACTGAAAGCTGCACATTAAATTGGGACAGAGTTGCCTAAGGGAACTCTTACAGCATTGGCAACTTTACTTTAGCAGATTTTATACGCCCAATGGAAGGCGGACATATCACAGTATTGTCCCTGTCCATAAACTTTCTCTTGTCCCGTTCATAACTTCTGTCCCACTCCAGATCATTTAGTGGAACTTCATCTTCCTATGCATCATCCCTTGTCCAAGTGTCCGGCACACTTTTCATCACCCAAGCTCCAAAGTCAAGGTCACAAATCAAGGTCCTTGCTTATCTGGGCCATTGCTATAGATTGCTATGTAACAGTTTGTCGACAGGTGTAAAATGTTCTGTATGCAGTACTCTAGTTATTTTTACTATCATCAGCTTAGTTTGTACCTAATGTAAACTCCTCACATGAGTCATATTTGCACTAGACAGCTCTTTCAAAGACAGTCTGATGCACCTTAAATGCATCAAGAGAATTTCTGAATGTTCTTCATACCAGCAGTTGTCAGACTGTTATTACTTCTACTCTCAACTAACCACAGGAAACTAACTGACCTGTGCAAAACTACAGTCTACTTGTTCTTCAGGTGCAATGGCTGGCTTAAGTGCAACACCTGTTCTCAGTTTATCGTATCTCATCCCTCATCCATCCAGCCATCCATTATTTTTTACCAGCTTCTTCCTTTTCAGGTCACGGGGGTCACTGTTGCCCATATCCAGCAGTCACTGTGCTAGAGGTGGGGGACACCCTGGACAGGTCGCAAGTCCATCACAGGGCCAGTACACCTCACACATTTTTGTAATATTATACATTTTTCATGGGACAGCACTGAAGATGACACTTTGACAATGTAAAGTAGTTGGTGTTCAGCTTGTATAACTGTAAATGTGCTGTCTCCTCAAAATAACTCAACAAACAGCCATTAATGTCCAAACTGCTGGCAACAAAGGTGAGTCCACCCCTAAGTGAAAATGTCTAAATTGTGCCTAATGTGTCAAAATCTTGTGTTCTCCATTATTTTCCAACAATGCCTTAATTCTCTTGCGCATGGTATTCACTAAAGCTTTACAGGTTGCCAATGGAATCCTCTTCCGCCCCTCTATGATGACATCACAGAGCTGGTGGATGTTGGAGACCTTGCGATCATCCACCTTCCATTTGAGCTCCACAGACGCTCAATAGGGTATAGGTCTGGAGACAGGCTTGGCCAGGCCAGCACCTTCACCCTCAGTTTCTTTGGCAAGGCAGTGGTCGTTTGGTGTTATGTTGGAATACGGCCCTGTGGCCCAGTTTCTGAAGGGATCATGGTTTGCTTCAGTATGTTACAGTACATGTTGGCTGGTTCATGGTTCCCTCAATGAACTGTAGCTCCCCACAGTCAGCAGCACTCATGCAGCCCCAAACCTTGAAACCTCCACCACCGTACTTGACTGTAGGCATGACTCACTTGTCTTTATCCTCCTCACCTGGTTGCTGCTACACACTCTTGGCACCATCTGAACTAAGTAAGTTGATCTTGGTCTCATCAAACCACCGGACATGGTTCCAGTAATCCATGTCCTTATTCTGCTGTGGCTGGGTGGTTAGAACAGTCGTCCTCCAATGCAAGAGTTGGGGATTCGAGTCCACCAGCAGTCACATGCTGAAGTGTCCCTGGGCAAGACACTGAACCCCTCATAACCTCTGATGTGTGTCCCATTGGTGTATGAATGGGATCTAAAGCACTGATTAGTCTCATTAGAATGATTTGTTCAATTAGCTTTGCAGAGATCTAGTAGAGTGCTGTGTGTGGTAAATGAGGCACAGATTGTAGTGTAAAGCGCTTCGAGTGTCTTGAAATAAGATAGAAAGGCGCTATATAAGTACAGTCCATTTACCATTTAGTAAACTGTTCAGGGGCTTTCTTGTGCATTGTCTTTAGAAGAGGCTTCCTTCTGGGACGACAGCCATGGAGACCAATTTGATGCAGTGTGCGGTGAATGGTCTGAGCACTGACTGGTTAATCCCCACCCCTTCAACCTCTGCAGTGATGCCATCACTCATACGTCCATTTACAAAAGACAACCTCTGGGTACGACGCTGAGCACGTGCACTCAACTTCTTTGGTCGACCATGGTGAGGACTGTTCTGAGTGTTTCAGGTCTCTCTTGTAAATGAGTCTCCGAGGCTCAATGGGATTAACCTGTATAAATAAAAAAGGTTGAAAGAGCAGAACCTGTCCCGTTTGCTGTATGGTCTTGGCCACCGTATTGCAGCTCAGTTTCAGGATGTTTGTGATCTTCTTATAACCTAGGCCATCTTTATGTAGAGCAAAAATTCTTTAACAGATCCTCAGAGAGTTCTTTGCCATGGAGGTGCCATGTTGGACTTCCAGATAGAAGTCTGAGAGTGCAATAACACCAGATTTAACACACCTGCTCCCCATTCACGCCTTAGACCTTATAACAGTAACGAGTCACATGACACCGGGGAGGGAAAATGGCTGATTGGGCACAATTTGGACATTTTCACTTAGGGCTGTACTCATCTTTATTTAGAGCGGCTTAGACACTAATGGCTAGGTGTTGAGTTATTTTAAGGAGACAGCACATTTACACAAACTGTACACCGACCACTTTACATTGTATCATATATTCAGTGTTCTCCCATGAAAAGATATAATAAAGTATTTACAAAAATGTGAGGGGTGTACTCACTTTTGTGATACCGTATATTCACGTGCATTCACATTTTGCTGGTTTTTAGTAAGAAATTTTTTTCTATTCACTAGGTTTCTAGCTTCTACATATTTTTCCTAGAACTATAGATTAGTTTTACATATATTGCGCTAAACTATATTAATTGTAGCTGAGAATTATGACAGTTTGTTGGAGTGTATCATCAGAACTATAAAGAAGCCTTTCTGGAGAACACTGAAACTTTTTAAAGAAACAAAAAAGAAGCTTAATTTTCTTATTTTGAGGAAAAACTGCAGCCATTTAGTTTCCATCATTTTGAAATTTTAAATTCTGCACTTTGATAAATGCCGATGTTCAGACATCCTTCTTTTGCCTTGTTTAAGTGCAATGAGGTCAGGATGTCTGCGGTGCATTTACTGTACGTAATCACATTTTTAATCTTTGTTGCGTTTTGTTCCAGACTCGTATTTGTGAGTACAATGTGGGAGTTGAACAGCACGAACAAACTGAATTTAATAAATCATTACCATAAAAATTTTGCTCCAATCCAAACATTTTGATTTGCAAAGAACTTTGTGATTAACGACCAACTGTGCAACACATTCAGCTGTTTCCCAGTTCCACCATCTTGTACTGCAGAAGGCAACAAATGTTTTTACGCTGCAGTGCCATAAAACGGTTTATTGCCGGGGCCCAGCTCACACCGAATGAGCTGGAGAGCAAAATGAAGACCGTCCAGAGCTCAGCAGACAGAAAGAAATCAGAGATCAACAGTGGCTTGGAGTCTGGGCTGGTGACTGATTCGTGACAAATAAACTGTCAAATTAAAACTATGATTGGCAACTTCAAATAAATCAATTCATGTGTTAAAATGAGCGATTTTCTTGTTAACTACCAACTAAAGCTGTGTGCTAAATTTGCTTCAGTGGTCTTTAATGTGTCAAACCCAAGAAGTACAGATTTATTTTTATGCCACATAAATAATAAAGCAGCTAAAGCTTCAGCGATCAACTGAACTTATTTGTCAGTGAATTAGCTAAAAGAACTAAAGGGTTGTTAAATGTAAGAAAGCAGCTTTTATTTCATACAACTTGTATGTTTCTGCTGTTTTAAATCAAGTCATCTCTTACACATTGATTGTTAATGTGCAGTTTTAGCATTTTTACTAAAAAACAAGCTTCAATAACAGAGGAATTAAACTTGCATTTAGAATTAAAAACAACTTCAAAAAGAAAAATGTTACATCAAGCCTGATGATGCTAAGCAGAGCAAGATTTCAAGTGTTTAAAAATCCACATTTTACTGACAATTTTGTTGTATTTGACAAATAATGTTTAGTTTTTTATACATTCTTTGAGTGTCAGATTATTCAAGTCAGTGTTTATGTTTGTGATTTTTATATCAGTGCTTGAAAAGTTAATTTCGGCTGTAAGACTTTGTCATTTCAAGACAATGCAGCATGTTCCTATCTCTAACTCCTGCCATAAAAATGTTCCTCGAATGGCTCCAGAGCATGAAACAGATAATTTTTAATTTATCCACATCTTCCCAAATGGGACTGAATTTAGGTTCAAGCTCAGTCAAGCTGATGAACTTCATCCCACGATGCCTTTCTTCTCAGGTGGAGGCCTCGTGTTAGAATTCAATGGCAATTTAATTAAAACATGTAACTTTTAATTACTTAACTAATTAATTTAATAAAGTGAAAATAGACTCAGAGATAAATTATTAGGATGGCAGCGTTCCGGCAGCAACACTCCACTTCTCACACACTTCATGACTTTTAAGCATTTGAACAAGTTTTTATTGCTCTCTGCTAAAGGACGGGCAATAATGTTTGAGCCTGTGTTTGTTAGCAAAATATCCCACAAACTGCTGGTTCAATTCCTAGGAAACTTGCAGAAAGTAATCAATGGATAATTAACTTTTGGAGTCAACCCAGCTCAAAATGGCTGCCACAGCCAACTCAACTTAGAAAATACAAAAATGGCTATAATTCAGTCAATTTAACTGATGTTATGCTGAAATTTAGGGTGGTTGAGAATCATCTACAACTCATGCTCCAAGGAGTAATTGTCATATTTATACAATCGTTTAAGGGTCTATAACAGGAGACTGTAACCTAGAGCCACATGTGGGCCCTCTGCGGGGGCTCTTTCAAGATTTGACCAAAACACAAAACTGATTTTATTGGTTTTTAAGACAACAACTAAAAGGACTAGTTTTAGCAGTTTTCCTGTAATTTATGTTGCAATTATGTGAATACTAGAAACATTACAAGCAGTAGAACATGCCGATAGTTTAATTCTGACCGGTTAGACGAGCTAACTTGTGCTCCTTGTGTTCTACCCTCCTCCTGGTTCGTGTAAGTTTGCTGCCTTGTCAGCCTTTTGTTTTGATTATAATAAATTCTTGATTATTATCCTCTGGGTCTCCGTGGTCTGCTTGCACCAATGGGTCTCTGACCTCGAAATCAACACACCTCCAGTCTAGGCCAATTGCTAGCTAACGTTAGCCCGTTTTTTCAAATAAATTTTCAGGCTTATAATGAAGTTTTTTTTTTTCATGAAAAACAGCATACCAGCGTGAAAGAATTCTACATTAGCCAACATTAAACCTATGTACTTTCACTTTGCACTTTATTACTTCAAAGTAGGATACTAAATCTTTCCACAATTAAAAATAAATAAATAAATCAGGCTTGCATAGTTCATTAGTTTTTAGAAATTGGGCAAAAGCTAGGTTTTTAATTCCTTCTTTACAAAAGAATGTCTTTTATTTAGTCTTAAAATGTAAAATTATTTAAATAGGCATCTCTGCAAACAATTTCAGAAGGAGTATCTGGAGGGCCCCATTTGATTGGATGATAAAAAACAAGGCGTATCTGGAGGGCCCCATTTGATTGGACGATAAACAAGGAGTTATTGGCAGATTGTGTTAACCACAGGCATATTATGTCTATGGCGTTAACCAGTTCAACATTGGCAGCGTCTTCATAAGTTCTTCAGTTTTAAACCTTCAGTTTAAAAAAAGAGCTGACGTAACTTACATAAAGAACCAGCAAATACCGTTAGCCAATCAGCGTTTGCCCTCTAGAAACGCCTATTCTCCAAAAACACCCACTTTTGGTCTGCAGAGAACCCCTTCTCAAAATATCAGTAAATGTTAAAATTCATTAAATATTTTTAGTTTTATAATGACATCCCTACTGGCCAGGAAAGAGCCCTCCAACAAACTTAAAGTGGTCCGTGGGCCACCGGTTGAGAATCACAAACAGGTTCTGTGACTCCGGACACGTTGGATTTAGAGAACGAAGGGGCGGAAATAGCTCTTTTGATTATAAAAAGGTTGTCCCTTAGTCTATTAAGTAAATTGCCATAATGTGTGTGTGTGTTGGGGGTGGGGGGGGGGTGTTCAGGTTATTTTTGTGGTCGTTCTGTCCTTGACTGTTTCCCCCACCTCCCAGCTGTGCTTCTTATTTGGTGGGGTGTTAGGTTAGAGGGGAGCTCCTGTCATAATGTGTGATTTTTGTTCTTACCTTCAGAGTTTTTCTTTTTTTGTGTGTGTGTTCATTTCTGTCTGTTTTCCCTTCATTTCACTTTCTTCATTCTACCTGCTTTTGATAATTATTTCCAGTCGTTTTTCATTTTACCAATTGGTCTCGAGTCTTTATAAGCTCTTCAGTTGTAGGATCACTGAGTTTGGGAATCTCTTAATGAAAGATTATTTGTGTTTGATGCTGGATCCGTATCCTGAGTTCTATTTCCATCGGAGATCCACCGAACAAGATAGAAATAGATTTCAAATAGCACTAATCTATGATAGTCTAGACATTTCTGCGCACACACAAAAACAACCATAACTTTATTTATAATTTGGTGAACTCCCACATTTCATCAGAAAGGCTGATCTGACCAGATGACTTAAGAAGTCCCCTCCTGGTTGCATGTTCATCAGGCAACCACATCATCACAAACTCATTTAACCACCACCCTATTTGCACTACACACTCAGGTTTGTCTGTTAGCAAAATATCTCATGAACCTATGGGTGAATTTTATTGAAATGTTCAGCTGATAATCGTTTGATATAAATCTACAACTGATTGTTTTGGAGTCACTCTGAATCAAGAAGGCTCCCACAGCTAATCATCATCAGCTGACACAAAAATTGATACAGCTCAGTTAATTTCTCAGATACCGACTTCAAGTTTGACGTGGAGTCATTTTCCACTCAACATTGTCATTATTTTATGATCAGACCAAAACGGTTGTAACAACTTTTATTAATATTTTCTGTCAAGATTTCAGTCTAAAGCTCTGACATGAAATGTGACGTATGTGATGCATTCCTTAAAGAAACTTTAGGTCATTAGGTTTCAGTGATTCCTCCACGAACATAACTCTTTTCTATGCTGACAGCAACATACACAAAACAGGGGAATAAAAGCATAAATTTCAGCAAATCAGACAGAAGCCAATAAAAAATAAATAAATAAAAGAAGGCAACAAAAGCATTTTTACAACTGTATCTCCTAAAAGATAATCACATACAGCTATTAAAAATAAGAGTTTGCTTTAAATTAAAATTAATTATGCATCAGCTCCTAAATGCGATAGAAAGATTGCAAGCAAACGCGGCGTAAGAAAAGATAAGAGAAGACTGGGACATGTTAGCTTTGCTTATTGTATGGGGGGGGGGGGGGGGCATGAAGCGGAACATCAATTTCAATTTGCGAAAAGAAAAACTTTGCTTCTGCAGAAGAGTCACCTTGAGATTTGGTTAGAGGGACATCAGAGGAGCTCGCACTCAGCAGATAATTGCACATTTCCCATCTGAAACATAATTCTTAATTTTTTATTTATTTATTTGGGGGGGGGGGTGTAAACAAAGCTTAATTTATTCCAGTGTTTTAAATTTTTCCACATTTATCGAACCTTTAAATTTCCTCATCGACATCCAGCACTTGCCCTCTATCTGGTAAACATCAATCTCTGATTAAATAGAGTAATAAACATCAAGCAGCAACATGGCTGACATTAGAGCCCACGGTGCCGTTCGCAGCGTCTCTCAGGTTTGGAGTTAATCACCTCCCAAATGCGAGTCTCTTCTCCCTGACACAGGATTAACAGGCTGGCTGTGTGCGCCTTCATTAATGCAGATTTCTCTGGGTCATACGGCAGCAGTTGGAGATAATTGTGTCGTGGTTATCACAGGCTTCAGGTGCTTCATGGAACATGACTTGGCATTTTTCCCCCTCCCCTCCAACACTGAAAGTCATGCAGTATAGGCCAAAAAACATTTTGGGTGTATTTTTTTTTCTAAAACTCATGATTTGTTTATAATTACTCTGTTTTTTATTGTGTAAAGAAATCCAGCAAGTCACACTCAGTCTTGTACAACAAACTTTGTACAACAGTTGGCTTTATATTATACGACGGAGCTTTAGGGCCACACTAAATTGATTTTTTTAAAATTACATTGCCACGCTAAGAAAAAAATAATTAAAAGCCATAAAATTGCGAGAATAAAGTTGTAGTATTACAAGAATAAAAAGTCGAATAAAGTCTTACGAAAATAGTCGTACGAGACTCCCCCCCCCCCCCCCCCCCATGAGTCAGATCCATGAGGTGACCTGTCTGTCAATCAATCTAGTAGGCCTGTCAGCAAATGACTAATCCAAAGCTAAATAAGTCATCAACACTTGCTCTTCTCAAGGGTGGACGTCTCCTCCTCTCCCTCTGCTTTGCTTTTGCTCTGTCCTGTCTGTGAAACTGCTTTAGAGCCTCTCTTCTACAAATCTTCCAAATCATAACTATGGACTTGTTTTGATCAGTTGGTCCCTCAACACAATTGATAACATTTCTTTGAAGAGAAGACCGGTTTTAAGCAAGCCGATTTGCCCTGTTGGCACACACGTAGCTGGATCTCTCATCGACTTGGAAGACTTGATGACGTGTCTATCTCTACCGTCATCTGTGGATTTTAAGGACATATTTATGATTGGATTTATGATAACTGGTTCCTGCATTTTGGATTCGGCTGATTCCTGGTCAATCAACAATCAAGGAAGTTGTCAGTAGCAAATCTGGACCTGGTCAGGCTGCCTGCCTTATATGATGGCTTGGTTCGTGCCTCGAGCACCCAGACTCTTGGCAGAATGGATCAGATCTCGGGGATTATTCTCAGGCACGTTCCTTTGGTATGGTCATTTAATTTGGATGTTTTGGAACTGAGTGGGGGCAGCACGGTGGCGCAACTGGTAGAGCTGCTGCCTCTCAGCGAGCAGGTCCTTGGTTCAAACCCCGGTCCAGGGGCCTTTCTGGGTGGAGTTTGCATGTTCTCTCCGTGCATGCGTGGGTTTTCTCCGGGTACTCCGGTTTCCTCCCACAGACCAAAAACATGCATGTTAGGCTGATTGGTAACTCTAAATTGTCCCTAGGTGTGAGTGAGAGAGTGAATGCTTGTTTGTCTCGTGTGTCTCTATGTGGCCCTGTGATGGACTTGCGACCCGTTCAGGGTGTACCCCGCCCCTCGCACAGTGATTGCTGGACATGGGCACCAGCGACCCCCGTGACCCAAAATAAAGTAAAGATAATGGATGAATGGAACTGAGTGGACCAACACAGACTCAAGTTAGATGTCATTAAAGTTCTGCCTGTCCCCAAAACAATCACGTTTTTCTGAATTCGACTCCCTGACTGGCCTTGACAGGGCATCTTTTCTCAACCCGCCTGGAAAGTTTTGTAAACCTGATGCTCTACCCCCTCTCTCTCATCGTACTGAGGAATTTCCATGGAGTTTTCAGAGGAGCCCAGCTGAATAAACATTCGGTCATCATTTCAGGACTCTGGGTTTGTCTCTGGTCATCCTTGACAACCCCCGAGTGTGCACAGATCTCTCCAGAGGAAACCATTTGAACAGTGATTTTATCTGAACTCTGCAGTGCATCTGTGTGTCATCTCTGGCTGTTCACTGCCCTTGCCCTTCAGACTGGCAATTTGCTTACGCACCTACTGGATTGACTGACATGTCGCGTCGTGGAACCGACTCGTTGAAATAAATAAATAAAAAGAACTATCAAAAAAATAAAAAATACTCGTACGGTTTCTCGTAATTCTACAACTTTATTCTCGTAATTCTAAGACTAGTACAATTCTATGACTTAATTTTTTTTTAGCGTGGCCCTAAATCTCCATCTTAGTATTAAAACCACGTTATAGAATTTATAAAAAACAGTATCAAAGCAAAACATGTTTCAAGTATAAAGTAGTAAGTGCAGAAGTATTCATTAGACAAAAAACAGGTTGAATCAAGCTAATGAGTCTATAAAATGTTCCAAATGTGTTGAAAATGACATGCCCAATAATATGTCATGCATCATTGGGCACTTTTAAGTGGGTATACTGGCATTCCTAAGCTTTTCTAGTGGGTACTATAAGGCTTGAGGGCAAAGTCAAAACCTTTCAGGCTTAAAAATGGCCCAGGCAGCAAGAAAAACGCACCAAAAATAAAAATAAATAAATAGGATCCAGAAGTTGCAGAGCTACATAAAAAAAAAAAAAAAAAAAGATATACATATATATATATATATATATATATATATATATATATATACTTTTTCAAAAACATGGTTCTTAAAGCTTCACAGCAGAAAGACATGGTTTCCACTTTCCTCAACTACCAACATAAAACAGTCCATCTGTTTTAAACCACCCAGCTTTTAAAACATTAGCCTGTACCATTTCTAATTAAGAGGGGTGGAGCCAACATTTAAATTTTCTATATAAAAATAACACTCACTTAACTAAATTAAATCTCTAGAGAAAACAAAAATTTTAAAACAATAATTTAAACAATTTAAAGCTAAACAACAATGTAAACCCAACCAGAATCCAAAACATCTCCCCTCCCTCTCAATCAGTGTGGTTTTTCCCAACGAGGCTGATTGAAAACACCAGTTCCTTGGCAGCACTGCTCATGGGCACGTTTCCATGGCAACACATGACTCGGTGACCTCAAAGAGAAGGAGAGAATGATCAGAACAACAAAATCTTAAAGTTAAATTAATTAAGCCTTTTCCCAAATACAAACAAAAAGTACATTTATGCATTAAATTAATTTAGATCAATACATGCAGCACCTGTTAGTGAGGGGGTAAATCCCTCACATGTATACTTTGTATACCTGCACAGACTACACCCCTGCATATACCTATCAAATCTACATCAAGCTTCATTATTACAGTAAACAGATTGCATTTATATTTTATCTTCTCTACGTTGGCCTCTCAAAGTGTTTTTACCCTACAAGCCTCAACCACAGTAGCATGTGCTGCACCTAACCCTAAAAACACACTCACCTGGAGCAGCATGGACTTCAGTGTTAAGGTCAAAATGTTTAAAAAGCCAGGATTAAGCTGCCAACCTTCTGATTAACAGATGGCTGCTCCTCTTCCTGAGCCACAGCTGCTCCAGTGGAGCCTGATGGATCATTTGACATCATGTGGTCAACTCTGTCTTCATGTGGGGATGAGATAATGGTTTGAACTGGGGGACAGGAAAAGCTAACTGAACGAGGCAATGGTTTTAATTTTATTTGAATATTTTACTTGACATGTCCTACCTGATACTGCTAAAAAGTATGTGCACCCCTTTTTACCATTGATGCTTGTGGCTTTTTTTTTTTTTTTTTTTTTAAGTAGAAGAAGCCATTAAAGAAAAACTGCTCTAGAATAACTGGGGGATTTTCACAGACATCAAGGTGACCCTAGCAAATTTCAGCCAAGTGTGACTATTGCTTTCTACAGTCACCAAAATCATCTTGTCCACCTGTAATGAAGATTTCAGCCACCATTAGGAACTGGTAAAAAAAATCATTGGGAAGCTCAACACATTGGTGATGGAACGGTAGTGGAGCATTCAATTGGTTGCTGAATGTCTCACCAGTCCTTTACTCATTGGAAATGGGTCAGACCTTAACATTGACTCATTATTCTGCAGATAGGATATCAGATTGGGGAAAGACACTTGAAATATTGCCATGTTTGGCATATTTAGGTAATCTAACATACATTTTCTGGTGCCTGTGGATTTTAAATGGACTCAAGACACCACTAAACTTGGGCTAATCCATAGGGTTCAATATGACGTTGGTCCACCCTTTGCAGCTAGAACAGCTTCAACACTTCTGAGAAGGCTGTCCACAAGGTTTAGGAGTGCATTTATGGGGATTTTTGACCATTCTTTCAGAAGTGCATTTGTGAGGTCACATACTGATGTTGGATGAGAAGGCCTGGCTCTCAGTGTCCGCTTTAATTCATCCCAAAGGTGTTCTATCGGGTTGAAGTCAGGACTCTGTGCAGGCCAGTCAAGTTCATCCACACCAGACTCTGCCATCCATGTCTTTATGGACCTTGCTTTGTGCACTGGTGCACAGTCATGCTGGAAGAGGAAGGGGCCAGCTCCAAACTGTTCCCACAAAGTTGGGAGCATGGGATTGTCCAAAATGTCTTGGTATGCTGAAGCAGTCAGAGTTCCTTTCACTGGAACTAAGGGGCCAAGCCCAACTCCTGAAAAACAACCCCACACCTTAATCCCCCCTCCACCAAACTTTACACTTGGCACAATGCAGTCAGACAAGTACCGTTCTCCTGGCAACCGCCAAACCCAGACTCGTCCATCAGATTGCCAGATGGAGAAGCACAATTTGTCACTCCAGCGAACGTGCACCCACTGCTCTAGAGTCCAGTGGCGGCATGCTTTACACCACTGCATCCGATGCTTTGCATTGCACTTGGTGATGTATGGCTTGGATGCAGCTGTTCGACCATGGAAACCCTTTCCATGAAGCTCTCTGTGCACTGTTCTTGAGCTAATGTGAAGACCACATGATGTTTGGAGGTCTGTAGTGACTGACTCTGCAGAAAGTTGGCGACCTCTTTGCACTATTCGTCTCAGCATCCGCTGACCCCGCTCCGTCATTTCATGTGGCCTATCACTTCGTGGCTGAGTTGCTGTCATTCCCAAACACTTCCATTTTCTTACAATACAACTGATAGTTGACTGTGGAATATTTAGGAGCGAGGAAATTTCATGACTGGATTTGTTGCATAGGTGGCATCCTATCAGTTCCACGCTGGAACTTACTGAGCTCCCGAGAGCGACCCATTCTTTCACAAATGTTTGTAAAAACAGTCTGCATGCCTAGGTGCTTCATTTTATACACCTGTGGCCATGGAAGTGATTGGAACACCTGATTCTGATCATTTGGATGGGTGAGCAAATACGTTTGGCAATGTAGTGTAAGTAAAAATGTTAATCCTGAGCTTAATTTGTACTAAAAAGCAGTGATACTGAGGGAGATGGTTCCGATAAAGCTTGCTGCATTTTTGCCTTTGTTCACCCCGTTTAATCCCACAGAATTTAATTATACCTCAGCCAGTCCAAGTGGTACATGCCATCAATCTTAATCAATTAATTAGCCAACTAAACAAGCCACGCTTAAACATCCACTCACTCTTAATTTCCCCATTGTGCTAATTACGCTTAAACGTGTCATTCCAAATTAAAACTGAACATTTAAACTGGATTAGTAACATCAAACTAAAACATCACCCTTCTGCATTCACGATGCACCAAATGAACTTCTTCATAATACAAACTATGTGACTTCAAACTTAAAAATGAATAAATGTAGTTGAAATCCCACATATTGCCATGTTTCACACAAAAAAAATAAAAATCAGCCAATTATTACACAGCTATTTAATGGTCCTTGAGAGAAGCATTACATTTCAATGATTGTATGAGTAAGAGAGAAAAGTGGCTGGTTTCGAAGGTTAGACTACTCCCATTAAAGTTTGAATAATGTTATTGACCTTTACCTGGAACGGATCACTTAAAGTAATGGGAAATGGCGGTCCTGACAGAATTATGATGACAGAATAGCTTATGGTTATGAATTAGGTCTTGTTCCTCAAAATGCCTATCAATTTGTCAAATCACTAACACCAAGTGTTCAGCTGGAAACTAACGCTCCCCCGCCCCCGCCATCCCCGCGCATGCAGGTGTCAGTCATTGTGTCGTTTAAAATGTTTCTCGCCTCTATCTGCGCCACAACGTGCATGTCGGTTACTGATAGGAGCTCAGATTGCTGTCGCCGCTGCCATTCACCCACATCGAATCCACCGCCGTACAATATTTTTGCTGAAACTTAAGAGCTTTTTTCTCCTTTGTGATTTTGACAGCCGTCAGCAGCTCGGGGTGAAGCCATCAGGTTCATCCCGGCTAATGTAGTCAGCTGCTTAAACAAGCAGAGTGAGTTTGGTGGCAAATATAAGTTAATATGTTATACAGTGCATTTAGTCTCAGATAAATGACAGAACTACAAAGTGAGACCACTTTTTAAGACACCGGTCGAAAGGCAGACGTATTATGGTTTGCTCTTCTGTTAACTTTCTATCTGGGTCATAACTTCTGATTCGCTGAAGATATTATAATAAAACAATACCCATTTGCATCATCACTAGATGGAGTGCGATGTACACTTTTCATCCCACCAGCTCTATGATCAAGGTCCAAGTTTATATGCAGGGCTTAATTTGAGCTGGATCCTGTCTGAACATGATCTGGGAACTCTCTTATTTTGACAGGGTGTGTTCCGGTAACTGTTTGCTTGGATCTGGTAACTCTCAGGCTTACTAATAATAAAGTTATGAACAAATGACTGCCTCGAATGAATAAAACCTATATTGGATATGTAATCTGAAAATAATTACATAAACCCTCATTTTAAACATAACAGCCACTTACAAGCTTCTTAATTTCAATCAGAGCTGCCTCTTCAAGTAAGAATTTCCGCTTCTACCCTTAAAAAAATCTCTGCCCCTAAAAGCTCAGTGATGAGCAATTTAATTAAAAACACAAAAATATAATTAAACAACACAACTAAATTGTAAATCAGTTTTACAGTTTGAGTCATTATTTAATTTTTTATTATTTATTAAAAATCTGAGAGAAAGGTTTGACGGGCAATCACATTATGTACATCACGTATGAATCCAACTGCGCCAATTTGTCATAAAACAGCAATAAAAATGTTGAAAAGACAATCTAGTTTACTTTCATTACTAAAAAGTGTTCTTGTACAATTAAACAACTGAGAATTGACGCACATGAAGGCAATGGAGATACTACTGGAGTAGGTGTGAGTGGTGTGGGTGAGTGCCGGGCTACCCAGACTGTCGTACCCGAGCAGGAGCACACAGCCAGCCTGAGGAGGAGCCTGGGCATTTCACATGTGGAGGAGGACAACAACAAGCAGGACAGTGAATTCAGTGGAGTAGGGTCAGGCACAGAACCATCAAGTGGTGGGGGTGTGTGGCTTAGGATGCTTGAGAGAAGCGGAGCATGCTCTATTCACACAAGGAGAGCTGTTGATCAGGCTGCTTCTTGTTGCTCTCTAAAATAGTTATTGAATCACAAGTGTTTACAAATGAAGGTAAACGTAGATGTTTAACAACCCATTAAAATTCACCAGAATGCAGGAAATGGCATCTAGTTTATTAAAAACTTTCTGGGTGTGGAGCCCCGCCCAGCTATTTGCTTTCCATTTGTTGAGTCTTTGTGTGTCCCAGCCATTGCTATAATAATAATAATAATAATAATAAAAATAATGTGTTAGGTGTTGTCATCGTTGTATGTTCCCATACATTGGTGAAACTGGCTTTCTGCATTTAACCCTTCCACCCCCAGGTGGAGCAGTGGGCAGCTATTGGAAACACTTGGGGCACAATTGGGGATAGGGTGTGCTGCTCAGAGACACCACAAGATGTGCAATGACTGGGGATCGAACCTGGGACTTTTGGGTCCTATAGATTGCTTTATAATAGTTTGTCAACTGGCGTACAGTATGATGTGTCGTTTGTGGTACTTTAGTATTGATTAAGAGAGAGCCACACACCTCTTTAAACATTGATATCTTTTTATTAAGACAAGAACTCTTCTGATTTTTTTTTTCCTTTTGTAAAAATGTTGGCGCGAACCGATACAAAATATGCATGGTCATGTGAGAAACATCGTCTTCACTATGCAAAAGAAAGGAAAAACAAAAAAACCTCACCTGAAAACAGAATTGTATTCTTTTTGTTTTTAGGAATCAACAATGAAAATAATCATTTCCGGGTTATAAAACAATCCCTTTTCCAGTTCCGCTCCCCCTCCCCAGGAATGAAACTGAAAGTTCATCCAAATATCGAAGAGGTTACAGATCATTCATAAAACTTCATGTCACAGTAAATACACCATCTTCAGTCATGAAAGGTTAAAGCGTGGATCGACTGAATGAAAACAGGCTGACTGGCTGTCATCACGTCCTAAAATTACTAAATAACCAATACCGTAAAAGAGCGAAACGTTACAGTGGAAGAAGTCATCTCATGAACATCGCTGTGGTTTTCGTTAACACTGACTGTACATCGTTTTCGTCTGCTTAACAAATCTAGTTTTCTTTGTTAACTAGGTCTATGCAAAATAATATTTAACATTTACCGTTAACAGTGCACCATATTAAACACAGAAACATGTACAACTGAGAGAGAAGGGGAAAAAAACATGTACATCTTGTGATTTCTTTACTTTTTCATTAGCTGTGGTACTATAGTATATACTCGGGGCTTAATATTTGCATTCTACCTGAGATGCAAAACAAACCACAAATATTAACACTCATAAACCTGAGAGAGTAAAAAAAACATTCTAGATATCATGTATGAACAAATCATAACTTAAAATTTATGACAATCTTTTAAAGTTAAACCATTAAAAGCAACAAGTTATCTTTTTTTAAAGATAAATATCAATCCCAGAATAACATTTGTCATGCACATTACTGTTCCCATGACACCAAAACTCTACAATCCAGAAAATAATAATAATATATATATATATTTTTGCTTATTATAGCTTTTAGGACTGTATTCCTCTCAGAAAGTACTATCAGCCTTGACTTTGGAAATATCCAAATAAATAACAAATGCAGTGAAGCTGACAAAATAATTCTGGCCTAATGTTTTTTGTTGTTGTTGTCATAACTCCAGCCTGGCGTATACCGTTTATCAACTAAATAAAATTTAAAAAAATCAGCACCGAACTAATTTCACTTGTATATTTTGCAGATCCTAACTAAGATGTACGTCTATGGTGCATGAATACAGACAATTCGGCTGAATATTGGCCTGAAAGGACAAATATATGTACAAGATATACTGCAGAGTACATGAGAATACTGTTGAGTCTAACCAAATGCCTCAAAATCAGAAGACGACATTACTCTAAGTCCCTCACTTTTTTAATGTATCAAGCGGTCCATTTTAAGGCAGTGGTTATCCTTTTTCTATCTGATCTATCTACAACAGGTAAGATATTAATTGTTCATAACCTTACTTCAGAACCTCACACGCAGAAATCTGAACGTTTTGCTTTGATGCTAAGCTAAGTGTAGCTGCTGGTCAGAACGTTGCAGTTATTACAGAGACGTTAACGCAAAGATATCAGTAATTACAGCAGTGTCAGTCGCTTAGCAAAACAAGCAAAACATGTTTTTTAAAGTGCCAAATAATTTTCCCTTTAGATAATTGATGCAAAATTAACTGCAAGTTGCGCCCATTTGTTCTGTAGACGTACAATCTCTGTATTATGATGCATAATTCTGTGTGAGATGGTACTGTTACTTCAGGTGCACTGCAGCCGTCGATTTTAGGCATTTAGGGAATATCCATTATTTCACCAGATGCGCTACAGTGTACTCAACTAACTTCTCTCTGCGGTTTGTTGTAGACAAAGGCCACAGCTTACTGAGCAAATGAAGAATAGAGAACTTCGATTAGAGGAAGAAAACAGAGAAACAGGTTTTCAAAATAAGACAGCCTGTGTAGACTTCTGGTTGTTTATCAAATCATTATGTTAGCATTAGTGGTACCAAGTTAGAAGTCAAATGGTGCATCAGATAAAAATGAACATGCTTTGTGACACCACACTTACTTTTTTATTTTATTTTATAAAAATAGCACATGAAAATGAATTAATAGAGGAGGAGGACTTGAATAACTTTGTCATTAAATACGATGAAAAATCCGTGATTTTGCCAGCTGAGTTTGACTTGTACATTCAGACCAATAAAACCATTTGATTTTGAAATACTGCTGGCCTGATTTGAAGCAGCTTGGAGGAAATTTTATAAGCCTGGTCTCAGTGGACCTCTGGCTGTAAATGTCAGGACTTGAAATCACTAAAGGGTTGGTTGCAGCTTGCAGCCTGGTGGAAAAGCATATATAACATGACTCCTGCTTCACTTTTATGAGCAAATACATTCTTAGACAAGCATGATTACTCCAAACTGTTACGTGAGTAATCAACGGTGAACCTGACGTCGAAGGGGCTGCGTGTAATCTGTCTCTTCGTCAAAAAAACAATCAGACCTGCATTTAAATGTGATGAACTTGCAGGCACCGCAGGACTTTGACCCAGCGGGGAGAAATGACTTGACAATGTGTGTCGTTTACTAAACCATGGTGATTACTCAGAAAGGACAAAAAAAAGAAGGTAGTTGCAACTGGCTAATAAGGTCTGGTTACATGAGCTAAAAGCTACCCGCAGCACACATAGACAAATACCAGACCCCCTTCGTATTTTTTTTAACCTCCTAAAAAAATGGCAAAAGCAACAAAAAGTCAAGTAGAGTACATGGAGAAAAATTCAATACAACAAGCATGTGAAAGAAAACCAACAAAAGAAATAGAACAAGGCACAAAATTTTCTGTAAAATAATTAAACTGTACAGAATAGGACCCGGCAGTCCAGGAAGGGTCAGATAGGAGACTAAGCAACACGTCTTCTTACCACATGGCCATGCCAGTCCTACTTTTCACTGTTTTCCTTCTCCTCTACCCTCTAATCCAAGTTGTCTCGTTACCAATCAGAGTTGGACTCAATGCTCCCACAGCACCATCCCCTCCCAACTCTCCAGGTTAGATATAATACTCCTTCTTCTCGTCTGTGTTGGTGTGTCCTCCTTCTGCGTTGATGATCGCCGTGTCAGCATCGGCTGCATCGTCCGCTCCTTTGGCTTCATGTGTGAAGTAGGTTCCTGCAACAAAGAATACAGACAAGTTACCAGCGTGACTCCTGCACCTTTTCAACTCTTCAGGCGTGCTCATGACCAGTTCTGCTTATTTACCTTTGTGTCTGGCGAAGTATCGACCAAGAACAATGAGCGCACAGAGGATGGCAAACATGACAACGGCAACTACCCCTCCGATCACAGCATGGTCAATTTTCTGTGGTGCCCCTTCTCCAGCTCTGGAGTCTAAAACAAACAAACAAACAAATAAAAATACAAGATAATTAACTAAATGTATTTATTCACTAGAAAATTATCTAATCAGAAACAAAACTAGAAGTAGGGTCTACACAGATAGGGATCCCTGTGCAAGTCCGTTCGTCCGTCCGTCCGTCCGTCCGTCCGTCCGTCCGTCCATCCATCCATCATCTTCTGCTTATTCCAAAGTCGAGCCACCGGGGCAGCAATTTGAGCAGGGAGGCTCAGACATCTCTTTCCACAGTCACCTCTTTCAGCTCTTCTGGAAGGACCCCAAGGCGTACCCAGGCCAACCGAGAGACGTAGTTTCTCCAGCGTGTCCTGGGTTTTCCCACTGAGTCTCCTCCCAGTTGGACATGCCCGAAGCACCTCAATTGGCTCCTTTCGACGTGGAGGAGCAATGGTTCTACTCCTAGTCTCTCCCGGATCACTGAACTTCTCACCCTATCTCGTGAACAAAACCCTGAGATACTTCTGAAATATACCTATGAAAGTGCCAGCCACATTAGCCTGCTAAGAGAAATAGGTTGGTTCTATCTTGAAGCATGAACAAAGTAAAGGTGAAATACGTAAAAGTTTCTTCCTAAATTTGTAAACTTTGGAAGAAAACCCGTTCCAATCATATGATAATGTAACGTAAAATGGTTCATGAAGCGTGATGTGTGATTCATATGTAAATTTACATCCCACGAATGGTTCAGCTTTTATAAATCCTGCCAACTAAGGCTTTCAATACAGTGAAGTTGTTGTTTCTGGGGTGATTGTTCATGTTTAAAAGCTAAAAGTTATCTATGTGTTTCTATGCTCAGTTCTCAAGGTACTACATGTTTTAAATACAGGCACATCTAAAAATAAAAAAATAAAAAAATAAAAATAGAATATTGTGAATAAGTTCAATTTTTTTTGTCAAGAACTTTAGAAAGTGAAACTCATATATTATATAGAATAGTTTTGTCATTGCACCAAAGTACAACACAATTTCAGTTTATTTCCCAAAGTGCAAGTAAAAACAGTATATATATATATATA
>NC_056503.1:36064433-36138415 GCF_014905685.2 Nematolebias whitei
AAATAATTACAGGTTTTAAAACACCCCAAATGTGCAACACAAGCAGATTGATATAAGTTGTCTCTTATTGCACTTATTCAGTTTTTATTACAGATTTTGCTAAATTCAGTACTGTCTGATGGATAATAACAATTTTTAAATCTGTTTGTCCTTGTTTTGATTGATCTGTACCTTTGCCTGATGATAACAGTTCAAACAGATCATGTCCAGGGTTAAACGTGCCCTTTAAGGTGTTTTGGGCATTTTCCAAGCTGCAGGAACTGTGTGGATCTGTTTCGTTTTGTTTCATTATCTGTAAGCCATAATCATCAAAATTACAAGAAATAAAGGAGTGAAATATTTCACTTTATATGTAATGAATATGAATATGTTTCACTTTCTGAAGTGACTGACCAAAAATATAGAACTTTTTCACGATATTCTAATTTTCGAGATGTACCTGTATGCCCCTGCTTTTAAACATGTGATTCAGAGCCATAAATCACCTCAGGAAGATCTGCAATCCCCAATCCTGGTCCTTAGGACACTTCATGCTGCATAATTTAGATGTTTCCCTGCCTCAACACATCTGATTTAAATTGTTGAGTCATTAGCAAGCTTCTGCAGAACATGAAAATAATATGAATATTATTTTGAAACAGGAGCAGACACATTTTTAAATTCTGTGGGACAGTAGGCCCAATTTGCAAGGGAGTTAAAATGCTAAGTTAAATGTCCAAGCAATTCTTAAAAATAAATAAATAAAAAAAATAAATCACCTTAACAGCTTAACATGCTTTAACTGCAGTTTCTGTGTTTTTGAAGCATACATTTGTGATGTTCTGTTGAACCAAGGTTGTATTTTTTTGCCTGCATGTCTGCAGCACTTTCAGGCTGCCTGATCTCCTTGAGTGAGCAAGGCAGAAAAATGTTTCAAGACATTCATTTCACCCTGAAACAGTGGACACTGTCTGCAGTTTCAGCGAGAATTCACACTCTGTAAGATACACTGTGATTTAAGAGGCCATTTCTGGAAGTTATAGAGCTCAATCATCAGAAAAGAGACACACGTCTGGAGATAAATTGGCACCCGGTGTCCCCATCCAAAGAAATACATGGCTGCCTCAGGTGTCAGAGAGTATCACTGTCCAGCACTTAACCAGATTTATCCTTGCACCACAGAAGAACAAGGCAAAAAAAAAAAAAAGATTAAAAAAAATCTGCAGCCTTTTAAATGTCCAGTCCTGGAATAGTTCAGTGACATTTATCAATAGTCTATATCTGTGCACATTTGGACTGATTGGGGGAGTGATGGGCGAGGGAATGGCTGCACCGTTCTTTACTGCTTGAGAGAGCAGCTCAATTTTCCATCAGTCTCACTAGTCATGCTCTGAGCTTGAATGATTTCGATAAGACGAGCTGAGGGTGCGGAGTTTCCCAGCACCGTCACATTTTGGACCCTTCACGTGGACTTATTAGGCCTTCGAAGTCCCCTCTCCACCTACAAACAACACCTTATTCAGACTGCACGCACTCCTCGCACGCTGGAAGTAGTCCTACGCTGAAACCAATTAATAAGAGAAGTTACGTTCCACTTGAGCGCCCCCCTTAAAATGGACTCATCTTCACGCCGAGCGCCGTTGTTTGTGCGTCGATGCGTGCACGACGCAGTTTGTTTAATGTATCGGCGATGGCAGATAGCACGGCTCTTTCTCAGAGGAGATAAAACGCCCCATGCTCCATGCTAATGAACATGCTCCCACTGAATGGCCTGTGCACGGTCCTGTCTCATCTCCCCTCCATTTTCCTCCCCACAACCTCCCGCCCTCCCGCCCTCACCTTGCTCACCCCTGTCTTCGGTTTGACACATCCAGAAAACAACATGCAGGGTCTTGGCTCGCTCCGTGCACCGAGGGAGAGTTTGATTTAGCAGGCAGAAACATTCATCCAGACTCAGCAGTAAGACACTATCACACACACACAAAAAAAAATGTCAGAAAATAACTAAAAATCCCATAACACCAACAGTATGGTTGGCTGCATTTCATGTTTTCTGCATTAAGCACACTACTGAACACCAGCTTCCTGTTCATATTTTTTCCACTGGATCTGCAGAAAACTTGCTTTAAAGTGGAATAAAAGTAGCTGTGGTAAACACTGCTGCCATGCTCATTTTTCTGATGCTGTGTGCTGCTTATTGTGAGATTATGAGCCCCGTTATGCAACGGCACGCAGAGGTCTTAAGTGTATTGTAAGATGATTTCAAATGTAAAGGTCAGTAGTCATGAGGAGCACCACTCAGCCTGGAGCACATTTAGACAAACATATTCAGTGCTGCACATAAGGATAATATGTCAGACAGGGTGAAAATATGCCGCTGGTTGCTTAATAAGAAATGTGAGCTGCTATTTTATTATTATTTTTTTTAAGTTTGTTCATATTGGGGACTAAAAGCCAAGATGAACAATCTGTTTTCCCATTGGGTTTGTTGTTAAGATGAACATAACGGTAACAAGAAAACGATTACAATCATCCTCTGCTGGGAGGAGACAGAGTTACAGCCAGTTTGGTCAAACCTTGTAAAATAAGTCATTTGATATTTTGAGATCTTGTGAGATGTTTGAGTCTTAAAGAATGGGCTGAGACTCTCAGATACTAGCACCCTAAAATTAACCCAATATCTGTAAAACTGACATAAAGCCTTTTTTGGTTGGCTAAGGGTGATTAGCTGTGGTGACCATCTTACCTCGAGTTGACTCCAAAAGTTAATCAGTTATATCAAAGTTCATGCTCAATAATCCAGGTAAAAAGTCCAACAAAGTTCAGTCAGGTCCTCTGGATGGTTTCTTTTATTTGTTGACATGCTTTGTCCTTCATCCAAAGGTCTTCATCAGTCCGAGGAGCCACAACAAACTCAGTTCCACAAGCAGCACACTCACAAAGTGGACCAACCAGTTAAATGGTGATACGATGGTCTCCGGGGCCCACCCTCTCCCCCGTCAACTCCTCTGAGGCAGCCATAGCCAAAGTGGTTCAAATCATCAAACTCCTTGGACTGATGAAGTCCTTTGGATAAAAGGACGAAACATCTAAAAAAAAACCAAAAAAAAAAAACTGTCCAGATGACCTGACTGAACTTTCATCAGTTATAGATGTGCATCTATGAGTAATTAAGAAATTTCCATTAAAACCCATCTTGTGGTTCATGAGATATCTTGCTAACAGCCAGACAAAGTTCATGAAGTTAATGCCTACATTACATTTTAGGCAAAAATATTGTTCAATGTATAGTGCTTGAACAATGCGGCGTTGTTGGTGCACAGCTACTACATCAGCAAATTTTAGCTCAGAAATGGTCAAACTGACATAGTTATGGTTGGTGTATTGTAGCAACTTGCTTAATTTGTGTCAACTTTAAAAGGTAATCCGTTGTAGAAGTTCACCCAATTACTTTCTGAGAGTTTCATTAAAATCAGTCTTGTGGTTCATGAAATATTTTGCTAACAGACTGACACAAATGACTTCAGTAATTAATGGCAAAGTAAAAAAAAAAAAAAAACAGATCTTGTGTGATCAGGTGTTGCTCTGAGCATGTGTTGGTTATTACTATTATTATTATTATTTTAGCTCAAAATTGGTAAATCGGACTTTCATCCATCATCATCTGTACTCGCTTCATCCTTTTTGGGTTGCGGGGGTCACTCGTGCCCATATCTGGCAGTCACTGTGTGAGAGGCAGGGGACACCCTGGACATGTCTCTAGTCCATCACAGGGACACAGAGACATACAACCATTCACTCTCTCACTCACATCTAGGGACAATTTAGAGTTAACTCCTAACATGCATGTTTTTGGTCTGTGGGAGGAAACCGGAGTACCCGGAGAAAACCCAAGGAGCACGGAGAGAACATGCAAACTCCACCTAGGAAGTTCTCCAGCTGGGATTTGAACTGTGGTGGCCTGTTCGCTGAGAGGTGACGGCGCTATCGACTGCGCCACCGTGCTGCCCTAAATCTGACTTTGTTATAACTTTTTTTTAAATCCTAAAGTTAATCATTTGTAGATTAACATCCCAGGATTGGTTTCTGAGTTTGATCAAAATCTGACTTCTAGTTCATAATGCTAACGCTACAGTCAAATGATCACCCCCCCCCCCCCCAATCACATTCGCCACTGCACACACACAATCACACAGACATCCAGACGTGAGCAAAGTGAAGTTTTCAAGCCTGATAACATGTTAATTAGGGAAATTATTTTTTGGATGACATCATTTCTCTCAAACAAACATAAACCAGAGACGGTAAGAAAAGCAAATAAACAAAAACTCACACAATGCCGCACTAAAATTACCAGAGAATCTTTTTTTTTTTGTGTGTAAAGTCATGACATATGAGAATGCAAATGAGCCAAATATTTGCTCTGAATATTTTGCAGTGATTTTCTCAGCCAGCTCTCTAATAATTCTGGAAAATCTCCAAAGGAAACAGTATGAAAGCAACCATAACTCTTCCTGGACCTTTATTGCGAGCAAAGTAAGGTTTTACCATTTCGCTTGGCAATATCGTGGATTCATTCAGATGCGCACGGTATTGATTCCCACACTAAAACAGTTATCAGGGAGCCTCATCTCCTCTTGTGTTGTAAACATGTCCAGCAGGGAGAGCGCCTTCGCTGGGATTAACACATGTGAACAACAACTGCAGAGGAAGTCCGGACATGTCCACATATCCACCACAAGCAACAGACGCTGAAACGGCTATAGATTCAAAGAACCGTAATTTCAGTAGGAACCAAGATATTATCAGATGTTGAGCAACTTTGTCGAGTCAGAGAACTGCAAATGTTATTGTCATGAAAAGGAGGAGCTGAGGAAGCTGGATCAGTCGTAGACAAAGGCTTAGATGTTCGAAGCATTAAACACATTTTCTTGAAAAAAAAAAAACAGTATTGAGTTTTTAAATACATTCATGAAGTATTGGCTTTTTTTCCCACTTAGTAGGTTAAATTTACATAAACTTTTAGGAAATATATGTTTGCCAACTATGTCTTTCTTGAAAAAATACTTCTTCCCATTAAATCTTATACTGTTGTGAAGCCTGTTTATTTCTCTCAAATGGAAATGTGTCAGGCCCTGTGATGGACTTGCGACCCGTCTGGGGTGTGCCCCGCCCCTCGCATGGTGGTTGCTGGACATGTGATCCCCGTGACCCAAAATGGAATAAGCGGGTAAAAGATAATGGATGGATGGAAATGTGTCAGGAAAATGCATTTGTGGTTTGAGCAGCAAAGTTGGGTATGACAGTTGCGCTCTTGAAATACTTGCCAAATCTTTGCTAATGTCCAGTAGCTTAGTTTTTCCTTTTTTTTTTTTTCATTCATTCAACCTTTATTTGTCCAGGTTAATCCCATTGAGCCTCGGGGACTCATTTACAAGAGAGACTGAACCTGAGACCTGTTTTGAGCAGGTGCTGAGCAGGTCCCCAGGTGCTGATTGGCACCTAGTTACCAGCACCTGTGAACAACCAGTGGCAATCCCATTTCTCCTCAGTCTGGAACTGATCTCTATCCTCCAAGATGACAAGACCTACCCATAGAGAATGGGAAGCACCTCCTGAATTTGTGAATGCCTGCTGTTCTCACCTCAGCTTCATTGAACACCTGTGGGATTAGCTTGGACGTGCTGTTTGTTCCAAAGTGACCAACACAACAATGTCTGACTTGTAAATGGCGGTTAAAAAATAGGACTCCACCCACAGCAATATCTGCCCCATGAGGAGGAGGTGCCAGGCTGTTGTGGCTGTGTATGGTTCTTCCAGATGCTACTAAGACCCATGAATAAATAAAATAATAAATTGTTGAATTACAAATTATCTTGTTTCTTCAGACTTCAATCATTCAATCCAATGAGCAACAACAAACCAGATTAATTATGAGAATAAGCTGTTTAGAAATGTCTGAGAACATTTAGCAAGTTTTACGAGAATAACCCACAAACACAACTATGCTGCTCATCCCACAAACGCATTTTCTCAACAAACGTGGCACCATGTAAGGAGAAATACACAGGCTTTTCAATGGTAAAAGGTTTATTGACAAGAAGCTTTTTTTAAATGAAGAAATAATCAACCAAACACAAATTTCTTTTTATGGAAAGTTTATGTTTATGTTTCTTGGACTAGCTGTTCTCTCAATAATCCAGTCAGAATTAAACTCATTTAATCCAAGTTGAGCTCATTCAAAGAGCTTTTTACAACAGGTAAGATATTCATTGTTTTTAGCCATGTGCACGAATCCCTTCTCAAACTATTTGACACTTAAAAAAATTGGATCTTTGCATGCAAATCATGAATAATTCTAAAAAAAATAATTTTCTACCAAACCTTATTCATGTGATCACTGACACAATCAACTCACTAGACAACGTTTCCCCGAAAAAAAAGAAGTAATTTAAAAGCTCTGAATTCACTTCTACAGCAACACCATGAAGCATTGCTGCATTTAGTTAATTAATTTTACAATATAAATGCCACAGATGACAATTTATATCTAATGGACAACCTCACCCACTGACAAAGACTGCTACAAATATTCATAAAAATAAAATACATGATTTTTCTTGTCTTTTTTAAGTAAAATTATAGTGTTTATTTCTAAATTTAAATTGCTACACATGCCCAATATGAACCTTTACAGTTTAGCTGCTTGTTCACTTGCATTTGAACGCAATGAATCATCTCAGACTGTGAAACTTTAATATTAGGCAAGTTGCAAAATGTCTTAACCTACGAAGAGCATTTATGAGGTGCAATCATGATGCCTAGAGATTTCTGTTTATGTTCCTCTAAGAGGTCCCAGCATGTGGCTCCACAGCCAGTTGCACAATAATCAAAGTGGAAATAAGCTCAAATATGAACTGAATCAGCACCTGCATTTGTTTTTGTGCACTTACAAAATGAGTTTTTGTCTGGAAATAAAGGAGGTTTGAACTTAAAAAGATGCTGTTTGGAATCTAACCCTGATCTTTGTTTTCTCGTGGCTCCATGTTAACGTCATTTATGCGTCTTCTTGTGTGGATCAGTTCATCATTCAGCACTATAACAAATCCAGGATTAAGATTTCTTTGCGACCATCCGTGCTCAATGTACCGTTTTTGCATTTATAATAACAGAAGGGGCTCGGAGAGGGAAGAACACCTCCAAATGAGAGACGGCATTATTATAGCCGCCTTTGTGGCCTCGCACTCGAGTCGAGTAGAATTTGATTATGTCTGTAATGTGGCTGGCTGGTGTCCATATCGCCAGCACAGCTCTCTCTGCTCCGAGCGCTGACATGCCCACACCGGCGTCCTGACAGGATGTGCACAGCCGTGGGGATTTATGGGAGAATAAAGAGGATTTGCAACTGATGCCTGTGTCTGCGTGGTGGAGGTGGTGGGGCATCCGCTGCGCCCAAGTCCCGGTGTCACATGCTTTACGGCTGCACCGTCTTCCATCTCTGCACAGGAATGACTAATTGCTGCTCTGGTCAGTAACAGAGCATCTTATTAAACTCCTGCTGTCGGCGAGGAAATCAGAGCAGCAGAGTCAGCGCCGGACTGATTACAAGGACGTATCGTTTCAGTTTCCATATCTCTTTCATTTGAATGGTTTTTCACTAATATGAAAAGGCATATCCTCCACACATGCAGCTACACCCACACAGATTACAATTTAAAGCTGTAATTGAAACAATGACTCTCTTGGTTTGATAGAAGAAAACCCCTTTTTCTTCAACTAAACACTCGGCTCTTCTGAACTGTGGCAAGAAGGTGAGGTGAACTGAATTTAAAGCTAAATAAAAAAAATTTGGGCTATTGAACGGAAGACATTTGTGGGTTTTGGCAAGATAAAAGTACAGTAAAGGACAAGGACAAACTGACAATTGTTGTTTTTTTTCTGTCCTTTTGCTGTGGCACAATTCAAGAGCACAAAATGTAGTAGGTTCACACTTATCTAACCTTATCAAGGTTTTACAAAGCATCTTTTTACCTTGTATTTCCAATTTACTTATTCAATCAAACACTCACGTAGAACCTTTCTAGAGTAGCGTGGAAAAGCCTTTATTCCTTTAGAGTTTGCTTCCAAGGACCCACACTTTCTTGTAATCCTTTAGTCTTCATGAGCAATAGTTCTCCAGGCTTTTGAACGATCTTTCAAAGGTTTTTCTTTTTTTTTTGACATTGGTTGCTATTTCACATAGTTTTTCCAAGTGAAATAAATTCTTGAGCAACTTAACTATAACCTGTGTCAGACATAAAGTTTCTAAAAGATCGACAAGTATTTTGTCAACACATAACAGAAAACTTCAATTTTTCATTGAAGTTTTTGGCACCGAGCTGTCCCTCACATAAACAGATTTTGTTGTTGTTGTTGTTGAATTTATAAAGCATCGTTTATTAAACATTAAATAATATTTTGGCACTGGAAAGTTTGACTAAAGCATTTAAAAGCTGAAAATTTGTCATATAATAAATGGAAAAAGTTTCAAAGTTTAAATTTAGAGTAATTTACTGTATTTCCCACCGTTAATGTCGCACCGCCCTATGAGTCATATCAGTCCAAATATTTAAAAAAAGTGGAAAAATCCATAAATATGTCGCTTTGCCGTATACATCGCATCTATTATGTGCCACTGCTGACGCATCGCGTTTGTTACGCTTCACCGCTGACAACCCGGAAATGTGGACCGTTTTTTTTGCCAAAAATCAAATGGCTGCCAAATGGCGGCCGCGGGGGCTTGCACAGGAGGACTAACAAGAATTTAACAAGATTAACATTTAAAAACAATTATTTATTTGCTCAAAATTATAGTAAAGGTTTGTCTCAGTCTCACTTTTTCTTAATAAATGCACTTTGACGGTCAAATCAGCTGCATTTTCAAAAGCCGATAAGTGGAAACATGAACACGCAGAGGGCGACTCTGTGCATTTCTTTGAAATTTAGCAAGATAAGCACCTAAAACAATTATTGGTTAGCTCGACTTTATAGCAAAGGTGTGTCTCAGTTGAACTTTTACTTAATAAATGCACTTTAATGGTCAAATTAGCTGCATTTTGCTGGGGCAGAGCAGCAAAATTAAGCTGATTTGACGGTTGTTCCAGGCAGACGATGGTGTCAGTTTACGGCAAGCCAACTGTGTCTTTAATAGCCACTTTTACTTATTACATGATAAAACGACATGCCATACAACTCGAGTGACATCTAGCGGCTGAAAATGGCAGTGTTCAAAAAACGGTCATATCTCAGCCAAAAATTTGTTTATAAATATGGAAAAAAATCCATAAATACGTTGCTTTGGTGTATAAGTCGCAGAGCATGCAAATTATGCAAAAAACCTGTGATTTATAGGACGAAAAATATGGTAGTTGCTTTAAATTGTTTTTGTTACTTTCGTTTCTTATTTTTGAAACACTTATTATACCTGGATTTAAAAAAGAAAACTGTCCCCTGTTGCAGAATAAAGCAGGGGAATTGGAAATTCCCTCTATCTTTTTTTTGGGTGTGGCTACATCTAGTCGTAAGAAATGTTCCTTTTGAAAATTGGGTTGCCATATCATAATCAAAGATGGCCACCACCATAAACACCCATCACTGTTGTGAGCATGATACCTAGAAGAATGAGCAAAGTTAGATATGCATTTTGTTGAGTGGACGCATCAAGGTGTAAGAAAGGTTACCATCATAAATTGGGTTACCAAGTCAAAATCCAAGATGGCCACAATTAATTGCACGCTCCCACAAAACTTCCAACATTTGTTGCTTTGTCCTGTGTGATAAAACTGCATGTTTAGAGTGGCCTTTTGTTGTGGTCAGCCAAAGGCACACCTGTGCAATAATCATGATGTCTAATCAGCATCTTGATATACCACACCTGTGAGGTGGATGGATTGTCTCGACAAAGGATAAGTGCTCTCTAACACAAATTTATATACATTTGTGAACAAAATTTGAGAAAAAAGATCTAGTGTGTGTATATATATATATATATATATATATGTATGTATGTGGCAATATGGGGTGTAAATATATATTTTTATTATCAGTTATGAGTTGTGTATTATGCAAATAACCTTATGTTTGGGCACCACCTCTCTCGGAGATGAAAATCAGTCTCTATTTACCCCAAAATAATGCAAATAGAGCGTGAGTTCTTTCTCGTGTTTAAAGAATATCAAATCAACTAATACACAAAGTTATGCCAAAATATTCACAAATTCAGTTGATTTTTATGGCTTTTATTATAAAAATAATAATCTGAGATATATATATATATATATATATATATATATATATATATATATATATACATATATATATATACATATATATACTGTATTTGTGTGTGCCTGATGTGCCTAACTTTCTGTGAAACTGAATAATCACAGAACTCATGGAAACGACTTGATTATCATTGTTTCATTGTTTCTTGTTGTCATGTGTACCTCACATCCTTTCATCATTTAAATGTGTGTTTGTTTTAATCAAGGACGTTCATTCATCCTCTTGTTTGCCTCCAGCCTCTGAAGTAGAAACTGATTCTTTCATTAACTCTGAGATATGTGTTTGATGGATGACCTCTCAGACCTCTGTACATGTGTGTTTCATGTTACACTTCCTGCAGTGGTTTTACAAATGTTCATTACTTGTGATTCTGAGGTTTTGACTACTTTTGAGTTTTTAAGTGGAGGAGAAGATTAGATTCAAAGTTTACACTTTTGGTTTCTTCTACCGTATTTTCCGGACTATAAGTCGCTCTTTTTTTCATAGTTTGGCCAGTCCTGTGACATACAGTACAGTCTGAAGCGACTTGTATAAGTTTTTTTTTCCCCTATTCATGATGCAATTTTTGACTGATACGTTAAATGTTCATTCATACTGACATGAAGCAAAGAGTAAACATTACCATTTGCAGCCGCGAGAGGGTCCTCTACGCTTTTGACACCTTGGCGGAGTTGTTCAGAAGTGACACAGAGGATGAAGAATTCAATGGATTCAGAGATGTGGAATGAGATTAGTGAATTTACTGGTAACTTGTATTTACTGGTAACTTGTTTGTCAGACTTGTTGACGCCTGTTCAGGGTCCCAGTGTGTTGTTTCTATTTCAGATTAAATGTCTGTTCTTGCACTTCCTGTACATTTGCATATTTTTAACAATGAATTAGAGGGTTCACAAACACCTGCCTGCCTCCGGACAACTCATATCAACTGAAGGACGAAACATCTTTTAGGTCCCGTGTCAGGTTTTTACTGGCTTTTTTAAAATTTAAGACACGCCTTTCAGATTTTCATCTGCTTCTTTTTCATTCCTTTGCTTTCCCCAACTTCTTATCCTCACTCATTGGACATAAAATGAGTAAAGAAATGGCCAAAGTCCAAAGAAAACCTTTGAAAAACTATCAGAAAACCCTGAGAACTACTGATGAAGAACACTTTAAAAGATTAACAAAAAAAAAATCCTGTCTCCTTGGAATTAAAGTATTTTATACTTGCACTCGTTTTGTGCAGCATTTTTGTTCTCTCAAAAACCCAACAACACATTTCTGGGTGAATAGCTGGGGTTAAGTGTCTTTTTCAAGGACGCTGTGGTAAGTTCTCCGCAGAATTTGAGTGCTGCTGCTAATTAGATTCACGGAGTCCATCATAACAACCCAAAGAATGATGCGCAAAACCACAGTGACATTTGACACGGGTGGTGCCACCCAAGGTCTGACGGCAACTAAGTGGAAAATACGTTTGACTCCTCAATGCCAGTTTACTGCAACTTTTTGAAAGCAAGCAAAATTCTTCACAAAAAGTAGAGTAGAGTCTATTTACAGTTCATCCTTCTCCTTTCCTGAGATTTCACCCGAGAGAAGATCAAGGTAAAAAAGAAGGCTCATAAATCAATAGAACCCAAGGTTCTCCTTCTAAAGTTGCCAATAATGATGCGCTCTCAAAGCGGTCTTTACGAGAAGAAAATGAGGTCGTCGAGTGAAATACTGGCTCATAACATTCCAATCTTCAAACCTTCAACATGCTAAAATGAGTTCTTATAATTAATTACAACTCAATGCAAAAAACAGATATTAGCACAAAAAACACTCAATTTATAGTATCTTCTAGGTGTACTAGTACTGCATACCTACTCTCAAGAGACCAATTAAAATGAGCCATTAAAATATTTTCTTTATTGTCTGTTTAACCCTTGAGGCACCTTTAAAATGACTACACTTAACGTCTTTGGGCCTCAAACGGTCCCTCTCAAAAAAGAACAATAAAAATTTACTGTATCATTTTTTTTTTTTACTTCCACTGCATCACATTTTCTCAGATCAGACCTTACTATAGATATGAAGTTTTATTTTATTTTTCCTAATTTATTTTACAATTTTCTACCTTTTTTGTGAATAACAATTTTTTTTCCCCTCTGGGAAAAACACAAAATATGCAATATTTTCCAAACATGAGGTTTAAAGTGGAATATTTTTCATGAAGTTGTTATTGCCTTGACTAGGTCAATAATTGATAACTTATTGATTTTGATGCATTATTATTTTTGGAGCAAAGACACTATATTCAAAAACTCTTAAATATTTTACCCCCAAATAGTTCCTCTCAAAAAGGTAAAAACTAAAATGTTATGTATAAATATATATTTTTTACTTCCACAGCATTAAATCATGTCACTAACTGTAGATATATAGTTTTAGATTTGCCTTTTTTTTTTTTTTACATTTTTATAATTTTTTTGTCATAGAAACTTGATTTTTTTCTATTAGAAAAACACAAAAATATGAAATATTTTCAAAAATGAGGTGCAAAGTGGAATTTTTGGCAAGACCCCTCCCCCCATGAATCTTCACTGCTATTAACACCTTCCTCATCCTCCTCACTCTCCTTGGAGAACTGCAAAAATAAAAGCTCCTCACACAAATTGGAGTAAGGAGCAGTGGAGGCTCTTGAGCAAAATTATTAGTAGGGTGGACATACATTTCCTAAATTATTGTCACAAAATGCATAAGATTTTTTTTAGATTTTTTGTAAAAAAAAAAAAAAATAAAAGAAACAAAAAAGTAAACATTACATAATATTTAATTTTTTATTTTTTTTATGTGTGTCTACAAAGTTGTTTTTTTAACCGTTTTTATCCCTCCTGCGTGTCAAGGTTGCCTCGTGAAAAACAAACAAACAATCCGGTCTAATAAATCAGAAAAACGGATGCAGGTGCACAGCTTTCTGAAGTAGATTTATAAAATGATTTGAAGTAATAATTCTCAAATAATACTCCAAAATAACAATTAAATGGGAGAAAAAATTTCAGTCCTTAACTCTAAAATTATATAAACGTGAAAAATAATAATACGTATGTATATGTGTGTATATATGTATGTGTGTGTATATATATATTCGGAAAGTGAAGGGTTAGATTTATTAGGTATTCATGAAAAAAAGCATTATATTATGTTAAGATTACAGTACATAAAATATAATGGGAATCAATGGGACCCAATCAGGCCTTATGGTAAAGAGTGTTCGCTTTGTGCAGATCTATTTTATATACTGTACTTTGCAGTAGAGGGGATCATGAAAAAACATATTTCAAAACAAATCTTGGCAACTTTTCATGAAATTATGTTTTAAACTGACTGTTATACAAAGAATCAAAAATAGTAAATAAGCAGAATGTATGTTTGGTCCCCTCGGTGCTTTGAGGGGTAAAAGAAAAAAAAAAAGCAGGTCTAAAAATGATTTCTGAATGACTTTTATTTTAATGAAATACTATAAAAATACTGATCTATATGATGGATAAAACAATGCTGAGAACTGTTTAATGACTAATGATTAAGGATGATAATACAGTGAACAATGAGTCAACATTTGCAACCACAGACTGCAGTGTTTGAAGGATGAAACAGCAGAAACCATATTAAAATAACAACCAGTCCTAAAATACCACATGTCAATGAGTTGTTGATCAAAGAGTAAATGTATCCATCGTGGTTTCAGGTAGGTAGAATCCTAGGATGCAGACTTGCATGAGGAAAATAACCAAAACTTCAGCCATCCATCCATTCATCCACTGTCTTTATCTGCTTCTTCCTGTTTGAGTTGTGGGGCGTGACTGGTGCTCATATCCAGCAGTCATTGTGTGAGAGGCGGGGGACACCCTGGACAGGTCTCCAGTCCTTCACAGGGACACATAGAGACAAACGAGACAAATAACCATTCACTCTTCAAACCTCTGAAACTGTGAGTTGTTCTGTCAGGTACATAGGGTGCAGAACAGAAGCCACACTCTGCTTCATTTATATTTTATTAGCTTGCAAAGCTCTTTATGGTAGTTAATTACAGCTGTATGGGCTCTATAAACCATGTGCTTGGTAACCTCAGGTCTCAATTTAACTCCATTTAATTGCATCCCAAATTTATGTTTACTATTTTTTTTTTATGGGACCCACATTTGAAAAAATCCTGAATAAAATTGACCTCAAATATGAGTTTTATCTTTTGCACTGTATCTAAACAAATAAATATTTTCTTTTTAAATAAATAACATTTACTTTCTTATTTCCCAGAGTAGGGTGTGCATTTTCCCGCAGGTGTTTCTTAAACAGCCCCAGCACTCTGAAATAATGCAGGAAAATAGTAGTTATCCTTAAAAGCAGGACCAAGTGCAAAAACAGCACTTGTCGCTCCTATTCCAACTTATTGCTTTGAGTGCGGGGTGGGGTGGGGGGGGGGTGGTGGTGGATATGTGCATCAAATTTTTTATTAACTCAAATCTTGCAAACAGTTCTCAGAAAGCCTTGAGTGGGAAATGTGAGAGGGACAAAAATGTGATTCAGAAAAATGGTCTGGGCGTCAGCACTCACTTCTGCCCACATCTGTCCTTGGCTTTTTGATTAATAGACAGAGGTCCTGCAGTAGCGTTATCTGCAGAAACATGTTTGTTCTCAATCAAATCTACAACATAATTCCCTGTTCCGTGTCTTCCCTCTGGCTCCCCTCGACATCATGGCTTTACTGGAGGCTTACCTCGGATCTGATGTTCCTGCTTTGGATCGACTGCGAGCATCTGAGGAGCTTAAACATTACTGCAGCAGACTCGCCGTATTCGTTTTGAGCTAGATATTCTGCTTTAACTTCCTTCTCCGTGCAGAACAACACAAGCAGTGACAAAAATCTGGTGATTAACTCTGTTGGTTTCTGCTGAACCAACCGACTGTCTACGCTAAGGATAATTATCTGCGTCAACTTATTTTCCTTTTAATTCCAAACCTCACTTTGTGCAGTGAATTATGTTGAACATTTGTTGGTAGAATGATAGAGACATGTTAGTATATATTTATCTTGTAAATTACATATTTAGATGGGAACTATGACATTTATAAATGCATGAATAACGGTGAAAATATGACTTTGAAAAAAACCCCAAAACTATTTTTTTCTTATTATAAGCTAAATAAACCAAAATATTAATGTTAATTTTTGACTGCGCAACTTTACAAACAGCACCCCATATATAATAGGATTCTTACAGTAATGCTGTGTTTTGACGAGATGCACAGGGTTTGATAAAAAAGTTGGAAGTTTGATGATGCAACTAGTTTGAGAACCAAAGTTACTTTTTCTGTTTTCACTGTGACCTTAACTGAAGGAGTGAACCGTACAAGTCAGCTGGAGGAGACGAGTCAGTGTTGAACAGCATGACAGTTTGGCTTGCTGGGAACGTACGGAGCGTCTGTGACTATCTGTCTCTCTCTGTCTGTTTAGTGTTTGATGGAACGCTGACTTTGTTGAACCGTGCCTTTTTTTTTTTTTTTAACAGCCAGTCTGAGACGGTGGATAGATGTCAGGTTGATAATTGTAAGAATTCCTTCTGATTGGCTGTTATGATGTAGTGAACAAACTCTAGTAAATCAATGTTATGCTATCAAAGCATTTTTTTAAGCATAAAGCTAAAAACAATGCAAGTTTTTAAATCTAAGTACATTATGAGTATACTACGAATTCAAACATTATTTTTTTAAATAAAGTTTAGAGTCCTGCTATAATCTGCCCTGAGATGTTAATGCTTTTTTTGCACAGGCACAGATTGTAAATCCATGGTAAATATAATTTCAGTGGTGCGTTTAAGTGCTGTTTTGTACATAGGTACTTGTGCTGTCAAAAACAAAGCATGTGGGGACGTTGCTGGTTTATGATGCTTGTTTAGTGTAAAGATTTTAAAGTGATTCTGTAGTGAACCTGATCTGACCCTGATCTGACCCTGATCTGACCCTGATGACCTCAAATCTATCAGATGGACAGAGACTGTTATTTTCATTGATCTGAATACAGTCTGAGCCATCTGGTGACTTTCTTTCTTGAATTAATCAAGCAGAAAAGACAATTCTCTATAATCATTTACTGTTTTACAAATGTTTGATAATCAAATTGTGTTAGTTCCATTCAATGCTTACAGGTTGGAAAGAACTACTCATTTTTATTTTACATAAACAGTAAGTAATGATTTTTATTCCTCATTTAAAGAAGAAATCAGGTTAATATGCATTTCTTGATTCTCTGTCTGAAATGAGCCAAGTAATGTAAGTATGTGAAAGTTGAAGTTTCGGTCAACTAAATGTTTACTGAAAAAGAAATGTCATGTTTTACTATTTGAGAAGATACAACAGCGTGAGACTCCACGAAGTCTGGTCGTCTGCAATAATCTTTTCTGTATGTTGAAAACAATCCTTGACTTATGATAACATCTTACATCACAAAACACACCTCTTTCTGGTCCATCGACCAATCAAAAGCTCTCAAATGAACCGGAAGTCGACCCATTTTAAATGTGGCAACTTCCCAGTTCATGTTAGAATTGAGAAGGGAAGAGAATTCAGAAGAATTCCAGAGGATTCGAGAGTACAGAGTTGCTGACAATTAAGAGTCTGAAAAGTTCTGAAGTATGAAAGGAGTTCAGTATTCTTGGGTGCAAACGCATTCAAGATGGTCCAGAGACGTTTTGGAATTATAACTTCTGTTTGAACAAACCACACACGACTATCTAAGGATTTCAGCCGCTCTCAACGGAGACGCTGAAAGGTCTGGAGGATTCTCTATCGAGCTGATCTATCATCTACCAGGTAACGGTCTCTTCTTCGACTAAAGTGTACCGGAGACGAGCTGAGATCTGATGAAGCGTGCACGTTCTGGTCAAACAGATTAATTCCCTCACATAGTTCTCTGTAAGATAAATCTCCATGTCATCTTAAAACTCTCCTCTTTCTCATAAAATCAGTACAGATATTTTAGAAATATCTGAAGCAAAGTCCTCGTTCACCGCCGAGTGATCGATGCTCATTTTCTGTGAAACTTGTCTGTTATTATTTTCATATTTTGCCAAATTAATGTAAATGTTTGATGTTAAACTTTGATTCTGAAAATAAATGACCGCATTCATTTTGATGGGTCAAAGATAAATGACGTCTCTCGTTACATTTCTGTTAAATTCAATGCACGACATTACACAGTCAGAAAGATGAGGAACTCGTGAATATTGTATCAATATATATCTCATATATTGTCATACTACAACTAGTGGCACGTACCCACGTGTTCTCTACAATTCAAAGAGAGGAGTCTGTGGGCTTCATTGTCTGTAGAACTCAGCTTTAAGACCTAAAACCTTCAAAGTTGAAGACCTTGAAGCTGCAGCACATGTTCTTACTGTATTATGAAACCAGTTTACAGAAACCACTTTACCAACACGGTTACTGTGAAGATGAAGGATCTACTACATCCAGTAGGCCATTCAGTGGTGCTGCATGTTCTTCTGAGCAGCTTGTTTCTATCTTACTTCCGGTAAGATGGCGCCCGTGTGCATGGCTTGCAATCCACCTCTGCTGATGGTGTTCGGATTATTTCTGTTTTGTTCGTTTTTTATCTGTGGCATAAATCCACTCCTCATGTACAACCGACAACAGATTCTGGATCTTCGTTTTTCTGTCACTGATGGCGTTTATTTGGAACAATATGAGCGTACCTCTGGACCCCCCCCCCCCCCCCCCCCCCCTGCTGGCGGACATGCCAGTTTACCTCCGCTGGGCTCCTCACCTCCATGCCCGGAGATATCACTTCAGATGCCGGGGAAAACGTGCTGGTCAGCTGGTGAAGCTTAAAGCCCTGCGCACTGCATCTTCCTCTTCAGTCGGTGGTCATGGTCTCCATCTCCAGCTTCCCGCATACCCGGACCAGGTAACCAACGGGAGTTGTCAACCGGTGCACCGCTCGGACCGACCTGGAGGGGCTGTTATTGAAAATCTGCGGCCATTAGCGCGCACTAACTCCACCGCTGCTGGCTCCACTTTGGACAGTATCCGGATGTGTTTGGTCAATGCAAGATCTGTTACCAACAAAACTTTTATCCTCAGGGACTACTTTCAAGAGCTCGAGTTAGACTTTCTGTGCATCACAGAGACTTGGATGTCTCCGGGTGAGTCCAGCGCTTTGACGGAATTACTGCCACCGAACTGTTTGTATTTTAACGCACCGCGGCCATCAGGCCGACGCGGTGGTGGATTATTAACAATATTCAAATCATCTTTTGACTGTAAACAACTGCCCATCCCAGTTTCCCGCGCCAGCTTTGAGCTGAGCGTCTTTGAACTCGGACATTCACCTCCGACATTATTTGCACTCGTCTACCGCCCACCTCGATCTAAGGATTTCATAAATGAGTTTTCTGACTTCTTAGCTGAAATCACACCAAAATATGAGCATGTTTTCATTATTGGGGACTTTAATTTGCACGTGTGCTGTCCTGAGAAGCCCTTGGTTAAGGAACCCAAGACATACACTGGACCTTGTTTTAACTCATGAAGTGACTGTTAATGATCTTGTTGTTGGTGATAATGTTTTTTCAGACCACATGCCAGTCCAGTTTGAGTTCACCCTCCCCCATCTAACTCCTAAGTCGTGCATTCCTGCATGTAGCACCCGAGCAATTAACCATTTCACTGCCACACGTTTTACAGATGTTTATAACTCTGAAATGATAATTCAGCCCCCAGTGTTTCTCTCCACCACTGAGGAGCTGACATCCCAGTTCAACCTTGTCTGCTTAAAGACTCTGGATCATGTTGCGCCTGTTAAAACTAGAAAATCAAAACTGAGAGCAGAACCTTGGTTGAGTGATGTCACCAAGGCCATTAGGCAGCAATGTAGAAGGGCGGAACAAAAGTGGAGGAAAGACAGGCTGCAGGTCTCTTTTCAAATACTTAGAGAGTTGGCGCCGTTATCAGAAAGCAGTGAAAGCTGCTAAATCCAAATACTTCTCTGATATAATTACCTCAAACTCTCGCAACCCACATGTCCTCTTCTCCACCCTAAACTCTGTTCTCCACCTCACTGAACCATCTCCTCTGGAAGCCTCGACTGAGCTGTGCAACAACTTCCTAGATTTCTTTTTGGAAAAAATTGCGAACACCAGGGCTCTCATTTCCCCTCCAACTCATGACCCATCCATCCCACCGCAATCTGTAGCTCCATTTGACCATTTTGAACCCATCACTCTATCTTCTCTAGAGCAGGTCATGTGCAGCTTGAAACCTTCTGGTTCCCCCTTTGATGTGGTCCCCCCTCGACTACTAAAGGAGTTTTTTTCCCACTCTAGGTCTGTCCATTCTTTATATAGTAAACAGTAGTTTATCCACTGGCGTGGTGCCAAAGACCTTTAAACATGCTGCTGTCCAGCCTCTCCTGAAAAAAACAAACCTTGACCCCTCAGTCGTGTCCAACTTCCAGCCTGTCTCCAAACTCCCATTTGTTTCTAAAGTACTGGAGAAAATAGTCGAGTCCCAGTTGAAGTGCTTCCTGGAAGGTCACACCATCTTAGAGCTATTCCAATCTGGCTTTAAACCTCTCCACAGCACTGAAACTGCCCTGCTGAAGGTCTTTAACGACATCTTCAGATCCACAGATACTGGTGATTCTGTGCTGCTTGTCCTATTGGACCTCATGGCTGCCTTTGACACCATCGACCATGAGATCCTCATTGCTAGGTTAGAGCAGTGGGTGGGCGTCACAGGGTCAGCCCTCAATTGGTTCAGATCCTACCTCACTGACAGATCCTTTTGTGTCTCCATCAAGGATTTTAGTTCCGCAGAGGCAGAGCTTAAATGGGGGGTTCCGCAGGGGTCCATCCTGGGTCCCCTCCTGGGTCCCCTCCTATTCTCTTTATACCTGCTGCCGCTTGGTGCTATTTTCCGGAAACACAACATGCCCTTCCACTTCTATGCCGATGACTGTCAAATTTGCTTCCCCCTAAGACACAATGGTACATGCTCTATTCAACCGCTGCTCGACTGCCTGGCTGACATCAGGGACTGGATGGCTTTAAACTTCTTAAGTTTCAATGAAAAGAAGTCTGAAGTCATGTTGTTCCCTCCCAATGACACGATCACAAACCACTGCATCGACCCCTCCGCTCTAACCCTGTCAGAAAAACAAAGAATCATTAATCTGGGAGTGATAATGGACCCTTCCCTGAAACTTAACAATCATGTAAACATGATTGTTAAATCATGTTTCTTCCAACTGAGGCGGCTGTCTAAACTGAAGCCCATATTGTCCAAAAATAACCTGGAGACAGTAATACATGCATTCATTACATCTAGGCTTGATTACTGCAATTCACTCCTGTTTGGTATCAGTCAGACCTCCATTGCACGACTACAACTGGTCCAGAAAGCAGCAGCCTGATTTTTAACCAGTACAGGCAAAAGAGAGCACATTACACCAGTTTTGGCCTCCCTGTACTGGTTACCGGTTCACTTTCAAATTCAGTTCAAAATACTCATGTATGTCTACAAATCACTGAACAGTTTTGCCCCCCCCCCCCCCCCCCAATCTCTCTGATCTGCTACAACCATATGTCCCACCACATTCCCTGAGGTCAGCGGACCAGTTGCTCCTCACAGTTCCAGGAACTCGTCTTAAGCGCAGAGGTGACAGGGCCTTCTCTGTAGCAGGATCAAGACTCTGGAACGAGTTACCTCTGCTTGTCAGACAGGCCCCCTCCCTCTCGGTTTTCAAGTCCCGTTTAAAAACTCACTACTATTCAGTAGCTTTCAACACCAGATGATCTGTGTTTTGATCCTGTATGCTCCACACTGGTTTGTCGTCATTATCTGCATCGTTTTTATGTCTATATTCTGATTTACCTCATTTTGTATTTTGCTTTGTGTGTTACTTGTTGTTTTGTCTGTACAGCACTTTGGTTGGCCTTGTCGCTGTTTTAAGTGCTCTATAAATAAAGTGGTATGGTATGGTATGGTATCTGGTTTCAGAGCAATTTCAGTTCAGATAATCTGAGAAACTCTCATGAGTCAAACTGAAGGCTAGTTACAAAAGGATCCAATCAACAACATTTAAAACAGCTCAAACCTCTTGCTGTGAACGAACATGGACCTCTTTCCTACATGGTCACTCTTCAGCATAAAGACCTCAAAGTGTTGATGTAAATAGTCATTTTAATGCAAATAAAATGTCTTAATAAACATTCTCTTGACTGGCTTTTGAGATTTGAGTAGTTTTAGATGCCTGAAATGTACTCCTAAATAGGCATTTTGTATAATAGCTCTTTGTTTAACATCTGTATGCAAGGCTATGAGAAATATGGGTGCAGAGGGTGCTGTCACACACCTTGATGGGTGCCAGAGGACATGAATGTCTAAATACACAGAGAATTACTGGAAAACAAAAACAGCTTTCATTAGTTCTTCAAATGTTGAAATTCTAATATTTAGATAGGAAAATCTGGTATATAAACCTGCACCGCTATTGTAGTCAGTATTTGTCCACAAAATGTTACCATCTTAAACAAAGTACTTTTATATATCTTTGTTTTTAAACAAATCGTGACTTTGTTTTGATTGATAACATTTGTAAGATTAATAACGTTCGTTTGATTAAAAAATTGTCAAATTACTGTTGATCATTCACAAATTTTGTGCATTTCCTTATAGAATAAAAGACGTGAGCAGTGAAAAAGGTCTTTTTTTTTTTATCACTACACTTGAAATACAAGACAAAACGTGGCCAGTGAAGTAATATGTCACAACTGCAATTATACACAGTGTGAAAAACACTTTTAATGCCCAATATAAAGAGACAATAACATGTACTGCTTGTATGCATTTCATTGCATATATTACTTATTCTTATACAGGTGTTAAGGGTCACTGAAATTCCATCCATCCATCCATCCATCCATCCATCCATCCATCCATCCATCCATCCTCTTTACCCACTTCTTCCTTGTTGGGTCACGGGGGTCACTGGTGCTCATATCCATCAGTCACTGTGTGAGAGGTGGGGGACACCCTGGACAGGTCTCCAGTCCATCACAGGGACACAGAGACAACCAAGACAAACTCTCACACTCTCACTCACACCTAGGGACAATTTGGAGCAAAGCTATTCAACTTGCGGCTCAGGGGCCAAATCAGGCCCAAGGATAAACTCAGTTCGGCCCACCTATGGGCTCATTTTGAAAATAAAACTAGATTTTAAACCATAAAACAAACTTATTACTTAATGACAATAACTGCTGTATGGCCGGCCTCTGAACCCTTGGGTTTCAGTAACTGTGGTCCCCTCAGCAATTTAGTTGAATAGCTCTGAATGAGTTACCAATCAACCTAACATGCATGGTTTTGGTCTGTGGGAGGAAACCAGAGTATCCAGAGAAAACCCACACATGCATGGAGAGAACATGCAAACCCCATTCAGAACGATTCCCCGACTGGGATTCGATCCGACAACCTTCTCGCTGAGAGGCAACAGCTCTATACCAACTGAGCCACCGTGCCACTCCTCACACAAAGTCTCTCACCAAAATTCAGATGGTTCACTGACCCATGCACTTCAAATACAGATTTGAGAACATTCTTCTTTATTCTTTAAACTGAAACTGTCTGCTGCAGGTAAGATGCTTGCCACTCATACCCACTTCACAGAAACGCACTCCAAAACATTCTAATTGTTCCTTTTAAAATGTAATTTGTGGACATCGGTGGTGACTCAGTCTACTGAGGTGAAACGTAGTAGCCTTTTCATTTTCATGGCAGTTTTCATTCTGCCTTTTCACGATTAAAAAAACACATTAACTTGAACTATAAGCATCACCTATGTGCATATACAAAATTGTTTTTTTTTTTAATCAGGGTGATGATGAAGTTGGGTGACTTCTGATGACTACATCTTAACTGGTGGTGACAGAGGCCATTCCCAGGAACATTCTACAGTGCATAAGTAGCGTATTATTCTGTTTATTTTCTGGCAAAAGGAAAATGCTACACTGTGTGGTTATGGTAATTAAGGTAGTGCAAAGCAATCCACCACAAGCCTGCTCAGAATTGCCCTGTGACAGGGTATTTAGGAAGTACTGAAGTGCAAGAAAGCTCAATTACATCCTCCCAGCGTGTTTCACATAAATCACAGTAAATCCTCTTTCAGGCCTGTCTTTTGGAAATTACTGGAATGTTACAGCACAAAGACGCGGCTGCATCTGGGCGACTCGGAGGAAAAGAGCTTATGAAAAACTGCAGAGTAATGCATAGACGTGCAAAGCGACTTCCTGCTCAACTCTGCCACACCCAGAGGAAGTCGGGGAGCTGAACGAGGCTTTAAGCGTGCAGCGCGCTCACTGACGAACAGCGCTGCAGATCTGCTAGATGAAGCAGAGAAAAGCGGGCTTAGAGGGAAGTTTCTAAAGAAACGTTTGTTCAAATGCAACTGGAAAGAGCCGTGTCACCCTGGAGGACGACTTAAAGAGACGATTTCACAAATAGGTCCCTATTTTTAGTATAAAAAAAATTCACAATGCGCAAAAATACCTCTAAAATGTCAGTTATTTGATGAAATGAGTGAATAAATGAATGTTATCTGAAGGCTGTCTCATGAATATTTAAGGTTTTGATACACTTTTGAGTTTAAACTTGTTATTGATGCCCCAGATTTTTATGACTTTATGAATTGCAGAGTGCCCGTGACAAAAGAGAGAAATTGCTGGATCTTTAAAGCGGCCATTGATAAACCGATCTATTCTTTAAATATTTTTATTTTTTTTGTATTAAAATGTCACATTCTGGCATATCCAAATGTCAACTCCCAAGGTTGCCTCGCCATCTGTCTCTTTTTTAAAGCTGCTTTTGAAATAATAACTATTTTTAAAAGGATTGTTAATGTTGGAATAATTGTTTGCAGCAGAGGTAACTCCAAGAATGAAACAGTGCCAAAAGGTTGATGTACTGAACTGCTGCAAACGAACTACCGTTTCATTCAGTCCCTACGTCGGGGTGAAAATAGTTATTGATGTTTTGCAGCGATCGCAAAGACAAATTGTGAGTGGCATTTGTAGAGGAGATCTAAAGGCCATTATGATATGACGGATGGAGCAGCTGAGATTTCACTGGAGAAGCAGAGAAAAAGAAAAAGCTGTGTCTCAAATTTTACTCCGATCAAACATGGAGGGGGAAAAATGTTGTGGCAGACGTCTCTGACATCCAGGCTCTGGCTATCAACAGCACCATCTTATTTAAACTCTTCACTGTACAGTAGTCCCTCGCTACTTCGCGGTTCGACTTACGCGGATTCGCTCTTTTGCAGTTTTTCAACTATTGTCAACTTTAATATTATTCACGTGATTCGGATGGTACAGAATAAAAAGTTAATATAAAAAATATATATTTCAGACAGGCGCCACCATGTTGTAGTTTTCTTTCAATAAGCCTATACTGTATTGCCAGTCCAAAAGAACTACATTACCCAGAAACCAACAGTGCTTCCAGCCGCTGCTTTCTGCCGAAAAGAAATGGAGTGAAAGTTTTAATCTGATCCAGACCTGACTAAAAGTTTGGTCTGTATTCATGGTGACTTCGGCGCTCAGTGGCTGCAGAGAGATGATCAGAACTGGACCAGAACCAGACCAGAACTACTTCCAGCCTCATCGGTCAATCTGAGTGCTGCTTGTCGGCCCAGGGAGCCTCTCCAGTGGGGAGGCGCTGCTTGGAGGTCCGGTGTCTTCTCTGGAGCTCACCCGGACATTTTTCATCCAGATTCCTCTGGATTATTTGAGCTCGATCTGGACCATTGTCTGGTTTTGTGCTGGCTCTCCGAAGGTCCGGCTCTCTCCAAAAGCGTCTGGTGCTCAACGGCTGCAGAGAGCCGACAGAACCCGACCAGAACCGGACCAAGGCTGAGGAGTACAGTACCTATATGAAATTTTGCAGTAGCTGCTGTACAGTACATATAAGTATGTTGTTAAAATGTTATAGGTTTAAGAGTTTAGAACATTGCAAGAGTGTGGGAAGGGTTTATAAAGCCTTAAATTATGTATAAATACATAAAATGAATATAGCATTTCTACTTTGCGGTTTTTCACTTATGTTGTCCGGAACGTAACCCCCGTGATAATCGAGGGACTACTGTAGGTGCAATCCCTCGTTTTTTCTTCTCCAAACTCTTCCTCATTGCGCATGCATGCAAGCTCACACACACACACTCGCGCATGGAAGTTTAGAGGGACAGCAGTGGGGGATACAGTACCTTGCGTGCTGACTGGGTTGGTGGTGGGTGTGGGGGTAGTAGTGGGAGCATCTAGATAAAAAGAGTGAAAAAAATAAAGAACATGTATAAGAAAAGACAAGAGTAAAGAAAAAGACAAAGTGAGAAGCTGCACTATATATATATAAAAAAAAACATGCACACGTTGAATCTACTGTGAGAGTTCAAGGCGTGTTAGTAGCTGAGGCTGGACTTAATGATGGATTTACTTTTTTTTAAAGGTTCTGATGTAAAAACAAATGTCAGCACAGGATCTTTAAAATGAAACGTCAACAGAATGTCTACAGTTGTTTTCAAATAAATTACGTTTTTTTTTCCTCTTGCAAATATCTTATGAAATGATACAAATGAAATAAAAAGTGTAGTTTAAACATATGCTGTGTTTCCTTTTATGATTTCAGGTACATCTGATTGAAAGGCATAAAAATGCTGATCAAAATAGCTTTTTCTTTCTAAAATTCGCAAAACAGGTGATTTTGGCACCAAGGGCAACGTGAAGGCCTATTGAAATGCAAATGTTTGCTTTTTTAGTCTTCTTATTTCAAATGAATTGCTTTTTTGGGGAGCCTCGAAATGCATGAAATCTGACATGCAGATTAGGAGGGATAAAAAGTTCTGTATTTTAAGGGATTTAGAAAGTAGTGAAGACGAACGACTCTAAACTGCAGCTTTGCTTTCTAGATTGCAATTTTGTTTTGTACAAAACTCTATTAAACAAGTTTTGACGTTGAAAAAACTCACATAATTGTTGATTTTGCTTCTATTAATAATACATTAGCTGAAATGAAAGAATATTAACTCTGTATTTTTACACATGCTTCTATTTTTAGGACAATGTATCCAGTTAGTGGCCAAAAAAAACAAACAAACCCACAAACCAGGCAATGAAAAGTGCATTTTTTGTTGCAAAAGTTTAACAAATATGGATATGCAGTTTTGCTGTCCATATTCTTTTAAGCAACAAGCCCTCTGCAGAAGGTTAGCACACCAGTAAAGTCCAATAACAAGAACAATTTCAGGCAGGACACAAGATCAGAACAAAGGTAGGCGTTCTGAGATTTCTGTCTCTGGGAATGCATGTCTGTGTTTCAGTTTAAAGAATAAGAGTGATAACAGGAAACACTCATTCTGCTTTAATGTTAATGTTGCAACTGATATTTGTTTTATTAGCCAATTAAAGAAAATATGCAACAACAGTGCTGTAATGTAAAAACCAACAATAGCATGGTAACAAACAGCCACAGCAAGTTACGTTTTATCACCCTGGTATCATTTAGTTTACAATACTTGTTAACATTTACTCTTTCTGCACATGAAGTCAAAAGGCCTCTGAAATGTCACTATTTTCATTACTTATTGTTTTTCAGGTGTTTGGTATTGAGCCAAACAATAAAAGTGAACATCATATGCAGTCTTATGGAAATTTTGAGGATAAAATGGTTTATCCTGTGGAAACGAAGCAGCCTGACGCCACAGAAAAGCTTGTGGTCCACCCAGGAGAATGAGTCAATTTCCACGTGTTTCCTGAAAGTGCATAAATTAATTCTAAAGCAAGTTTAAGAGACTAGTAGTCAAATAAGTGCTCTACTTTCTTTTTATTGGCTCAGATTTAAGTCATATCTGGTTCTATTTCTGTCACTTAACCATAAAACTTTGTGTATTCTACCAGTGGTAGGACTTAGCAGTAATTATATTTAAGGATTCAGTACCAAACCATTAGAACAATTTATTCAGGCCAAATTTTAACTTTGCTATATTTCTTTGAAATTCACGTCATCTCTCTTATTTACTTATATTTGGCTTACTACATGTACACGTAAGTAAGTGAGTAGGTAAACTTTCTTTATATAGCACATTTCATTTCATAGATAAAATCACAAAGTGCTTTGCAGAAATACAGCTACAGGATTAAAAATAAAAAAACAGGAAGAATAGCTGATAAAAACCATAAATAAAACATTTAACTAAAAGCTTGTCTGAATAAAAATGTCTTAAGCTGCTTTTTAAAGGAATCAATGGAGGCGGCCACACGAAGAGACAGGGGCAGGGCATTCCACAGCCTGGGGGCTACGGGCTGAAAGGATAGGTCACCCCGAGTTTTAAACCGAGTGACAAGACGTGATTGATCGACGCAGCTTCAACTGGAACAAGATGAAGACGTGATACAGATTAAGTGACAGTCGTCTTAGCTGTTAGCAGTTTAGTGTTCGATTCCTCAATTTATTTATTCTTTTACCGGTTTAGTGGTTTAGCGTTGGCGAAGCAAATTTTTTCATTTGCAGAATATGTGTTAGCAAAAGTAACTTTATGGTTAACTATGCCCACCACAGGTCCACACATTCAAACAAAAACACTGACAATACTGCGCTTCATGGCTTTTTTCATCATTTTGATACCGTGCACACTTTCTTCTTAACCATTTCAGCTCACCATTAAAATTAAACAGCAACAGGGTTGAAATGAAGCAAGACTGAGTGTTGTTTTGAAGTCATAGTGAAGAAGAGTAAAATAAGCTGTTACAACACTGTTCTTGAAAAGCCCTGGATCTCCAGTCCACATGTGTCCACCATACACTGTGTACTTACAAGTTTCAACCTCTGTATTTTTTTTATTTCCCCACCAAAAACTTCACACTTACAAGTAGGGGCCAAAATTAAACCTTTTTTCAAACTAAGGGCCAGTTTCAGAATCTACATTAACTTGTTAGATACCCAACATCTTTTCTTGGTTGCAGGTTCCTCAAGGAGTTTGACTGGTCTCATTTGACGTTATCTGTTGCACTTTTGACATGTTAATCAAAGATTACTGAAAAATTCAAGTGAAAAAAGTATTTTACGTTTAAAATGTCATCTTGGGGGCCAGATGAGATGTCAACAAGGGCCACATTTGGCCCTGGGCCTTGAGTTTGACACATGTGGACTAACAGATGAAGGGTATTTCCAATTCCCTCTCTTCGCTCCGTGACGGTCGTGCTAACATGTGCTTGTCATAGCGTTCTGTGTTTACGATCAGAGCTTTGTGAATGTTTGTATCTATGCACAAGATTAGGTTCTGAAGAACTGGACCAATAAAGCACATATCTCATTCATAATCCAACATAAAAAAAAATATAAAAAAATAATAATTTTAATTTTTTTACCTTGTGAAGTTAATGTGCTACACATTTTTTAATAGTTTGCAATTAGTAGTTTAACATCTGTCATAATAATATCATAATATCTGACGTTGATGGAAAAAACGATCGCTACATTCCACAAAGCCAGACTACTGTAATAATTAAATAACTTTATTTTCCTGCTGCATCGCAGCAGAGCCCACAGCAGCCTCTTATTGGGCCTGTCACTAACTCCCAACAAAATAACCAAAATTACAAAATGAAGGGCAATGCAGGTATGCAACAGTACTAAGGAGAGCTGAAAGCTCTGCTCATCAGGGGAATATTTGCCGGGCTCTGGCACAGGGGGAAGATCGCCCGACCCCTTGCTGTGGGAGAACTGCAGCAAGGGAAATTGGCTGGCTGTTTCCATGCCTTTACTGTCTGCACTCCATCAAAAGACAGCAGTGGGGGATCACACACTCCCAAGCTAATGATAAAACATCAAGGACAGCATAATGTTGCCGCTGGGGATGGAGTGTATAGCAGAGGAGGTGTTGATGGTGGTAGGGGGTATCAGGAGCAGATTCTCGCCTGACAGCATTTGAAGATGGGGGTGGGCTTGATTTTTTATTTTTTTTCCCTATGACCGAAGGCAGTGTGATAGCTGAAATGTCAGAATCTGGAAGAGGGAAATTGGCCATTCAGGGATGAGAGTTTTCACAAAAGCAGGGATAGGATGTGGCACGAATAATATCCAGACGAACACAAATTCTCCATGGGCAATTTCCAGGCTGGATGACTCAGGGCAAGGCGTTATGAGCGCTGAAATATGAGTGTGTTTTGGAAAAGCCTTATTTTCAGGTAGCATTTGTATCAGTGAGCAATTTGATATGAGAGAATTTGACCATAAAGTGAAACAATGTAAGAGAAATTGGTTATACACGCCTGCTTAAAGCTGGCCACCATGACAGCAAGGAGGACGTTTCTGCTTGTTTTTGTTTTGCCCACTTATTTCTTAAGTTAAGCTTTTTGGAAGTGAGATTCTGCGGCAAGGTTATGAACAATTATTATCTTACCTGGCTAGCCTGAGCAGGGTCAAAACCAATGTGGATTACTGGCATCTTAAAACATCTTCAATTTTAAATGTTTTGTAGTGCTGCATGTAAATATTGCCATGTAATGCAAGTGTTGCAGTTTTGTTTACATAGAGCTCTATAGTTGTTTGCAAGCACAAAGTTCAAACAAAGCTAGCTGTATCACTTTTGTGACAGCCTGATGCATTGGCTGCAGGAAAATCATAATACTTTTTGCCAAAATAGCCATGCAATACATAACTGGTGGCAATGTTGAAGTTTATAAAACAGCATTTGGAAAAACTTCAATGACTCAAATGAGACTCGAGCTGTTTTTGGACAGAAACGATATACAGGAGCTACTTCGCTGTTCGACTTTTACAGACTTGCTCTTTTGCGTTTTTTCAAAATAAAGGCTCGCACAGACTCGAGCGGACCTCAGTCCATGTGGAAACTGTGCGCACTGACCGCAGAGCGTTGAGACTTTATACTTGAACATTCACCCTGAGCGACTGCAGCCCAACTCCGCAGACAAGGGATGTTTACCTTCGGGACAAATTGAGTTCGCCGATTGGTCATTTGATGACACGCCTACTGGAGTGATTGACTGGTCACAAAAAAATAAGAAAACGAGCTGGTGGTAGCCCAGCTGCAGCGGTGTTCTGTGTTTATATGTTGTTAATAAAAAGTAAAAAAAAAAAAACAGGGAGCGCTGGCCCTGCAGCCCACATATCAGAGCGGCCCACGAGGAAATCTCCAGGCCCTCCTGCAGCCACACTGGACCTGATTTTAATTTGCTTGTGACAAATTCCTTAATTTTTCACAATTTCAGTCATGGTGTCAATGGACGAGGAAGAATAGATCACTTGCCTCTTGGGGGAAAAAAGAAAAGAAAAGGCCATTAAACCAGACCACGGATGAAGAAGGGACATTTAATACATTGGTGTCGCAACCAAAACAGTCCGTCGCCGGGTAGTTTATTGTGCGACACCGAGTATGCAGTCGTAAAAATTTAGCTTTGCACGGACATGCCCTGCGGGTGTCCGCTTCGAGTCAAATCCGGTACGTGTGGACCTCCGCGGACTGAAGCACGCCCGAGTGTGCTGGAGCCTTAAGAGTGGACATGACACACAATTGGCTGATGGATGAGCCACACGAGCGGCGTTTGTTTATTTAAAATAAATTATTAAAAATGATTTAGCACCTGTGAACAGCCCACATGTGCAGGGAGAAGCTCCCTCTGCAGCGTGTCATGATCTCCTCCCTGCCACCTGCGGCTCTCTGCCATGCACACACATTTCTCCTTCGTGCTGCAGCAGCTTCGTGAAGGGTTAACCCTTTGCTGTCCAGATGCACCGATCAACATTTGTCTTCCAACTTAAAATTCAAAGTATTGTCACATCGTAATATCATCATAATCACAAAATATAAAAGTGTTCCAAGTTATTTTTAATTATTTTAGAACTTCTATGTTCAGTTGTTACAGTGTAATTGATCAAGAAGTACATTTCTGCTCCGTGCTGCGTGAATGGTTAACCTTTGCTGTCCTGCTGCACTTTTCTACAATTTAATTTTAAATACTGTAATATTTTAAATAAACAATCCATCACAGAAGGTGGGAGATTGTGAGTGAAACTTGAACTGCTGTATCACTACTTCACGGTTTTTCACTTATCGCGGGGGGCGTGGTCCCCTAAACTCCATGATAAATGAGGGACTACTGTACTCTGACCTTGCACGGCTTGGACTATTTGGTAATTTTTTAGTCTGCTTAGAAATAAACTCGGCCATTTAAAGAGTTATCTACAACAGGTATGACATCACGCATTCAAAAGCTTTCTGCACAACCCCACTTTAACAGACTGGGACTTCAGAAAATACTTTATCGCATAAGATTTTATAGTGGTGTTCTTAAAAAAATATATATATATTGTAAGAAATTATGCAGATGATACAATTTATCTAATGAAGTCTTTTGGCTGGAAAAACTAATCTGCCTCTGGGGTGTTGACAATCGCTCCACGTTTTATTGCAGCGCGATTCACGAGGATATAATTTCCCAACAGCCTTTTAAAAGAACAAGGAGAGCCGTAAGTCCTGTCTGCTCACGTTGTGTCAAAACCTTGACAAACCCCAAATGTCCAGTGTTTCTGTTGCCCACTGAGGATTTATAGGTCAAAAAGTCAATTGTGAACTGAAGAGTGGAAGTAAAAGGAGCGGCGGTGTGTGAGTTATGGCATCGGGCTACCACCGAGACAGAAAAGGCTTAACCCTGGCCACTTCTCCTCTCGCACTGCACACACCGGCCAGGGGGCACAATTTAAAGGCCGTTGCAGACAGACCCTCGTAGAGAACAGCGTGAGAAGCCTCTTTCTCAGCCCTTCGACCGACCACATACAATACTCTCTGTTCAAAGGGACTTGATTTGATGTGGATGTACATCAGCCTCCCACCTGTCCAGGCTGTCGCACAGTGAAAGGTCATTAGTCTTTTAGAAATAGGACGAGCCTGAAGGAGCAGCAGAAGGTAGAGGCAGAAGAGTGAGGAGAAAATTGATGCGCAATTCACCCCGTCTCCTATCAATAACCCACACAAGCAAACATTTGCAACATTTGCAAGGAACAAAACATCTCGTTAGAATAAAACTACATGTTACATGTTTGTATTTGAACAAAAAGATTTTGCTTGACAGTTGTGTGATGGCTTCAAATGGAGTCTGTAAACTGCAAAACAAAACGGTAAAAAAGGGTAATTTTGCCGAAAAGTCTGGCTAATTCAGCAGGAACGAGAAGAAGTGCTCTGGTCTTGGGCTGCAAAGAAAAGCAACAAACAAACTGCACAAGGCTATCATGCTAAGACCAATCAATGTTGCAGGAAGACACTAATTAAGCTACTGTAGCATGCATGATTAGTCTGGGACAACAAATCCTCATACGGACCGCAACATGATTTTGTCTGGCATTGAATCCACCAGAAAAGAGGGAGTGGGAGTCACAGCAATAATTATATGCAGCTTGAGCACCCTTTTTTTTTTAACCAATCTCCTGTGTCTCATTACAGGGAGCTGAGGTCATAGATCTTCCAAAGCTCATGCACTACAGAAATTCTGTTTAATGGAAATTGGTCAAATCTGTGGATACAAAGTTACTAATTGAAGGGGTCATGGCCAAAAGCACAGGCATTGAAAATATAGATCCTCTAGGTTTTATTCTGTGCCAGAGAACATTTGCTTCCCATTGCTTTTATTCATTTAAATGAGTGTTATGGGTAGAGCATGAATCATACGATACTTGAATTTAACAGCAGTAGACACACATTATACATGAGTTTCCAAATGCCTACAGGCAGTTCAGTGAGAATGTCTGGGCTATTAGAATACTATAATACTACTCTATAAATCTGTGTAGATGAATAAAAATATCCTGCTTTCCCTGCTTGTTCAGAAGCAGAGATTTACCAGAGGACAGCGCACCGTGCCCAGGAGTTTCACGACAATCTCTCGTCAGCTATTAGAAATTTAGTGGTGATAGCTTGATAATCTGCCTTGAGTGAGCCATTTGGCAGCATATGTTGTCCTTTTGTTTGGGAGAAATCCTCATGGGCCCGTTGGGAACAAGCAGATGTCATCACTTGCCTGGCAGAGCACGATGATGAATAACCATGGAGTTATCAGACTCACAGAAAACCTATGTCACAGTGACAAAGCTGCGTGTTTTGGCTGCTTTTTACGACCGTCTGCTTCCTTTCTGGTTTTGCGGTGTCGGTGTACAAATGTTTGGGTAATGCGCAGATCTCATCAGCCTAATTGGTTTCATTAGCTGTACAGTTTAAATGAGATAGGAGCATTTAAAATGTGTGGAAAGGTTAGGAACAGTTCATATCTTAGCTTAGTGAGGATAGCTCTTTGAATAATGTGAGTTTGGAGTGAGAGAAATTTGTTCTGAGCAAATGACTGAGCTAACGGCTATAAGCAGAGCTAAGACCAAAGTTGCTGCAGTCTACATCAAAAATATCACATGTGAACACTATTTTTTGACATTTTCTGCCTTTTGACATTGCATTTCATGAATTTTTTGAAGCATCAATAGTTGCAGTAGCAGCTAGCTGTACCGCCTCCTCCTCCAAAACTCCCAGTAGTTTGGAGTAGATTTGGACAGCGGTACAAATGTTTATAAAGTGGTTTTTCCCTGACCCACTAACAAACGTCTTCAGACTGAAGATGTTTTGAGACCACAGTCCACTTTGGTACTGGCTTTGCCTGGATTAGCATTAGCTTGTTAATTTGTTTAGAATTCAACTATATCACCCCAAACTGAAGTTGTTCAAAGAGCTATATACCATACCATACCAATTTATTTATATAGCACTTAAAACAGCAACAAGGCCAACCAAAGTGCTGTACAAAAGAACACAAACATGCACAGCGGACAGGAAAACATAAAATAGAATATATAAAACAGGTAAGATAGTAATTGTTCATAACCTTGTCACAGAACCCTATATCCAAAGATTTGAACTAACCTTTAAAGTGTAACTCACAGCGCTGCTCATCATGTTTCTGCTTATTCTGCCTTTTGCTATTTTTATGTTTTATATAAAAACTCCACACCTTATGTTAAAGCCATACAGGTTATCAAAATCAGTAAAATAATTATTTTAATCAAATAACCTTTGAGAGCAGCCGAATAGTGGATGATGAGAAAATCTGTCATTTTAAAATTAACCTTCGGCTGGAAACTAATTTTTTCAGGCAACTGAAAAGATTTTGGCAAGGACAGACTAAAACACCGGTCATAAAAGTTCATGCTCAATAATTCAGGTAAAAATCCAGCAATGTTCAGTCAGGTCATCTGGATGGTTTCTTTTTTTTTTTTTTGCTGAGATGTTTTGTCCTTCAGCCAAAGGACTTCATCGATCTGAGGAGCTACAAACAAACTGAGTCCCACAAACAGTTTGTTGGTGAAAAGAGTCTGCTGTTTGTGGGACTCAGTTTGTTTGTGGCTCCTCGAACTGATGAAGTCCTTTGGCTGAAGGACAAAACATCTCAGCAAAAAAAAAAAAAAAGAAACCGTCCAGATGACGTGACTAAAACACCAGTCTTTTCACAACTCTTTGTAGCTTGGAGGTTTAGTGTGCTCCTGCTCTGTTTAGACTTTCCAAAAACCTCGTGAATTTTCTTCCTGTAAGTTTGTGCCACCAATAACCAGCCAAACAAAAACTATTCAGGAGGCAGTAATTTAATTTTTAGATGTTTAAGGTGTAAAAACAAATCAGTCCCACGTTCATTCTACAAATACGAAGCATAAAGAGCTGCATTAGCCCACAGCACTCACCGTTTTTACTCTTTAATACTTGACAGGGGTTTTGCCTGAAACCTTGTCCCACTAATAAAATCCTTTTCACTGCTTGCCACACAATTGGTGAGATTTTGTTGACGTGAAACCCATTACGAAAACATTTTAGCTCCCAGATGCACATTTTCAGCAGCTGCCGTACACACAGACCCCCGAGCCGGACAAATAAATGTTATGGTGGTGGTTTCTGACACACAGTTTATGGCTGTCAGCATGACCTAAACATGCTGACCGAGTAATAATTAAAACAGTTTCATCTCGCTGCAGCCTGCAATTGGCTTTCGCACAAAAGCCGCAGAAAGCTCATTTTAAGCTTTTAGCATGCCGCTTTGAACGTCAGCTTCTCTCATATGATGCCACTGGTTTGGGCATGTTAGGTTTAAATGTGCGTGTTGGTGTCTAAACTGAAACCAGACACAAGAATCTGCATCAACACGTAATGACAGGGTTCATGCTATAGAATAAACATCTGTTTTAAACTGTTTTGTTCACTTTGAGTAAAGATCTGGGAAGATGGAGGTCATTTGAAATATGTTGTTATATACCTGGATGACTGAGAAAACAAACTTTGTGTTTTTGAAACCATTAGTGAAAAGGCCAGACTTCAGGGGTATCTGAGGCAGGCTTGAAACACAAGAGTCAGGGTGGCTTCTGGGTAATACCAGATGGCTAGGCCTCAGACTGACGAAGCCTCTTGGATGAGGGGCGAAACGTTTCTTTTTAACAAAAAAAACGAAGTCCAGATGACATGATTCAACCTTTTTTGTTGTTATATACCTGGATGACTGAGAAAACAAACTTTGTGTCATTTGAAATGTTTTGTGCAACTTTAATGCTAAATATATAACCAGAACCTACTGTATGTACTGATTCATCTGAATTCAATTCAATTCAGTTTATCTATATATCGTCAAGTCACAACAGAAGTCATCTTAGGGCACTGAGCAGAAACATTCAAACATATATAAAATGTAAGTTAATAACGTTATTTATCTGAGGAGCAGACTGCTTTGAATTTAACTTCATCACAGACTCATCCTGAGCAAGCATGAAGGCGACAGTGGAAAGGAAAAACTCCCTCATGAGGAAGAAAGATTTTCCTCCCATTCTGCTTTTGGAAACTCTAGGAACCACAAGTAAACCTGCAGACTGAGAGCGAAGTGCTCTGTTAGGAAAATATGGAATAATAAGATCTCAAGTATAAGATGGAGCTAGGGAGTTGATAGCTTTGTAGGTTAGAAGTAAGGATTTGGTCAAAATATTACTTTCTTATCTAACAAGGTTGAGTCAGGTCCTCTGGACGGGTTCTTCTTATTGAAATGTTTCATCTTTTATCCAAAAGACTGTCAGTCTGAGGAGTTGCAACAAACTCTGCTATAAAACAGCACCTTCTCATAGTGGATCAAGCTAGATGGTAACATCTAGAACAAGTTGCTCACATGATAAAGGAGGACCATCAGTCTAATGACCTTGTTCCTCAGACAGAAAAATTCTTTTAGATAAAAGACAAAATATTTGAACAAGAAGAATCCGTCCAGAGGACCTGACTCAACCTTGTTAGATTTATCTAGCTGAATTATTGAGCATGCATCAGGATACTTTCTTATCTGTACTGTGAGTTTTTACTCTTAAGTCTGCAATTAGAGAAACAGAATGTGTGGAATTTATTTATTCTACTGTGACTTTGGGATATTAGGATGATTCAGATATGTTAAATGTGTATGTATAAATGAATTAGGTAATAAATAATCTAGTTAATCTAAATTTTAAGACATATTAATAATAACAATAATGGAGAAATTGTTGTTGAAATCAGGTCTCTCTTGTAAATGAGTCCTCGAGGCTCAATGGGATTAACCTGTCTAAGTAAAGGTTGAATGAATTAATGAAAATAATAATAATAATTTCAACCTTTATTTAAACAGGTTAGTCTCACTGAGCCTCGAAGACGCATTTACAAGAGAGACCTGTTTTTAACAAAGAATGATGACAACAGTAGACAATAATAAAAAAGCATTCAAAATGAAAAACAAATGGAAGAAATTAAATTAAAAAATGAACTAAAACAGCTAGACTAGAAAGCGATATAAAATACTAAAGACAGGAACATGTCTTCGCTGGTTTTTACCATGAACGTAGCAGATGTTTGAAGTCGTATTAATAATAATAATAAAAACAGTCAATGTTATCATTTTTATTGGACTTAAATATAAAGTTTCCTTTAAGAAATCGTTTAGTCTAAACATCACCTCCATTCCTGCTTTTTCATGTTATTACTAACAGAAAACCTTTTTTTTAATTACATTTTTTATTTTTTGGGACACACATGCCAAAACTCATCTCCAAACAACATGACGCTCCGTGGAGAAAAAAGCTAATTTTACCAACAATAGTTGCAGCTGCTAAGAAAAAAAAAAGAAGTATTTTATCTCTCTCATGTTCAGCACAACTGCCAGCAACCCCCAAAAAACAAACACCCAAACAAAAAATACAACTAAACAGGAACTAAAAGTCCAAGGAGTGTGTGCTTCACTGACATCACGTTACGCTGAGGTCCTTTGTGCTTTAAACATTTCAGATAATTACCTCCTGCTGTGCCCCCCTGGGGATGCAAGTGCAAAGATTCTCGATGTCTTTCAACAGCTTATTGCGTTTGGAGAAAAGATTACTGTTTGTACAAATTGATTCATGTAAAATTCATGACAAAAGCAGCAGAAATGTTTCAGTGATTAATTTGTTGCATTTTAGTTTAGTTTTGTTGTGATGGGTTGAAATGAAAAGAAGTGCACACAACACACGCAGCTGTGAAACAGATGACAGTCATGTTGAGATGTAAAAATAAATAACGAGGCTTCAAAGCAGAGAGACGAACTAAGAGCAGCTAATTGTTGCATTTAAAGTCCTGGGTGAGAGAATCCGCTGACCTTTAGGAGTGCGGAATATGTTAATACATCTTAATTTTCATCCTAAATGCACACATAAAATTAGCTAATATGAGATAATCCGGGTGAAATTTGCTTTTTGCAACATATAGTTTGTTGGTTAATGACCTGATGAAGATCTGCCTTTTGTACAATGCAACAAAGCCCCCCAACCCCCCCCCCCCCCCCCCCCCCCCGCCCATATATGTTTTAAAAATGATTAACAGAAAATCAAATATATTTTCGGTCAAGAATCACATAAAATCAGCAGTGTCTGGATGTGAAGCCGCAGTCTGCAGCGTATTGGCTCCCTGTCAAGTCCAGAATTGAATTCAAAATCTTACTTCTAACCTACAAAGCCCTCAACAACCTAGCTCCATCTTATATTTGAGACCTTATTGTTCCATATTTTCCTAACAGAGTACTTTGCTCTCAGACTGCAGGCTTACTCGCGGTTCCTAGAGGTTCCAAAAGCAGAATGGCAGGAAGATCTTTCAGTTGTCAGGCTCCTCTCTTGTGGAACCAACTTCCAGTTTCTGTCCGTGATGCTGACACATTGTCCAGTTTTAAGACTGGGCTTAACAGTTTTCTTTTTGATAAATCCTATAGTTAGGGTTGGCTTGTTATGCTGCTATAGGCTTAGACTACTGGAGGACAAACTGACCTTATCTCCTTAAAAGAGTTGCTAAAAATGGAATAGTTTTCATTTGATACTATTTCTATCTTAGCATGTGATTCTCAACCTGCCATTGTGTATCTGTTCCTCCTTCCTGTTTCTCTCAAACCCAGCTGGTCAAAGCAGATGGTCTCTTGTCCTGAGCCTGGTTCTGCTAAAGGTTTCTTCCTCATGAGGGAGTTTTTCCTTCTCACTGTCACCTTCATGCTTGCTCAAGATGACAGCTCTATGATGGAGTTAAATTCAAAGCCGTCTGCTCCTCAGATAAATAGAGTTAACTTATATTATAAATAAATGAATGACTCTGTTCAGTGCCCTGAAACGAATTTTGTTGTGACTTGGCGCTATATAAATAAACTGAATTTAATTAAGTTGTAATGTTTTATAAGACAATGTTAGTTTAGTTTATGTTAGTGCTCGCATTAAGTGTGTAAATTATAGCCGAACAGAACCTGTGAGAATCGTGCTGCTGTTTGTTGTTTGGTGTGTTGTTTTTTTTATTAGTGACTGGTATATATCAGATCTTTTAACGTACAGGTTGGCATTCGTTTAGCGTATATTTACATATCAGATCCTTATTTACTGTTTCTTTTTACACTTTATATTGTTGCTATTGTTTGATGTAACTGGGACCCTGTGTACACAGTTTCATCCCACTACATGTGCCACATGTGATGCGACTGACAAAGAAACTCTCTGACAAGGTTCACATAACTCGACTGTTTCCATTTCCATACACAGTAGAGATATTAAAACAAGCAATGACCAAAGTGCCTCAAAGGGAAAATTGAATACATTTTACAATCCACATGTTAATAAACAGACCATTAAAGGCACATGGTCATAATAATTATTAAGAGGCTCCAGAGGGAAGTGAGGGAACTCTGATTAATTGCCTCAAGTCACAAAAGGCAGAGCTAGTTGAAGCTGAAAAGTTGATAATTTGCCGTGCTGCTTGAAAGCATAACAGGGATATGTTTTCATATGTGTGTATAAATATGACCTGTGCATTGCCTCCTCTGGATTGGTAACTGTGATGCATATGGCGGTGCATGTTGTGTTTGGACAACAGGTTCCAGTTCCACCTGGTTTATCTGCTGTTGGTCCGAAAATATAAATCTGACAAATAATGTCTGACTTCCTGTTTCCTCCTCTTTTTTCATTGCTGCTCAGTCTTTTTATTAAGATTCTCCGCCAGGGTTTTTAACTTGCAGTAAAAAAGAAAAAGATGAGCAGCAACTTTATGACTTGCTTTCTGCTTGGTGTGTTTGTGAATTCTGTGTAAAACCAACAACTCATCCTAAAAAAAAGGTGCATATTTGGATTAATTTTTGTGTTTTTAATTGTCTATGTTCATACAGGTACGTCCCAAAACTGAAACTTTCAGAAAGTAATCACTAAATGCAGCTTGACACCAGATTAACGTTTGGAATTAGTTGTATTCAAGATGGCTGCCACAGCTAACAAACCCTAAAAAACACAAAACTTGTTTTACTTCAGTTGATTTGACAGATTTTGACCTAGAATTTGGCATGGTAGTACCTGAGACTGACTTTCAACATGTAATATGAGCACAAATAAATATGCATGATCTTTGTTTAAAAATGTACCATTATCTATTTAGAGAACACAGTCTGTTAGCAAAATATCCCATGATCACCTAGACAGTTTTAGTTAAAACTTCCAGGAAATAATTATTGACTGTACCTTTTTTTTTCATTTACCCTTTATTTATCCAGGTAGTCTCATTGAGCCACGAGGACTCATTTTCAAGAGAGACCTGTTTAGGAGCAGATGGTGGGGGTTAAGGGCCTTGCTCAGGGGCCCAGAGTGGGGCGAATGAGGGTGGAGGGAGGTGTGGGTGTTCCACCTTTTCTACACACATTTTTTGATGTTGACGGTACCGGGAGTTGAACCAGCGACTTACCGATCACAGGTTCATCTTCTAACCTCTGCGCCACCACTCCTCCAACCGATTACGTTATGGAGTTGACGCCATTCAAGATGGCTGCCACAGCTAACTGACCATAAAAAACCTACAAATAGCTATAATTCAGCCCATTTAACAGATGCTTTATTTTTATTTTTATTTTCGGCTGCTCCCTTCCTCAGGGGTCGCCACAGCGAACTAACTCTCATGAAGACTTGGCAGTTGATTTTACACCAGATGCCCTTCCTGACACCACCACAAACCACTGAGCTACCACAGCCTTATGTGTGGAGCAGAGGGTGGGGGTTGAGGGCCTTGCTCAAGGGCCCAGAGTGGGGCAAGTGAGGGCGCTTCATCTTTCCTGCCCACATTTTGATGCTGTCGGTCCAGGGAGTCGAACCAGCAACCTTCCGATCATAAACTCGCCACCTCTAACTTCTGCGCTACCACTCCCCCAAGTTTTACCGATATTCTTCTAAAATTTATTGTTTTTGTAGCTGTGAGTCCGTTGCAACATATAGCCTAAATGCTACTCATTAGGCAAAATTTGCTTAAAATTCTACCCTTTACCGCCAGTCCTGTATTGTCTGTTAGCAAAATATCTCATTTACCACTGAATGGGTTCGACTGAAACTTTTAGGAAGTAATTGCTATGTATATATATTGACAGCTGATGGAGTCAGTCCAATTGAAGATGGTCATTACAGCAAATGTCAAAATAAAAAGTTAGCATAATTCAGTCAATTTGACAGTACACTTTGAGCAAGGCATCTCTCAAACAACGTGCGGTGGCGCCTAAAGTTATTGTCAAGGTTTGACCGAAATGGCTGCAAGATTTCTCAAAATAGGCTTTTAGTCTAGAACTGACATGAAGGAGGGTGTGATGGATTCAACGTCAGGCTTTTATTTTACAAAGTAATTATTTGTTTCATAAACGAGTATTTTCAACCCATGCTGTTTTAGTACAGTTCCCAAAACATCACAGCCAGTATTTCTTCCATTAAAACAACACAGACTGCACATTTATATGATGTAACACAGTATAATTTACCCAACTGTCCCCCTGGGGACGTTTGTTTTAAACTCAGCACCGTCCACAATATTTGCTTTCACAGCTGATCCCTCAATAAATAGAGTCGTGAAGCAAACTTACAGTGCACACAGGATCTGCACGAAAGATATTTTGTGCCATTCCTATTTAAAAAATTTAAACATAAACATTTGCAAGGAAAGAAAATAACAACAGGTAAATAGAATCGCAGGCATCAGGAAAACTGAAACCACGTGCGCTCAGGGGTAAAATGTACCGTAAACATAGAGGATGTAGTCATCGTAGGCCTCTCCCACTACGTTGGACGCCACGCAGCGATAGGTGCCGTTATACGATTTGTTCAGGTTCTCGATGTAGAGCTCAGAGCTGGCAACCACAGCGTGCGGCGGCATTTCCTCCTCTACTCTCAGCCAGTTGATCTGATGGGGACTTAAGAGCAGAAATACCAAACACATCACTCACACGCCGTCTGTCCGGGAGCGAAATCTGAAATAAAGGTCACATCTAAGATTTGCAGCGCAGGGCCACGAGCAGGGCCCGTCTAATGGTGTACGGCATGCTAACAACTGGTTTAATGGAACAATGAAAGGTTAAGGAGGTTTTTGGCAGAGAGGGGGATATACAGTGGACAAGCAGATGTTTTCAGTCATCTATCTTTGTGAACACTCACCCTGGTTTCCCTTCAGCGACACATGTCAGATCAAGATTGTCTCCTTCTCTTGTTAAACCTTTCGGGTATGTCACCAAGATCTTCACCTCTGGTTTATCTAGAAATAAAACAGATGGGTGCTCACAATGCTGGGGTGAAATAAAAAAATACTGGATAAAAAAAAATGCATAATTGGAATCTAAAGTGAATCTGAAAAAGAACTAGAGAAATTGCAGAATGCTAATTGCTGAAGAACTTGCTGAAAAACAGCTGAAAGTAGCTAAAGCATCCTGAAATGTAACTGAAACGGTAGAACAAGTCAAAGTTTGCAGAAGAAAGAAGAAAGAACCCATATTTGCTGAATATGGTTTAAATAAGCAGAAGTGAGCACGGAAATGAGTAAATTAGCTAAAAAAGCTGAAATTAGCAAAAAAAATAGCTGAAATGTAGCTGAAAAGGCAGGAAGAAGCTTAAAATACCAGAATAAAATGGAGAGACCATAGTTATGCCCAATTAGGCTTAAAGAAGCAGAAACGAGCACAAAAAGTGGAAATTATCTGTAAAAAGCAGAAATGTGCAAAATACAGCTGAATAGTAGCTGCAAAAATCAGAAAGAAGCTTACGTTACCAGAAGGAAGTGGAGAGAACACATTTTGCTGAATTAGGCTGCAAAACAGTTGAAATGATTGCCAAAAATGTGGCTTTAGCTGAAAACGCTGAAATTAGCAAAAAAGAGCTAAATAGTAGCTGAAATAGCAGAAAAAGCTTAAACTAACAGAAATCAATCAACCTTTATTTATACAGGTAAATCCCATTGAGCCTCGAGGACTCATTTACAAGAGAGACCTGATTTCAACAAAGAAAGATGACAACAATGGACAACAGCAACAACAATAAGCAGTTATAAAAACTCATACTACAGTTTTTTTTTTTTTTTGTTTTTTTTGTTTTTAACAAATAGGATGGCTAAAAGGAAAAAGGTAACAAAACAAAAAACAGCTAGATTCCACTGAAAGGAGCATAACAAGCTGAAATTAACAGAAAGAAGTTAGAAGAAGAACAAAAAACATTGTAATTGACAGAAAGAATCGGAAATGAGCACAAAACAGCTGAAATTAGCTGAAAATGGCTGGAACCCCCCCCCCCCCCCCCCCCCCCACAAAAAAAAAAAAACATTTACTGAGGAAAAAATGGTAGAAAAGACTAAATATTTCAAAAAGCCAAAGTTGCACCAATACCAAAAGTCATAGCATCCTTCTCCTGAACGAGCTGAACGTTTTGATATACGAGTTGAAATAGAAAAAAATAGTTGAACGAGGAAGATGTTGAAAAACATACAGAAGAAAAATGGATCAGTGTGAATGCTTCATAAGCAGTCACACAATAAGCACTTAAATTTAAGCTAAACAGCCACAAGTAAAATAACAATCAGTGAGCTCAGTCGACATCCAGTCGGTTTGCAGTTCCTTACAGCAAAAAGGTTTTTCTTTTCTCTTATCATTGCATGCAAAAGATTATCAAAATGTCAAGCGATTTCAGTCAACCTTTCTCTTATTCCTTGAAAGGTCAAACAAAACAGCTATCTACCTGGAAAAAAAAGGAAATTAATATTCGGCACAGACTACAAAAGTGTGCCTTAACCTTTCTGGGGTGTTTAACAGTGATAGGCAGCTTGTATTACCTCTTCAATCACCGCAACGTTTAAGAGCATCTAAACAGCTTTTGACGTCTGAGAAAAATATATGTTTTAGTTTTGTCACCACTATATGATTTGACATAAACACATAAATTAAACTTTACTTGCATAAATCATGAAGAATGAAAAGTAAGAAATATGATATATTATCTACTGGCAATGATAAAAGGATATGTTTTGTTTTGTTTTAACTGAAAGCAAAAGAGGGTTTGATAATGATTTGACTTACGTCTGTGTGCTTATTTCTCGTTAGCAAAATATCTGATAGACCCCCCAGAAGAGATTAAAATAAAACTCTACAGATGATTTTCACATAAAGCAAACACAATTTGAGACAGCTCTACATAAACTTTTTTTTTTTAATCGAGTTTTGACCAAAACAGCTACAACTGTCTCAATTCTCCAGAAGATTTTAGTCTAAAACTCTGGCATGAAAAATCGTGGTGGGTATGCATTCCTTCAAGGAATGTTAGGACTTTAATTTACATCTATAAGAGGAAATGAACCTAGTTAATAATCCTACCTAAAGTATTTACTGTAGGTAGGACGACAGCATAAGAGATTCCAGATTTTAAGCTATGTAGAAATATCTACAACAGGTAAGATATTATTGTATGACATTTATCCACAAAATCCCTCTTCAAAAGATCTGAACTATCACTTTACCTTCACAAACAAGATGCGAATACATCTGGATTGATTAGCCTCAGGATTTTGTATCTACATTTTAATTTAATTAAATAATTAATTTTAAAAAAATCAAAGTTTATAAACTATATTTTTTCAGGCTGTTTTTTGGTCTTATTGCTGTGATTAATCAGAATAAAATTGAAACAACTGCGACAAGATTGTTTTAGTTTCATCTTGTAGTAAAACGTGTACAGAATTTAAAAAAACTATATGTACACCCATCCATCCATCCATTGTATCTATCTATCTATACACACATATACTTTTATACATAAACACACACACACATATATACCTGTACAGTATATACAGTGTATATATATATATATATATATATATATATAAATATATATATATATATATATATATATATATATATATATATACACTCATATAAAAAATATATAGTTGTATTTCCAATGACATTGTTAATATTCTTCCAACCAATCATATCTTCAGAGGCATAAATAAGCACTGTTGCTATTTAGTAGTTTCTGTTTTTATCTGCCTGTGTGAGAAAGACTAATTCAGCATTAACACTGTGAAGATTAGCATATATTAACAGAAGTACAGCTGCAGCCCATGTCAGGGTTTTATTTTAGGTGATGCAGAAAAATGTGGATCAGTTTCAGTGTGTATGCCTAAAAATAGCCCCAGTGGTGTTTTTATGTTTACTTGTCAAAACAAAAATCATTGCAAATATCCAGTAATTATGTAGCAGTGTTTCATTAAAATAAAGACCGAAATGTGTCTGCAGCTGTGTTGTTGTCCTCCTGTGAGTCTTCTGGGAATAAAACGACATGCAGTGAAGGAGTGAGAGGACAATCTGAGCATGGAGCTCAATATTTGCACTGCTTTCCAAATGACCCCATAACTAACAAACAGTGTCTGTTACGTCTCTCTGGAGGCTGTGTTGATTGTTTAGCTGTTTACCTTATTTACTTTGCCAGAAGATTATCTGTAATTTCTGTTTACTCTCACTGTCATGTAAATTGTGCAAAAACTAGTGCCTCTGCCCAGCTAGCCCACACAAAATGCAGATCCCGGCACACCCTACAAGGACTTGGTTTGGGTCTGGCCCCAAAATGTCATAGTTCTGGGTTACTCACATTGGACTTCTAAGTGTCTTTGAGCCATGAGGTCCTTTACAGCTGGGTGGTCAATGATGCAGTCCACTGGCATCCCATCATCCTCTTTGGTGACAGAAAACCTCACCCGGCTGGTGACAGTAAACATCCTGTCATACATCTCCTCCACCGTTGTCTCACCTATAAAAAAAAAAAACAACACAGGTGTGAAAAAAGTAGTTAGTAGCTGAGAAGTTCAAAACTTCAATTCCTCAGCAGCACCTGGCGCAGTGGCAGGAATGGGCAAATAGTCATGGCTATTAAGAGCAGATTACCTGTCAGAGTGAGGTGCTTCCAGATGGCATTTACATTTAATTTATGATTCAGCGATGTGGTGCCCCAACAAGACTTTAGAGGATTCAGACGAGCCCACGGCCTTCGATTCTGACGAGAGCAGCGAGGAGCGGCTGGGTCATATCAAGCCTGATAATGAATGCTTCTGCTGCTCGAGGCTCGAGCGTTGTCGGGGCTAACCCTGCAGTAATCTGCTGCCCACTAGGCACAAGGCTGTCAGAGGGGCATTCATTTAGAGAGCATTACAATGCCAGAGGGGCATCGCATTAGCTGCAGTGCTGAGTGTGATGGTTTACTCGCACTTAATGAAGTGAGGAAATAATTACAGCCCAACACTGACCTGCAGCACACTTCCATTTCAGGCTAGTCACAAGGGAGCCCAGCCAGACTCAAGGAGGGCAAAACACCCTGTTCTACAGTTGATGATCACCAACACACACATGCACGCGGCCCCTTGATGGATATTAACCCTGCATAACGTACACCCACCCGTGAAAGTCTCGCCTACATAAAACTGTAAGTGTCGGGATCACTGAGTGGTCATTGCACTTGTAGGCATTAAAATTTGACGACTTTGCCAACTGCAGTGAGGGACTGGGCTGCTTGCAAAGCACACTTAGAACTCTGGGTAATACCAGTAAATAAATGTCTTTCATTAAAAAAAAAAACTATTATATTGACATTTTGCTCAAAATCATTACAGGTTGTAGAACATAAACTGGACTACAGCCATAAAAATAATATGTTGGTGATGTGGCTTTGTTCTGACAAGCGTGGCGATGGCAGTGAATAAACGTCTTCCTTTAGTTACCGTAGAGTGCTAGGAGCCATTTTTAACATGCTGCGTTAAAGAAGAAGAGGCAAAAATAAACTGAAATTTTCCACTGAGAGCATATTTGTCACTGTGAAGTAAGAGCGAATCATAATGCTTCAGATCACTTTTAGGTCTGTGACGGCATTTCCAAGCATTGCTGCCAATGAACTGGGCGAGGTGGTGTGAACAGGGCTTCATTGTGATTCGCTGACTTTATTTGGGCCAGATTCTTAATAGTGTGAATGCTTATGAAGCATCCACACTATTGTGATCCATTTGTCTTCCCTTTGTTTTTTGGAGTGATTTTCGTCCGGCAGTTTTCAAGCAATTTCAACAAATTATATATTAAAACGTTCAGCTCTTTCAGGACAATCCTGCTATGACGTTTTGTATTGGTGCAACTTTAGCTTTTTGAAATATTTAGCCTGTTCTGCCACTTTTTTCCCTCATAAAAGATGAATTGAGCTAATTTTAAATCCTTCAAATCTTTAGATCTGTTTACAACCTTTTACTGCTCCTTTCACATGTTGTTCTGGATCAGCTTCTTTGTGCAAATTTAAACATTTTCAGCTATTTTCAGCTAATTTCAGCTGGGTTTTTTTTTCTCAGATGTTTTGTGATACTTTGAGTTTTTCTGGTAACTACAACATTTTTGTGCTTCTTCTATCTTCTTTCTGCAAATTTCAGCTTATGCTCATTTCAGCTTATTTCTGCAAGTTTCAGCTTTTACTGCTAACTCAGCTACTATTTAGCTGTTTTATGCTAATTTGAGCTTTTTTCAGATAATTCCACATTTTAGCACTCATTTAAACATTTTCAGTCCATTTCAGCAAAAATGTGCTCTATCCACTTCCTTCTGGTAATTTAATCATCTTTCTACTTTTGTAGCTACTTTTCAGCTACTTTTTAAACTAAATTGAGCTTTTGAGCATTGAGCAATTGAGCATGCATCAGGATAAATTGAGCTTTATTCTGACAATTTTTCTTTGTGCTCATTTCTGCTTCTTTCAGCCTAATTGGGCAAATGTGTTCTTTCTGCTTTCTTTTGCTTATTTGAGCTTGTTCCACATTTTCAGCTACATTTTTAGCATTTTTTTTAGCTAATTTCAGCTGTTTTCAGATAAATTCAAGTGTTTGATGGTAATTTCTGCTACTTTCAGCCTAATTAACTTCTTTATGCTAATCAGCTTGTTATGGTCCTTTCAGCTTATTTACGTTAGTTTAAGTTATTTCAGATACTAGTTAGCTGTTTTATGTTAATTTTAGTTTTTTTTTTTAGCTAATTCCACATTTTTGCACTCATTTTAACTTTCTTCAGCCCAATTCAGCAAAAAAAAAAAGTCCTCTCCTCACTTCCTTCTGATAATTTAAGCTTCTCTGATTTTGTAGCTACTTTTCAGCTGTTTATAATTATTTTTGCAATTTTCTGCTTTTATTTCCAGGTAATTTCCACTTTTTTGTGCTAATTTCTGCTTCTTTCAGCCTAATTGGTAGAATAATTAAGCAAACATGTTCTTTCTGTGTTCTTATGCTAATTTAAGCTTGTTCTACCTTTTCAGCTACATTTTTAGCATTTATTTTAGCTAATTTCAGCTGTTTTCAGATAAATTCAAGTTTTTGTTATAATTTCTACTTTCAGCCTAATTAACTTCTCTGCTAATTTAAGCTCATTGTGCTCACTATACTCATCATTATACTCATTTCGGCATATTTAGAGCTAATTCAGAAAATATGTGTTCTTTCTACTTTCTTCCATTAACTTAGGCTTGTTTTTCCATTTCATCTAAATTTCAGCATGTTTTTAGCTAATTTTAGCTGTTTCTCAGAAATCATTCACACTGCATTTGTGCAGGAAATGCAATTTCTCTAGTTTAACTTTTAGTAACACATTTTGCCGGTAATTAAATTGATAAAATTCTTGCTACATGAGAAACTTCAAAAAGTTCAGCCTCTTGTTTTGAGGATCACGCTCCTCCACCCAAAGTCACTGCCGACTTCTCGAGCAACCAGCGCTTGTCAATTATCGGTGTCGTCTGAGTGAAGATGAGGAAGACAACTGTGGATCGGGTCACAAAAGGACTCAAATCTGAATGCGAAGGAGATTTTAGAGTTGCAGCAGAGATGTCAAATCAAACGCTCTTGTGAGCATCAAGCGCTGATCAATCCCGGTGCAATCAAGCGTGGCCTCTTCTCAGGGTGACATTTTCTTTCACTCAGCTTCTAACCCGAGTCCTCTGGCTGCCAACACACCGCTGAGCCATCAATGATCAAGCTGTTTCAGGGTGGCTTATACATGCATTGCTCTGGCACTAGTGAAGCGGGTTAAAATTATTTTAATATAGAAATTAAATTCACCCTGCCTACTGTATTACCACTGGGGAGGAATATTTTTTTATTTTTAATTGAAAAAGTTTAAGGGAAGAAAACTGAGAAATCCGTCACTTTGTGTATCTAAAAACAAATGTACTCAAATAATTAAAACGTCTGCTCACAAGTTATTTAAAGATACTATTTTTATGACTTCTGAATGTCTAGATATGTATTTAAACTTCACCTACCATATTTTTCACTGTATAAGTTGCACCTTTTTACATAAATTTCAAGTCCTGCGACTTAAACACCTAAGAGATTAATATACAGTTTTTTCCCATATTTATAACACAATCTTTGGCTGAGATCTGACGATTTCATTCATTCTGACATGGAAAACATTGAACACTACCATTTTCAGCCGCTAGAGGGCGCTCAAATAATATGGCAAGCCAAGTGCCTCATTAATATCATCAGTAATAGGTTAAAGTGGATATTAATGAGGTACTTGGCTTGCCATACAAAGCCAATTTCGTCTCACTCAGGAACTCCTGGAACAAACGTCAAATCAGCTGCATTTCTCCGCACTGACCAGGTGAAATGCAGCTGATTTGACCATTAAAGTGCATTTATTAAGGGAAAGTTCAACTGAGACACACCTTTGCTATAATTTCAAGCAAACAATTATTTTTTAAGTGTTAATCTAGTTAAATTCTTGTTAAAGTCCTCCCGTGCACATTCCTGCGGCCACCATTTGGCAGCCAATCGATTTTTGGCACAACACCGGCCCACATTTCTGGGTTGTCAGCAGTGATGCTAAACAAACGCGACGTGTCAGCGGTGACGCATAATAGATGCAACCTATACGGAGTTGCAACATATACGGCGGCAAGTATGGTAATATATCAATTTATGATACATAAAATTGTAATATCAATCTGCACATCAGTGAGTTCAATATGATGAGGTAGAGATAATCATGTGATCAGAGGAAACTTAAAAAAAAACAAATATAAAAGCTGCTTTAAAAAATTGTTTAAAAGAAAATGGAACCCTTCTTAGGCTGCTTCTGGTGATCCAAAAATCACCAGTGGAGTTGACCACTTCCTGCAGCGATGTGAGCTTCCGTACAGAAAGCTTGCATTAGAAAACCAAAGAGACATGGCATGTAACTCATCAGTGTTGCCAACTACGCATTAAACCCGTGTTGAACATTTTCCATTTCAGAACTTGCGGCTGGACAGATGCACAGATCGTGTGTCATCAAATGTTTGGCAGTGCGGCGGCTTAGTGGTTCGCACTGTTGCCTCACAGCAAGAAGGTTCTGGGTTTAATCCCTGGGTTGGACCTGGGGTCTTTCTGTGTGGAGTTTGAATGTCCTCCTTGTGTTTTTGTGGGTTTTGTCCAGGTACTCCCGTTTCCACCCGTAGGCAAAAATTTAAAAAAACATGTTTAAGCTGCCTTCAGGTCCAGGCCTCCCTTGCAACAGAGATTTGTGATTGCTATGGGACTTGTCTGTTTAAATAAAGATTTAATAAAAGAAGAAAATGGAAAAATCATTACAGTGCATCCCACTTTAGATACTATGGCTGTTTATACCTCATACATTAACCAATGAGGCTGTCATTTCCATCCATCCAACCATCCATCCATCCATCCATCCATCCATCCATCCACCCATCCACCCATCCATCCATCCATGGTTGGGAACCATGACCTTAGACTGGAGACTCTCATTCCAGATGCTTCACACTACGCTGTGGACTGCCTCCGTGCACACTGAAGGTCGTGGCCTGAAAATGCCAACAGAACCACATCATCTGCATACGTAGAAACAAGACCGAGAGGTTCCCAAACCAGACACCATCCTCTCCATGACTGTGTCTTGAGATCCCGTCCATGCATTTTGCAAACAGGTTCAGAGACAAGAGCCAGCCCTGGTGAAGTCCAGCTTGCACTGAGAACAAGCTCAACTCATATAAAAAAATAAAAAATAAAAAATAAATCAGTCACAATACTGCCTTCCTGTTTAAACACTGGCCTTTGCCTAAACTGAACCAATTGCAAAAGATAATCTAATATGCGGCATGTTTAATTCAATAATGGATCCTGTTACTCAGTTCTACCTGTTACTCAGTTCTACGTCACACGTTCGTCTACAGGTCTACTGAACTGTTTCCAGGGGCTTTCTGGGCTGCATCCACTAATAATGGCTTTCAAGGATTGAAAATGAAAATAAATGTTTCAGGCTGATTTGCATTTGCTTGGCAATGCCAGTTTTTGTTTTTTACTTGCCTAACTGCGGCGCTTTATTTACACATTTCAAAGAAGCTAGAATAGATTCTCCCATTCAAATTCTATCACTTGATTTACTTATTTTTTTTTTTATAATTTCAGCTTTCCACTCTAAATCATGTTCTTCATCTGTAAATTTGATTAACGTCATGAAATTCTTTTGAAAAGTGGAATACAAAAAAGAAAAAAGAAAAAAAAGGGAAGAAATAAAGAAAGAAGAGACTTGAATTTGGAATATTTCTTTATTTTTGTTGGAATATTTCTTAACAAGGTTGAGCTCTTGATTTTAAAAATGAGTGCAAAACATGAACCATGTTTTTATTTGATAAATTGTGCTTCCAAAATAATTTTCACTAAATATTGATTTTGACAGCTGAATTTGAAATGGCATTTTCTTTAATAGCTAGGCGTCTTTATTTTTAAATGTTGCTAACTTTTTAACAATATTTTTACACCTCCTGCCACATGTGAAAGCATGAATATTTTTTTAGAGATGAATAAATGCAGCTGTTTGATGGCACACAACTCGCCCTGTATTTTAGGAGTAGGAGGAGCCGATCATTAGTCTCCACCTTGGTTTGTTTATCAATCAACCTTTATTTAGACAGGTAAATCCCATTGAGCCTCGAGGACTCATTTACAAGAGAGACCTGATTTCAACAAAGAAAGATGACAACAATGGACAACAGCAATACCATGGTTTATGAATGTTTATGGAGCATTCACACTATTGTGATCCATTTTTCTTCCATATGTTTGTCAGCATCTTTCTCGTTTCACAATTTTTGTGCCATTTCAACAAATCATTTTTCAAAATCTTCAGTTCAAGATAATCCTGTGGTGCCATTTTAGCTTTTTGAAATGTACAGCCCTTTCTGCCATTTTTTTCCTAATAGATTCAGCTAATTTTACATCCTTCATATACTGTATTTAGATCAGTTTACAACCTTTTACTGCTCCTTTCACATTTTGTTCTGGTTCAGCTTCCTTCTGCAAATTTAAACTTTTTTTGTAGCTATATTCGGCTAATTTCAGCTGTTTTTGCAGCTGCTCCTTTCAGATTGTTTCTGCTAACTACAACATTTTGTGCTTTTTCTAACTTCTTTCAGCTAATTTCAGCTTATTTCTGCACGTTTAAACTTTTTCTGCTATTTAAGCTGTTTTATATTAATTTCAGGGATTTTTTTTTTGGGCCAATTCCACATTTTTTGCACTCATTTCAACTTTTTTCAGCTTAATTCAGCAAAAATGTACACTCTTTACTTCCATCTGGTAATTAATTTAAGCTTTTTTGCTGTTTAGCTACTTTTCAGCTGTTGCTAATTTCAACTTTTTTTCTGATAATTTCCACGCTTTTGTTCTCATTTCTCCTTTTTTGAGCTTAATTGGGCAAACGTGTACTTTCTGCTTTCTTCTGCTAATTTAAGCTTGTTCTAACGTTTAAGCTAACTTTTAGCATTTTTAGCTAATTTCAGCTGTTTTCAGATAAATTCAAAATTTTCATGATAATTTCTTCTACTTTCAACCTAATTAACTTCTTTATGCTAATTTAAACTTATGCTCTTTTCAGCTTTTTTCTGCTAGTTTCAGCTTTTTCTGCCTTTTCAGTTACCATTCAGCTCCTGTGATGCTAATTCTAGCTTTTTCAGCTAATTCTACATTTTATGAGATCATTTCAATTCTTTCCACTTCCTTTTGGTAGTTTAAGCTTCTTTTTGGCTTTTCAGCTATTTCAGCAATTTTTTGTAGCTAATTTCAGCTCCTTTTAAGCTCTTAATTTTTACTTATTTAACCCTAATTCAGCAAATGTGTGTTTTTTTCCTGCTTTCTTCTGCTAATTTAGGCTTCTTTATTCATCTCAGCTACATTTCAGAATTTAAAAAAAAAATCTAATTTCAGCTGTTTTTCAGCAAGTTCTTCTGCAATAATCATCCACACTGCATTTGTGCAGAAAAATCAAATTTTCAAGTTTGAATAATATCCCAGTCCTCACTTATGTTAATAATCATTTTGCCACCTGATGTGCTGATTCTCTTTCAGGCCAGAGCCCATCACTTCTCTTCCTGCCAGCATGATAAATGTTAAAAAAAAAAAAAAAAAAAGAAGATACTGCCCATTTCAGTTAAAGTGAGATTGCCAGTTTCTTTACTGGCATTAAAACAGCCTTGTTTGCACACAAACACAGACAAACACGATCTGAGAGATTGTATAAAACCACTGTGATGTGGTGTCTTTGGCTCTCAGTATGTGTAGGGTCTAATGAATTGTTTAGCACGTCCGTAATAAGAAGTGATTTGTGTTTCCTGGGGTACAAGAGGACGTGACTTTTTAGCTGGCTTCATGTCTCCACTGCCTCTATGGATTAGCCGTGCTCAGCATGCCAGTGGCATTTCGCTGATCTAACCATCCTGTTGTCTCTCCCTCCCCAACACAAAACTACAACTCAAAAACAGAAATTGACTTTGACTCCTGTAGGGAACACTGGAGGCCCAGATGGCATTTAGCTTCAGATTTGCTTTTGTCTAAATATTTCATCTCTCAACGAACCAAATGTATCCTCTCCATTCTAATACATATATAATTTGACAACAAGCTCAAAGACATAAACACAATGTGACCAAAATGAAAATCCCTGTTCCTGTACTATAAGTATATAATGAATAATTGATAACTCCAAATCATAACTGAGAAGTAATAAGTTTTTTTTTTCCAACACTCACGATTATAGACCTCTTTCTGCGAGAGCCTACAGGCGGCTGAAGGCACAGAAATGAAGATAAAATGTGCAAATAAGAGTTCTTAATCATGTTTACCATGAACCGACAGTTTGGAGCGGATAGAGAAGATTTAGAGTAGACTGCTTAAAAAAAACCCCACAATATATAAAAATATAAATATAAACATTTAAGTGATTTTAAATCTAATTTTAAAAATAAAGGTTGCGGCGTGGAAGCAGCTTTACGACAAATCAGAATTTACGAGAGACATAAGGCGAGTCTGCAGTGAGGGATGCACTGGTAGTTTGAGCAAACAGCACAGCGTTAAACCAACAGCTCATTTATTTTAAAATGTGGTGTTGCAGTAACTATATGAACATTTAATATCTTACCTGATGTAGATAGCTATTGGAATAAACTCAGTTTGAAGAAAATAGACTTTAATTCTGATCAGATGACATACTAAGTACTTTTTTTTTTTTAATTGTAAGACAAGAGTTGCCAAAGCAACTTAAATCTTAAAAGGTGTAAGGCAGTTCATGCAAAGTAAATAAATCCAACTAAGTTCAGTCAGGTCATCTGGACGCTTTCTTTTATCTTGTTGAGAAGTTTCATCCTTCATCCAAAGGACTTCATCAGTCCGAGGAGCCACAACAATCTGAGTCCCCCAAGCAGCAACCACTGCATAGTGAACCAACCAGTTTGATGGTGATAAGATGGTTTCTGGGGCCCACCCTCTCCCCTGCCGACTCCTCTGAAGCAGCCATAGCCAAAGTGGTTCAAAACATCAAAGTTTATGGATTTTTTCCCCCCTGGATTATTGAGCATGAACTTTGATGTTTTGAACCACTTTGATTATGGCTGCTTCAGAGGAGTCGGCATGGGGAGAGGGCGGGCCCCAGAAACCATCTTATCACCATCAAACTGGTTGGTTCACTCTGTGAGTGTGCTGCTTGTTAGACTGACTTTGTTGTGGCTCCTCAGACTGACGAAGTCAGAATCAGAATTAACTTTATTATCATTGCACAGAGATACAATGAGAACATGTACGTACGGAGTGCACGAAACTGCTGCTATAAAGTGCGGCCATCTTATTCTTATTCAGAATAATATTTTTAGATAGAAAAAGGGACAAAACCATGAGGAGAGAGGTAGTGGCATTACAAAAAAAAAGTCCTTTGGATGAAGGCTGAAACGTCTCAACAACAACAACAACAAAATAAACCATCCAGATGACCTGACTGAATTTTGTTGGACTTCTATAAATGTTTATTTACATCACCATTAATTTTGTATTTTACATTACATTATTTCAGTTAAAATACTAGATTTGTGGAAAAAGTGACTCAGTTTGTAGTTGCTGCCGATTTATCTGTGCTTGCAAATAACTATAAAATCCTTTATGAATGTAATTCACAATTTATGCTCATTGAAAATGTTATAAAATAGTGTTCAGTCAAATTACCATGATGCTTTAATGATGGGATTTGTTTTAATACAACTGTAATCAACTCCTCTTCGAAAGATCTCAGTGATTGCTTTGTAAATAAGAGAATAATGGTGCTCCAACTGTAAATGACAGACAGGAGTATCTTCTTATGTACTCATGCCAGTCACCATAATCAGTACAATGCACATTCAAAGTAGAACTCCTTCCTGTTTGCAGAGGAACAGCCTCCAGAGACCAGGACCTGTGGGGAAGCAGACAGGCCTGGAGCATGTGAAGCTAACTGAGGGAGGCTGTTATTCCACCGACCTGTCAGTTCTTCCTCCCCCTTCATCCATCTGATGGAAGCGGCTGGCTTGCCGCCCATGGCGATACAGGTGAGCTCCGTCTCGTTCCCCTCGCTGACCACATCCTCCCCGCTCTCGATGACTGGGCTGCCTGGCGGGACTGACAAGCAGCAACAGCACCACTCAGAAAATGGCAACACTCAGGCACACATAATTCACATGTAAGAAGGTAAACACTGACACCAAAGTAAAGTGTAAATAATTAGTTCTCACCATTGAAAGGATGTGTTAAATAAAATATTTCATTACGCAAACACATTGACCTTTTTAAAAAATACAGCGTAACTTGTTTGAGCTCAGCTTTCTGTGATTTTACTTAAGAGGGTCACCTGTCACAAGAAGTGCTTATTTCATTGTTAAGACATGTAGCAATAGTCTTTTAACTTGTTTATTCCAATTAACACCGAGTGGCTGCAGGAAGTTGTTGAAGTATGAGACTTTTTAGTGAGAAAATACTTTTACATGCATTAAACAAAAAAGATGTTTGAATCCTTGTAAGAAATTGTAAAAATACAATTATAATTAAAAAAAGGGTACTGTTTTATGAAAGATGTCAAATGAAAAGCCTTTTTTTCCCAACTGAATGGACCAACTTAGACAAGACTATATTTGTGACAGTGATTTTCTAATGCTACAGCTAAATAATGATGTCTTCTTTTTATGAACATGCTGCTTTAGACTGAACACACCCGATTTGTTAATGTTTGTCCAACTCTTGTTCTCATTTGTATAATCTCAGTATTTCCTGCTGTCTTCACTGCCAGCTGTTGTGTTTGGAGGCAAAGTGGGAGGGTGAACATGATGTTGCCCTTTGGGCATGGGTCGCTGAATCTGTCTACAATTACTGAATATCTTTTTGGTGAAAAAAGGGAATGCAGCTCCTGCTGTAATTAATGTGACCTGTAACAATTGGCATTGTTATCAAAAAGTTAGGAGCACTTCTTGGTATCAAATCAAGTTTATTAGAAGAGTTTTACAAATATTTTTAGATTTTATGATCCAAATTAAAAACGTCTCTCACCTATTTAGAAAAAGAAACGCTATATTCTTATTGCATGGTCATGCTTAATCTATGAGTAAGTCAAAAAGGAAGAACCTTGTATGCATTACTAACAGTGCTCCATCAACATGGGGCATAAAGAAAACCTATTTAAAGTGACACATCTTAATTTGTTAGTTTAATCATGACCACACCAATATATTAACAAAGCTTTTTAATATTGGATAAATTATTTCTGTTCCTTTTTATTCAGACTTTAGATAATTATGTAAATGCTTCAGAATAAATGTCCTACTAACACTTTTATGGGATACATTTGCTAAAAGGACACAAGTTGTTAATTTTTCTTGTGACCAAGTAACTGCACCTTCAATATATTCAATGTATTCTTAAAAATTGTTGTATATTTTTGTTGAACTTTGCCCATTTCATAGTAAAACACAGTAGGATGCCCAAACAGCTGATGCTGTTGATAACAGTTGTAGACTTAAAGGCAGTGAAAATGTAACATTTTTACAAATCTACATGATTGTTCAGTTAAAACTGTGATGTATTGCTTAAGACATGCAAAACTAACAATCTTCCAACACCTGGGGTGATTTTTGTTTTCTTTAGATATTAAACATGACACTGTGCTTGTATCTGTATCAGCCTGGTAACAAAAAGCGCATTTTAGATGTATTTTTTATCAGCCTGAAAGCCCAGATTTGCTCTCATCGTTATGTCTTTACAAACGACATAACGGCTTCTAATTGCGCTTTTCCATTTTTAAACACATGATTCTCCATTTGTGTCTTACAAAAAAACAAAGCTCTTTTGAAAAACAAAGCTGCAGAATATCAGTTTTTATAATTTATTCATAAAAAAGTTAACGGTAGTTAAAATTAAATAGCCTTTGGAATATTGTGGAAGAGATTCACCCTGATTTCCTTAAGGCTCTGGATGTTTGGGGCTGTCTTAGTTGACACACCTTTGCAACATCACCTGAACATCTGGGGCAGTGCCACTGGATTGGCGGACTGGGGTGGTGGTTCCCTTCTTCAAAAAGGGGGACCAGAGGGTGTGCTCCAATTATAGGGGCATCACTCTCCTTAGCCTCCCTGGTAAGGTCTACTCAGGGGTACTGGAGAAGTCAGTCCGATCACTGGTTGAACCTCAGATCCAGGAAGAACATTTTAGGTTCTGTCCTGGCCGTGGAACACTGGAACAGCTCTTTACCCTCACTAGGGTCCTCGAGGGGTCATGGGAGTTTGCCCTTCCAGTCTACATGTGTTTTGTGGATTTGGAGAAGGCTTTCGACCGTGTTTCTTGGGGTACACTGTGGGGGGTGCGCCGTGAGTATGGGACTGAGGGCCCGTTACTACGGGCAGTTTGGGCCCTATACAAGCGGTGCGAGAGTTTGGTTCACATTGCCGGTAGTAAGTCTGACCCCTTCAGGGTGGGAGCTGGACTCTGCCAGGGTTGCCTGCTGTCACCGATTCTTTTCATAACTTTTATGGACAGAATTTCTCAGCACAGCCAGCAGGCGGAGGGATTCTGGTTTGGGGTCCTCAGGCTTCCTTCTCTGCTCTTTGCAGATGATGTGTTCCTGTTGGTGTCATCGTGCCATGATCTTAAGCTCTCACTGGAGCGCTTCGCAGCCGATTGTGAAATGGCTGAGGTGACCTCCAAATCTGAGGCCATGGTCCCCAGTTGGAAAAGGGTGGATTGATCTCTTTGGGTCAAGGGTGAGGTTCTGCCTCAAGTGGAGGAGTTCAAGTATCTTAGGGTTTTGTTCACAAGTGAGGGAAGAATGGAGCTTGAGATTGAGATTGACAGATGGATTGCAGCAGCATCTGCAGTATTGTGGACTCTGTACCAGTGTATTGTGGTGAAGAGGGAGCTGAGTTCTAAGGCAAAGCTCTCTGTTTAACAGTCAGACTACATTCCTACCCTCACCTGTGATCACAAACTCTGGGTAGTGACCGAAAGAACAAGACTGTGGATACATGAGGCTGAAATGAGTTTCCTCCGCAGGGTAGCTGGACTCTCCCTTAGAGATAGGGTGAGAAGTTCAGTTATCCACGAGAAACTTGGAATTGAAATGCTGCTCCTCCACATCAAGAGGAGACAGTTGAGGTTGTTTGGGCATCTGGTAAGGATGCTCCCTGGGCGTCTCCCTAGGGAGGTGCTTTGGACATATCCGACTGGGAGGAGACCCCAAAGAACACCCAGGATGTGCTGGAGAGATTATGTCTCTCGGTTGGCCCGGAAACGCCTTGGAGTTTTCTCAGAAGAGCTGGAAGAGGTGGCTGTGGAAAAAGATGTCTGGGCCTCCCTGCTCAAGCTGCTGCCCTTGCAACCCGAATTCGGAATGAGTGGAAGATAACTGATGGATGGCTGGATGGAAGGATATTGTAGTGCACCTTGTGAGGAACATACATCTTATTGTCATACAACATATGTATGTGCAGAGTTGCATTTCAGCCAGAAATGCAAGTTTTTTTTGTACTTTGGGTGGATTTCAGTATATCCACTGAGGATCTAACACATGGGAATGATTAAGTAACTTATTTCTTTGTGTCTGACTGAGGAGCTGAGCTTCAGTACACAAACAGATCAGTGTAGCTACATTGAAATAGCGATACACCAATGTCCGGTGTCCTGAGGGATTTGGATTTCTGTAGTTTTTCTTGACTGGAATTGAACAGTGAATGAAAGTTAACCTTAATGTTTTTGGTGAAAAATAATTAAGGGGATAGGAGTTACACTGTGTGGAAAAATAAAGGTAGTTTTTTTTCTGCAGAGTGACTGATCCTGGGAAGTGGAGGGAGCAATTTTAACTACAACCAAGCACAATGGCCATGTTGGATTTTGACTTGGCAACCCACTTTTTGAAAGGAAACTTTCTTTTTTCTTTTGCCTACATGTACCCACACATCGAAATGGAAGTCGTTACCTCACTTATATTTCAAGTTATCATGCTCACAACCTGCATGGATGAACAGATGGACGGAGGGTGTTCTGAATTCCCTTTTTTTGCTCTGCCATGGGAAAATAAGAAGAAGTACACCACAGTTCAATTTTGGCAGTGTGGCACCTTCCCACAGGGTTGTGATACTGTGTTATTTTTTATGTGCACTTCAATCTTTAAAACTTACACACAAGTTTCACAAATTTATGTTTTTGAAACTATGATTATCAACTTTAAATGATAACGATGGCAATATTTTAGCTTAAACTTTTGCGATGGACTGAATGACAACCAATCACAAAACTCGCCATAATTTGGCATTTCTGCTAATTCGAAGGAACTGATGATTCAATAATACAGATAAACATTTATTCATAACGCTGTGCTAATTAGCAATACATTATTTGATGCCAGACTCAAAAACATATATGCACAATTACAACCTATGTTCAGATGGATATAGGCAAAATTAGATGTATCTTTCAATCGTTCCCTGTATTAGTCATCACAGCAAATTTGCTGAACTTCAGTTACTTAAAAGCAAAAAGTCACTCGAGTGCTTATTTCAAGAGCTCGTCATCTGAACCCCTTGATTCAGAAATACTGCAGCTAGGTTTCAATCGTACAACTGGAGTAATTACTTTAAAGTGCTTTTAATTCCTTTCAATCCCCCAGGATGTCTGCATGTATAATAAAGCTTAACTAAAGTAATTTCTCTCCAAAGCATCAAAGTGTGGCACAGCTGACTCTCAATAGGGAATCATTGGGAGCAGCCAAGTCAACATTCACCAGGATTCAGAGTCAACACAGCTGCCAAACCAACACGGTCTGAGCCATCAGCTTCAGCATCTGCTCCTTTTCGTTATGCTGTTGAGCACTGCAAGAGCCTAATTGGCTGACATTTTGTTTCAGTTGCTTAAAATAACAAGTTCAAAGATTACTATTATTCCACATTCGCCATTTATAACTGAGTCGATTACAATGGAAGTATGAGTTGTTTTTTTTTTTTCCTGCGTGAGAATCACACGTGTGTCCTCACACCTACCCAGGACAGTGATGTCTGCGTAGGCTTCTTGAGGGGGATCTGTGTAGAGCTGGCACACGTAGCGTCCCTCGTCGGAGAGCGACACATTGGACAGAGACACCCGGAGTTCGTTGTCAGAGAAATTCACCAGCTGGAACCGGCTGTCCTTGAGAGCTGTGGGGATACAGAGTGCAGGGACACGAGCGTGAGACATGGGGTGAGAAGGAAAAGGAAAGTGTTAGTATGTGTGTTGGGGTGAGAGAGATGGGAAGGAGGATGACAAAGGAGACACTAGCACAAAATTAGACAGGAGGAGGGAGAGGGAGAGAAGAGGGCAAGTGCTGCCCTTTTTCTGGGCTTTCTCCTTAATTGAGTAAAAGAAAAGTGAGTTTCAAAATGATTCCTGGGGTTGATTTATAAAGTACCTTTACAGTCCACAGACCAAAGAAAGGAAAGTGTGAAGAGTGTTCATGAAGAGCCCTAACAAGCTAAGAAACTCTTAAAATGGGCTGAGGCCGGTCACGGATGGCTGCATCAAACCCACATATTCCACTGTAAAAAGGAGAGGCATTCAAACATACATAATGAATTAAATCACAGTGTGAAAGCCGAGATGCGTGGATGCTCGAAACTCTAAATCAAAAGTAGCCAGAATGCTGTGTATTAATGCCTCTATGGATTGGCAGAATTTTCGTTTAATGTCATCAATCTAGGTTAGCCGTCTCTCTCTGGCTTTTTGCTCACTGCTTTCTCATTTGGGTCAGCGCGCATCCCTGAGCGCTCTTTTACATAAACAGTGCGGCTTGACTTGATTGGGAGGGTCTTTTGATGCTTTGACCTGCCTTCTTTATCAAGTCCTCCCTGCATCTGTCGAGCTAACGAACTCAATTCAGTCTCGGCTTCAAGCGCAGGGAGTTTATTACTCCCACCAGGCCGTGCACTTTGTATTATGATCATCACTTAAGGTCTCAGGGCAGTATCAACATGAAACCTCATCCCCCAATAAATTCTGAGAGCTCTTTGAAAGTCTATCCTTAAAGGGAAACAATGATGCTGATGTACTTAAGAGTACCTGCAACAGAGGGAGACCATTCACGTCAGAAACTGTAAGTGCAGTTGATGCAACATTTCTTTTCAAGAGCTGTTTGCTTACGCACGATTGTTGCTTAGTATTATTTAAAAAATACAACATTTAATCAACATATGCATGATAATTCATATCATATTTACTTAATTTTACCATCCAGTTCAATTTAGTTTTTTTATATAGCACGAAATTACAACAGAAGTTGTCTTAGGGCACTGAACAAAACCATTCACATACACATAAATCTGTTAAAAATGTTATTTATCTGAGGAGCCAACAGATTGCTTTGAGTCTTCTCTTTGCCACAGTCTCCCATTAAGCAAGCATAAAGGTAACAGTGGAAAGGAAAAACTTCCTCCTGAGGAAGAAACCTCCAGCAGAACCAGGCTCAGGATGAGCGGCCATGTGCTTTGACCGTTTGTATTTGAGAGGACAGGAAGGAGAAAACAGACACACAATGGCAGGTCCACCAGCAGAACCAGGCTCAGAATATTTACAAACTAATTAATTAAATTAATTAAGAATAATTACGAATACAAACTATTAATTTGTGTTAGAGATGTTCCAATCGATCGGCCATCAATCATAATGGGATGATTTTCTTTAAAAAGTATGTGATCGGCCGATACGATCAATGCCTTTCAGTGACGATCACAAAAACCGATCACCTTTGCAGCCTTCAGAGGTACAGTAGTATATATATATATATATATATATATATATATACATACATATATATATATATACATACATATATATATATATATACATATATATATATTTAAGCAGTGTTTTGAGATTTACTTGACTTTCTGCATCATTTAGCCTGTTGAGAGGCTTAATGTTTTCAATCAGTTAAAGATTGTGTTAGTGATAGCAGGTAAATTTGTGTTTTCCAGTTGTCCTTTTAACTGAACAGTTGCTGTATTTACTTGTAGTAACTTGCTGTCTGCAAGTTTTTTATATATATTGTTTTTGTCTTGGAAACATAAATAAAAACATGTTTTTGTCCAAATTAAGGTAATTTTATGGTTCCTATTTTCCAGATCACATAGTGACATATACATTTTTATTTTTTATATTCATAACACAATTTTTGACTGATGCTTTAAATTTCTAAGAACTGCAAGAGCGAGTCATCCAGTGCACGCTCGCTTCACTCAGCTGGTGCGGAGGAACGCTGGAGAGCTAGTGGCTCCAGCCACGATGAATGGATGGATGGATGGCGGACACCACGCCATCCAGGCGAATTGAAGCTATTTTGACCATTAAATAAATGCATAATAAACACGACGGGTCAGCGGTGATAATAAATGCAACTTATACACTGAAGTGACTTACATATTTTTTTCCTCTTCATGATGATTTAAAAAAAAAAATTGACTGATGAGACTTAAGCACGGTGGCGCAACTGGTAGAGATGCTGCCTCTCAGCAAGCAGGTCCCTGGTTCAAATCCCGGTCCGGGGGCCTTTCTCGTGGAGTTTGCATGTTCTCTCCGTGCATGTGTGGGTTTTCTCCGGGCACTCCGGTTTCCTCCCACAGACCAAAAACATGCATGTTAGACTGATTGGTAACTCTAAATTGTCTCTAGGTGTGAGTGAGAGAGTGAATGGTTGTTTGTCTCGTTTGTCTCTATGTGGCCCTGTGATGGACTTGTGACCCATCCAGGGTGTACCCCGCCCCACACACAGTGATTGCTGGACATGGGCACCGGCGACCCCCGTGACCCAAAATGTAATAAGCGGGTAAAGATAATGGATGGATTAATAGTGCAAAACATACACCGAACAACGGCAGCACGATTCTATAGGATTTATCAAAAAGGAAAGTTTTAAGCCCAGTCTTAAAACTGGACAATGTGTCAGCCTTACGGACAGAAACAGGAAGTTTGTTCCACAAAAGAGGAGCCTGATAACTGAAAGATCTTCCTCCTATTCTGTTTTTGGAAACTCTAGGAACCGTGAGTAAGCCTGCAGTCTGAGAGCGAAGTGCTCTGTTAGGAAAATATGGAAAAATAAAATTAAACTTTTTTGCTTGTTTAATTAGAAAAACACAGAACAAGGTTTTCTGGGGAAAAATAAAAATAAAATTACTTCTTTAAGTGTCTGTAGTGGACTAGGCCCATGTCAAAAACTAAGTCTAAGGTCAAAACTCTTGACCTTTAGAACCTTGTGGGACAGGGACTGTCATTTCATTGATTTGAACTCAGAAATACAGGTTCACCCATCCTGAGACTTTCTTTCTTGAAGATTCAAGTGAAAAGAACACTCTCTTTTTATTATCATTACTATTTTTCAAATGTTGATAATCAAAGTGTCTTAGTTCAAACCATTTTAGATGTGGCAGTGAACTAATCAATTTTATTAACTGTGTAATGATTTTTATTCTCATGTCAAAGCTGTTACAGAGTAATTATGCCTTTTCTGATTTCTGCTTTTGAATGAGCAAGTGTAAGTTGGTCCAAGGTTGGAATAAAACGCAAAACAAGTTGTTATGTTAAAACTGTCATGTTTTTAAAATCCTCTCAGACGTAAATAGAGAAGTTTTGGCACCTGTTGCTGAAACAGCGCCAAAACAAAACTCTCTCTGTCTGTGAGAACATTTCTGATCTGTTTCATAACAATTCTCGCTGTCTCTAACCTCTTACGTCACAAAACACACCCCGTCTGGTTGTTTCTGACCAATGAACAAATCCCAAAAGTGAACCGGGAAACAGCTCTTTAAAATGTCAGTACTTCCTGGTCTACTGAGTCTTGGTTCTGTTGAAGTTCTGATGGAGTGCTGTTGGAGTTCTGCTGGATACACAGTCCAACCAGTTCTGTGAGAGACGGGATGATCCTGACAACAGAGCTCTTCCGAGTTCCATGGGATTATAACATTTTCCACTGAGGTGAATATGTGTCGAACAGAGCCTCGCCATTACTTCGGACGAGTAACAGCATCCTACTGAGACGCTGAAAGGGTGCGTTAAACGGAATCTCACCTGAGACATCTCCAGGTAAAGGAGCCGATTTCATCACCTAAGTGTACTGTAAGGAAAAGCTGAAGAAAGCCGGAGAGTGTCGATTCTGGTGAACACATTTCACCCCTCACACACCATCTTACTCCCTCTAAACTTCTTTCCATCTTTAAACTTTTCTATCAAGTAGAAATTCTTCCAGATATTTTAGAAATGTCTGTGTAAAATGCTCACCCACATTCATGTGGGTAAAAGATCATAATTGTACAGTTTTCATAAATGTCTGTGGTGAGGCAACGGAAAAATCATGGCCGTATGATTTTTCCTGATTGATTGCTTATGTTGTTATTTTCATAATTTGCCAAATTAATGTAAATGTTTGATGTTAAATTTTGATTCTGTAAATAAATGACCGCATTCATTTTGATGGGTCAAATATAAATGACGTCTCACGTTTGCATTTCCTTAAATTCAATGCACGTTTTATTCAGTCCAGAAAAATGAGGAATCCGTGTTAAATGATGAATATATCTGAGCATCTGTTCATCTACATGTCCTTAGGCCCAAAAGACTTAGTGTAACTCACTGAACAACTGGTTAGAAAAAGAACAGTTATTAATAAAAAAAAAAAAAAACACTTTGCCTTAAACCTTAAAATTCATACTCTGACAATGTTAGAGATTTTTCAACCTTGTTGTCTTCTTTAACATTCATACAGTAAAAGAAATGTGTTGAATTCATAAAATTGTCAATTTCATTTCTTAATCTGATATTTTAAGTTTGACTCAAGAAGCCAGCTGACTGTAATACCAGCAAATGAGAAAACAGCTCAACTTCTCTAATTATTTACGTCAGTAAACCATTTTGTTAGTTTTAGCCACCTGCATGAGTTAAACCCAGTACTGTTTGAACACATAAACCTTTTTTTACAGCTTACCTGGGTCAAAAATATCTTTAGTTTGATAAAACTGAACCAAACAAGATGCAAAACACCAAGATGAAGCTAAGTGTTGAAAGAAACCTTAGCTAAGAAGTAAAAATGTAATCTTCATAATATCTTTCTGGAGTTTGCTGCTATAATTGGACCCTTCAGATTTTTTTTACATTGTCAGGTGATGCATTATTCCCAAAGTAACGTTCAAAACTCTTAAGAACTGAAACTCCATTCTGAGGCTTCAAACCTGCAAAGACTTGATGCTAAAAGGAAGTTCTGTTGGGTAGGAGCCACTTTGAACAGAAAGTCTCTGTAATACAAAGTAAGAAATCCGCTGACAGGAGATGCAGTGAATAAATAATCTTCCTCTATTGCATCACTATTCTAAGAGGTCCACCTTCGCTGATAAAGGCTCATTTTTTCCATTTCAGATGACAACTCTGCCAAATTGCATGTCATTTTGCATATATCTGGAAGAATAAACGCCTCATCCTAACAGGACTTGGTAGGCTCCTACCTATGACATAATTCATCTTTATTTGCTGCAACAGAAATTCATTTATACGGCTTTCACTGCTACGGTAATTTTGACATTATTCCAGTATTCTTGTTTGTATCTTATTCTGAAGTGGCTACTTGGCTTGTAGCTGCTGTTCTCGCAGCTCCCGGTGTGTCCCTGTGTCACCGCTGTTTACCTCCTTGTATACAAAGATCTGCCAGTGTGTCGGGCGGCCCTGTTGACAGGTAACAATGCCACTGGCTGAGGGGGGTCCCAGCAGAACCAGCGGTCCTTTAGGAACAGAGCCTAGAATAGCACCGACATGGGGTTCACTGGACCCCATAGTGAGAAACACAAACACACAGCAGCAAACCAACAACACTTAACCCGCCCGTCAGAAAGCCTGACGTATATTCACATGCAATGGTAAATAAACAACACAGTTTGTTGTTTGTTGTTGACAAAGGCGCAGTATTGACTTTGGCAGAGAAAATGACATGTTTGCCGGCTCACATGGAGCAGCTCAATACGAAACAGAGAGGAAAAGGTTGACCTAACCTCCGGGCAGGACTTCTTCAACTGTACAGAGCACTAATTGTCACGATGATGTAACTCCTGATTCTTCGCTGTTATGTTTCCATTCCTTGATGTCTAACCCAATGTGTTGAAGATGCACAGCACAACACAATCTATTCTTTACATCGTTTTTCTCTGCCACATTTCAAAGCGGCTTTGGGTGTTTTGTGCAAATATAAATAAGCTGTGTTCTCAGACTCCCCCGATGCTTTTCGCAAGTGAGAGAATGAAACGCACGTCGCTCCACCTAGACTTGTGAAATAACATCTGGGATGCAATATAGCTTGAAATGACGGCTGTGCCTCGTTCACCTTGAATCCTGGCTTGGATCCAAGATGTAAACAAGTGAAAATGCAAGAAAAAAAAAAGTTGAAGTATCCCATATGTTCATGCATAATCATAATCTTCAACATTCTAATCTAAGAGATTATCATAAAACCCAACAGTGATAAGGACACTAAAGTATTCCCATTACACATACACCATGATTTCTCTCTTATTAATCTAACAGCATTCTGAAAAGAGTTAAATGTTCAATGAGATTCTGACCAAGGTTTGGACAAAACAATCTAACTGAAATCTGGAGTTTATCTCAATTGATAATCTATAATCAAATCTAATACAGTAGTCCATCATTTATCACGGATGATCCGTACCCTGAAGCCCTGCGATAAGTGAAAAACCGCAAAATAGGAATAGTAATACAAGTACCGGGTAGTAAGTAGTAGTTTATTTCAGTATCGTGAGTAGCGAGGAACTACTGTACTCTTTTACTGTAGTAAACCCATAATGAAACAGGGTGTACAGTGATGTTCATAGCAGTCGCACAACTGTATTAAAGTACGAACAAAGTACTTTAGTACCATCAAACAATTTTCTGTCAGGTCATATGGACAGTTTATTTTTTTTTGTGCTGAAATGTTTCACCTTCCATCCAGAAGGCTTCATCAGTCAAGGAAAACAAACAAGATAAAACTGATTCTTCCCCTAACAGCTTACTCCAAAGTGGAACAAACCAGTTATGTTTGTGCTAAGAGGGTGTCTTTGGCACGCCCCCTCCTCCAGTGTCGGCCCTCTCCCTCGTCGACAGTCATGTCGAACTGGTTCAAAACCAACAAAGTTCATGCTCAATAATCCAGGTATACAATCCAACAATTTTCAGTCAGGTCATCTGGACAGTTTCTTTTTTTTGTGCTGAAATGTTTCACCTTCCATCCAGAAGGCTTCATCAGTCAAGGAAACACACAACACAAAACTGATTCTTCCCCCAACAGCTTACTCCAAAGTGGAACAAACCAGTTATGTTGTTGCTAAGATGGTCTCTTTGGCACGCCCCCTCCTCCGGTGCCGGTAGCTTTAGTACCAGTTTGCTGGTGCTAAGATGACCTGTTTTTTTTTTCCCACTGTGAAGTATGATGTTTGTGGGAATCAGTTTGTTTGGTGGCTCCTCCGGTTGAAGAAGTCCTTTGGGTGAAGGACGAAACATCTCAGGAAAAAAATAAACCATCCAGATGACCTGATTGAACATTACTGAATTTTATACTTGGATTATTGAGTATGAACTTTGATGTTTTGAACCACTTTGGCATGCCTGTCTCAGAGGAGTTAATGGCAGAGAGGGCAGGCCCCATAGGCCATCAGCTGTGGCTGAGTGGTTAGAGCAGTCGTCATCCAGTGCAAGAGTTGGGGTTTCGAATCCACCTGCAATCACATGCTGAAGTGTCCCCGGACAAGACCCTGTACCCCTCATTGCCTCAGATGTGTGTCCCATCTGTGTATGAATGTGATCTAAAGCACTGATTAGTCTCTTTAGAATGATTTGTTCAATTATCTTTGTAGAGATCTAGTAGAGTGCTGTATGAATGGATAAATGAGGACACAGATTGTAGTGTAAAGCACTTTGATTATCTTGAAATAAGATAGAAATGCGCTATATAAGTACAGAACATTTACCATTTATCTTAGCACCAGCAAACTGTTTTTTTCCACTGTGGAGTGTGCCGTTTGTGGGAATCAGTATTCTTTGGTGGCTCCTCAGATTGACAAAGTCCTTTGGATGAAGGACGAAACATCTCAGAAAAAAAAAGAAACTGTCCAGATGACCTGACTGACAATCGTTGGGCTACATTTAATTATTACTTCTGACATTTTATTTATATTTTAGACAGAAACTGTTTTATAAAATATAATAAAAAAAGTTCAGACCTGCCCATGAAACTTCCTGCTGTCACATGATAAACCAACAGCTACTAATTCATGTTCTTGAGTCACATAAATAATCAGGTAGCTAAATCCTTTGGCTCTACTTCAGTTATGGAGATAAATTTTAATTTTAAGGGTCAGGCCATATAAATCATTGTTTACCGTTGCGCAACAGGCAGTTCTAGTTAATGAATGAAACTTCCTGTGTAATTACTATTGACGTTATAGCAGCAGAGCGCATGTTCAAGATGAAATTATGCCGTGACATTTTCAACACACAGCGCTGACTGTATTTGTGTATTTTGTGAAAAATGTGAGAAATAAAATTTGTTCTGATGTTTAAAGAGACTGTTTGCTTCATTTAATAAAAAGTAATGACATTTAGGTTTTAGGCAAGTCTCTGTCTTGTATTGATTAAGGCTGATTTAGTCAAAGTTTGCATGAAAAAGAGTAAAACAGTGAAGCTATGTGTTATGTTAAGAATTATGATTATCCTTCTAAAGCAACTTAAAAAAAATACTATAATCCCCAATGAAGTTGTTCCTATAATTAAGTTTACTTTAGGTCTCTAAAAATAAAGCTGAACGTTAAAGGGATTCTTCACAGTTCTAGAAGTGGTTGTGCGAAGAAGTTTTTAAGAATTATTGTTTTTTTAGTTATAGAAATCTACTTAAATGACCTCAGTTTAAAGAAATTAGTTTAATTTTAACCGGATAAGCTAACGGCTAGTCCGAGCTGAACCCCAATAAGGTGGACTGCAGTCATCCTAAAACAACTCCTTTATGAAAAACTTTGAAGTAGTTCTTGAAAACTCTAAATGATAAATCTTTACACTGCTGTTAATTTTTTGTAGTTTTTTTTTTTTTTTTGCATTCTGATTTTACGGTAGTTAACTGTAGCACTTACGGTTGCATCCTGGCGCATTTCTGCAGGAAGTGCTACAGCTAACTGCTTAAAAATACACACAAAATTCAATGTAAATGATAATTTAATTAAAAACTGACCAAAATGTTAGTTTTATATATATAAAAAAACATGTTTCTATGAACACACATGTTAAACTGATTGGTACCATATTTTTCGGACTATAAGGCACACAGGATTATAAGGCGCATTAAGTGAAACAAAACAGTCAGAAAAGTCAGACTTTATTCAACTCATTCACAATAACCACATAAAATTGGTTTGAGGTCAGTAAACACAACCAGAATTAATACATAAGGCTCACTGTTAAATCTGTTGGACTCCTGGCAAGGACCAATGCAGACATGCTCCTGTTTTTAGTTTTCTACATTCGCCTTAAAATCTAGCTGTTTTTTGTTACTTTTCTTTTTTTAGCCATCCTATTTGTTAAAAAAAAAAAAAAATCTGTATGCCTTCTTATATTTGTCCATTGTTGTCATCAATCTTTGTTGAAATCAGGTCTCTCTTGTAAATGAGTCCTCGAGGCTCAATTGGATTTACCTGTCTAAATAAAGGTTGAATGAACTGTTGATATTTGAGAAAACTAAAGGATTTTAAATGCGCCTTATAGTCCGAAAAATATGGTAACTGTAAATTGTCTCTAGGTGTGAGTGAGAGAGTGAATTGTTGTTTGTCTCGTTTGTCTTTATGTGTTCCTGCGATGGACTTGAGACCTGTCCAGGGTGTCCCCCATTTCTCGCACAGTGATAGCTGGACATGGGAACCAGTGACCACTGCAACCCAAAAAGGAAGAAGCAGGTAAAAGATAATGGATGGATGGATGGACGGACGGACGGACGGATGGATGTAAAACCTCTCTGAATGGAGTTGTTTTAAGATGGTGGAAATCAGCTTTGGTCCTGGACCTGCTTGGATTAACAGTTAGCTTGTCAGTCTGATCAAAAATGTATTTCTGCAAAGCGCTCAAAGCATTTTCTACAACAAATCATGTGTTAATTGTTTGTAGCATTTCCACAGATACCCAAGTTAAAGATCTATACTATCTGTTAAATGAGTGAACAGGGTTACATTTTGTCTGGCATAAAACAACAATCTGTGCTAATTTTTCACAACTTTTCAGTCATTAAATAAAACTTGTTCTTAATATGAGACATAAATCAAACCCATGTATGCAGCCAGAATTGAAGAAAATTGGACTTGTAAACTGAACTCCATCTGTTTGAGACAAACTTTGTTTCTCTGTTAATGTAAAATAGCCACACACACAAAACAGAAATCACAAAAACATAATTTGATATTTCAGTTTTATCACTTCAAGGGAAAAGGGTTGCGTTGTGAGCAGCACTTACGTCGAACGTCTCTGAAGTAGATGGTCTGTCTGTTTGGGTTCAGCAGCTGGATGACGGAGTCGTCGTTGTTCTTCACTCTACAGCTGATGGTGCCCATTTCCCCCTCGATCACCGACACGTTGTCAGTCGCCAGGTTCTGACTATCAACTGCAAAACATACGCAGAAATGAACATTAAACTTTAAACGGCACACAAATTTTCCCAACTGAATATTTAGAGTCTATTAAATATTTAGATTTTCGACATCGGGGACTACACGCGAACATGTGCAGTGAAGATATGCGAATAGGCTGTGTAGATCGTCTATTTGCAGCCATGTCTAATCCGTTTATTATAAGAGCCATGTGCGTTGTTTGTCATTATTGATCTCCCCAGCTCAGAGCGGGCCCCTGTGCGCTAGTGCCAGATGGGCTGTAAGCTCTGCTGCCCACAAAGATGCAGAGAGAGGAAGGCTATGAAGGAAAAAAGACAAAGAATATAAGAAAGTGGCGAGGCAGCAGATTTGGACGGGGAGGTGGAGGTGAGAAGGAAAGGGTGGGTTACACGGAGCGCGAGCGAACAGAGAGGGACGAGCTGAGCTGGATGCTGTTTATAGTTAAGCTTTATCAGATCTCACCATCTGAGCTTCCATGTGATCAGTGTACTCTGCTCTGTATCTCCAAGAATACAAGCATCTGAATAACTCCCTGTGCTCCGGCGTTGTGGCCACTGACAGACTTTGGACCTTGTCATCATAACATACTGGGCTACCCTCTGCTCCCACAACACAAAAAAGCCTGGATTTATCCCCCACCTCTGTTTAAGGAGGGAAAGAAGAAGGAAATCTGAAGTCACCTTGTGCTATATTTATTTGGCAGGAGCCAAAAAAAGCACAAAGAGAATACGTTTAGTGAATCAGATTCACACCAGAGAAAGAACTACACCCCCCCAAAAAATAAAAACAAAACATCAAAAGCACATTTGCATGCTTGAGCTGACAGACACTTCTATTGCATTCTGACATTTACAAAGTGGAGGGGGGTAAAAGGGAAAAAAAAACAAAAAAAAAACGCCTGCATTTTTAGATAAAGATAATGGGAACAGACAGCCAAACTAACATGATTCAAAATGAACTCTGCGAACGCAGCGAGCAATAAGAAATTAACCTCCTGTGGAGAAAAGCTCCTCAGACCTGTCTGATGCAATGAACCACCCATTTCATTCCACTCTGGTGCCGGCGCGCAGGTTCAGGACAAAAGAAGGGTAATAGGTAAAAACAGACAACCGATTATGCGCCAAAGTACACAAAGCAGGCAATTAAAGATTTTTAGTAAGCACAACATGCGTGGGTTTAATTTGATCAAATAAATGTGAATTATACATGGACATGAATCAAATTAAAGGCGGTGATAGAAAGTCAAGCTCATTGTACTTTCTAATGGCCAGCAGATGAATCAACACTAAACGTTTTTCTAAAGGAGGTCGTATAAATGCAGGAGCTCCAGACAATTTGCACTTTTTTTTTTATTATTTACTCCATCTGACATTTGGATTTCCATAAACAAAACCCTATTAAAGTGGTTTATTACTTCTTATTTTTTTATTTGAGAGAAAGTGTGCAGTCATGTTAAAACATTTGAGATGAAAAAAATGGAAATCTTCGTTCAAGTCTAATAAACGTGAAACAACTCAGTGTTATCAAGGTTGGATCAAAATGGCAACAACTTGATTATTTCTCACCATAAGTCCTATCATTGCCTAAAAGTCTGGCATGAAAGGTGACGGTGAATGTGCATTCCTTTAGATGAGGGGTTCTCAAACTTTTTTGGGTTCAGGGACCACTTACAGGAGAGAAAAAAGTTTCAGGGACCCCCTCATAACCCTCATGTTTATTAAATAATTTTCTTCAATTTGTCTCTTTAATGTAATGGAAATATGTGTGTAACATAAATACTTAAGACTTGCTCTTTAATAGTGTTAATACCGTTTTTATTCTTTTAAACATGGGCTATTTTTCATTCAAGACCCACTTAATTAACAAAGTTTTTAATTTCAACTTCCAAAAATTATAGTTGAAATGAACTGCATCAAAAACCACTTTAAAACTTTACCTATTCACATAATTGAACATAATAAATGTATCGCCACTTCTTAATATTATTACAGAAATTTCTTTACATGAAACTGAACAGAACCATAACAGCAGTAGTCATACCAAGTAACGTAACTTAATTTGTAAACTGGTCTATGTCAGAATGCATATAGCAAGCGGGCCGGTGGGGTGGTGCAGGGGGTCTGGGGGGTTTGGGGGTCCTCCCTCCAAAATTTTTGAATAAAGGAGATGTATTTTCCTGCATTTTGGTGTATTTTAACAGATTGTTAAACATCTACGTG
>NC_056503.1:36143415-36186901 GCF_014905685.2 Nematolebias whitei
GGGTTCTGTTTATTGCATTTATGATTCAATGCAACAAAATCAGTTAACACTAAACTGATTTTGTACAAAGCGTTTATTAGATTGTGTAATGTAAAGCAGAGCGTTACGTCTGTAGCACCTTAACTAGCGTGTGTCTGTATTGCATGTCGATAGCTAGCTTAGCCCTACTTCTTGTTGTGCTGAGCTCTCTACAATAATTATTGAACAAAGTGTTTACTAATGTAGGTAAACGTAGATGTTAAACAACCCATTAAAATTCACCAGAATGCAGGAAATGGCATCGGGGAGCATATTCTAGAATCACCCCTGGAAAGAAGTAAGACAAATATATTCTTTCAGCTGTGACAACATAATGTATAAAACACAATAACAAAACAGGTTATTATAAAGTCTGTGCATCATCAAAATAAACTATATGCACATTTTCTCAAAACATATATACAAGAAGAGAGGAGTCATGGACACAAGACTGCAGACTGACACAAGGCGCTTGAATAAAACTTAAAACCTTTATCAAAAACAAAGAAAAGGCAACTTCCAGGAACTGAAAAGAAACCACGAGACATGGAGGAGAACACATGGCATAAAGCACAACACGGCTAGAACGAACAGGACTGAGTGAGAGCTGAAGACTTGGGAAAGCTGGGACTAATGAGGAAGGTGGCAGCAGCTGACACTAATAGGAATGGGCAACAGGTGTAGGTGGGCGTGGCACAACAGCGGAGCAGAATCTTTTTATGGATAGTACTGAAGATAGCCGAAAATACAGCGAGGCGATGTAACAAACTGAAGATAAAAACAAAAGCTAAACATGAAAATAAATAAACTAAATAAACTCAAAAATACAAAACTAAATGCTGAAAACACAGATTATGACAAACAAAAATGTCGTATGATCGGTTAGCGCTCAGATTAGCCCAGTCTTGTAAACATAGCTGTTATGACTTTTTTGCAGGTTGCTAAAATGGATGAGTTTTACAAATATTTTGATTTGGACTGAGTCTTAAAGTTCACCAGTTGTAAAACGCCCTTCCAATGATTACTTGCTGCGTCGTTAAACTACTTCCACTGATTCTTGATATATTTTGCTAACACACAGGGTCGATGCCAATTGTTATTGCCATAGTTTTAAGTAAATCCATTTTGCACAATGTATAACACTTAAAAGTGTGGGGGCGACCCTCATCTACTGTCACACCAGGTTTTTAGGTCAATTATGTGAAATTGATTGAGTTTGTGTCATTTTTCTGTAAATTTATATTGATCATCTGTGGTCGCCATCTTGAATTAAGTTAACTCTAAAATTTAATAAGCTGTAGATACACATCCAATGATAACTTTGAGAGTTTCATTCAAATCTTGATAAATTTTGCTAACAGACAGTCAAATTAACCCACACGCAGACACATACATTATCGCCTTTCATGGTGGTAAGTGTAATAATTTATTAAAAATATTGCTTTTAATGTTTAAATTTGCCATTTTAAAATGTTTTACTGTGTTTTTATGTGTTATGCATTGTTGATTTTATACTTTTTAACTCATGTAAATCGTCTGAGTATTTAGAGAAGCGCTATACAAATTAAATGTATTATTATTATTATTATTATTATTATTATTATTAATTATGATAAAATCCAGTGTTTCCAATGAATGAAATCGGTAGATAACTGAGATGTGTTTCAGTGAAGTGATATTGTTTAGATATCCTGTGCACATAAACAGACTGAGCTGAAAATGAGGCAGAAAGCAAAATGAAAAGTTTTGATGTCTGTTTTACTTCATCGCCGTAATATGTCTGGCAGTCAAATCGGCTCCACGGAGCAGCCTCAAAGCAAGGTTACTCTGCTCCCAATCTGCTGGGCTGAGAGAAAGGCAACGGAAAAGATAAATTCTCTTTAAGGTTTAGCAGACACCCCCACCCCCCCAAGCAAGGTTGGTCTCCCTCCAATATCCCAGCATAGGCTCATCTCCAATTCAAAACACACATAAATAACGGCGCTGTGATTAGCAATCCCATCAAAGTGAAAACAGGCCACTTTGTGGAACATGGAGGGTTTTCGCAATTGAAGTAAACATTTTCAATTGCCTCGGCATCCTGGTCATGATTGGGTGCAAATGAGGAGAGGCAGTCATTAATTTTGGGTGGTGGGTGGGGATGGAGAAGGGGGAGGCGGGGGGAGTGGGCAGAGGCAGAGCACAGATGACTGGCTGATAAATTCGCACTCATTCCAGCAGCTGTCTGGGAGAGTAAAGTGCCTGTATCTCTACACATGGCTGCCCTCCTGTTCCTGCATCACAACATACTGAATTAAACTACAAGTCTGAGGAAAATACAGACCTTCAGAAGTCTGCGCTCCCTCTGAGGGGATGTACAATCTGGCGAGCAGTGTTGGCATGGAGGCTCGGCTCATCAACCATACTCACCATGCAAAACGGCGCCAAGCCCCGACCGATTCTAACAAAGGTTGACGAAATCAGGAAATATTAGTGGACCTGGCTCTTCCATCAGAAATCCAGAGACCTGCACCTTTTGAACCAGGTTGTCTCTTTCTTTGAACTTTTCTCTCTTGTTTCTCACTTCAAAAGACATGAAAGGGGCAGCAAAACGCAGGACCGACAGCCCCTCGTTCCTCTCCCCTGTGTCACCACCGTCTGCAGCAGTCATGTCCTTTCAAGGAACAACCAGACCATCATTAACAATAAAAGTTTCTTCCTCTTCTTCTCTGATTCTGTCTCTTTTCTCCTTATCCTTCTTAGTCATTAAATCCTGATCCTCATGATGAAATGCTGGTTTAAGAATGTTCACAAGTAAGAAGGGTATAATTAGCACCATGCCATTTCTCTCAGACCCCTAGTATGGAAAGGTTTCAGAAAATTTCATAGCCTCTAATTTAACAGAAGCTCAGGGTATCCGTTAGCATAATGATGCTGCAGCAGAACTAAAAAAAGAAGACAGAAATAATTATTTATTGACTGAAAGAATAAGGTTTTGTCTAATGTGAATACATTCTCATTATAATGTGACGATTAAGCTGAACACTTTAGTAAAAGCTTCACGGTTTTGTTTTAAGCCAGCATTACGAAGGTGTGAAAATGACTTTGTCTAATTAAGTTTTTTTCAATCTGAAGTTTTTATTAACTTTTTACATCCTAACAAATTTGCTGTTTCTCTTTATATCAGTTAAAACAGATTTAGTTTATTAAAAGTGAAAGAATAAAATAAACAGCATAAATTCTTTAAGAGTTGTTGCCTAAAAAACACATACATCCAAATTTTACCAAATTGATGAAAGTTGTGAAAGTGCTGAAAGTGAGATCATTCTAGCTAGTATTTATATTTAGAGATGATCTGGCCCGATTTCAGAGTGGCTAAACATCACGTTGAAGGGAAAACATGTGAGGGTTTGGATCCTTCTGAAGCTTGAAATCAGACGAAATGGGAACCAAGATGTTTCCCAAAAAGACATCTGATCAGAAGACTTCTTTTAGCAGTATGTGACAATAGCTGTAAAACTGTTTGTCACAATCTGGAGCTCAGATTTAGAGCTTTTAAGGTGGCAGTCATCTGGTTTTAGATAGAATTTCATGCTTTCTGTGCTCTTGTAAACTTTATGGTTATTTCCTATAAAGAATATGCCGATTTTTGTAAATCATTATTTTCCCCATATCCACCTTATTCCTGGGGGCTCTACTGTATAAATGATTATGGGTACAATTTACTATCAGCCACCGGAAGTAGTAGTAAGGACTGGTTAACCATGGTAGGGGTGCACGGACCGCTGTTTAGTTGAAAGTAATTTGCATTCAGTTTAGCAGATAAAACACTGTTTTTGCATTGTTCACAGGAACAGCTTCTACCCTGAGGCTGTTAGACTCATGAATCTCTAACTAGAATAATCACTGTGAAAAACCATATCATGTTGCTGCTGATCTGTTTCATGTTGCTGCTGATCTGTTTCAATGTTGATGTGTTCATGCGTGCACATCTGCTCACAGACTCATGTTCATGTTTTTGCTGATGTTCAATGTTTATGTTATGAGTGCTTAGTGTATATTTAGTTGATGTTTTTCTTAGTTCATATCTTAGATGTTATTACTGTTTTTCTTATACATTTTATTGTCGGATGTAACTGGGACCCCGTGTACATAATTTCGCTCCACCACATGTACCACATGAGGTGCGAATGACAATAAAGAAACTCTGACTCTGATTTATTTAACAACATGAAGTTTACTAAAATAGCTTTGTGGAGTTCAGGTACCTGCTGTGCTGTTCACGGCTGCACGAACAACCAGACCAAACTAAATCAGTGGCTACAACAAAAGTTTCTTGAACACAGACCCAAAACAAAAAAGAAGTGTTCCTGTGAAAAGCACTATAGTTTCCATCACCTACCTACAGATGAGGAATTAAGGAGAATGTGGCTGAAAAATCTGAACTTGAAGAGACCACCTAAAATGTTGTATCTGCTCATTTCAATTTGTTGACAAACGGCCGACGGAGGAAAACCTGCATCCTACTTTGTGGCTGGGCTACAATAAACCAGAGGAGACGCTTGATCCTCAGAAGGAATGAAAACAGTGTGACAAGAATATCAGGTATGATTTCAAGTGTATAAAGGGCACAACAGCATTATAGTATTGTTTGTCTTCGGTTTTATGATTTTCTCTGCAATTAACCCAAGCTCATTGATGGAGGACTTTAAGGCTTTGGCTGGGTTCTATGTCTGCTTTAAGGTAAATAAAATTGTGTCCCACCTCTTTTAACAAAACACGACCAACCTTATTACTGTGTAGACACTAATACGCCTCAGAGCTTTACAGGTTGTTCATGGCTTCACCGTCAGAAGCAACCGAGTCAATGAAATAGCTAAATAGTAGATGTAATCTGCCGCCACTTCTTCAGAACGTCTTCCATCCCTCGTCTGCAGTTGGCAGAGGTATGATTATACTGTTTTGTTTGAGCTCCGACAGGTGGGGTTTCAACATATTTATGTAAATTAGATCCACAATGCTTCGAGAAACTACATTAGCTCGTACTGTTTGTACATAAACAAATGCCGATTTCAGTCCACGTTGGAAGTCGTGCCCATAAGGCTGCACAGAAGGCTGTCGGAATCAGCCTCCCCACCATCACAGACATCTACACCTCCAGATGCAGGAAGAGGGCTACCTGCATCATGAAGGACCTCACTCACCCAGCACACACACTTTTTGCCCCACTCCCCTCAGGAAGGAGGTTGAGAAGCATTAAGTGTAGAACCACCACTAGACTGAGGAACAGCTTCTACCCTGAAGCTGTTAGACTCATGAATCTCTAACTAGAATAATCACGGTGAAAAATCACATCACGTTGCTGCTGATCTGTTTCATGTTGCTGCTGACCTGATTCAATGTTGATGTGTTCATGCGTGCACATCCGCTCACATCCGCTCATGTTCATGTTTGTGCTGATGTTCAATGTTTTATGTTATGAGTGCTTAGTGTATATTTAGTTGATGTTTTTCTTAGTTCATATCTCAGATGTTATTACCGTTTTTAATATACATTTTATTGTTGGATGTAACTGGGACCCTGTGTACATAATTTCGCTCCACCACATGTATCACAAGCGGTGCGAATGACAATAAAGAATCTCTGACTCTGACTATAATTCATGCAAAGCAGTGGTGTAGTCTACATTTTTGTAGTGAGTATACTGCAGTAAAGTTAGTTTTACGTCGAACACCACTTAAGCCATGGAGCGCTAATGTCCAACGCCCAACGTAAAACTAATTTTACCATGGTTGGTCCATATACTGTGCTTAGAAACCAAAGTACACTGGTTAGAACAATGTAATTGTCAAATTATTTTGATTTTTAAGCATATTGAACATTTCCAAATTTATCTGAAGCTTATATTTGAATAATGAACAACAAACTTTGTACAACAGTTGGCTTTGTATTAATTATACAATAATTTGCTGAATAAGTGAATGTACCATAATAAAAAAGCACTGCATACCAATAGATTGTTACGGAAGCGTTTAACTGCCATTTAACGTATCAATGACACATGCCTAATCATATGTCATGAATCATTGGGCACTTTTAATTGGGTATACTGAAATTCTTAAGCCTTTCTAGTGGGTATACATCGTATACCCGCTATCGCGTAGACTACACCACTGATGCAAAGCATCATGGGGTCTAGGAGTAAGGTCAATAGAACAAAAGTATGAGCATATTTTTAGGAGAATTCAAACTTCTGGCCCAAATATTACTACTTGGATGTAAGTTTCCATGATGCAGCTAACATACAGTTTTACCCAAGACTGGTGTGGTAGTTTGCTTTATAATCTCTATGTAAGAAGGTTTGAGTTTCAATTATTGGTAGTAGCCTCTCTGTGAGGAGTTAACATGTTGTCCCTTTGCATCATTGGGTTTTCAGAAATTGGGGATGCTGAACGACTCTGACTCCTTCGAAAATGTGCTTATGAGAAGACTGACAAACAAGCTAAGTCATCCACCATCAAAGTCCTAGCTTTACATTGTAAATTAAATTGTTTTCAATTAAAAACATTTCACAAACAAGGACCTCAATGCCTCCAAAAGTCTCCAAGCTAACAATGTTCACATCTCTGGTTGGGTAAGGGAAGCCAGTGTTGTAAACAGGTAAACTACTGATAAAGTTAGTTTTCCCTCATTTTATTCACACAGCATTCTAACTGAAAGTAAACAGACTCATTCACAAGACGCCTCAGTCCAGGACTGACATCTTCTCTCCACCGTGGTCCATTCAGAAGACACGGAAGCAGAGAGGGGGGACTGAAACACCTTACCTCTGTAGAGCTGCTTTATCTCCAAGTGAGGTAGTAACAGAGCCAACTGTCAGCATCTGAAAAGGTGGGCCTGCTTTGCAGCTCCAACTGCTAAGAATCACGGGACAGTGTTGGGCGACCATCCAGCTGCAGAATTTAAAAACTCAAAACACCATGGCGGAACTCATTTCAGATTTGGACTTTCAGTCTGTTTTTTTTCTTTTTCTCAAGCAAGCTGATTTTTTTGTAACCCTTGCATTTGATAATGGCAAACTGTGGTGATTCCAAGATCCGTGAGCTCCTTGCTATATACGTGCAGAGGAGGAAATGAATACAAACTTTACTGGACCAGTGAAGGATGAGTGCTTTTGGAGAGACTGAAGTAAGTTAAAAGTGAAGTAAAAGTATGCAATAGCACAGATACAACTATAACAAATGGTCACTTTAGGGTACTTCAAAACTTAATACACTAAAAAGAAAGTCTCACCAAGTAAATGACTACAATGGTCAAAGTGGTCGCAGCCAGAGGGACTGGACGTACTTTGATCTGTGCAACGTAAGAGCTATTCGGTGTTACTCTCGTCGGCAGCTTGAGTGGAGTAACACGTCAGAGCAGCTGAGTTTTTTTCACGCCTCTTAAATCCACACTGCTTGCTGTATTCTGAAAGCTCATTTGAGCGCAGGAAGGGAGTGGCTCTTCACACTGCAAAAGGGAATATAAACATGGAAAGAGCTGTGCGGCCATTTTGAGGCTCTTCTGAAAGAGCCTAATATGGAGAGTTGGAATTATATGATGTGGTTTTAATTTTTTCCTGGTCTCCGAAGAATTCATGTAGCTTTTGTTTCATTAAAAATTACACCAGTGAACGTATCTCCAGCTAAATGATCTGGACAAATCCTGTACTGATAAAAGCTTGTTACTGATAGATTTACAGACCAAAAAAAAATCAGTCTTTGCAGTTTTCTGGGAGAATTCCCATGTCCGTTCTCCTCAGTTTGTTACATCAAGAGGGATTCTGAGGTATGACTTATCTTTGTCAGCTCTATTTGAGCAGCCCAAAACTTTAAAAAAGAAAGTATTTTTACCTCTATTTACCCAGGCAAATCCCCTGAAATCCCAGATCTCTTTTTCAAGGGAGGCCTTGGCTTGAAGGCAGCCTAAACATACATATTTTTGAACTATTGGAGAAAACCGAAGTATCTGGAGAAAACCTATGCAAACACAAGGAGAACACACAAACTCTACACAGAAAGACCCCAGGCCTAACAACCTGGGGCTTGAACCCAGGACCTTCTTGCTGCGAGGCTACAGTGCTATAATGATCATGATCATAATCATCATGATCATGATCATAATGATAATAAGAATAAGAATAAGCTATCATGCAGTCAAAAACTGAACAAAAGTTAATCTCTGTGGTTGACACCAATTCTCTATGGCTCTCTTCATCTTTTATTTATACACTGATGCTCGTCTTCCAACATGTTGATTAGACCATGTGCACACAGGATGTGATGTCATTGCAAAATGGTCTGCAGTCTCTATCTGGCTTGGCTTCGTCTCCGAAGATCATGAAGGGTGTCCACGACCGCAGGCCCTCTGGTGGCTGATGAGATCGATCCTGGGGCGGCAGCCTCAACCACAGTGGCCGCAAGTGAATGTGAATGTCTATTCGGGGGTGGGAGTGGGTGCTCTGTTCTTTCTCCTGCTTCACTTGTCCTCCAGGCTGGCACATCTTTCTGTCTCAAAGGAGCCCACCGCCTCGTGGATGGTTGACCACCAGGTGTTGCGGTTAGCGGCGGGCATGAACCAGTTTTGGGGGTCGATATGGCTCACATTCAGGGAAGCCTTGATGAAGTCTTTGTAGTGTTTCTGTGGCACCCCTCTCTTGCACCACCCAGAGGACAGCTCGCCATACAACACAATCTTTGGTAGGCGATGGTCCTCTATTCTGGACACGTGCCCTGTTCAATGTAGGTGAGCCTTGAGTAACATTTCCTCGATGCTGGTGATCTCTGCCTGCTGAAGGACCTCCATGTTGGTTACGAAGTCGCTCCAGTGGAAGTTGAGGATGGAGCGGAGACAGCGTTGGTGGAAGTGCTCGAGGAGCTGTGTATGGCAGTGGTATGTGACCCATGATTCGGAACTGTACAGGAGGGTGGTCACTATAGTGGATCTGTACACACTGATCTTGGTCCTCATCTTCAGGTTTTTGTTTGACCACAATCTCTTGCAGAGTCTGCCAAAGGCACTGCTCACTTTAGCCAATCTGCTGTTGATCTCTTTGTCGATATTAGGGTTTGAGGAGATGATGCACCCAAGATAGATGCTGGACAATTTTCAGCTTTGTCTCGCTGATGTTGATGTGAGGGAGATGGTACTGCTCACCAGGTGCTGGTTGGTGTAGCACCTCCGTCTTCTTCAGACTGACCTCTAGATCAAAGAGCTGGGCAGTGTCTTTGAAGCTGGACATAATATGCTGCATGGCTGTTTCTGTGTGGGCTCTGAGAGCGGCATCATCAGCAAACAGCAGTTTCTGGATGAGTTGTTCCATTGTCTTGGTGTGAGTCAGCAGGTACCTCAGGTTGAATAAGCTGCCATCCGTGCAATTTTAGTGTGTAAAATCGGTTTAGGTTTAGTACAAAACACCTCTGATGTAATTGGAGTGACGTAAACTATGTGCTTTCAGAAGCTTCCCTCCAAGTAGATCTCCAGTGATAATTTAAATGTTTGTTTGAAATTACTGAAGGCAAGGGTAAAACTATAGTTCCCATAAGGCCATGGAACTATATGAGTTTTCTGAAAATAAATAGATCTACTGCTGCCTTGATCAGTAAAGGCAGCATATCCTCTGATCTCAAGGGTGAAATTACTGTCTGAGTTTCTGAGGTCTGAGTGCTTCAAGGACTTCAGTCACAACGATGCCAGTTTAAGAGTATAAACTTGGAAAGTTTTCACTTTAGACCATAATATTTCTCTCTGAGGGGACAGATTCTTACAGATATATACTGGAGTGCAACCCATCCTTACATCTTCTGACCAGCAGGCAGCAAGAACATGTGCATGCAACATCACCAAGCAGGGAGGGCTGATGGGTTGTAAATGAGCATGCATAGCTAAACTTTGCAGATTTTATCAGCTGCAGCAAGCTAATGATGAGTTGGTTTTGATGCGGCTTCTAATTGAGTTTTTAATGTGACTCATACTAAAACTTAATTAAATAAATCTTTAAAATGCAAAGTTGATAGTTATACAAATGATGTCATTAAAAACTGAGGACTTCTGTTTCATTGTGCCTTAACTCTGACTCGCTGTTCAGCAGACTGACAAGCAAAAAGGCAGCTTGATTTATGCAGATGTCTTCATGTAAATGTTTGTGTTTTAACAAATTGTGTTTCACTGTTACCCTAAAATGGAAACTTTCAGAACGAGTTTCAAAGAGTGTTGGGAAATGTAATAAATTCTTGACAAAGGAACTAATAAGAAGGAGCTCAGGGAAAGAAAATCCCCCTATATCTAATTTAAAACATGAAAGCCCATTAGAATAACTTACCTTGGAAAGAAGAAGCATTCATCAGCCTACATAAACTTGAAAAATAAAAATATTCTACAATTGATGTTCTGTTGTGACTTGTGACTATATACATATACATATACACACACAAACACACACACACATATAGTGTGTGTATATTATATATATATATATAGTGGTGTGCACAGCTAAACAAAACGTTAGCTTCGCTAACCCATACTGTATTCCGATAACTGAAAAATATTAGGTTTTCTAATAGTAAATTGCTAAACAGGTAAAAAAGAAAATTGGTGGAAGTAAACGCTACACTGCTAACAGCTAAGTTAAGTCACTCAGTCTGCCTCACACGTCTTTTGCCCCTTTTGCACTGCTCCTACTCAGCCCCAACTCTGCTCAGCTCAGCCTGGATTTGCATCGCACTTCAATGTCAATGTCACTTCAGGGCGGGTTCTGGAGGCGTGTCCAGAATCCAAAATCCTGCTAATGAGCTTTTAATGAACTTTAGTTCACTGAGAGTTCTGCAATGAGTTAAACTCAAATCAGTCTGCTCCTCAGATAAATAATGTTAAATTATTATTTTTAATTATGAATGTTTCTGTTAACTTATTTTATATATGAATATTTCTATTCAGTTCCCTGAGAAGACTTCTGCTGTGACTTGGCGCTATATAAACTGAATTAAATCTGATGAACCAGATTCTACAAAAACTTCTATATTCAAAACTATATATTTTTTTCTTCATCATTTGATGTATTTGCACTCGTGTTTACTTTTATTGTTCAATTTTTTTAGATTTGTGATTTTGTTTCTTGTATACAGATTTTATTTTAGTGATTTAAAGTGTAATTCTTGTTTTGTGTTTTGCGCATCTGTGGGTTAGAATAAAGTTGAACCAAAGCCGTAGCTCTTCTTTAAACATGTTTGAGGGAAATATTCCTGAGAGATCCAATAATTTTGTCTTTTTATTATTTTTCAGCTGAGTTAACTTTAATTAAGAGATTATTTAATAAAGTCAAAGCAAAAACAGGATTCCATGATAAAGCCGGCACCGTTTATTTATTTTTATTATTCACTGATATAAAACATTATTTTTTATACATAAAATGTAAAAAAAATAATGTTTTATATCAAAAAAAAAAAAAACGTTTCCACCCTCCGTCTTGGACTCCCGGGCCTCGTGCCTGCCAGGGCTCAGAATCCAGCCTTTGTGAGCAAGCGAGGCCACGGCTCAGGGTCCGGCCTCATGTGCTTCAACAGGTCGGCAGCTTGTATCCTCCGCGGTGACACCGCTTGATCGAATTTTGTTGTTGGTCACCAAACACAAAAAACGCCTGGGCTTCAGCATTAAACACGGTGTAGTCATTATTGTTTTTAAAATCTTAAAAATAGGTCCAGCCACTGCTCCACGTTCCGAGGAATTGCAAATGTTGGATCGGTGAAAAGTTTCTGAGATCCAGTGACTCCTCCCCCTGACCAATCAGTGTCCTGCATTCACGTTTCGCACCCGACTCAGATCATTCAATCCCACCAGAGAAGCAGTGAGAAAAACAGATCCTGAATCAGCCTCGAATCAGCTAAAAAGTACTAGTGGAATAGTGATTTTTCGGTGGAGGGCTGAGCAGAGTTGGAGCTGAGTAGGAGCAGTACAAAAGCCCCATTTGTGTCTTCCAGTTGAACTTGTGTTGACCAATCGTGTTTTCACATGTACACATAAAAAAACAATAGTGTGTCTTCAGCTAGCTGCTGATACATCTATCAATCACTTCTTAGCATGTGTAAGTCAACAGTGTGCCTAAAAGTCTCTTTGAAACAAGCTCATGACAAACAGGAACAAGTTTGTGAATTTTGTTAGTTAATAAAAAAATTAAAAAAAAAATAAATAAAAAAAAAATATATATATATATATATATATTTAACAAAACCTTATGAGCCTTTGCATGAGAGGTCATGCTGAGCTAGCTAAGCTGGTAAAAATTCTAAAGTTAATCCTCACTTCAGCCAGTGTTACATTTCTTTTTAGCAAATCTAATTTAGTTGGAAATGCTATATCATAAATGGGATTAGCAAACTGGGCAGTACGGTGGCACAGTTTGTAGAGGTGCCATCTCTCAGCGAGAAGGTCATCGGATTAAATCCGGGCTGGGGGTTCATTCTGCGTGGAGTTTGCATGTTCTCTCCGTGCATGCATGGGTTTTCTCCAGGTACTCTGGTTTCCTCCCACAGACCAAAAACATGCATGTTAGGCTGATTGGTAACTCTAAATTGTCCCTAGGTGTGAGTGAGAGAGTGAATGGTTGTTTGTCTCGTTTGTCTCTATGTGTCCCTGTGATGGATGAAGACCTGTCCAGGGTGTCCCTCGCTTCTTGCACAGTGACTGCTGGATATGGACACAAGTCAACCCCGTGACTCGAAAAGGAAAAAGCAGGTAAAGGTAATGGATGGATGGATGATGGGATTAGCGAACCCTATGTTTTTAAAAAAAAAATAACGATCAACCAATTAAAAGAAATCCCAATTGATTAAAGTGTAGCTTTTACACCTGGTGAAAAGTTGATTTTAAAATGAAAACAGTCAACGAGGGCTTGGAGTTCACAAGTGTGTCTGCCTTACACAATACAATAAAATAAAATAAAATAAAATAAACAAAACAAATAAAATCACTACAACATAGCAGCCATGACAGTAAAAATGGTGCAGATCTTTTGAAGTGAGGTTCTCATAAATCAGTCTCAGAAAAAGAGTTTAATTCTGACCAAACTGATGAAAACAAGTAAATTACTGCTGTCTTAAAACATCAAAACTGAAAAACACCTTGTGTTTTTAAAGCTACTTTATAAACCTATACATTCTCTTAAGATTTGCAATGCATGGCTATAATAGACAATTTTTTAAAATCCTGCAGGAATTTCCCTGGGCTGCACCCGAAATGCTATGGCTAGCTGCTGCTGGAGCTTGTACTGAAACAATATAACATTCTATGTTTAATGTAATGCAAAATTGACAACAATGTAAAAATTTGTGACATAATTTGTATGAACCATTTTACAGTATACTTTGTGTATATATACATATATATCTCCTACTCTAAATTGAAGGCAATCAAAGATCCATCTACAGCAGGTAAGATTAATTGCTCATAACCTTTCCTCAAAACCCCACTTCAAAGGATCTAAAATGGATAGAAAACATCAGACAGATGCAAAGAAGCAAGCACTTCCAAACAAACGGCAGGTAGCAAAAAGAAGAAGTACCTGTCACGATTTCAGCAGCTCCTGTTGATGTGCGCACGCAGATGAGAGAAGAAGGAAAAAACAAAACAGAAAGATTGTAAGCAGACAAACAACAAGCTTAAAGCCACACATTCCACTGATTTAAAAAAAAGTGTTTTATATTTGCATCAAAGACATGTTGGAAATCATAACATTCAAGCTCAGTATTATATTTGTATAACTTCTCACCAATTAAGAAATACACAAAAGCCATCATAGCATGCTACTGACTGTGATTTCAATTTAATGAGCGACTTTAGTCCCTTCAAAAATTTTGCTGCAAAATGGAGGAAAGAAAGAAAACAAGGACTTTGTTTTCTCCCCCTCATGTCACTGATTTAGATTCCAGCTATCACCACTTTGGAGCAGCCACTGCCTGGAGACTCTCCCCTTGGGACCAGCAGTGTATCCTGGAGAGGAGAGCACCCATTCGGAACAGTGCCCACCCAAACTGGCATCTCGCAGGGCATGAAAGACTGGCATGTTCCTGAGTCCCTGCAGCATTGCTCAGGGCTCTGTACCCTCGGGAAAGCCTCTATCATTCATTGTCTGCCATTCATGAAGAACACTCCTCTAAGCCACCCGCTCACATGTGTACACACACACACACACACACCTCCTCCCACTTAATGCCTTCTGCAGCTCATCCACATATACATTTTACATTTCACATAACACATTTCATTATATTTACATACCACACAGACGTTACAGCTTCTTTACTTAAACTGTGAGCGACAAGAACCTCAGTGTAACGCACACAGTATGTTCAAGTGATTGCTTGTCTCACTTGTCATTGTCAGTATAACAAGGGTGTAAGGTATGACACATGTCCTTGTTATGCTCCTTTGTGGATTTTCAGCATGTCAACAATTCCCTCAGGACTAAAAGTGAAAAATCTCACACAGCAGGAAGCAAATTTGGAACAATGGTCCAGTAGTCTCCCGAGATATCTCAATGTGTGATGCTTTCTTAAAACTTAAAGGGAAAGTTCTGATTATTTTGAAGTCATGTTCTGCGGACCAGTTCTGCACAATCAAGATCTTGTGGTAGATATGTTTTTGAATGATCTCGATTTGAAGAAGTTGAGATTTGTTCTGAGCAAATTACTAAGCTAACATCTAGACCGAGTGGGGACAAGACCAGAGTAGACTGTTGCCATCTTAGGTTGCTTTCACACCTGATAGTCCGGTAGACTTGGTTCGGTTGGGGACCAAAATGCATGCCTATTTGTTTACATTTGAGCTGGTGCGTTTGCATTCACACTCCACTGTGCAGTCGAGCCAACCTGTTGAACCAACCTATTCCCCCGCTCGCCTGTGGGGGCGCTGCACCAAGAACTACTGAAAGAAATAACACAAAAACCTCTGAAGACACTTCTTCTTCTTCTGGAAATAAAAGCAAAAATGGAGTGGCATCAAGTTTTAGCAGTTTTAGGAGTTATATTTTGCCATTTTTCAAAACTGGACTCAGAATGAGCAGAAGATGAGACAGAAGACCATGGAGAATATTGTTTTTCACACAAGACAAGCTGATGGCTCCATATAAGGTAAGAGAAATGTGTGTTTGTTTGCCCTGCGCTGTACTCCACTTCTTGCTTGTGGAGCGGGGTCCGGTCTGTTTACATTCACACTGTACTCGAAACGCGCTGGAATTCTCTTTTACCGGACCGAGACCTAGGTTTTAGCCCGGGCCAGAGTTCGCTTTTTTGTTCCATGAGAGAGTTTGATGGCGTGTTCACACCTCCCGAAACGAACCGTACTTTCTAGGAAAACGAGCTAGAGTTTGATTAAAGAGGACTAAACAGGGCTGGTGTGAATGCACCCTTAATACACCTTCAGTCTCTAATTCTGAATAAGGGTTTTTGTGAACTCACATTGTTGCCAAGTTTGCAACCAGAGTTATTAAAGATAGTGACTTGGGCTGCTTTGCCATTGATACGTGTCACTCCACTTTGCTCTTGTCTTATTGGTACTTTTCACGTGCAGGTGATTTGCCAATGTGACTTGTTTCCCCGCTCTGTGGACAGGATCGTCAATGCAAAGTGGGTAGTATTGTAACAGGTCATTGTGCTTGAACCACTTCAACTGTTGTGATCCTTATTCGCCCTATAATTGGACTTCAATTTATTTATCCAGGCACTGCTCATAAATATGGGTGTAGCCATGCTGTGCCATCATGTTTGACATCTCTCTGTAAATGCACTCATTTCTTGTGGTGCTGTCCATCAACAAGATCAGAGAGGAAGTGACAATTCAGATGTAATTTGCAGTTTTGATAGGCAGGTCATCCAGTGATGTACCTCTTTGGGCCAATCAATAGCTGCTGTCTGTTTACGTCAAAACTGGCACCTCGGAGCAGACTGCTTGGAACCAAAAACAAGGTGGTCCCATAAACTGGGCTGAGTGGGGGTGGGTACCGACAGTGGGCAGGCCCTTAATTGGTGTGGTATGGTGCAGAACCGATGAGAGTTGAGACAGTGTCAAAGCACCATTTCTGGGCTTTTGGAAACAAGATGGCAACTCAAAATGGCAAGAAAACAAATGGAGATTCTGTTGCAATTCTTGACTTCTAAGTGTTTGCAACCAAAAGAGCGGAGAGCCATGCACCTGCATTTTGAGCGGCACAGTTTTTGAAAATCACCACCTTGCACACCTTGCAAAATTTTATTCAAAATTTAGTCAAGAAGATTACACACCTCTGTGATGCATGCTATAAAACGGAGAACCCCTGCAATGTTTTGAGACACTTTGAAAACTCTCTTGTATATGCCATTTCCCAATCGTATGACAATGTAACAGTCTATAAGGCAGCATTTGCATAATCTTATATCAATTTATGAGATCTGAGTTGATTTAAAACATAACTTTGGTCTTAGCTTAGCTCAAACTAGCATTTTTGTTGTCATTCTGGTCAGAAATAAACTATTTTTCTTCAAATGGAGATTGTTTAAATAGAGTTATCTACCACAAATAAGGTATTAACCATTCAAATTTGTTCCACAGAACCCCATATCAAATAGTCTGAAGTTTTTTTTAATGGTTGTCAAAATGCTTTTGTTACCATATAATAATTCAACACTTAAGCTTCTGAAGCTTATGGGATTTGAAAAAAAGAAACATTGATGGTCTGACTTGAGTCTGAATGAGTGCACGATATGTGTCCCAGTCTTACCAGCCCTCAGGACATCCCATAATGAGGCTTTTGAGTTGCTTTAATTGCCAGGTAATTATAATGTTGTAGCAACATTATGTAAATGACTCATTATCATCTTGTAGCTACGTGTAGTCAATCTGCCCTCTTTTTATGTTGCTCTGTCAGACGTGTAACCCAGAAAAATGTATCACCCAGATACCAGGACACCTCATTGTTTAATCTTGTCAACAGAGACCTATATCTAAATATGGCGACTTGAGAGAGAAAGTGGTGACACCTTCCCTAACCCCTCAGTATGATCCACTTCCTGCTGGTGGCCTCTGAAGGGGCTATAAATAGCGTCAGGATGGCGGTAGTGTTGGGCTGTGCCCCCCTCTTCCCTCCTCTGTACCTGCAGCACATTAGGTAGAAGTTATGAGGTGCCAGCTCACCTGTGATTAGATGTCATGGCTGTCGCTCTGCTTAGACAGTACTGACAGACAGATTCCTAGGGAAACGAGCGTGATGGCATCCGAACGAGTGCACCCATTGCACCAATCTGTCAATCACGTGGGATGAGAGCAGGCAGGCCGACTCGTCCTCCAAATGATGTCTGTCCTTGTCTCCTCACCTCTTCTCATTCTCATCCAAATCTCATCGTCCTGCTTATCATCCTCTGCACAACAACGAGCTTTGTGTTCGGAAGCAGAGCAGCTCTCCACCAACAGTTATGTCACATTACCTGCTGGAAACTGGCGCGTTGCGAGCATTTGAAAGGCCACGTTCTTGGCATTCGGGGGGGATTTCTGTTGAACCTGTTGCCGCACAAATGAACACATAACAATGTGCAGTATTTTTTAGGCAGACTAAGATCTCAGGAGACGAGATGTCTGTGCAGTAAGAGTGGCACATGGCTTCACTTTCTTCATTGCTACTGCTGAGTAAAAGCAGTGGGGTAACACTAATGAGGCAACATTTCTTCTTGGTACTAGAGTGATGCCTTTGAATTAATGCTCCCTCTTTCAGGTAAAACATTCCCTTGCTTATTTATGCTCATGATCTGCAGCGTGTTGCATGTCAGCCTGGTGTGTGACTGCACTGCACAAGAGGACACAACAGAGTTAGATGCTGGAGCTCTGTGTTGTTCCCCATAGAGACGCCCACACCGGTTACCTTCAAAACTGTGTTTATGTGCGCATTTGAAAAAATAAATAAAAAAATGCAGTCTTACTGTGGGCATCCCACTGTGTTTTCATTTAATTAGAAGGGATCAGAGGTGGGCTTTAAACTTTTTCTCTTCAATCGGATGTAGATGTGAGCTCCTGCAGCGTGGACCCAATAAACACGGACAACTTTTGAGGTCAGTGCGGTTTCACAAAGGAAACAAATCAAAGCAAATCTGCTCACCCGCAAAAATGTAAATAAAAAAGTGTTTAACACCTCATGTTTTTCACACTTTGTTGTCCTATCATCATGTCTAAGTTGCTAATAAATAATTTTCCTTTAGCTTTACTGTATAAATGCCTTTTGCGTGCATCATTTCATCAACATTTGCCGAGCTTTTAAATCTTCTTTATATTTCGACTTAAAATATGGTTTTATTTCTGAATTCGGACTGTCAAAAAGACATGGCATAAAAAAAATCCAATGTACAATTACGAAATAACCTGACAATGCATTGTATCTAATTCGGAATGACCAGAATTTACTTTATTTTTTCAAATGTGATTTAAATCCAATTTGAAATATTAACATGTGTTGTGTTTATTTGGCATTCAGCCATTCTATAATCAGTTTTGTAAAAGAAAAAATGGTCATTTAGGCCTGAACTCAGCCTACATTTAAAAGCAATACCACTGAGTTTTGAGTTTTTTGTTGCAGGTCAAAAGATGAACTTGTGGCTACTGCACTGAAAGCTCTGGAAAATAGACTTTATCGCACCTCAATGTATTTAAATCCAGTGAAAGCAGCCAGTGAGAAATCAGAAAACACTAAACTGTGAACACAGGTGGGAATATTCAGATTAATTCTCCCCAGAGTCAACTGAGACATAATAATCAGGTAGGCTTACAGGAGATGCAAAGCATGTTTCTGCTCGATAAACTGTAACAAAAAGGAGATTTCACAAATATCCCCACAGAGGTGGATAATTGCTCCTTGTTAATGTGATACGTTTTTGTTTATGTCCAATCTCTGCCTTGAATGATTGTGGAAAAACAGAAGGACACATGTAGCTGAGAAGAGCCTTTACAATGGAAGATTAAGGTAAAAGCCTTTGAACATGCGGCCAACGTCAGAGTGGATGTATCACATTTGTTGCTCTGCTTCTTTTGAGTGAAGTACCACAGACACCTTCAGTTGCAGTGCCAAAAATGTTCCAAATTAAAGGGTAACTCTAAGATAATATGGCTTTAACAATGCCTTTCAAAACAAAACGACAAAAAGACAGGATGTGCTAAATCTTTTGACTTTGGATTTCAGTTCACAGCACATATAAAATGCCTCTGCGGTTGACAAAGAAAGAGGAAATAAAAAAAAACAACAACCCTCTACTTTTTTGACAGCTGTGCCACAGTTTAGGTAGGCATTCATCTTTTGCTGTAGAGTCGAGTAAAACGGCAGTTTTAACAAGTTTCTTACAACAATAAATGCCCCATGATAGTTGCCAAGCCTTTACCGTTCTTTAAATAAAAAGGCAAAAATAAAAATGAGATACAAGAAGCTTAAGAGTCATCTACATCTATCACCAGATAATGAGACAAAATCACTACAATGCTAAGCAGGTCATCTGAATTCAATCTCAAATGAGGTAGGAAGAGTGTTAAAGCTGCACACACTTAAGTCACGCTGATTGTGACAAATTGTAAAGGTCCATAAATTACAGAGTAAAGGCTTCCACATACTCGGGCGGACGTCAGTCCGCGGAGGTCCGCGTGTACCGGATTAGAGTTGAAGCGGACCCCCGCAAGGCATGTCCACGCAAAGATCAAATTTTATGTACGTGTACTCTGTGTCACACAATAAACTGCCTGGCGACGGACTGTGTCAGCAAATGACCAATCAGTGAACTCAATTTGTCCCGAAGGTAAACGCCCCTTGCCTGCGGAGCTGGGCTGCAGCCGCTCTGGGTGTACGCTCGAGTATGAAGTCTTAACCATCTACGGACAGTGCGCACAGTTTCCGCGTGCTGGAGTCTGTGGTAGCCTTAACTATTTTTGATGGGGTGTTTCACTGGTTTCCCATTTCCAACCTCAATAAGCCACTCTTTGTTAAAAAGACGGTGTGACTGAGCGCAGACTGAAGTGTAGCAGCAGCAGCAGCGAAGAGATTCCCGTGCAAAGCCGAGGCAAAGCTTAACCTCTGGCAAAGTGACACACGTTCCATTCAGATTGTCTATTTTGGGTGACGCTGCAACTTTTCATGTTCCTCCCCTCAGAAGCTGAAGGCACGGCAAAACTCTCTCTTTTCCAGTACTATTATTTTTCTTCTGCTCTGACCTCAGTTTTTAAAAGAAAAGTTTTTTGGTGGGAGCGCTGCGTTTGATACCACAGGATAGAAACTGACGCTCTGATTCAGCCGGGATCAAAACGCTCGTACGGTGTTTCGAATCAAAGCCTCCACGGAGTCTCGAGGGAGGAATCTTTTCTATTCTGGTAAAGCTCTAATGCTACACCTATAGTGTGGTCTTTTAGCTAGAGGAATCCACTCAAAGGTGTGCGCTTTCTAACATGCCTGCCATCATATATGCTTACTCGCAAGACTGTGTAGATCTGCACAGGCGTGTGTGTTTGTGCGGGGTAATTAGGACATTAGGAGAAGCTTCTGACAGGCTTGTCATCGCCAAATTCTGCCCAGTGGAGAGGAGGTGGTCAGCGGGGTAAGTGGGGGTCCAGCAGGGTCAAGAGACAGCTGCTGCACCACCACTCACTGTCTGGAAGCTCTCAGAGAATATTAAACCACCGCAGCCTCAGCCAAGTCCCACCCTTGTTTATGGAGGGAAAAAACCTTTCCAAAAACAGCTACTACTTTATGCCACGGTTTCAAAATGGGCATTTATTTTAAAATACTGAAGTATGAAAACATGAACAGACAGCTGCAGCTGAGGTAAATCAGTGAATTTGCAAAGCAATTACAGTTTTTGTTGTCTTTTCCACGATGATAAATCTGTGTGATCATAAACCTCCTGCGTGTTTGTCCCCAACAGAGAGGGGCTCCATTATTACAATATGAGACATATTAAGAACATCCCTCCAGGCTGATGACCTTGGTAATGACATACCATTAATTGTATAGATGGATTATTATCTTCACAACAATAACACGGCTTCTTTCCAGCCCAACTCTCCCAAACACCTGTGCCCATTCTCTGGCTGCCTCCGCTCATACGCTCTTAATCACTTCTATCAGCCCAAAACGTTAACTGCATCCTGGGACACTAAACACATCTATTTGTTTGCAGTTGTAATGTCTTTTGTGTGCTTCAATCAGGCACCTGTCAGACACACACCTGCTGCCTCAGAGCTAAGAGAGGGAAGGCCTTTTGTTTCCTCACAGAGTTTATAATCAGTGCGTTGTTTCCAATCTTCTTCCGCCATTTTTCAATTTCCCATTTCCCTTTTCTCAGTCAAATCACTGCTATCAATCAGGTGCATGTTTGAGAGAGGGGGAAGTTCCTTGATGGAACCATCTCCAGCCCCAGGCCTCATTAGTCAGAAACTGCGGGGAGGAAAAAATGTGTGTGCGCGAGTGTGAGCAGTGCAGGCATGTGTGGATGAGTGTGATAAAAATGAATTCTGGAAGAGTGCGTCTGTCAATATGAGCCCATTTAGCATTTCCTATTCCATCCAAATGATGCACAGCAGACATTACGCTCTCTATTTGAGTTCTTCTAAATAGACACTCAGCCTCGTCAGTTCTATTATGCTTTGCTCTTTCCCTCCTCTGTGCTTACTGATGTCGTAGCAGAAGATGACCCGTAACGACTCAAAACAATTTCTGCGTAACCATGACAACGTCTTCTTCCTGTCAGCGGCAAAAACATCTCAGAAATGAATGCTGACGACTGATGTGGATGTCAATACGAATCAAACCGTAACAGCTGCTCGGGCGCAAGCGCTATTGATTGGCTTGACAAGAGGAGCCCGAAGTGCATCGACATCCTCGAAGAGAGTCAACCCAAGTCTCTTTGATAGCGCTACGATCACAACAGAATCAGCACAAAGTCCTCTGTTAAAATTCATGAGGCGCAAATTAGGCAACAAATACAAACTGTGAATAAAGGATGAGTGAACACAATGAGCCCAGATTTATTTATTTTTTGCCAACATGGCAATATGTTTGATGTTTTACTGTGTATTGATTATATAAAGGATCTATCTGAAGTAGCCGGACAAAATGGCAACTATAGTAAATTCACAATGGCAGGGTAATATACGGCTCCACTGCTTTCATTTATTCACAGCTTGACATTTCCTTCCTTCCACAGAGTGTGCTCTAACTGTGTGCCAATGGCCACATCATTTAGACTGGGCCCGCATGAATATTTAACATTAGTGCCTAGCTCGTAGCTCACAGAAAATGAATTATTTTTAGTGGGCTTTGCAGAGGCACCGTGAAAATCTCTCGTTCTGGTGATGAATTGCTGGAAAGTTTATGTTGTATTAAGCAGGCAAAACAAATGGCTATCAATCATTTGAAGCTTCCCGTGCTTGCCAACTATGCATCTCTGGCCCCCGCTTTCAGAGATTTGCTTGCTTTTCAGCTGCTGGCCTTGGGAGTGTAAAATAAAAGGGTCAACCTTGAGTTCATACCGTTTGTTGTGTCTCTGGAAAAGGGAGACCACATGAGTCTTCCTGCAGCTTTAGGTAAATAAAAATGTTGATATAGTATGTGAGGCAGTGGCATGCTCCTCCTAAAACACAGAAAAGCCATTTTCTTTTAAAAGACTGCCAGATGAGCACTTCCTTGCTGCCTCTCAACAGTCAGGTGTTTTTGGTCTTTTGTTTGTTGTACTAAAACACTACAGCTCAGCTGCACATTGATTGCTTTGTGCATATGCCTCTAAACTGATCCTTCAGTCTGACACATACTGCGAACAAGACTTGTGCAGGATACATTTCACAGCCTGTGAGGTATAATGGCCATCTCTGTCGGCAGAAGACATTAGCTGTTTCAGCTGTGGTAATAAACCGTTTTGAAGCAAGATGGAAACACCGAGGTCAACCATAAAGCGATAAGTAATTAATCTTGCACAACTTGCAGTATGTATTGTTTCTCTCATCAGAGTTCTTTCATAAATCTGGAAAACATCTAAATGGAATCAGAGCAATCAGATCTTTGTTCAATCAAAAACCGTTTAATGTTTGAGCCATTTCACCTCCTTAATGCCATACAATATACTTTGTAGCAAAATGCTATTAGAATTTTCAGAAATTTATAATTTTAAATTAAATACATCAATTTTTGCATGGTTCAACCATAAAAAACTGCATGATTTCCTGTTTTTTACGTAGAGAAGTACATCAAACAAACAAACAAACAAAAAAAAAACATTTCAAGTGTAAAAGATTCATTTTTTTCATAAATTTCTAATAACTATGTGTTCAATTGTAAAGAAACAACACAAAAATATATACATAATTCTAAATAGAAATGCAGTGAACGTGCATCTTAAAGCTAAAACAACTCATTGGATTATTTGTATGTTGTTTTGGATTCCTCTGATACTTATTGCAGTTTTCTCAAATTCTGCCAGTATTGATTACAGGTGTGCTGCTACCTGTTTCATGTTGCAAAGTCTTATTTGCTGGCACAGTGTCCAACCACCTAATTAACAAGGAAACCAGTCTTAATCTCTTAACAAATAAACAAACAAACAAGTAATACCTAGAAAATAACCTTTAGTTGTCCGTCACTTTCTTCCTAATACTGTATTCAAAAAGCGTTCAATACAAAAACAACTGGACTTTTCCTAATACCGTAGCATAGACAGCCATTTGGGTTGGTCTGTTTTACTCTTCACTGATTTTCTAGTATGCGGCTACAGCTTTTATATTCATGGTACACTGTGAAGTCATGTTTGTCAGTGCAAATACTTTTTTCCAGTCAAAAACATGGTTTCTTTTATAGAAGTGCCTGATTTTCTGTACAATCAAGTCGAGCATGATTCAGCAACAGTGCAACCTATTTTTAACTTCAAGAGTGAAGAACATCCTGTTTTATAGAGCAGCTGCAGCTGTATTTCTGCTGTCAAGGATAAATGAAAAGATGCAGTATTGTGTTTGTACAAAAAAGTGTAAGGCTGCTTTCACACTGAATGGCATTCTTGATACAATGTAAAGATCAGCCAGAACATGGATGATATTTTTAGGGTATTAGCAAGATTTTATGGGCATATTAAAATGTAGAGGATGTGTTTGTGGATGGTTTTAAACATGGTCAAACATCTGTAGCAAGATTGCTGTGGTTTATCATCATGGCAACAACATATCAGGGTACGGGTAGAGCTTGGAGGAGCCCTGTAACACTAATGACACTGCATCTATGAAGTGGGGCATGACTTTGTCAGAATTTGAAGCAGAACTGCCCACGTTGGCCTTGTGTAGGTTACAATCATGGAAACAACCTAGTGCAGATGTGATGCTCGGGGTGGTAGTGTTGTGCTACCATAATGTGATCTTGTACTAAACTGCATCCTGATGCAGTCTGAGAGAGTCCAGCTTAGGATGGGCACAGGGTTAGGTGCGACTGCAGGTGTACAGAGCAGTATCGTCATGGGGATTTGCTGGTGACATACAGTATATAGAATGCTGAGGGTACAGGGCAGCATTTCATGGACACAGAAAATAGCGAGGAAAAACCTATTTGGTGAGTACTAAAAGTGTGGCAGCATCATGATAGCCTTTACAGTGTAGAAGGTTTCCAAATTTGCTGTGATCAAGTCACATTCTGATGGGTCATGCAGGTCATAGAGGGCATAGCCGGGTCGTCAATCAGTGTGAAAAGGCCCTAAGAGCAGACTTCAGCAAAATGTCTGAGTTGGACCTCACTTGAAAATGGTCAGAGCCAAATGAGACAAAACATTATGGAGCCCTGCTGGTAGATAAAGGGGCAAATGAAAGAAAAAGGAGGAGGTCAAATATGAGAGTTCATCCAGGAGTAGTTTTTATAGATGATTAAATCAGCTCTTCATGCTTACAGTACCTGCTTTGAGTTCTATTTGATTGGATATGCAATTACCTTAACATTGGTTAATTGCTGGTTAATTTCGCTCTCACAGCAATCACACAACCCTCTAGTCTGCCAATCAGCAACTGAAAAAACAAAATGCTCATGTAGAAATTTAGTCAGCTAAAAAATGCACACTCTGTCTGCGAGCCAAACATTCTCCAAATACCAGACAGTTTCATTAAAACAGATTACCATGACCCTGAAGTTTTAATCTTCAAGATAAAGTGGAGCTGTTTCTGCGCTCATCTTTAAGGACGCACTTCATGTCCCAAGAACATCCAGGCTGAGATGAGATTTTTTACCTCCTTCAAATACAATCTGAATTGCTTCAACTGGTTAAACAGAAACTGGCAGGCTGCACAGAGCGGAGTGTAAACCTGTCCACACAGCCGCTGGCAACTGTGGACACAAGATTGAGGGCAAGATATCTGTGAGTGGCCTGGCACCTGAGTCCGAGAGATAGTCCTGCTTACTCTGGGAGAGAGGAAATGTGGGGGAGGGGGGCATACTGGGTGGCTTTGTGTGTTTCCCCCCTAAGGTAAATATTTCATCGATGTGTGATATAGTTCAGATGACGGTTTGAGATGACTGCGTGTCAATGCATAGGTGGGAAGAGTTCAGCCGTTTGGTAAATGGGAGGGGGAGTTTGGCATCGGAGAAGCGCAGCTACATGTGAGAAATGTGTTAGTGGCTGGTAATGTGCGGAGCCTCAAAATGACAAGTTTACGCTCATACGCACATGCTAGACGGGAGATAAGCTTTCTACAACTTGAGCCCATTAGAAGCTGTGGAACTGGCAGAACAGATGTCTCTCTCTCTCTCTCTCTCTGAGCCCAACATGAAACACAGGAAATGGCCTCTTTGATCATTACCTACCTGTCAGTCTGCCCTCCGCAGGGACCGCCTGTTACAACTGCTGATGTGCTGCACTGACAGGCCAGAAACGCACTTGCAAACCTACACACATCAAGGAGAGAAAACCAAAAAAAAAGCTGCGCCGCTATGAGTCTGACTCGTTTCGGCATTAAGATTTGTCCCTCAGGAGGAATAACCATGACGACCAGTAGTGTCGGCAAAGAGCAGGTTTATTATTCTATATTTGGATTCCAATTAGCCTTGGTGGCTGTGAGGCTGTAGGTCCACATTCACAATCATTGTGCAATTTAGTCACCAATTTTCATCACTGTATGTTTGTTGAATATGGAAGGAAGTGAGCAGAAACCACTATGACCGAAAGAAGCACACATCCAGGACTGAGTCATAAATAAACTACCCAGCCTGACTCCACTCGTTTGACTCTTTACAGCAGATATCCGGTGGCCTGCTGAGATTATTGCTGGACTAATAGGAAGACATGACAACTTCATATGGACTGTGTGTTGACTGAGTGAACACCAGTACTTACTGAAGTGACTGTGTCACAGCCTGTAAACCCATTCATCTTTTTCTGTACCTACATCAACATTTTTAGGAAAAAAGAAAGCTTTTGAGTTGTCAATATTTTGAAAAATCCATATTCAGTTTAAGCCCTATTTGCATGGGATTAATTTTACCTAGGGACCACATATAATTAATAAATTACTCCCCAATGTCTGCTTTTTATGTTGCACATTCACACAGGATAACCAAAGCCTGAGATTTAGCTGACATTTACGGAGATCTTCCAGATATAATGTTAATGCGCTGCGTATTTTAGAGCTGTCAACTCAGAGCCCGACCCAGATTTGGACTGGGCCGGTCCATAATAATGTGCTTAATGTAAGGGCCATATCAGTCTCGGGATTTGATGCGGTTTTATGAATCATACAGCACAAATAAAATTAAATAAGAATGCACAATATAAAATTGTGTTAATCTACAGTACTTGTTGAGGAGGAGGCAGGTCTGATTGGCTGGTTTAAGAGGTAAAAAAGCCACATTAAGCTCAGAAGGACAACCTGTCACTGGCCGTATGCATCCGCTGACCCCGCCGGTTGAAATGGACTTGCAATCTGTCCAGGGTGTACCCCACCTCTTGCACAGTGATGGCTGGACATGGGCACCAGCACCTCTGCTACCCAAAAAGGAGGAAGCAGGTAAATATGATGAATGGATGGATGGATGGATCAGCTGACTGGCTGTGCACGTCTCCGCAACTGATGTCATATGCAGTGAAGGAAGTAGCAGTATCTACAAAACCCAAAGCGATAAGCGCGTTCATTTAAAATAACATTGTTCTATTTTTTTTCCCAATGATCTTGCTTGGAAAACAAAAACAAAAAAATGCCTAATTACATATTGGATCCTGCCCATTTCTGTCCCAATCACATAGATTCCTATTTGCATCCATCCATACATCCATCCATTTTCTTCCACTTATATGGGGTCGGGTCACAGGGGTAACAGCTTAAGTAGGGAGGCCCAGACTTCCCTTTCCTCAGCCACTTGGGCCAGCTCCTCGGAGGGAATCCCAAGGCGTCCCCAGGTCAGCCGAGAAACATAGTCCCTCCAGCTTGACCTGGGTCTTCCTCTGGGTCTCTTCCCAGTGGGACATGTCCGGAACACCTCACCAGGGAGGCGTCCATGAGTCATCCTAACCAGATGCCCGAGCCACCTCAACTGGCTCCTCTTGATGCGGAGAAGCAGCGGCTCTACTCCGAGTCCCTCCCGGATGACCGAGCTTCTCACCCTATCTCTAAGGGAGAGCACAGACACCCTGCAGAGAAAACTCATTTTGGCCATTTGTATCCGTGATCTCGTTCTTTCGGTCACAATCTAAAGCTCATGAGGGTAGGAATGTAGATCGACCAGGAAATTGAGAGCTTTGCCTTTTGGCTCAGCTCTTTCTTCACCACGACGGACCGATACAGTGCTCGCTTCACTGCAGACGCTTACCTATACGCCTATCAAGCTCTCGCTCCATTTTTCCCTCATTCGTGAACAAGACCCCAAGATACTTAAACTCCTCCACTTGTGGCAGGACCTCCCCCCCTGGCCTATTTGCATTGGATTAGTTTTAGCACAAGACCTCGGAGTTCAGCAAAATAATATAGTAGGTAATTTGCGGGGCAATTTTTAATTTACAAATTACTGACATGGCCAATTCACACGGGATTAACAACACAGACAATCTCCATAATTATTACAAATAGCATGTGGTCCCTAGGTAAAACTAATCCTGTGTGAATAGGGCTTTAGGGACCATTTGCTATTAAATATTGTGTTTCTTACCTTCAGTAACACACACAAATCTACAGTATCTGTTGTGGCAAGTAAATATGTGGTCGATGTGTGGTTATGGGTTGCTGAATAGGTTGTGGTTATGATTAATCAAAAGGTCTGTGATCAGAGACAAAGCCCAGTTGCTTGGATAAATCCACACTTTAAGCCTCTGTCTAAGCCTTTACAATCTGCCCCACCAGATAAAGGGCAACCAGATTTCTGCAAAGATGATAAATCCTGGTAGTGAACGTCAATTGTGAGCTGAAGATTAATCCAAAATTAATATTATCATTAGGGATGCTTGGCTGGAACTATTAGTCCCAATTTTCCCAATTCCTGGAGAAAATGAAATGGCTTTTAATCAAATATTTTGTTTGTGTGCAACACAAACACAATTGAGTAGAAAAAAGGAATCTATTTCAAAGTCGGAGATCAGATACAATTTTGATAACAGGATCGTTTAAAGTTAAGCTTCTGCTGCGAAGTTAACTGTAAAACTGGCGCCATACAGAGCACAGATGGTTGGCTTTGACATGTTTTTATATACATCCCGCAAAGTGAAACTGTTTAAAAATGCTGTCTGTGTTGTGTTTCTGTGGGTTCACAACAGTTGGCCATCATTTTCAAAGGAAGTTCCTCTGAGAATCAGTTTGCTAAGCTTGTTAAAGGAATATCCGCACCTTTATGTTCCTTCTACCGGTTTCTATATCTTTATGTCCTTCAACACTTTTGCTCTTATGCTCTAAATGTTGTTTGCTGTTTTCAGTATCTCTAGGTTAAAATAAAGTCTTACTCAAAGTGTCCCTCCCCAGCACTCATTCTAAACAAATGACCATTTTATTGCAAGAATATGTACAGATTTAAATGCAGAGCCATGCTTGTACGTTTTTTGGGGTTGTTTTCAGGTGAAGTTGACCTCGTTGATGTTGCTTCCTCGTGCTTTCGTGTGATCACATTCGGCTGCTGCAATTTAAACACTTTACGCTGTAATGGGTTTTCCACATCTTTCTCAAAAACAGCTAAGACACCCCTGTAACTACTCGTAGAATATATTGTGCAACCTCACCTCCAATGCTATTAGAATGCATTGTATTGTCAATTTATGGGTAATGTTTGAAGCTTGTCCTAATTGGAATGAGTCCACTTGCAGGTTAAGCGAAGGACATGTAGGACAAAAGAAACACGAGTGTGGTTTCCAGCAGAAATGTTGGTGTGCAGTCCAACATTATGCCCTCTCTGTCATCGGAGCAACAGATCTTGCAGCATCAACATCAAAGCATCCTCATCAAATAAACATACCAAGGTCCAACAGACTGACCGGCTCACACAGGAGCTTGATGCATCTGTGCAGCTTCAGCGGACAACACACTGTCTCATCTTTAAGCCAGCAAATATGATCAGATAACATTTGATCACCTATGCTTGCACGTCTCACCTGGCATAAACAGCATGCCAATCCACCACTGGTTCCAATGCATCTGCACATTAAAATCAGACTACCGTGTTGTATGAATTAGGATGCTCAATACACACTACAAGGAGGAGTTTATATTTAGATAGTTACTTAAAGTGGCTCTGAGCTATATTTTTCCATCGTAATGTAAAATGAAAAGCAGAAGTATAGACGAACCTATAATTATCTCTTAAAGCTGCAAGTCCTTCAGATTTCTGTTTACTTTTCAACTGACTGCTCAGCTTACCAGTTCTGGCTCAGTGTCCCTGCTCTCTTTCGGTGGTTTTCTGCAACATAAGTCAGCTGTTTTTCTGTGAAAACCTCTAAAACTCAAAAGAAAGCTGAAGGGAGAGTGAATATTCATCAAGCTGCTCAAACACGACAGCAAAAGAATGTTAATGTTGCTTCGATTCGGCTCGATGTGTAACTATTTGCTAACAGGTTGCCAACGAGGCACAAAGGTTCTCATGCAGACTGTCAGGGTTATGTTTGGAGCTTGTTTTGGTGCTCCAAATAGACCAGAGGAATTTATTCATGCATTCAAGAAGCACTGTTTATGAAAGTTTGAAGATACAGAGTTTATATTGTATTTTATTTCTTCTTTTATTAATTTGACTACAAGATAAAAAAAAAATGATAAGAGAGAAAAATGAGAGACAATATAGATAACGTGAAAATACAGTAATGCTAAAGAATGTATGACAATTTATACAGTAAATGAGAATAAATACCAAATCAGACATTTTTTTTAAAGTGACCAGCACCATTTTTACTTCATGTCCATATTTGTGATGTGGATGGATGTATTTATTAAACGAGGATGGTTCCACCAAGAGTGAGGATAAAGAGCAGGAGGGTTAGAACAAGGTAAATATTATAGGATATGTTTACTCTTATGTTTGGTTATGTAGGAATTTTTTCTAAAGTTTTTCCCGTAATTGTGGATGTTACAAATAGGCAAGAAAAAAAAAAAGATGTGTGAAGCTGAACCCCTTGTGCTTGTAGGTGCAGCAACTAAATAATCTGATGAAGTGAAAAGCATCTTATCCCTTCCAATTGTACTAAATTGGATCAAATTCATTATTCACAAGGGAAAAAACAATGGTTTATCAAACCGTATTGCAAATGTAAATTATAGTTTAGATTCTAAAACCAAATTCTATTTCACTTTTTGCCCTTTATACTAAGTGCCTCGACCTTGTTTGGTTCTGGGGAACTGATTCAACGTAATGCTGTTTAATGGAAGCTGCCATGTTGTGATGTTGGAACCAGAGTCTATACTGGGAAGGGGGTTTTAAGTCCTGCATATGACCCTGCTCACAATTATGGTGTTGCATGACTTTTCTTTACAGCGTTAATACATTAAATACAGATTAATGTAGTAGAGAAATAAAACTTTGACTTAACTGCAAAAAAAATATGCATACCAATAGTGTATATTTACATGGATAGGGTGGGATTTAAACTTGTACTGGAACCATGTGACAGGGATGGCTTGTCCTGTTCCGACTATGACTTCTGAGCTCTTGTCAGAGGTCTATCAATATGTTTTCACCCGTTGCCTCTTTCTCTTACCCATTTCCTAGCTTTTGTATTTGCATGCATTTCCAACTCTCTGGGGGCAGAGGGGTGTCACAATTCTTTTGAGAGGAAAGTAATGTGGTTTGACTTCCAGGCCCTTAGAAAGGTATGAGCATCACCAGTAAAAATACCTTACAAATGCAGGCATTTTCTTTTTTAAAACCCTTAAATTGTCAAAGCGACCACCGTAATGTGTAGTTTGCCATGCTCTGATGTATTATGTTTGGTATTAATGTATTTCCTAACAAGCATAAAAAAACTGGATGACAAAAGCTGTTGCAAGTTAGACAACTAACTTTACACATCATAGATCAGTATAATGATGTCACATCCGTTAACAAACTGCTTCACTATGGTGTATTGAAAGGGTGTCCCACTCTGCATTGGGATATTTTACCTTCTATGTTTTGTGACTTCAAACTAAGAGGTAGATGTGGTAGCAATAAAACCATAAAATGAAACATAGCTTTATGGTTTTTGGAATATGTTTGCCATTGGTCCTTGATGGGGTGGTAAAAAAGAGGACAACCATGGAAATAAAAATAAAAAGTTGGTGAATCCATGAGACAACAGTGACACCTCAGAAGATTAGAGATGTCGCTTATTCTAAATCAGTTTCCTGTCTGCATGCTCAGCCCCATTACCTGCTTTGTGGGGTACTGCCCTCAGGAATGTACTACCCACATAATGATAGATGCCAAGCAGCAGAGGAGGAACAAGCACTCGTGCAAATGCGTTCAATCACAGAGCCACGCAGAGAGAGATAAAGATGAGCCGAATAAGATGATTGACGAGGAAAATTCTGGGAAGTCTTTAAAGAAAGTGTCAGAGGGTTTCTGTGGGCTAATAGCACAGTCACCATGGTGGAAACTCCTCATGAATCACGGCTCAGGAGTTTCTTTTCTTTCAAATGTAAATCCAAACTTTTAAACCGTGGGTTTGACTGCACGAATGACACAGTAAAGCACACTGCTAAAGCTTTGACGACCGTAAAATCGAACTTTTATGAAAATTTGCCAAACCTAGGACATGTATATATCTTTGAGCAGGCAAGGGACTGCCACTGGAATGCAACAGTTAAACACCTGGATTTGTCAGATTTCTGTGCAGCTGTTTAGGATTCAAAGCATCCAAGACCAGCATCAAGAACAATTTCATCATTCAGCCTTAAAAACCGGTTGAACGGCAGATTCATCCTTGACTTTTCTGTGCTTTCTCTTCGTCGTGAGCCAGCTCTACTTCAGAAATTTAAATTCTGCAAAAACCCAAAGGAAGGACAGGTCATTTACAAGTTCAAGGTTTTGCTTTCTGTTCCAAAATGAAGACGTAATAGAAAAGAAATTCCAAGAAAAGCTGTCGTTCATCTAGTTTTAGTGATAAAACTCCATTCATCATTCACTTTAAATACACACCTTCCCACATCTTTAGGCAGCATGGTGCGGGGTTGTACTGCTGATTTTTTTTAAATTAAATTACAAGAGTTGGCTCCAACAGTACTAAATACCTCCTACACAATGCGGAAATAACAAAGGGCTTCATAATGAGGTAAAATAAAGGCTAAATGAATCCAAATCAGGGGGAGCCATGGGAGTGGCGGGATATGAGCATTGAACAATTAGCTAGTGCATCCAGGATACAAATCAGCTGCCGACACATTGCACACACACTGTAAAGCTCGTTACAGCTGCAAAACACACAATCAGTCCATCAAAGTCAGTGTCAAGAGCTGAGAGTGAGCGCTGTCAGGATCCACCTGTCGTTCAGCCCTTTAACCTGCTGCTGCGCCCAGACACAACAGCCTCGTGTTGCGATTTAACAAGTCGTGCTTCGTTTTCTGCGGGACTTTCCCCAGACTTTTGTGCTCTTTGAAGGATGCTGACTGTTTTGATGCTTTCATCTTTAAAAAAAAGGTGGGGGGGGGGGGGGAAAAAAAAATTTTAACGCAAACACCTATGGTTATACATAAAAGGGCTGAGATATTTTAAAACTGACATCACTTCAAAGGGAATGAACACATTCAAAGGGTATCACAGGAATGAGATTCAAAAGCCTGCTAGTCACCTGTAATCCACTGCTAATACCTCGGTCCCCACAAGTGCGCATGAACGCCCGCACCATCCACACAAGTTACAGACACCGAGTCATTTATATTCACCCAACAAAATGTACGGATACAAGAATTTCTCTCACTGATATCTTGTATTTGCATTGATTCAGCATGCAAAACAGATCCAGACACATATACAAGGATTACGCCGTGAATATATCAGTGTCATCGCAGATCAGCGGACGAGTTCCAGTGACATCTATCCCGTTCCCCCACTTTTTTCATTGCTTTTCATCTCGGTGTCTCCTTCTTTCATCATTTCACCTTTTAGTCTCTGCTTCCATGTACCTTAAGGTTGCTGCAAGTTCAGAAGAGTGTTTAAAAAGACGAACGGTTAGCTACAGAGTACCTTCAAACACCTTTCCTACTTTTTGAACCTTAAAACTTGTGCCTTTTTTTTAAGTTAAAGAAAGCATGACTGAATTATTCATGCAGCATAAAGAAACCGTGTTTGCGACAGAAAAACAACAAAAAAATGTGGCACATTTGTTGCTTTTTAAATATGTAACTGATCACCTGTTTCATCACCACATGAGCATATTAGGTGTCAGCTGAGCCGTAGTTGCACAAAGCAGTGTTAGAGCCACTAAATATCTGCTTTATAGGATTTATTTATTTTTTTTTATCAAAGGAGTCTAAAAACGAGGACAAAAAAAGACATGTAGCTATGATTTCCAGTCACATAATTTATGTATAACAGAAAAGAAAGATGTGGGGAAAAAATCACAGGAACTTGATCTGGCAGGCGTTATTCAGACTTTTAATATTTGTGGTTTAAATGAGTTTGGCTATGAATTCATTTCCTTGCTTTAACTTAACTGGGGGTACAGTATTCCCTCGCTACTTCGTGGTTCAACCTTTGCAGACTTGCTCTTTCATGGATTTTCAAAGTATTGTACACAATAAACAAAAAAAAATATATAACACATGATTGTCAACTTTAATATTACTCACGTGATTGGCATAGTACGGGATATTACAGTAAAAAGTTAACATAACCCCCTGGATAAATGAGGGGGTACTGTACTGTCAACACACCCGCTTCGGATGTTATCAGCCATTAAATGGCCGTTATTAGTTGTTATCATCTCCATATTTAGCAGTCAGACTGCCCCTCCTGTACCTCCTAGTGGGTTTAAAGGTACGTTGTTAGCGTTGTTAGCGATGATAATAGTCTCTGTTTTTCATAATAGCTTCACGTGGTTAGCTTTAGTGTAAAGGGTCTGGCGGTTAGGTTTACGGTCTTAGTTAGGTTTAGGCACAAGGGTAAGGGGGTTAAATTTAGGGTTGGTCCTCAGGGTCAGGTGTAAGCTTACATTTAGGAAAAGGGTTACATAAGCTGGAAAAAAACAAAAAAGACACTTCCTGGTTTATCCCCATGTGACGCTGCCTATTATCAGCAATAATACCGATAATAACGTACCTTTAAACCTATTAGGATGTAGGTGGGACAGTTTGACAGCTACATATGGGGATAACAGCTAATAACGGCCATTTAATGGACTGATAACAACCGAAGCCGCTCGTCAACAGCTGAAGGTACGACACAGATGTAGTATCTCAAACTAGATCTCAACAGATATGGGATGTAAAGAGATGTTTAGTAGAAACAAATCTCTTGGATCTAAAATCTAAAAAAGTTAAATCTGGTCCTCTGGACATTCAAAAAACAAAACAAAGCAAAACACCAACAACAAAACCCTCTTGGATCTTGATCGCCAAGGATTAAAGCAAAGGGGTAAAAGAAAAAAGCCTCACAAATTGTGTGGGAAAAATACAATTTTCTAAACTCACCACATTATAATGAACTCAGAGCTAAAACTGATATTAACAATAAGAACAATTGAAGCATCTTTCCGGTACAGCCTCGATTCGGTCATAATGATACTTCTGGTTTCAGCTGAAACAGTTTCTGAGAGCTGTTGACTCAAATATATATTTGTTTTTGAGGCTTTAACAAAGTGTGACACAATTAAAAACCACATGCTAAGTTGTGAATGTAAGTGTAGCTTTTGCTCGTATAGATGATTTCCATTTGGAAGTAAAACGTTAATAAATGCTGATGAATCATCACATTTCTGGATAAGATTTACAAATCATTGGAGTTTGTGTAAAAGGTTTGAAACGTATAATTTTTTTTAACAAACTTAACTCAGTTTGGTGCATCCAGTCATTAGTTTAAAAAAATATATTTTTGCACTTGCTCTTACATAGAGGAAATGATAAAGTGCAAGCTTCACCTGGAAAACTTTAGCCGTGCACAAGCTCTTGTTACAGCTCGTTTGCCTTGAGCGCTGACATTGTTCTCAGACACGTCTGTTTGTGATAACGCACTAAAAGTTGAGTTTTTATTTTTAATCAGCCTTAACAGAGACATGCAGCTGTAATGAGAGCTCAAACTGTAGCAGGTTGATGTTTTAAGAAAGAAAAATCTTAACGTTTTATTGTTTTTTAATCCAGTTATATTATTGATGTCTACAAAAACAGAAATTCTGTATTATTTTGTGTGTGAATATTTTTTACTTTGAGTAATAATTTGGTATTTAACAGCTTTAGCAGACTTTATATAATTATGACAATGCTGCATGTGAATGGATGCTTTAGCTTTCTAGAAAATCTTCCAGTTTTCATTTTTACCATTTTGCCATCCCAACAGAGTTACACTGGATGAACAGAAGCTCGATAAACATGTGCAATGATTATATGAACCAAGTGAGGGAGAGGAAAAGACAGGATCGCAGAAACACTCTGGCTGACAGAAACGTATGAACAACGGACAATCACAGAGACAGGCCAGCAAGAAGAGAAAACCAGATTTAACAGAGAGAACTGGTGGTCACCAAAATAAAACAGGAAGTTCAGTTAATTTCAACTCAAGCTAAACAAATACAACTAACAAACCATAGCTGGCTAAATCCTTATATCATTATTTTTTACGTTCATGTGATCCAGTCACCAGTTTATTATCTTATAGGGGCCGAGATGGGATATAGAGGCAGGGCAGCCGAATCGGGACCCGGAAGTCCCAGGTTCGATCCCCAGTTATTGTACATCTCGTGGTGTCTCTGAGCAGCACACCTTATCCCCAATTGCTCCCCAGGTGTGCCCAATAGCTGCACACTGCACCACCTGGGGGTGGATGGGTTAAATGCAGAGAGCCAATTTCACCATTGCATGTTCCCATACAATGGTGACAACACATAACACATAATAATAATAATAATAATAATAATAATTATTATTATTATTATTATCTGTGGCTCTACGGATGATTCCAGTCCATTTATAACAGATAATGAAATTACATTTCAAGATCATTTATTGGACCATATATATTGGTACAAAACACAAAACAAAATAAATAATTATGTATATACAGGTCTCTCTTGAAAATGAGTTCTCGTGGCTCAATGAGACTAACCTGGATAAATAAAGGCTAAATGAAAAAAAAAAGAAAAAAATATATATTCTGAAATGATGCATAGTTGAAGATGGAAGGTATTCATTTGATTGTCATGATTTAAAAACCTAGTTTAAACCAGGTGTTTACCAAAAAAGACAGGCAGATATAAACTAACTGGCATGCTTGATCACACGATAAAATGTAAGAAAATAGATAGAAACTTTATTAAGGGAATTATTAATTATTTAGATAATTATTTATTAAGAGGGAAATTTGAGGCATCCAGTAGCATGCTCTAATTATACAGAAAAAAAGATACAAATGAAAGAATCAAAAAAGCAGAATACACAAATCTGGAAAAAGCCAATATGTACATGCAAGGTGAAGGTACAAGGTGATAGGGAGTACTACATTTATGATTAACCTATGTATATCTATCTATCTATATGGTCAAGTTTATTTATAGAGCACATTCTGATGGCTTGAGGGACAAAGGACTTCCTGTATCTGTCTGTGGAGCAGGGCTGATTAGCTGAAATACAGTTAATCAGGATGAGGAACAGAAATGGACTTTATAAAACAAAGCCAGAATAGACAATAAGGCAAACACACACTAAAGAAAACAATTGTACACATACTTCACATTATACCCCCGTTAAAATTAATATACGACAATGCAACAATCTTTAGCAATGGCCTGGACAAGCAAAACCATTGTATTGGCCTTGTTGGCCTTGATTTGTGACCTTGAAGCTGAGGGGATGAAAGGTATATGTGACACTCCATATTGATGATGCATATGTGAATCAAGTTTCATTAAATTATCTTGAGGGGATCAGTGTCACGATCCTCAGTGTTGGAACCCAAATGCAGAGAGGCGAGCGAGGCAGGAGTTCAAAAACAAAAACAATTTATTTCAATAACAAAACAAAAAGCTGTCGGTGCAGCAAAACTTACTTGGGCAACAGGATCAGGAACAAGGCAGAGCAGATGATCAGGTGGACAAGAAACAGACAAGATAGACGAGGACTGAGATGTCTGTAAACACAGAACAATCACCGGACAAAAAGTGAAGGAGAGACAGGCTTTTTATGAGACAGAGGGAGAGTGAGTAACGAGAGCACCTGGGCAGGTGGCTGATGAGGGACAGGTGTGAATGATAAAGATTGAGTGGAGAGGCAGACTGAGGAGTGAGTGGAGAATAACAGAATCAGATAAACAGAAAATCACACACAGAGCAGAACAACAAAAATATAAAGAGCAGACAGAGACAGAACCTAGAAATGGAAGGAAATGATTTAGTTTGTGGGATGATTGTTTGAAGATATAAATGTTGGTTCCTGGTTGCAGCTTGAAGGAGAAAGCAGAGGCTTAGGCAGATGGGGGGGGGGCAGCGGGGGCCGCTGACCGTGACAATCAGGAGCTATGGGCAGGACAAGAGAAAGTTTATATGTATGGAGGGAGACTTTAATTTGTCCGTCTTTCAACAGGTGTATAATAAAAAAGCACAGAAGACAAAAAAACACAAGAAAAAAAATCTGCACACTGACAAATCTATTTCTTTTAATTTATGAGTAACTTGCTCATTAAAGTCAAAAAGTGCCAAAATTAGCTCGATATAAGCTTAAAGGTTGCGGCGTTGTAGCAGCAGGTTGTCATAAAAACATATAAAGAGTTTAAACAAATACATCCTTTTTTAAATATATAACCAAAGACTTGTTTTGTTTAAAACATAGAAACATTTGGCCAAGGACGATACTCAAATCGGTGACAAAATGTGTCAGCTTCATTTTGGAAAAACACCAGACGCTCGCACCATTGTGCTGTAAAGTCATCTCAGACATCAGGCACAGTGAACGTGTAAACAGAGTCAAGCCGGGGGTGGGGGGGTGCTGTGAACATCAGCCAGTGAGCTCTCGGTGCTGTCACTACGAGAAAAAGAATCACACATTTTGGCAGGAACGCTCTCACAAGCTTCTTCTTCTTCTTCTTTTTTTTTTTTTTTAAAGTAAAAAACAAATTTTCTCTTTAAGCGTCTCAAATTTTCACATGCATGTGACTTGTCCCTCAGACTGCTCCACATTAGTTTGGCACAATAGAGCAAATAAAGTGCAAAATTAAACCATTTTGTTACTGAGCAATCTTCACTTTGACAAAACAAACAAACAAACAAATGAATAAATAAAACCAGCAGAATTTGTGAAGCAAGCAAAGAAAATGAAAATAAAGCAAGATTTATTTTTTTTAATTAAACTTGCACCAGATTGTGAAGAAGATTATTACACATTCCAAGGAAGTGCTCTGAAAATTAAAAATTGTTTGCTTTTCAGGTTAACAAAGCCTCCGGGCAGTGAATCAGTATTCTGGGTGAGAACAGTTTGAATCAGAAAGCAGAAACAGCTCTTAAATAACTTTTTAGCTTTATATTTTGCATTAGCAGGCCATTATACCTCAAATTTCTTCGATAGCTTCCGCAAAATATTCCTGTGCTGCATCTATTTTAGGCAAATAGCTGTTGAAAGAACAAAGGTGACAAATGGGAGCCATGCGAGCTAACAGTGACCACCCTGCAGGTTAGAGGTACTCCACCTTAGTTCTTGTTGATGATGTATGTCTTTGTAGGATAACAAAAAGATAAAGTAGAGAGCTGCTAATCCATCTCCTCTGATTACTGCTGCCACTTTACATTCAGCTTTTGCATGATGTGTGCAGATTTGTCATTTTCACAGCTTTAAACGCAATCTCTCGGGGAATCGCTAAGGTAAGGAAGGATCCATAAATAACCCCTACGACTGGGACTCTTCCGCTAAGCGTTGTTCAAAACGGATCGATATAATGTTGTGATCCAAACACAAAAACCCATTCTTTTGCTTATCAGCAAAGTTCTCCCGCAGCGCTTCGCCGTAATCAATTATTGAAATCAACTTCACGTGGCCTCCACAAGTCAACCAAAATGGGAAGTCAGATTTATTCTATAGGCTAAGACTTTTGAGAGGTAATTCTTCATCGAAGTGGCCTTTAGCATTTCTTATTAAAATACATTATTGTTCTTGTAGATTTATTTATTCAATGTGATAGCTCATTAGTCAGATTAATGTAATGTACTCTCTTCTTCCTGGAAATGGTATGCCTGCAAAGAAGTCTGCGCTGCTGAATAAATAAATAACAGGAGGTAAAGTTCAGCTCTTCTGCTTTCTGCTGTAACGCTGGCTTTCATTAGGCAGCTATTTTTAAGGATAGGGATAAGCTAAATTTAAGCACTACAGGTGGACAATATTTAAAACAAACTCTCGGCTTAACAATGTGCAACAGTAACCAAAAAAATATTAATAATCTGTATTTATTTGTTTGGTGGTTTACTTGGAGATTATTTTAAGCTTATTGTTTGTTGTATGCATTTGCTTTGGTTATATATGTGTGTTAAATATGCATCACGTCAATTATCTAAGAGTGTGTCAAAGGATGAACTTGATTAGGGGGAAATAAGCTGGTTTAAAATGTTTTTTGTTTATTTTGTAAAAACATGAATTATTATCCAACATAAAAGTCCAGTTAGTTTACAGATTAGAAGGAGGAGCAGCAGTGGAAGTGGTCTCCAGCTACAAGTACTTGGGTGTGCACCTGAATGACAGCCTCAGCTGGAGCAACAACACCACCAGCCTGATCAAGAAAGCTCATCAGAGACTCTACTTCCTCAGGGGGCTGAGACGAGCTGGTCTGGGAAGCTCAGTCCTCACCTCCTTCTACAGGTGTGCAGTGGAGAGCATCCTGTGCTCCAGCATCAACGTGTGGCATGGAGGCTGCACAGCTGCAGAAAGAAAAGCTTTGCAGAGAGTGGTGAAGGCTGCACAGAAATCTGTCAGAATCAGGCTCTCCACCATCACAGACATCTACACCTCCATATGCAGGAAGAGGGCTACCTGCATCATGAAGGACCCCACTCACCCAGTACACTTTTTGCTCCGCTCCCCTCAGGCAGGAGGTTATGGAACATTAAGTGTAGAACCACTAGACTGAGGAACAGCTTCTACCCTGAAGTTGTTAGACTCATGAATCCCTAACCAGAATAATCATTGTAATGCCACTTTAATTGGTGATATTTCACGTTATCTTTGCTGCTGATTATCCATGCTGCTAATTTCTTGCCTTTAAGCTGCTATATTCATACCCATCTGCTCACAACAGACTCATGTTCAGGCTGCTGTTTAATTCACTGTGTTATACAGCCACCAGTATCTATCTCTTAATGGGGGAGTGGTGGCGCAGAGGTTAGAAGATGGGCTTGCGATCAGAAAGTCGTAGGTTCACCTCCCGGTACCGTCAACATAAAAAAAAATGTGGGTGGAAAAGGTGAAACACCCACACCTCCCTCCACCCTCATTCGCCTCACTCTGGGCCCCTGAGCAAGGCCCTTAACCCCGACCACCTGCTCCCTAAACAGGTCTCTCTTGAAAATGAGTTCTCGTGGCTCAATGAGACTACCTGTATAAATAAAGGCTAAATGAAAAAAAAAAAAAATGAAATGAGGATAACGAGTTACAACAACAAATAATTTCCCATTGGGATTAATAAAGTATTTTTGAATTGAATTGAATTTGAATATTACATTATTATTGTTTAGCGTATATCTTAGATCCTTGTAAACCATTTTCTTTTTTTTTTATACTTTGTATTATTGATATTTTGGGGTTTAAGCAACCTTGAGTACACAAATTCATTCCACCTCATGTACCACATGTGATGTGTATGACAATAAGGAACCTTGAACCTTGAAAACTTTAATTTGTTAACATAAAGGTGCCAAATACAACCTTTGAAAGCAAATGGTGATGGATATATCAATGGAATTTCAGACTGAAACAAGTCGAGCTAAATTCAAAATCAAACTTGGAGACCTTCATCTGTTTATGGAAGAAAAAAAAAAAATCTGGGTTCGTGGAAAGCTTTTTTAGCTTAAAAAAAAAAATGAAAGTGGTTTACTCAACATGAAAAAACCCCAAAGTCTCTCTTTTAGACTCACATGCTCTGACACAAACACATATCCAGACCGGCTGCCAGAAAAATAAAAAACAACACAACACAAAGAAGCTCAGACTACAACACACACAGATGGAGAGTGACTTTTCTCCCACTTGTCAGGGCACCACGGTCCTTACTTTCACACAGCAAGTTGTTTGCTGCCACACTAATGTTCTCAATCCAGCTCAGTTTTTAGTTCTCATCTTTATAGTTTCCTGTTAATCAAACAAATGCAATATAAAAGGTCTACAAACATCTTTTAATAGTTGTACAGCAAAATGCCTCTGCAACACCGTGTGCACGGTTATAATTAATTAAATGGTGATATGTGACTTATCTTTGCTGCTGATTATCCACGCTGCTGATCTCTTGCCTTTATGCTGCTGTATTCATGTTCGGGCTGCTGTTTTAATGATTTACATTATTAGTGTTTAGCGTACATCTTAAATGTTTAGCGTTCATTTAGCATATATCTTAGTGTATATCTTAGAACCTTATATACTGTTCCTTTTTATACTTTATATTTTTGCTACTTTTGGATGTAACTGGGACCTTGAGTACACAATTTTGTTCCACCTCATGTACCACATGTGATGTGAATGACAATAAAGATACTTGAACTTGAAGTTTAACTTCAAATCAAACTCCAACTGAGTATAAGTGCGAAAAGGTGGCAGTCAAAAATGTTGATAATAATCTAAAACCATTCATCAACTTTATAACTTTACACATTAAGTGAGGACATTTTAACTGAATCCAATGAGGAGCATGAAAACAGTCTTTTTCATTTCCACTCTTACATTAACAGACACAAGAATAGTGATTAAATGTTTAAATAAAACCTAAATATGACAATTTGTAAATGTCATAAACTCACATTTTACTCAGATTAGATCAATTCTGATCAATTGATTCTTAATAGTACAGTAAATGGTCATATACCAACTTATCTGACATGTTTAAAATTTGTGAAAAAGTCTTGTTTCTGCTGAAATGCTGGTAAATATTACTACAGTTCCACAACACCAGTAGTTTTAGCTTGTTGCTTTCACTTTTGCACAAGTGGAACTTAGAAGTGGTGAACCCTTCATGTTGCAACGTGCTGCAGATCAAACACTACAGAAAACTTTATGTTCGCTCATTAACTGAAGAATTGCTCAACTGAAGCTTCAAGGGTCTTCACATTGATTTTTATTCTGTGCTACAACAGAATGGAAAAACAATGGCTGCTCTGTATTGTAAGGGGAAGATCGTTAAACTCCAGCCGCGGCGATGTTAAACAAAACTGCCTTCGTGTGAAAATGCCAAGTGTCGGTGAATTTGTCATTATTGTTATTATCAAACACGCTTGCTGAGGTCCTTTTGTGTCTGCGCTCACACGGCGTCCACCTGGAACACCCCCACACATATTTTGTCCGGTACAAAAACGCAACACCTCTGGACTGAACGTGTTAGGTTGTGCAAGCGAACAAAAAAAGCAGTTAACAAATGTGTTGATTTTCACACATTAAAAAAAAAAGTGATTTACACAAAACCTGGCAATGCATGTTTGTTGTTTATCCACAAAACCCCCGGGAGTCGACCTACTCTGGGTTTGCCTTCTGGCATAAAATAACGATTTAAAACATTTCTTATTCTATCAAAGCATTCAAAACACATTCAAGGGCAATATGACATAAAAAAAAAAAATCAGTGTATTTTGTTTTTGAACAAACTCCTTGATTCAACTGTTTAATCGTCCCCCCCCCC